>NC_065444.1:177686397-178886397 GCF_917563875.1 Diabrotica virgifera virgifera | reverse complement strand
AAACGTTTCTTTTATTTTCATTATAACTTGCTTAATTTTGAGGCTATTACCTTGTTCTGAAGCTCATGTGACAGGTATTCTGAAGAACTTTGGCAAATGTTTAGCAGGAATATTTTATATATTGCATCGTTTTCCCGTTATTTAAGCTTGAATACTTAGATTTGAGTACTCGTCGAAAAAAATACACATTCAATTGCCAATAAGTCACTTTGAACTAACATTGTTTAGTTATTTGTGTGAGTAATGTATTCAATTTTTTATTATCTTCAAATTCAGTAGTAATACCTTTTTTGTAAAAGCTTATAGTTTTTGATTTGTACGTAAAATACCGATTTAAAACATGCATTTTTTTACGAAAAAATAAAATTTTTGGTCTTTAATAATTCAAAACGTGTTGATTTATTTTAATAACTTTATATAACAAATTTTGCTTATAATCATTTGTCCCTCTATCGACTTATGGTATTATTTTTAATAAAATAATTTTCACCCCCGAGAAGGGGTGGCATCCACTCCCAGGGTAAAAGCGCAAGTTGGCATCATGTCACCTTTGTTTCTTGAGGTATCCTCTAATTACTCACCAATTTTCATGAAAATCGATTAAGGTTCAACGAAATCGGAGGTGAAAACCTTCAGTGACTGCACTAAAAATGCTCTACCTGGTCTAATATCTAAAATGCAATCATCAGATTTTTTCAATTTTATAGTGTTATGAATAAAAAATTATAGAATCTGTAGATTTAGTTTTAAAGAAATCCTTGTATAAAATTTTTTGTGAAAATTATTCTAAATTTTTTAATGGTCAAGTCAGTTTTATTATAAAATTTAAATTTTGGTAGGCACGTAAAAAACAACTAATGTTATTTGTTTAATAAAATTGAGACACCCACTTTTCGAGTAGAAGTTTTTGATATGTTGTTTATTAAACATTTGTTAATGAAATTACTATGTATAACTATCTTGGCGCAATAATTAATCACACAAACGATTACTCCAAAGAAATCAAAGTTCGAATAGAGAAAGCAAGAACAAACTTCAATAAAATGAGAAAGGTACTTTGTGCAAGAGAACTGAAATTGGACTTGAGAGTTACGGGATAAAAACATGGATACTTGACGCGAATACTACTAAAAAGTTGGAAGCATTTGGACTGTGGGTATATAGAAGAATCCTGAAGATATCTTGGACCGAGCATGTAACAAATAACGAAATCATGGGAAGAGTCAACAAAGGAATGGAAATATTGGAAACCGTCAAGATTCGAAAGCTGCACCATCTGGGGCATGTTATGCGTAATGAGAGATACAACATACTTCAACTAATTATACAAGGGAAAATCCAGGGCAAGAGAGGTGTAGGAAGGTGAAGAATCTTATGATTGCCTAACTTGAGGGAACGGTACGGATGCTCATCAAATGAACTACTCAGAGCAGCAGCATCTAAGACCAGAATAGCTGTGATGATTGCCAACCTCCGTCGCGTAGATGAAAAGAAAAAGAAGAATGAAATTACAGAAAGTTCTATATTGTTTGATTTTTTCCGCAAGCACAAACCATTTTCCATTGGCTGACTCCCCTACCTGGGTATTTGGAGTTTATGATTGATTTGTCAGTCTATACTAATAATTGACACGGTTAACACAATATATTGTCTAAAAGGGCCTATCCCTGTAAGATGATGAAAAATGCCCCCAAATTCAAATTCCATACATGTAGCATATATAGAGAAACCCACTTTCAGAAATTTTTAGCCCCCTAGCTGGTCACGTGACCCACCTAGAGCCTAATTAGGCTTTTTATGTTTTTATATTTAATCTCAGCCGCATCGGGAGCTAGCGACAAACTTTAAATAAAAAAGTTGTAGTTTTCAAAAGGTTCTGTCGGAAATGGTTATTTTTTTAATTTTTGGCGAGAAATTTAAATTTTAGAACGATTTTAAAATTTTAAGTGATTATAAAAAAATAACCAAGACATTCGTTCTCACGAAAAAAATATATAACGTGTATTTTTGCTGTGTATTTTATAATGTGTATTTTTGTTTCACTCTGAATTTTTTCAGATTTTTAAAATTGGTAAAACGTTCTTTTAAAAATAGAAAACCGCATTTTTTCGTTTTTTTTTTTCGCTTTTTGATACAATCTTATACAGGGTGTTTTTACCCGATGGTTACGTCGTCACTAGGATAGGTAAAACACTTAAAAATAATTGGAGTTTGCTTAATAAAAAATTTTTGTAATGTCCATTTTCAAGATAGGCGTTGAGGAAAACAAAATTTTACACATTTTTTACGATTTTGCCAAAACTGCTAGCACTGGCGAAATTGTAATACAATTTGGTGGGTTTTAAGAGGTAGTCATTCTGCATTTTTAGAAATACAATTAAGAATTTTATATTATCATTGGCGCACATGCTGGTAATGGTCTGAAATTTGAAAGAAAAAACATTGTACGCCACTGACATATATCAAATTAACATTCATTTTTTAATTCCTCGTCCAATATATGTCCAACTTACCTAGAAGTTCGAATACTTTGTAAGTGTTAAGATGTTTTATTTTTGCATAAAAATGGCTCGCCGTATAAACAAATGCGAACATAGATTTTTATCACAAATTGAACGAGGAATTATAAAATGATTGTTAGTTTGAAATAGTCAGTGGCTTACTATATTTTTGCTTTAAAAAGTTCACACCATTACCCCTATGCGCGCCAATAATGAATATAAAATTCTTAACTGTATGTCAAAAAGTGCACAGTAACTATCTCTTAAAACCCGCCAAATTTTATTACAATGTTGCCTGTAGTTTCGACAAAATCAGAAAAAATGTGTAAAATTTTGATTTTTTCTTCAACGCCCTGTATCTTGAAAATGGATGAAATTGGATGGATGAATGGATGGATATATTTGTTATTAAGCAAATTCCAATTATTTTTCAGTTTTTACCTATCCTTGTGACGGTCTTACCTTTTTTGAAACGCAACGTATAAAATATTTTTTTCTTGAGAACGAACGTATTAGTTATTTTTTAAACTCATTTAAAATTTTCAAAACATTCTAAAATTTAAAGATCCCGCCAAAAATTAAAAAAAAAAATTCGGATAGAACTTTTTGAAACGTACAACTTTTTTATTTAAAGTTTTTCGGTAGCTTCCGTTGCGGCTGAGATAAAAAATAAAAACATAAAAAGCCTAATTAGGCTCTTGGTGAGTCACACGACCATCTAGGGGGCTAAAAATTTCAGAAAGTGAGTTTCTCTATATGTGTTAAACAGTGACTATGGAATTCGAATCGAGTGGGGGCATTTTTCATCCTCTTACGCGGCTAGGCCCTTTAATTTATATAATTTGCAGAATATGTCTTATGAGTAATCTTTCGTTTATTTCAGTTCAAATGGTATTAGTCCAGAAAGCCACTGCGCATCCGCTAGGAAAAATATTCTAATTCGGATTTTTTGCACAATCTTACTCAAAAAGGACTCCTTTTAACAAATTTGCATGTTGCCAGTACCAAAAGGTGGTCAAAAATTTTTTAAACGTTTTTTTTTGTTTTTATCCTAAAATTATTTTTTTTACATGGAAAAAAGTTTTTTTAGGTTTTTTGGATCATTCCAAACAGAAAAGATCTTTAGTGACTTTTCTCTCAAAGTGATAGTTTTTGACATATAAGCGATTAAAAATTGAAAAATTGCGAAATCGGCCATTTTTAACCCTCAAAAACTATGTGAAAAACTGAAAATTTGAATGTTGCCAAGGTAGGTAGATATTCTTTAAACATCGATTGATGAAATCCTGAAGAGTTTTTTGCAATACAATATTCAAAACTCCTTTGTTTTTTAATTGCTAATCAAGTGTGCGCGACACTATTTTCCACCGACAGTATGGTGCAAATGAAAGGAATAAATTCGTTATTTCGTAAACTGGCGACTTTAAGAAAAAATCCCGAAACTGGTCGATTTTTATTTTTAAGTTGTGATATTGTGGCATTTATGGTATACTAGTGACGTCATCCATCTGGACGTGATGACGTAATCGATGATTTTTTTAAATGAGAATAGGGGTCGTGTGCTAGTTCATTTGAAAGTTTCTTCAATTCTCTATTCAGTAATATAAACATTTACATAAATATTTATACAGGGTGTCCAAAAAACTTTTATTAAATTAAATTATTTGACAAAAAAGAAGTAGAAGCACACCCTGTATGAATAATTATGTAAATGTTTACATTACTGACTAGAGAATTGAAGAACCTTTCAAATGAGCTACCACACGACCCCTATTCTCATTTAAAAAAATCATCGATTACGTCATCACGCCCAGACGGATGACGTCACTAGTATACCATATATGCCACAATATCATAACTTAAAAATAAAAATCGACCTGTTTCGGGATTTTTCCTTAAAGTCGCCAGTTTACGAAATAACGAATTTATTCCTTTCATTTGCACCATACTGTCGGTGGAAAATAGTGTCGCGCAAGCCTGATTAGCAATTAAAAAGCAAAGGAGTTTTGAATATTGTATTGCAAAAAACTCTTCGGGATTTCATCAATCGATGTTTAAAGAATATCTACTGACCTTGGCAACATTCAAATTTTCAGTTTTTCACATAGTTTTTGAGGGTTAAAAATGGCCGATTTCGCAATTTTTCAATTTTTAATCGCTTATATGTCAAAAACTATCATTTTTAGAGAAAAGTCACTAAAGACCTTTTCTGTTTAGAATGATCCAAAAAACCTAAAAAAACTTTTTCCCATGCAAACATAATAATTTTAGGAAAAAAACAAAAAAAAAACGTTTAAAAAATTTTTGACCACCTTTTGGTCCTGGCAACATGCAAATTTGTTAAAAGGAGTCCTTTTTGAGTAAGATTGTGCAAAAAATCCGAATTAGAATATTTTTCCTAGCGGATGCGCAGTGGCTTTCTGGACTATATTTTCTGGGTCTTTCCCAGGAATGGCACGTCCGCCTCCGAAGCAATTTAACGCAGACCATCCGTTCTTATTTTACATAAGAAGTGCTGGAGTAACGTTATTTGCTGGAAAATTTAATACATTTTAAAAAATATTATGAAACAACCATATTTTATGTGCTTGAAATTTGTCAGTTTTATTTTAATTGTCCTAATATTTTGTTTGCAAATAAATTCTACCCCGTACCTTTTATTTATTTGGATTAAAAAGTCACAATTTATACAGGGTCTGCCAAACCTCTGGTTTTCTTTGATTACGGCTAAATTATGGGATATACAAAAAATGTTTTTAAAAAAATTAACGTATATCGAAGTCGTCTATAATTTAAAATTATTTTAGATTATACAGGGTGAGTCAGAACAACGATAGGAACCAAAGTTTTGTTTATTTTAAATATAACACCCTATATATTAAATCATTTTGGAATAAATTTTTTTAAAATACTAAGAATTTATATAAGGTATTATAGGCCTAAACTTAACCATTTTCGAAATATTTACACTTTTATTGAGAAAAATGGTAATATTCAATGGGCTGTGAATTAGGCTTTCAAGGTCATAAAAATTTTAATGGAATGTCAAAGTTTTTCTAGTATACTGTTATTTTAAAATAAATTAACATATTTGACATATATCCATAAAATATACAGCGTGATCACTATTTGCAGATACAAAATTTTCTCATTTTTTTAATGGGACACCCTGTATATTAGTATTGCCTTTTGTAGTAAATATTACAGACTTTCTTTTGGTATAAAGTTGTATGTATAGATATTTTAAAAAAAAGCTTTAAATTTTACGTTTTTGCGGATTTTTTGTTAAAAAATTTGTTTGCAAAAAAAATAATTATAATCTGGCTTTAGAAACATACACTAAAATATCAAATATGAAAATAAAAACGTAATTAAAGATTAAAATAAATCGTATACTAGTACAATTCAATTGAATTTAATAACAAAATTATTTTACAAAAAATATTTTACCATACTAATGAATGCATAAATTAGTTACTAAATAAAATAAACAACCAAACTGGATATCTAACCTAGTAATTTTTCTACCACAACAATTTTCTTGTACCAAATTAATTGTTAGTTATATTGTATTTACGAGTAAGATCAGTTAAACTTTTAATTTACCTTTTAAAACTTACATCTTGAGAACATAATTATAAAGTATACTTTGAAACAAATGAATGTTAAATATATCAGCCAAATTATTTATTCATATAAATAGTATTAACTGGTGTCACAAAATCTGGTAATACTATTGTAGTTGAAATTATTATAACAATTTTTTATATTTTAAATGTTAATTTTGCAACCGAACAATTGGTGGATATGGCATTTGTTTTTAGCGAAACCATTAGAAATTATTACCATCTTTTGTGACACGACTACATAGATATTATTTACTTCATAATAGTATACTTCTATAACGTTCATTTGTTTCAAAGCATAGTACTTTATACGTTCTCAAGATGTAGGTAAATTAAAAAGGTATTAACAACTGATCTTATTCGTAAATACAATTTAACTATCAAAATTGGGTACAGTAAAGTTACTAGGCTAGAAAAATTTCTAGGGTAGGTTTTAAAATTAATTGTTTAATTTATTAATTTATCTATCCATATTAATTACTTATTAGTATGGTAAAATAGGGTATGTAACATAATTATAAAGTTACTAAATTCAATTAAGCTTCACTTGCATACGTTTTATTTTAACCTTTAATTACGTTTTTATTTTCATCTTTGATATTTTAGTATATGTTTCTAAAATCAGATTATAATTAAAAAAAATTGTTAATTTTGCAACCGAACAATTGGTGGATATGGCATTTGTTTTTAGCGAAACCATTAGAAATTATTACCATCTTTTGTGACACGACTACATAGATATTATTTACTTCATAATAATATACTTCTATAACGTTCATTTGTTTCAAAGCATAGTACTTTATACGTTCTCAAGATGTAGGTAAATTAAAAAGGTATTAACAACTGATCTTATTCGTAAATACAATTTAACTATCAAAATTGGGTACAGTAAAGTTACTAGGCTAGAAAAATTTCTAGGGTAGGTTTTAAAATTAATTGTTTAATTTATTAATTTATCTATCCATATTAATTACTTATTAGTATGGTAAAATAGGGTATGTAACATAATTATAAAGTTACTAAATTCAATTAAGCTTCACTTGCATACGTTTTATTTTAACCTTTAATTACGTTTTTATTTTCATCTTTGATATTTTAGTATATGTTTCTAAAATCAGATTATAATTAAAAAAAATTATAGCAAAAAAATTTAATTAAAATGATCGCGGATATAAAATATCCGCGAAACGTAAAATCTATAGTTCTTTTTTAAATATTTACAAAACCAAACATGCTATGTACGTACAACCTTATACCAAAAGAAAGGTTGTAATATTTACTACAAAATTCAGTACTAATATACAGGGTGCTTTATTAAAAAAAAAATGAGAAAATTTTGTATTTGCAAATAGTGATCACACTGTATATTTTATGGCTATAAGTAAAGGATATTAAATTATTTAAAAATGATACTATATTATAAAAACATTGACTTACCACTTAAATTTTTATTACCTTGGAAACATAATCCACAGCCCTACGAATATTACCATTTTTCTCAATAAAAATGTAAATATTTCGAAAATTATTAACTTTAGGCCTATAAGACCTTATACAAATTTTTCATATTTTTAAAAAATATATTCAAAAATCATTTAATATATAGGGTGTTCCATTTAAAAAATAAAACTTTGGTTTATACCGTCGTTCTGACTCACTCTGTATAATCAACAATAATTTTAAATTATGGACGGTTTTGATATACATTAGTTTTGTTAAAAACATTTTTTGTATATCCCATAGTTTAGCAGTAATCAAAGAAAACCAGAGGCTTGGCGCACCCTGTATATTTTTCTTTATTTACAGATTCTTCCTTGATTTGTCGCGAAAATAATACGAAAAATAATCCTATTTAACTTCCACATTTTCTCTTCTATTTAAAAACGTTTTTGTATATTTCACTTGAGGTGTTTGTGGCTATGTCTGGGAGATCTTGTAATTCATTATAAACATGGCGAATATATCTCAGTGGAAGAGCATTCGACTGCAGATCGAGAGGTCCCCAGTTCAAACCCGGGTGTTCCTTATTTTTTATTTATACAGTGTGTCCAGAAACTCTACCGACAAACGAAGACAGGAGATTCCGCAGATAATTTTATGACAATTTAACCCAATTCACCTAGTCCGAAAATGCTTCCTAAGGGAGCTAGAGCTCTTTGAAGATGGCGCCATGTAATTAGTTTTTCTTAAATACCTCCAGAACGCTTCTATTTAGAAAAACTAAAATTGGTATATTTATTTACTTTCCTGAAATGAATTGATTCCATTCATTTCGAGTTTCTAGTACCGGTCATAGGCGTACGTTTTGGGTAGGGCAACGGTTATTTTATTGCATAACTTTTTTGTCTTCAACTTTTAAGCATTTTTGATACTGCATTATTAAATTGTAAGGTATTCTAGTACTAAAAGGTACTCTTACTTTAAGTCGATAGGATACACCGTTTTCTAGAAAAATCTATTTGAAAATTTTTAGTTTTGGGAATTTGAAAAAAAAAAGTTAAAAAAAATTAAAAAAAAACGATGTATTTTACCAACTTAAATCAAGAGTAACTTTTAGTACTCGAATATCTCATAATTGAATATTCTCGTGTCAAAAATACTTAAAAATTAAAGACAATATAGGTATTAGGTATGCTATAAAATAACTGTTGACCTACCCAAAACGGACGCCTATGACCGGTACTAGAAATTGGCCATTAATGAAATCGATTAATCTCTGGAATATAAATAAATGTACCAGTTTTCATCTTTCTAAATAGTTTTTTTTTAATCTTTTTTTTTTAATTCAAGGAACGAAAAATTTTTAAATCGATTTTTATAGAAAACGGTGTGTTCTATCGACTTAAACTAAGAGTAACTTTTAGTGCTAGAATAATCACAATTAAATAATTCAGAGTCAAAATTGCTTAAAAATTAAAGACAAAAAAGTTAGGCGATAAAATAACCGTTGCCCTACCCAAAACGGACGCCTATGACCTGTACTAGAAATTAGCAATGGATGGAATCGATTCATTTCTGGAAAATAAATATGTATACCAATTTTCGTTTTTCTAAAAAGAAGTGTTCTGGAGGTATTTAAGAAAAACTAATTACATGACGCCATCTTCAAAGAGCTCTAGCTCCCTTAGGAAGCATTTTCGGACTAGGTCAATTGGGTTAAATTATCTTAAAATTATCTGAGGAATCTCCTGTCTTTGTTTGTCGGTAGAGTTTCTGGACACCCTGTAGTTGGCATTTTCATATTTTAAGTAATACACTAAAAATTCATATTTTATTAAGCTAACATGATATAAGCTATATTAAGGAATAAGTATCACAATAATTATTATTTCGAAAAATGTTTTATAAATTTTATACAATTTTTCACAATTTCTTTGATTTATGTGAGTTTAAAATCGATTACAAAATTCTTTCATGACAAAGTGATTGAAACAACAATATAGTTCATAATCTTATATTGTGTCCTATAAATATAAATACATTATACCTAGTATTCATTTGGCTTTCGACAAATAAACATCACATCGTATCGTTAGCAAATGAATTAAGCCATAATTACAGTAATTAAGGTGATAATTAAAAACCGATTGTTATTAAAGTTAGAAAGTTTTTATTTGCAAAATTAAAATTCGACTGTGATAAGATACAAAAGTTTTATCTGCACAAATAAATAGTTACACTGTTAAATATTTCATGGAATATATGGCCTGGAATAGTCCAGGCAATCTCGGGCCATAGTGTGAGATGGGTGTACTGAAAAATGGAAAAAGACAATATGGTTTCCCTACCGACAACATCAAGTGAAACATTACTTTTTCAACAAAATCAAGTGCTCTTTACTGAGAATCAAGCCAGAAGTCAAAATGAGCAGATGTTCTACAACGCCTGGTTACAGGAAAAACAAGAAAGAGAAAATCTACATATCGTCATACAACAAATGAAAATCCAAATAGATACCCTACAAAAGAAGATAGGCGAAGAAAAACAACAGCACAATGAAGATATAGAATATCGCACAGACGACGAAGAACTGAGTAAAGAAACGGAATGGATTCGAGTCCAAAATTCAAAAAAAAGGAAGATAAGCAACTCCCCAAAGGAAGTACAGCCCCACTCCCACCAACAGAGAAGTAAACCAGATGAGACACAAACGGCACGTAAACCACCACCAGTCATTATAAACAAATTGGAAAAATACGACACCCTAGTCAGCCACTTATCAGGTAAGCAAATATCTTATCAAACTAGCATGCTTGCAGGTGGAAATATAAAAATTAATGTCAAAGACGAAAATAGCTACAGAAACCTAACCAAGACTCTAAATGACACAAATCTCGAATGGTATTCGTTTGAAGATAAACAAAATAGACCTCTAAAAGTGGTTGCAAGAAAACTGCATCAAACTTGCCAAGTTAAGAACATAACGGAAGACCTAAAAAATAAGGGATATAAAATAGAAAACGTAACCCAATTACTAAGAGGAAAGGACAAATCGCCACTGCCACTTTTTGCACTTACTTTTAGTAAAGAGGAAAATACAAAAAAAGTGTATGAAATTACCGAAATTTTAAACATGAAAGTGACGATAGAAGCTTTCAGAAAACCGAATTTGATTCCACAATGTAAACGGTGTCAAGAGTACGGACATACACAAAATTATTGCAGAAGAGAACCGAGATGCGTAAAATGCATCGGAAAACATTTAACAAAAGATTGTAAGAAGCCACAAGATAAAGAACCCAAATGCATACACTGTGGTGGTGCCCACCCAGCTAGTTATAGAGGTTGCACCACTGCTATATCTCTTCAAAAATTACGGAACAAACAGAGACCTACAACCAAACTACAAAACAAGGCAGCAGACATGGAGAATCCTACGCAAATCCATCCAAGAGAGGTTAACCAAAACCAAACATATGCCCAAATAGCCTCTAACCAGCCAAAACAACCAGTAGAAAATGATCTCAATTCGATATCAAACATGCTACACATACTAATAGAACGCATGAACAATCAAGAAGAATTCAGTAAAAAAATCCTAGAAAGATTAAATAGCATAGAAACTAGTAGACGATAAAATGGCGGAAGAGTTAAGAATTTTACATTGGAACGCAAACGGCCTCTTGCAACATCAGCAGGAGATGCTGTTTACCTTAAATAACCAAAAAATCGATATATGTTTAATATCAGAGACACACTTCACTAAACAAACATATATTAAACTGAAAGGATATCAAATATATCAAGCTCTTCACCCTAGAAACACAGCTAGTGGAGGAGCAGCAATAATCGTTAAGAGTAATCTAATTCACCTCGAAAGAGAAAATATAGAGACTGAAGCCATCCAGGCAGCTAGTATAAGTGTCAAAACAAAAAAATATGAAGTAACAATAGCAGCTGCATATTTTCCACCCAAACACAATCTAAAAAAAGAAAATTATGTCCATTTGCTTAACACGCTTGGAGAAAAATTTATTATTGGTGCAGACTTTAATGCTAAAAACACTGTATGGGGTTCAAGGTTAACCAATACAAAGGGTAGAGAACTACATGCAGCAATAGAAAAGATTAACGGTAAATGGCACTCAACTGGAAAACCAACATATTGGCCCACTGATCAAAATAAAATACCAGAATTAATTGACTTTTTCATTTCAAGAAAAGTTGCAACAAATTTTATGAAAATAGAAGAAGTTGATGGTCCCAGTTCTGATCACTCTCTAATACTACTCACAATCAGTGAGCATATAATACTAAGAGAAAATAACCCAACATTAACCAATAAGAGAACGGACTGGTCTAGCTTTAGACAGGAGTTAAGTGACAGAATTGAGCTTAATGTACCAATCAAAACTAATGAACAACTTGATGAAGAAACAGAGACACTAACCATAAATATACAACAAGCAGCTTGGAATAATACCAAACAAATTATAAGAAAAACCAAAGGACAAAATTATCCCAAAGAAATTCGAGAACTGGTGTAAAGAAAAAGAAAAGCCAGGAAGACATGGCAAAAAAGCAGAACTGCAGAAAATAAAAATATATTAAACAACCTCACCCAACAGTTAAGAAGGGAAATAGATTTAATTAAAAATGAATCAGTAAACCAATACCTAAATGATCTGACAGATGACCAAACCACTGACTACTCGTTGTGGAAATGTACAAAAAGAATAAATAGACCAACGCAACAGATTCCGCCGATTAGAAAAGAAAATGGAACATGGGCAAGAGATGGAAAACAAAAAGCAAATCTTTTCGCTTTATACTTGGAAAATGTATTCCAAAATAACGAAATGGGAAATAATCATCAAGCCGAAAACGAAGATGATCAAAGCACTGAAATTGATTTGAACAATACTGATCAAGACATAATAAAGCCTACTACTCCTAAAGAGGTTACCAACGTAATCAAAAACAATATCAATCCCAAAAAGGCTCCAGGATTTGACTTAATAACAGGAGAAATACTACAACAATTACCTAGAAAGGCCATCGTAAAAGTCACAAACCTTATAAATGCAGTATTCAGGTTGCAATATGTACCAATAACGTGGAAAACATCTGAATTAATCATGATTCCCAAACCAGGGAAACCAACCAACAAGGTAGAATCATACAGACCAATATCTCTGCTACCAATTTTATCCAAACTATTTGAGAGGATATTGCTAGCACGAATGCAACCTATACTCGACCACAGGGAAATTGTTCCTTCCCACCAATTTGGATTTCGCAATAAACATTCAACAATAGACCAAATTCATCGAATAACAGATATTATAGAGAGATCTCTGGAGGAGAATAAAATATGCTCAGCTATTTTTCTAGACATAGCAAAAGCATTTGACAAAGTATGGCACAAAGGCTTGTTACTAAAATTAAAAAGATATCTTCCCATCCAATTTGTACATCTAATACAATCATATTTGGAAGATAGAACTTTTAGAGTTAAACAGGAAGGCGAATATTCAGAATTACGGCCAATTAAAGCAGGAATCCCACAGGGCAGTGTTCTGGGACCCATACTATATTTATTATATACTTGTGACATACCTGTTACAGAAAATATTAAACTGGCAACATTTGCAGACGACACTGCAATACTAGCAGTCGGTGAAACATTCGAAGAAACAACTAGACACCTGCAAAATGCAGTAAACAAAATAAACACCTGGAATAATAAATGGCGCATAAAAATCAATGAAGGGAAATCTGCCCATATCGATTTCACCTACAAAAGAATAAATAGTCACCCAGTTAGAATAAACAATAAAATCGTTCCGTACAAGAAAACAGTTAAATATCTAGGGCTACATTTGGATAGCAAATTAAAGTGGCAGGAACATATCAGAAAGAAAACCGAAGAACTAAAACTGAAGTACAAGAAGTTATATTGGTTATTAGGTAAAAGCTCACAACTTACAATCAAAAACAAAGTATTAGTTTACAAACAAATGCTCCAACCAGTATGGTCCTATGGTCTACAGTTATGGGGCTGTACTAGTGAGAGTAACTATGCTTGCCTTCAAAGAGTCCAAAACCGAATACTAAGAAACATAGTCAACGCTCCATGGTATATCCGCAACAAAGACCTACATCGGGAACTTCGTATAGCAACAATCAAAGAAGAAATAAAGAAGATTGCCAAGGGTCACGAAAAACGACTCCACAACCATACAAACAGGGAAGTGTTAGAACTTTTAGATAATCAAAACCTAGTCCGCAGGCTCAAACGCACCAAACCTTTTGAACTTGTGTGATAGTGATAAATCTATAAAAATGTCAGTGTCAGTTTAAATTCGGACAGTGAACCTAGCCACAACAGTGATGTGTGCAACAATAATTATTAATTTCTAAGGTGAACCGTTGGGAATACCTAGGACAGTACAGTAGTAGATTAAGTTAAATGTAAAATGCTGGTTAGTCTTAAGATTAGGTGCATTGTTAATTTAATAAATAATAAAAAAAAAAAAAACATTATACCTATCACAGTTTTTGCTACAAATTTTAAAGAACCGCTTGGATTGACATGAAATTTGACATACATCTAGGCAACATGTCAAACAAGAATAGTGATATTGTGCCGATGTGTGCTTTTGCCATGAAGGTGACGTTCACCCCTTCTCGGGGCTGATAAAATAAACGTTTAAAATAAGTCCGGAAATGGATAAACTGACTAATTCTAAGCAACCTTCGTTCTATAGCATTTTTTCACCAAGTTAATACTTCTGAGTTATTTGCGAGTAAATATATATTAATTTTCCAACAAAAAAAAAAACACGATTAGCCGGCTTTTACCAAATAACTCAAAAATTCTTAGCAAAAACGCAGATTCTAAAAAAGTGAAAAAAATGGTGTATGTATGAACTTTCTGGACCTAGTAGAAATAAAGTTGTAGCTAATGAAAAATAGGTTCTGATCCGTCAAATTTCAAAGCGAATATTTCGACGTGAAATATTCAAGAAATGGTGCACTTTTTGGGGAAAACTTATTAAAAGTTTTTAAAATATTTAAAAAAATATTTCTGTTTTTTTTTTAGTTTCTAGCGACAAAAGTAAGCAAGTTGCGCTCAAAATAAAGTTGGTCCCTTTTTTTTGTTAAAAGAACTCAAAAAGTCTTCCCTAATTAGAATTTTAAATCAAATTAATCGTTATGGCTTCACAATTTTTTTTATGTATTTTAATTTATATGATCTGTAAGTTTCATGGGTTAAAAGGTTTATTTTTGAAGTTATACTCCTTTAGGTGCGATTGAGAGTGAATTTTTATTATTCTGGGCGCATGCGCACACAGACAGTATGGAGTTCGTTGCTAATCTTTCAAGTTATGTATGTATCAGCGCAAATAAGGTATGAAAAGAATGGGTCTACCCCAAAATCCCGACAGCCAAAATCCTGACAGCCACAATTCCGACGGCCAAAATCTCGACACGCCAGAATTACGACAGGCCAAAATCCCGACAGACCAGAATCCCGACAGGTTTGATAAGTTTCTTTTTAACATAATATGTTAAAAATAATATGTTTTAAAATAATTATATTATAATTACATTTAATTCTTGTTTTGGCCATATGTTGTTTTTAATATGGCCATCTGTTTTTTATTTTTTGTTACTAAACAAAAGTATTTACCACTTAACATGAACTAATTTTCTAAATAAAATTTCTAATATGGGTATATGAATTAAATTATTTTTTGTTGTTCTGAAGCTATTTCCTTGTGGCATTTTTATGATTAATTATTTATATGGGAAATAAGCCACAATTAAAATGAAAAAAATAATTTTATTAACGTTTCGACGCCCAAATCGGGTGCCGTTGTCAAAATACAAAATATTACTAAAATAAACTAAAGTGTTGTTGCTAAGCAAAAAAATTCTTCTAATAATTTATTTAATCTCACTCATTTATATTGGCAATTCAGACATATATTATACATTTTAAAGTAGAAGACTTTAAAATGATATTGCCAATATTTATGAGTTGCGTTCCTGGGACGACTTACTGAAAGATAGTTCATTCGATTACATGAAATTAACCCCAACTCAAGAATATCCGTCATAAAAAATTATAGCATGTGATATGTCTTTAAAAAGACAACCAAATGCAACGACAGTAAAATTCTCGCGTTAGAGACTTCATAGTAAATCACAAGGGAAAACCAGGAAAAACCCTGTGATACTATCCCGACATCGTAAGTATTTGGTCTTACATTAATTTACTCTCAAAAAATAATACCAAATTCTGACTTGTAACATTTTTAAATTATAAATAATATTAATAATACTAGATATATAAGTAATACTAAATATAAAATATGTACTAGCTCGATATTATTGACTTACTAATCTTGGTATTTTCTTTATATTGACTTCCTCTTTCAGTATGGGTAACCACATCCTACTGCATTCTACCGAGGAATTTGCGACACAATTGGTTCATTTAGCATAATTAGAGCCGCTTCTTTGATTTTTCTCTTTTTACTATCTGATTCTTTCAGGACTATACTTGAATCTCTCCACTGAACTCTATGTTCATTATCCCATGCGTGTTGACATATTTGAGATCTCTCAAATTCTCTATTTTTAATATAAGATTGATGTTCACTTATTCTAACGTCTAATGGTCTTGATGTCTCACCTAAATAAAATTGTTCGCATTCACAAGGTATTTTATAAATGCAATTCTTTGTTCTTTCTTGATCATTGTTACAATAGGAAATAAATTCAACATTTCAACAACATTCAAAACAACAAACACATTGAGATCTATTCTATCTAAAACTAAACCTAACAATGATCAAGAAAGAACAAAGAATTGCATTTATAAAATACCTTGTGAATGCGAACAATTTTATTTAGGTGAGACATCAAGACCATTAGACGTTAGAATAAGTGAAAATCAATCTTATATTAAAAATAGAGAATTTGAGAGATCTCAAATATGTCAACACGCATGGGATAATGAACATAGAGTTCAGTGGAGAGATTCAAGTATAGTCCTGAAAGAATCAGATAGTAAAAAGAGAAAAATCAAAGAAGCGGCTCTAATTATGCTAAATGAAACCAATTGTGTCGCAAATTCCTCGGTAGAATGCAGTAGGATGTGGTTACCCATACTGAAAGAGGAAGTCAATAGAAAGATAAATACCAAGATTAGTAAGTCAATAATATCGAGCTAGTACATATTTTATATTTAGTATTACTTATATATCTAGTATTATTAATATTATTTATAATTTAAACATGTTACAAGTCAGAATTTGGTATTATTTTTGAGAGTAAATTAATGTAAGACCAAATACTTACGATGTCGGGATAGTATCACAGGGTTTTTCCTGGTTTTCCCTTGTGATTTACTATGAAGTCTCTAACGCGAGAATTTTACTGTCGTTGCATTTGGTTGTCTTTTTAAAGACATATCACATGCTATAATTTTTTATGACGGATATTCTTGAGTTGGGGTTAATTTCACGTAATCGAATGAACTATCTTTCAGTAAGTCGTCCCAGGAACGCAACTCATAAATATTGGCAATATCATTTTAAAGTCTTCTACTTTAAAATGTATAATATATGTCTGAATTGCCAATATAAATGAGTGAGATTAAATAAATTATTAGAAGAATTTTTTTGCTTAGCAACAACACTTTAGTTTATTTTAGTAATATTTTGTATTTTGACAACGACACCCGATTTGGGCGTCGAAACGTTAATAAAATTATTTTTTTCATTTTAATTGTGGCTTATTTCCCATATAAATAATTAAATTATTTTTTTTTTGACAATATTTAGTCCAACAATATATGTATAGTCAAATCCTGAATTCAAGTTTACTTTCATATAATAGATGTCACTTACAACCTTCCATTTCAGTAAGTACAGAGTTTATATTATAAAATGAAGTGTTTAAATATTTTTTTCTTTTAAAATACATAATAATTAGTACCCGTACTTATTATTATGTAATAACTTTTCAATTTCAATACTCTATAATGTGATTTGGCATTTGAAAAGAAAACAATAAATATTTAAAATGTAGTGGTCGAAATTTTTACTTATGCGAGGATTGTTGCATGTCGGGATTTTGGCCTGTCGGGATTCTGGCGTATCGGGATTCTGGCGTGTCGGTGTTTTGGCCGTCGGGATTTTGGCTGTCGGGTTTTTGGTTGTCGGGTTTTTGGATGTCGGGATTTTGGGCGCCACCGGAAAAGAATATATTAGTGTTTTTAGTAAATATCATTATTTATTATAATTTTTGTGTCTTTGGATTTGTCTTCTTCGGGAGTAAGGTAATAAGTATTATAACATCTTTATACTTCACTTGATCTATTTGTCATCGTGATTTGTAATTATGTACGAGATCTAACGTAAACAGAGCGGTGATGGCTTAGTTGGTAGAGCATTCGACCACAGATCAAGAGGTCCCCGGTTTGAATCCGGACGATTCATATTCGATTTTTTTTTAATTTTTGGTATTGTTTTAATAAAAAATTTTTAAAGTGGTAGGTAAGTATTAAAATTAGATTAATATTAAAAATATACAAATAAATTGTTTAGTATATTTATTTCGTCGAAATTATATAATATAAGTATAACTTCTTACGTGCGTACAAAGTAGGTACACAAAAATTTATTTGTTTTTAAATTTGGTTTTAAATTTTTTTTTAATGTTGAAAATTATTATTTCCATACTTCACATCTAAACTATGGTCTAAGTCTAGTGGATGTGATACCTGGCTTTCACCCAAGAGGCGCCGCGCCGGTTCGATTCCCGGCATCGGAAATCCTTTTTGTTTTTAAAACTGACATTTTCATTTGAAAAATAATTGTTTTTATAATACTTTTTTATATTGTGTCTTATAAATAATTAAAACGTGGTATTATAAAAAGTTCTTTTTTTATATAAAAGTATAATTTTCAAGATATGGGCAATAGCTTCTCCAAATGTGTGGGATATATGTAATCTATACTAGTTCTATGCTTAATCTATACTTCTTCTCCTTTAAGTATCGTGCCCAAATTTTAGGTGTAGGTAGCTTCTATGACAATTTGCCGATGTCGTTCTCGATCTTGCGCGCCATGTGATAATTATTGATCTGCTGATAAGCCAGTCCATTGACGGAGGTTTCGGACCAATATTTCTTCCTACCTATTCCTTTTTTTACGTCGATGTTTCTATTGAGTATTAACTGCAACATCCTGTATTTGTTACCTCTCATTATATGCCCGACGTAGGTATTCAAGTTTTCTCTTTTTTATTATATTGATTAAGACACCTTCGCCTTGAGCTACTCTGTTTAAAACTTCTCTGTTTGAAATGCGTTGAACCCAAGAAATTATGAGCATTATACGATATGACCACATCTCGAAGGCTTCTAATTTGTTCATCATGTTAACCTTGCATATCCAGGTTTCAGATCCATACCATACAGGATATACCTAACATTTCAGGAACTTGATTCTTAATTGTAAGTTCAGCTGAAATTGCTCAGAACAGATCGAAGTTTCATAAATAAATGCTGCTCTTGCTATTTTTATACGACTTTTGTTTTTTTTATCCGGATTTAGTGTCTCGTTTACCCAACGTCCTAGGTATTTAAAATAGTTTACTTCGTTATGGTTCATTACTGATATAGTATGGTATAACTAGACCCAAACCCAGACATCCAAAGTGAAAGTTACCCTCCAACACTAAATTGTTCTTTATGGTCCACATAATGTTCAGAAAAAGTCACACCATTTTGAGCGTCAGGTTTGGTAGGAAGAGGGGGGGGAGAGGGGAGAAATCGGTAAATTCGTAGTTTTTTACATGTTTCGTCAATATTTCTAAAACTATGCGGTTTAGCATGAACAACCTTTTATACAAAAATGTTCTACATTAAATTTAAAATAAAAAAAGCCCTATACATAATCCTTCTAAAACGAACGGTTCCAAAGTTACGGAGCTAGTATAGTATAATTGGTCCAAAAAAAGGCCTAACCCAAACATCCAAAGTAAAAGTTTTCCTCTAACACCAAATTGTTCTATATTATAGTTCACATATTGTTCAGTAAAAAGTAACAACCATTTTGAGCGTCCGGTTTGGGGAGGGGGAGATGGGGAGAAGTCGGTAAATTAGTAGTTTTTTACGTTTTTCGTCAATATTTCTAAAACTGTGCTTTAGTGTAAACACTGTTCTATACAAAAATGTTCTACATAAAATTTAAAACAAAAAAGGACCCATACATAATTGTTATAAAATCAGCGGTTCCAGAGTTACGAAGGGTCAAAAGTGGAGTTTTTCGATACTTTTTTTGGCAATTTAAAATGTTATTACTAATGAAAGAAATTTTGTTTAACAGGATTGTGTGTTGCAAATAAAATTTGCTATTTTAGTGGCCGATGGTATGTTTATGATAAGCCCTTGAAGAAACGTCAACCTCACCATTCACAATCATCATCAATTGCCCAAAAAATATAAAAAGTATCGAAAACCTCCCCTTTTCACCCTCTGTAACTATGGAACCGTTGATTTTATAACAATTAGGTATAAGACCTTTTTTGTTTTAAATTTTATGTAGAACATTTTTTATAGAACATTGTTTACGCTAAAGCATAGTTTAAGAAATATTGACGAAAAACGTAAAAAAAACTACTAATTTACCGACTTCTCCCCATCTCCCCCCCCCCCCAAACCGGACGCTCAAAATGGTGTAACTTTTTACTGAACAATATGTGAACCATATAGAACAATTTGGTGGTCTATAGAGGAACACTTTTACTTTGGATGTTTGGGTTAGGCCTTTTTTTGGACCAATTATACTATACTACCTCCGTAACTTTGGAACTGTTCGTTTTAGAAGGATTATGTATAGGACCTTTTTTATTTTAAATTTAATGTAGAACATTTTTGTATAAAAGGTTTTTCATGCTAAACCACATAGTTTTAGGAATATTGACGAAAAATATAAAAAACTACGAATTTACCGATTTCTCCCCTCTCTCTCCCCAAACCCGACACTCAAAATGGTGTGACTTTTTTCTGAACATTATGTGGATCATATATAACAATTTGGTGTTGGAGGATAACTTTTACTTTGGATGTCTGGGTTATGCCATCTTTTGGATTAATTGTATCATACTAATAATTAGTTGCATAATATGTAGGACCGAGGTCTTGTTTGCTAACCACAAGTAACTTTGTCTTTTATGTATTTATGCTGTCCGTTATTGGAGCATTCTCTAGTGACTCAATCTAAAAGAATTTAAGATCTTCGATACTTTCAGCCATGATCGCAGTGTTGTCTGCATATCTGATGTTGTAAATAGTTCTTCCCCGGATTCGAATTCCACATTGTCCTTCCAAAGTTCGTTAAAATTCGTTCTTTCGAGCAACATATTCCTTCACTTGATCCCAAATTAATTTAAATGGATTATCTCGCAATGGTAAGGTGGAAGTCTCAAAAGAGTAAGTATTGATAGGAAGTCTAGCAATTAAGTTCACAGCATAATTCACGATGATCCTTGATTATTGTAATTAAGTTCCACTTTGAGCATATTATCTGCAAATGAAATATATTTTTCTGGTAGCCAGCTCTGCATGACGGATTTTCTTTCAGTCATCGTTGGAATGCTTTCAACAAGGCGGCAATGATAAGTTTCATTAAGAAATACTATGATATAGTTACTATGTATAACCTTTTAACTATAGAAACGCGCTTACCTCAATCAAGATTTCAGACGTCAAAACACTGCAAAAACATTAGAATGTGACTTCTCATTATCGCCATGTTAATTTTACAGTGAGAAGCTAGGCATCGGTTATTATTACTTGTCAGAGATATTTTTCTTTGGTTTTCTTTATTGTAATATTAGCTATTATGTAAATTTCTAGCTGAGCAACAATTCTTTCTAGTGCTGCATGTAATGCATCATTTTTTTATACCTTGCGTCAGAATCATTCCAGAGTACATGATCACATTCGTACAATTCTACAAATCCAACATAATATGACGGTCTCCCGTTCATTCAGACGTTTATTTTTTAGGGTAAAAGCACGTGCTCACAAACTCTCTACGACTGTCTTTAGAGCGTGAAATATTTAACATGGTTACCATTCGTGAGAAAATCGCGCTACACAAAAATCTGTTTACATTAGTCGTGTAGCACGGGCCAACTAAGTGTGAGCCACGTTCGTTATTCACTAGTAATGTCAACCTGCCTTTATGTATAGTTGAGTCCCCGAGTCTTTACCCGTGCGTCATCATTTAAAGCATACGAAATAAGTCGAAAATTTACTAAACGCAACAGTAAGTGAGAGAAAGTGGGTATTATTCCGATCACGGGTTTTAGTAAAAAATTTGAAGTTATCAAATAAATAGAATGTCAAATTTAAGTTTTGCTTTAAAATTTTGGTGCATAATTTGAAGTAGATTAATAAATTATTTTATTATCATTGATGAATAATTAAATAAACAGTTTATAAAAAAATTCGATAAAATATTTTCTTTTCGTTATTTTATTCACTTTGGCAGAACATTAAACACAAGCATTTATTAACTGTCTCAACAATGAGGTTATTTGTACGTTGTCAAAATTTATCGTAAAATAACGTAAACATGCATAAACTTATCATAAAATATCCAACTCCAATTAGTCCTGTCGCCAGGGGGGGTACAACGGCCTCGTTAATTCAGATGGACTTACTCAAGTTTTTTTTATGTATTTTGACCCGTAGAACACGAATTTTTTGGGTAACAGTTGATCCGGATGTCGATAAGATTGTTATATACCAAGAACTTGAGGAATCAAATAACAGCGATTTTTGGCAAAACAAAACAATATTTTGTATTTTGTGGGCCATTTTCAGTAAAAAATATTTCTACAAGTTTTTTCGTAGGATGCACAGTTTTCGAGATAAACGCGGTTGAACTTTAAAAAAATCGAAAAATTGCAATTTTTGAACCCGAATAACTTTTGATTAAAAAGTTTTAAAAAGTTTTAAAAGTTTAAAGTTTAAAGTTTAAGTCAAATTATATCGGTTTTGATTATTTGCATTGGTAAAAATTTATTTTTTTATTGTTTAACAAAGCTATAAACACGTAGGGTTTCCCGTGCTTTTACATGCGTTTTAACGCATGTAACGTAGAAATAGTCTTGATTGCACTAGTACCTATTCTACCTACTCGTTCGATTTTAAATGAGAAATCATAGAAACATCACTCACGCACTAGTTGTTTGTAGCTTTGTTTAACAATAACACAATAAATTTTTAGCAATGCAAATAATCAAAACCGACATAATTTGACTTGAACTTTCAAAGGCGCTAAGCAGAATTGCTATTTTATTTTTTAATCAAAAGTTATTCGGGTTTAAAAATTGCAGTTTTTCGATTTTTTGAAAGTTCAACCGCGTTTATCTCGAAAACTGTGCATCCTACGAAAAAACTTGTAGAAATATTTTTTGCTTAAAATGACCCAAAAAATACAAAATATTGTTTTGTTTTGCCAAAAATCGCTGTTATTTGATTCCTCAAGTTCTTGGTCTATAACAATCTTATCGACATCCGGATCAACTGTTACCCAAAAAATTCGTGTTCTACGGGTCAAAATACATAAAAAAAACTTGGGTAAGTCCATCTGAATTAACGAGGCCGTTGTACCCCCCCTGGCGACAGGACTAAATATAAAATTAGTTGTGAAAACAACTGTTTGTATACTATAAAAAACTTCAAAATTCGACAAAATAACACCAAAAAATTCAACAAACTGACAGCCACAAATTAAACAAACCAGAACGTCAGAAATTTTACTTAAAATATGTGAAAACATCCCCAATCGTCTTTCTTTGTACCTATCTCTTTTCAATGCACTGAGTCTGGATAGTTCATAAAAATAACATGTGTTTTTACTTAATAACAGGCGGCAGCTGGTTTGCCATTAGTTTCATGCGTGGAAGAGAATGATGCTAGATAAAAAGTATGTGTTTTATCTCGCCAGGTATTAATGACGCACGGGTAAAGACTCGCGGATTCAATTGTAGGTACGTAGACGCGTGCGGAGACCATCTCGGTATTAAAAATTTGCACCAGTTTTTTTTTCTATTCTGTCACTCAACTTTGCGATTAAACTTTGCAATCCACAAATGTGCACCTTAACAAATTCATAAATTTTATTATAGGTCTGTATCCCGCGTATGAAAAAAAAGTTGATTAATAGCAAGCTGAAAATTTGTTAATAGCTTAAGGGTGTCTAGTCGGAAAAACTTTCATATATGGGAACACTGGAACAGGGGAAGTTTTAACTGTGGAACAGGTTAAAAATTTGGAACGGTCAGACCACGAAAACGGCTCATGTATTTTGTCCGACAGAACAGACTTAAACTCTTCGAACAGAGATTAAACTCTCATGCAAAAATCAGACGTCTATTTATCACCAAATGGGCGTTTTAATGAGTGGAAGATGTAGAATATGTCAAATGACAGGAATTATGACAAGTGATAAATAGCAGTCTGATTTTTGCATGAGAGTTTAATCTCTGTTCGGAGAGTTTAAGTCTGTTCTGTCGGACACAATAAATGTGCCGTTTTCGTGGTGTGACCGTTCCAAATTTTTAACCTGTTCTACAATTAAAACTGCCCCTGTTCCAGTGTTCCCATATATCAAAGTTTATCCGACTAGACAGCCTTAAGCTATTAACAAATTTTCAGCTTGCTATTAATAAACTTTTTTTTCATACGCTGGATCCAGTCCTATTAGGCTAAGACTGGAGGATTATAATAAGTCTTACAGTCTTCAGAAACGTGAAAAATACATATAATGCTGTAAATGCAGAAAAACGTGATTTCATTTTTGTGAACTTTTAGGATAAAATTGCTATTTTGACAATGTGCGCGAACTTAAAACGCAAAATAAAACTTTATTTTCTTTTTCAGCACCATTAAAAATATAAAGTAACGCCAAAATTAGCCATTCACCACGCGTGGTCAGTATCTCGAGAATTAAGTGTGTTACTTTTCTTGAGCATATTCGCAGATTGTTTTGAATAAAGTAATTAAATATACTGTTTTAACTGAACAAACGACGCTTTATATAGATATTAGATGGTCTACATATGTACCTATATGTATACCTTGCAGAAGTCGATATGTGAGACTGTATATTTTTATGTTCGGGGCATGGTTGATTTTGGTTAGCCATATTTTATATAATGTCACTAGTATCAGTATCATCTAACGATAAATACTTTAACCATAGACGTAACACTTTCTGAGATAGGAATTTGTAGTTTTATTAAACTGTTGGTGCAGTAAAACCGTTTTTAATTTTTTGGAGTTGTGACATTGTTTGAGCGAAGGTGCGATATGTGTATAGATATTGTAGTGAGATTCAAATTTATGGAATAAATTCATTTTCTCTAGAATGGGCATTTTTGGAGATAAATCCAGAAACAGGTCGATTTTTATTTTTAAATTATAAGTTTTCGACATATTATAATATATTATCATACTAGTGACGTTATCCATCTGGGCGTGATGATTTTTGAAACAAGAAATGGCAAGTGTGGGAGCTCATTTGAAAGATTGTTTAATTCTTTAGGCAGTAATATAAACCTTATACATCATTATTTACAGTGTGTATATATACAAAGTGGCCAAAAAAGTTAATTAACTCGAAATGCATTTTATTAATATCAGAAAAAATAAAAAAAGTTTATTTTACCAAATTAACATCGATTTTCAGTTAAATTAAATATGTCAAACAGCCTCCCACCTGCCTCTTGTCAGTTTGAACATTTAATTTAAGCGAAAAGCAATATGTTATTTTGCAAATAAACATTTTTTTTCTATTCTCTGACAGCAGTAAAATGTTTTTTGAGTTAAAGAAATTACATAAGATCTTCTTTTCGCGCCAATTAATTTATTTAAAAAATTATTTTTTGGTGATTCTATATAATTAATGATGTTATTGTTTACAGTACTGACTAGAGAATTGAACAACCGTTCAAATGAGCTAACACACGACCCATATTTCTTTTAAAAAAATCATCGATTACGTCATCACGCCCAGATGGACGACGTCACTGGTATGATATGTATACCAAAGAATTATAATAGGGAACTTGCATAAAATTTTAAGTTCGGAAGAAATGTTATAAATCACAACAGAACATAATTTAAAACATGTATCAAAGATAAAAAAGTTTTGTTTGTGTTACGTTTGGCCCCTAAAGACGATTCTAAATTTAAATTATAGCAACTAGCCCAAAACGCGTCGTGACGTCATATGATTGTATGTTTACATTCTGCACCAGCAAAGTAAACAAAATTGTATATAATATTAAATTAGACATTATAAACGTCAGAAGAAAATACAGCTATGTGACGTCACAAGTGGTTTTGATCGTTTGAACTATTTTAAATTCATAGAAAACTTGTACTTTTACAAAATGCCACTAAACAATACTTACAGTGTTTTCTTTTATTTTCCATAGTAAACCTTCTTTCTTTCCTTCAAAAACTTTGTCAAACTCCAATCTTAACAAACTGATATATATATATTATTATAATGACATACATGATCGATGCCATTAAAATATAAATATTTTTCCCTTATTCCGCGATGACGAGCTGGCCAAATACCCAAGTAGGTAGAGCCTAATAACTAAAGAAGAAATAAAGAATATACCTGAATATACCCATAAATATAAACATAAATAAAGTACAACTATGTGACGTCACGGGTCGTTTGAAATATTCACTGAATGACAGAAGATTTTAAATTTGTACTGCTAAGTTATTAGAGAGTTATCGAAAACCCTATTTAACGTCGTCTTTAATAAAAGATCCTTTATTTTGACATAAATATACATGCTTATATGTCAAAAGTGTCAAAATAAAGGATCTTTTATTACAAAACGACGGTTTCGATATCTCTCTATTATGAGTTTTTGAAGCGTGAAATTTTGGAAATCTCATTTTTAAACAAAACTGAACATTATTATGTAATAAAAAATGTGTAAGTTCCCTATTGAAAAATAAAAATTGACCTGTTCCAGTATTTATCTACAAAATCGTCCATTTTAGGGAAAATGAATTTATTTCATAATTTTGCTCCTCTCTATAAGTTTAATATTGGCTTAATCATAATAGTCTTTGATAAATACCAGACAACGTACCAACTCTGTTTTTTTTGTAATTTGTAGAATTTAGCCGGCGAAACAGGTCGTCCGGAGTAAATAATAAATTGATTGAGTACTTCTGTTAATTTATTGCATTTCATTATGGACTAGAATAGAATAGAATAGAAATATGCTTTATTGTCACTGAAAATTATACAATTTTATGGACAAAGCTTAACATAGAGTCACAAAAAAAAATATATAACAATAACAAATACAATTTTCTGAAATTAGATAAATCGTCAATAAAAAAATATAAACAAGTTAAAAAAGTGAAGCGAAAAACAAAACCAATATATTACAAAATTACTATAAATTGCAAAATTGAACCTACAACATATAATAAAACGCAAAGAAAGGAACTAATAAGTTTAAGCTGCTGTATGTGACACCCAAATATAGATAAATATACTTTAGTTAAAAGACTAAGTTTTCACTCTAATGGCATATAGCATATCCCACCAGAATGAAAACAATGGGAACCTTCTCTGGTTACACCTCCGAGGCTTCTACAATTTGCAAGCCATACGGATGCTGAGACTAAGGAAGATGAGGGAATTCTACAATTTACAATTCACGTCCCATCTGCTCAGCGCGGTAAAGTTCCAACGAGACTGGTTCCCTTCATACTCCACACAGAGTAAATGTAAATAAAAAATGAATAACCATTTTCAATTTCGTTGCAAAACGAAAATACAGCCGAATCATATTCCAGTCCAATCAGAGAGTGCCGCAAGCACCTCTACCGGTTTCGAAACTTATTAGTCTCTCATCAGGAGGCACATATGCTGCTCTCCCTGATCCAACCAAAACAAACCCCAGCGTGCAGTCCCGAATATATAAATAATAAGTTTCGAAACCGGTAGAGGTGCTTGCGGCACTCTCTGATTGGACTGGAATATGATTCGGCTGTATTTTCGTTTTGCAACGAAATTGAAAATGGTTATTCATTTTTTATTTATATTTACTCTGTGTGGAGTATGAAGGGAACCAGTCTCGTTGGAACTTTACCGCGCTGAGCAGATGGGACGTGAATTGTAAATTGTAGAATTCCCTCATCTTCCTTAGTCTCAGCATCCGTATGGCTTGCAAATTGTAGAAGCCTCGGAGGTGTAACCAGAGAAGGTTCCCATTGTTTTCATTCTGGTGGGATATGCTATATGCCATTAGAGTGAAAACTTAGTCTTTTGCTAGCAGTTGCCGCTAGGGCATCTATGCCATTTCGTTCGTTGCAATTCGGGACTGCACGCTGGGGTTTGTTTTGGTTGGATCAGGGAGAGCAGCATATGTGCCTCCTGATGAGAGACTAATAAGTTTCGAAACCGGTAGAGGTGCTTGCGGCACTCTCTGATTGGACTGGAATATGATTCGGCTGTATTTTCGTTTTGCAACGAAATTGAAAATGGTTATTCATTTTTTATACTTTAGTTACTCGAGTCTTATTCTTTATAAAATGTGGTGTGTTCGTTGGAGAATTGAGTAACGTAACTACTGAAGGAAATGCACAAATTTATTGAGATGTTAACAGTTAGAGATACAAAACGATACTAAACTAATGAATACAAACTACATATTTCTTAAAACCTTTCATAGTCCATGAACATTTCGCTGACACCGCGAAATTACAAGCGTTGGTGTTTATCATGTCACGTAGTCTAAATATTGAAATATAAACACACAGAGTGGCGTGCTCGCCATAACACCTCCCTCCTGAAAACCGAAGCTGGGGTGTCCAAGAAGGGCCTCTTTGCAGCTTCGAAGTTTTGGGCTTGTAGTGTAGAGCCTCTCTGGATATGCTCCGAACAGGGCAGGTAGGGCCACATGAAACAAAGAAACCAACCGGCAATAACTCATTCTATTTTTGTTTTTGTGAGAAGGCCGTAGATGAAGTGTACCACGAGGTAATCGAATTATATGTTGCAATTATTACTGATTAAATTCATTTATAATATGGAAAATGAAAGTTCATATCTACTACTTGCCGTGTTACACTTCAACTTCGTTTAGTTAATAACCTCATAAAATGGTTTTACATTATTGAAATCAAATTTTCGAATAACCTCGTTATCTAACTTAATTTTTAAAGTTTTATTGGTTTCATTGACTTCCAGAACAACATATGGTCCTGTATTTAATATCGATTTTGGTGTATTTGGATTTCTTGGTCTTTTTAAGAGAATATTATCTCCAACTTTATACTTTACTTCCAAGTTACTCGTTCTTAAGTTATCAAAACGGTTCTTTTGCTTTTTCCTTTGATCGCATTGTTTTTCCCTTATATTTTCTAACTGATTATTATACGAAATTTCATCAAATTCCCTATCATTTTTATATGGAAATACTAAACTGTAGGGGGTAGTGGATGTTGAATGATGTTTACTAGAATTATATGAGTATATAGCGACTAAAAGTGCATCTTCTAAGTCGCACTGGTTATGTTCTAAAAGATAGCTTCGCAAAGTATCTGTTATGGTAGCATGAAAACGCTCAATTATACCGTTAGAGGCATGGTACTCAGACGAAGTAAGGTGCCATTCGATATTCAACGAATTAACAAAACTTTGTATCTTTTTATTATTAAATTCGCCCCCGTGATCTGACATAATCATCTTAGGAAGGCCAAAAAGCGAAAAATAATTTTTTAACTTACTAATTATCGTTTCTGGTTTTTTATCAGTTAAAATATACGCTTGCGCAAATTTTGTTAGATTATCTATAACGGTGAGCATTTTCTGTTTATCAAAAAAGAACAGGTCTACAGATAAAGCCTCAAATGGTTTCTCCGGAGAATGCCTTACATTTAAACCTTGAGTACGATTCCTACGATCAAATTTTGAGAGTTGACAAGTAGGGCATAAAGTAATAAATTCGGTTATTTCTCTATACATATTTTTCCATTTATAAAGTTGTCGAATTTTGTCTGCAGTTTCATTAATTCCTTTGTGATAATTACTCGGGTCGTTGTGATATTCGAAAATTATCCTTTGCCTATCTTCTACAGGCGGCATAGTAACGATATTTTTACAAATTACAAAGTTAACGTCTGGATAAAGGAAACTGAGCATTTTATAATAAATATTGCTTTCAAAATAAGGTATGCTATAAGTTTTATTTCGGACTAATACTAGTTTTTTCAAAGTATTAAAATTCTCAAGGCAATGGTGTGGCTTAATTTTAACTATATTAATCTCTCTACTACGATTTTCGTTATATAACTTTAAAATTTTTTCAAAATCCGAGTCACCAACTGTGGGAAAATTATCATTGATAATTTCGAAATGATTTATATTTCTGTCATTCTCATCGTATAGATATAAAATACTCTTATTGTTAACGTCTAAGATTTGCTCATTAGAGTAGGAAAAATTATTTAAAACTAAGTTAGTTTTAACATTCTCAAATTCGGTATATTCATTTTGTTTTTGATGCACATGGTTTAATCGAATTCTTGACAGAGCGTCTGCAACTCTGTTTGCTTTGCCCGAAATATGCTGAATATCAAAATTATATTCACTTAATTTCAGTCTCCATCGTGATAATTTAGAATTAGGATCTTTTAAATTTAAAAGCCATATAAGTGGTCTATGGTCTGTGACTAATCGAAATTTAACTCCAAATAGATATGGTCGGAAGTGATTTGTAAAGTGTACAACAGACAATAATTCCTTTTCTGTAGTGGAATATTTCATTTCAGTTTCATTTAATGTTCTCGATGCAAAAGCGATAGGTCGATCCTCACCGTTATCGGACATCTGTGACAAAACCGCACCGACAGCGACATTCGATGCATCGGTCGTCAAAATAAATTCCTTAGAGAAATTAGGATAAACCAGAATTTTTTCCGAGGTCAAAAATTGTTTACATTTGTCAAAGCATTCCACTACTTCGGGTGTAACATGAAACTTTATATTTTTTTTCAACAAACCCGTTAGAGGTTTAGTTAAATCAGCAAAATTATTTACAAATTTCCTATAATAGCCAAATAAAGTATTCAAACCAAAGACAATAACACATTTATTCTTTTCTAAAAAATCATAACCAAGTATTCCATCAAAAGGAGAATTTATGTCTACTATATAGAATTTTTCAACACTCGAAAATAATTTAAAATTTACGCTCTTTGTAACTTGAATTGGTTCGTTACTAATACCAAATATTTTAAAATTTTCATGATTAAAGTGATAAGAATCTAAAATTTTACTTGGTTTCAATATTGATATAGCTGCCCCTGAATCAATTAATAACCTTAAATTTAAATTTTTAATATGCGCGTAAAGAAGCGGTTTATTTGCTACTTGGTAAATTGTAAAGTTGTCAGCGGAACTTGCTCTAAAAAATCCTGATCAACTTCGATTTCTATGTCTTTTTCGCTTTCTGAACTGTCGTTGTCGCAATAGGTATTATGAACAACATTGTGAGATTGTGGTTTACGATAACATTTTTCTGCTTTATGTCCATATTTATGGCAAAAAGTGCACTTTGGAATGATTAATTTAATTGGTGGATTTGGATTTATCGATTGATTTGTTGAACCGGGCGCAGAAAATGTTTTTTGCGTACCTGCATTACTTGAAGAAATTGTATTGTCATTATTTATATTTAATTTAGAAAAATTGTCATTTGTTTGTTTGAAATATTGTTGGTTTTCATAATCGTTTAAAATTTGCTTAATTTGAATCAACGAACTGGGATTTAAAGAAAGAAGCATTTGACACAAAGGTTCTTTTATGCCCGTAATAGCGGTCAGAATTGCAGTCTTACTGTGAAAATTATTTAAACATTTTTTTTCAACATTGTTCAAACTTGAATCGTATTTGATAACTTTACTGATTCTTATCAATTGTTTTTCAATTCTATCAACGAAATTTACTGGTTTTTCATTAGAACGTTGCTTAAAATGGCATAACTCAAAATTTAGACACTGCAAATCCAAATTTTCACCAAACTGAGAAAGGAGAGCATTTTTTATCTCTTGCCATGTCGAAAATTTTTTCGAGCCAATGGAATCAAGAGCCTTTCCCTCTAACCTGCTTTTTACAATAAAAGGAAAAATTTGTAAATCCGCTGGGTCAAATTTTGCAAAAATGAAATCAACAGAATCTATAAAATAGTGTAATTTTGAAGAAGACCCATCAAAAACATTTATAAGCTTGATAGCTTTGTCACTATTAATATAATTATTAGAAGTGTTGGCGGAAATTATGGACGTATTTGCTGTTACGTCGTTAGTTGCCATTATATTAACAAAAAATAAGTTAAACAAATAAAAAAATAAAAAAAATGCAAATACTAGATATGATATCTTAAAAGTTTGAAAATAGCGAAACAGAGTAAATAAAAAAATGAAAACAAATACAAAATTAATATAATTCGACTAACCTCAAGTACTTCCGTGAGAACGTGGCCTTACACCGGAACGGGTCGAGAACGTTGCAGCGTCTCAGATCAGGTGGATTTACACTGGAACGGGAAGAGAACGGGTGGAGAACGTTGTACCTTCTGGATCAAGTGGCTGTACACTGGAACTGGTCGAAATTCTAAACTGTATGTAGTTGCTTCTTCTGTGGAAATGCTTCACCGTTTCCAGGGTCGAGTGGCTTTTCACTGAAGCTGGTGGTTGAGAAGATTTCACGAAGTTACTAGTTGCGCCTCTCCAGAACTTCCGAATTGCTTTGTGGCTTTACACAACAAGTGGCCTTACACTTGGGATTCTTCAAGTTGCTTACGGGTTCCTTCAGTTTTCCTTCCTCGTGGCCTTACACTCGGAACTCAACTACAAAGTCACTAAATCTCCAATTTCCCAATTAACGATTAAAATCGATTAGAAAAAAAGGCTTTACTTTTTCTAATTGGAAATTTCTACTAACTGCGCCAGTCTTATTCTTTATAAAATGTGGTGTGTTCGTTGGAGAATTGAGTAACGTAACTACTGAAAGAAATGCACAAATTTATTGAGATGTTAACAGTTAGAGATACAAAACGATACTAACTAATGAATACAAACTACATATTTCTTAAAACCTTTCATAGTCCATGAACATTTCGCTGACACCGCGAAATTACAAGCGTTGGTTGGTGTTTATCATGTCACGTAGTCTAAATATTGAAATATAAACACACACAGTGGCGTGCTCGCCATAACACTTGTACATTACTGTAATTTCTTAGTTAGTCATTAAGAAACTTTTCTACTGAATAATATGGTCTTTTAGATAAATGAGCTTTTGTCATTTTACCGAACTTGTGGAAAGATGTTGCAGATTTAAGTTGTAAAGGGAGATGGTTGTATAGTTTTTTTGCGGAATATATTATAGATTTCTTTACTAACTCAGAAGACGGGATCGGTAAATAGACATCAAAAGTTGAATTTCTGGTGGAGTAGTCATGATGAGGCCTTGCTGGAAAGACATGCAGGTGTTTACGAATTAAGCAAACAGTTTCTAAAATATACAAAGATGGAAGGGTTAAAATTTCGTGATCTTTAAAGTAACTTCTGCAATGGGTTGTTCTTCTGAGGCCAAACAGGTATCTTATTGCTCTTTTTTGTAATTTGAAAATAACATCAAATTGGGCAGCTGTACTAGACCCCCAAAAAGGAAAGACCATATCGAAGATGAAACTCGAACAAAGAAAAATATGTTATTTTAGAAGATGCTAAATTGAGTTCCTTCGAAACAGATCTTATGGCATAGCAGGCTGAGGCGAGTTTCTTACTTAACAAAGCGATATGAAGGGACCATTTGAGTTTGCTATCTAAAGGAATACCAAGAAATTTTACAGAATCAACGGTAGAGATCTGGCTGTTATTCACAAGCAGGGGTTGAAGAGCCCCTTTATATGATAATGCTACCGTTTTATCCACGTTAAAGGAGAGTAAATTAGAGTCAAACCAGGTTTATATCGTAAGAAGATCAGAAGTTATAGTTGCATGAAGAGTTGCAATAGTTGAGTTGCTCCAAGTGATACTGGTATCATCAGCAAAAAGAAAAATTTTACCATCGATTTTTAAATTAGTGATGTCATTTATAAAGATAAGGAAAAGTAGAGGACCCAATACTGAAACTTGTGGTACTCCACATACAATGTTTTTGAGACTAGATTCAGTATCATTTGCTCTAACCAGTTGTTTCCTATTATCTAAGTAAAATTTGAACCAATTCAAAGATATACCTCGAATTCCATAGAAATTTAGTTTTTTAATCAAAATATCATGATTTACACAATCAAAAGCCTTGGCATAGTCACAGAAAACAGTGGCAGTATAAAGATTATTGTTTAGTGCTTGGTAAACCTCGTGAAGTACAGAAAACATGGCATCAGTAGTTCATTTATTAGTTAAGAAGCCCAACTGATTTTGTGATAAAATATTGTTATTAAAGAGAAAGGACATAAGTCGGGTTTTTATGAGCCTCTCAATAATTTTGGAGAGTACCGGTAGTAGGGCAATAGGTCTATAGTTGCAGCTATTAGATTTTTCGCCACCTTTATGAAGAGGAATAATAATGACTGTCTTTAGGCACTCTGGAAATTTACCATTTTCAAAGGAATCATTAATTGGTGAGACGAGGAGTTCTAACACATTATTATCTGTGAGATTTGAGAAGATTTTTAAGGATAGTCCATCAGTACTACAAGATGATTGGCTTTTGATACTATTGATCGTTTGGATCAATTCAGATTTATAGATTGGTCTTATAAAGAATGAATTCGAGACAATTCCTGAATTAGGGAGATAGGAAATGGGATCTTGTTGAGACTGAATAGTTGATGTTATATTTTTACTCACGTTAATGAAGTTTTCGTTTAGATTTTCAGGGTTTGGAAGGGCAAATGTTTGAGCTGCGTGGATTTTATTTCGAAGATCGTTTTTTATGGACCAAGTTTCTTTTGCAACACTTTTGGAGCTTCCCAGACAATTTTGATAGTAGGCTTTTTTAGCTGATTTGATGAGTTTTAGGTAGGTGACTCTATAATTGGTGATATATTGAGTGACAGAGACGTTGGTAGTAAATTTCTTGATACACAGCAGTGAACGCAAATTTTTGGCTGATATACGGATACCTTTGGTAGCCCAGGGTTTGCGATGTTTTGGCTTAATCGTAATTAAAGGAAGTGCCTTATTGAAGATACAGACAAGCTTCTCTAAAAAATCACTGAAATTATAGTCCACGTCCGTACAAGGAAAATGCCAGTCAGAAGTTAAACAGACATTTTGAAATTTATGAAAATTCCGAGCGGAGAAAATCCTACCTAAACGTCGGGTTTTCGAGGAGGGTTTGCCGATGTTAAATTTCGTATATACTGCTTCATGATCCGATAGTTCCGCATTAATAACTGTAGAGCAGACATCAAGGGGTGAGAAATCGGAGACAGTATAATCGATTATGGTAGATGCACTTTTGTAATCCTTGTAGGAGAATTAACGTGCATTGAGAGACCATATGATTCAAATATGTTGACCAAGAACATTTAGGTAGCACAAGCAGCAGCATAATTTATGTTGAAGTCCCCGCATAGAATTTTTTTGCTTTTGTGAGGCAAGTCATCTAACAAATTTAGCAGGTTCTAAAAAAATAGTTCCACGGAAGAGTCAGGTGATCTATAGATGCAAATAATGTAAAGATTAACATTTTTATTAAAAACTAAGGAAAACTCAAAAAAGCCTTCATTCAACAGAAAGTCATATTTTGTTATCAGAGAAAAATCATTGTTTACAGAAAGAATTAGGGTGCCTCCATGCACTGAGTTTGGACGATCATACCTAGCAATTGTGGTGTATTTCTCTACAAAACAACATTACAACGACTAACATTATGCAAGCCATTCAACGTTATTTGTTTGTTATGTTTAAAGTAATTGAGATGCCATAGATCAAATTTATACCATTAAGAATATATTCTAATTATGCCTTATCTGGGTGCTCGCCACTGGGAGGCTTCCCACTATGTTATTGTACAAAAATTATACACATAATTTATTGTTTGTAATGAAGCAGATTGCCGTAAAACTTGGGTGTCAAAAAAATTAATTGTTTTGACATTCGCAACCAATTTTTAATTACATTCCTGATAAGAAAAATTGATATGATATTATAAGTTGTCGCCAATGATTTTCAAACCATTCTGTAGTTATCTTGTGACCACCAAATATGCGTTACTTTGTAATATTTTTGTTACTTGTATCCAGCTTGGGATGTTATGCTGATAACTTGAAGAGTATTGTTCAGGCCAATGGTAACTTTACAGTGTATACCTTTGAGGTAAAGTATTTATTTCATTATAAAAAAATGTAGTTTTAAGAAAAAAAATGTAGTTAAGAGTTATTAATTTAAAATTTTTGTTCCCTTTCCTTGACATAAGAACAACGAAAAAGTCTTTACATTTAACACTTTTTCCTTCTTTTTGTAGCACTACAAATCAGGGTGGATCTGGGCTGCTTGCTCAACTTGCTTCCATCTCACAAGGTCGTTTAATATAGTTGGTCTCTGTATACCATGGTTTAAAAAAAATCGTTTAATTTAAACCAATACATTTAATTTAAATTTAGTAACTATTAATCTCATAAATTATTAAAAAATACACGAGGTATTAATAATAGTTAGACCAGGGCGGATCTGTTTTGAGGTGGATGTGAGAGGTGGCATTCGGATTTTCGCAGATAAAGTTAGGTGAGAACTTCAATATATTTATATTATTTTTGATTCAATTATAACTGACTTATGCTCCTTCTCAAATATGCCCGGAACATTAATAAAAAAATTTAAATATTTAAATATTTCGAAAAATATCGATTTTTTTCTATTTTATTGCTTATAACTTTAAAACGATTCATTTTGAAACAAAGTTGTAGGGAAAGAAAGTAAAGATAATTGAATTTTGTATAATATACGAGTGGTTTAAAATGTCTTAAATTATTACCCTTTCTGCAAAATAGCAATAAATAGAAAATAAGGGGCAAAAAAGACTGTTTTTATTCAATGTTTTTCAACCACTTTGGTTGCACTTAGAACCTTCATAATTCGCTTAGAAAATTCTTACAACATACTTAGACTGTCCACTAGATTTCATTAAAATCTAATAGATTTTGTATAATAATTCTGCAATCTATATTTTTTAAAAAAGTTCAATTTTTTTAAAAACTTTCTGAAAAAAGTAGACCATTTAGAAGTTTGCTAATTTTTTTACATATAAAGAGGTTCTCTACCTATCTAATACACTTTACAGAATTAAAATCGGATTAAATAAAACGGGATAATACCCGAAGGTTGGCTGTATACCATCTAGTTAAATAAAATTTATCGTGAAGTAAAACACTCCCTAGTGTAGTTGGTATATTTTAATAAAAATTTTTAAAAAATTTAAAAATACAAAAGGATTACGTTCAGAACGTTTTCGGACTTATCGGTCCATCATCGGTGAACTCCCTGTCCTTGCTAAATAGCCACAATGCCAAACACTGGTTAAGTTGTATGTTCCAACTACATAGTAAAAATTGTAAAAGAATTTGGCCTAAACTGGATGCCAATGGATTACTTCCAGCAACATGACGCTCTACTGCATTACATTGAAAATTTTTTTCTGTACACTTTTTTTGCATTTTTCAATGTTATGCAGTAGAACATCATGTTGCTGGAAGTAATCCATTGGCATCCAATTTAAGCCAAATTATTTTATAATTTTTACTATGTAGTTGGAACATGCAACTTAACCAGTGTTTGGCATTGTGGCTATTTAGCAAGGAGAGGGAGTTCACTGATGATGGACTGATAAGACCGAAAACGTTCTAAACGTAATCCTTTTGGATTTAAAAAAAAATAAATTTTTATTAAAATATACCAACTACACTAGTTAATTGATCGAAGCTCTAAAAGACATTGGCTTGGACGGCAGAGATGTTCGAATAATTGCAAATTTATATTGGAACCAAACAACATTAATTTTAGTAGATGGTATGGAATCACAGGCTCTTAATATTAAAAGAGGAGTACGGCAGGGATGCCTCTTGTCACCCCTGTTTTCAATATTTACTCCGAAAGAATTTTCAGAAAAGCACTTTCTGAAAAACAAGAAAGAATACTTGTGAACGGTGAAGTGATCAATAATTTGCGATATGCCTAGCTTCTAGTCAAGAAGATCTGCAAACACTACTTGATAGTGTCGTTGAGAGTTGTAGGGAGGCACGTCTGGATCTGAACATACGGAAAACCAAAATACTCGTAATAAGTAAACAACAGCATATAAAACCGTTTTTATTTGTAAATAATACCAAACTTGAGCAAGTTGATAGAATCGTTTACCTTGGACAGCAATTAAATTGTAACGCAGAAAGTCACGGCGAAATTAGATTTCGGATAGAGTGGGCTAGAGCCGCTTTTAGAAGGATGTCCAAGGTGTTATGTAACAGATACCAAAAATTGGAATTAAGGATCCGCCTACTTCGCTGCTACGTGTTCTCGGTCTTACTTTATGGTGTCGAGTTCTGGACTGTGAATAAAATCGATCTATATCGTCTTGAGGCTTTCGAAATGTAGTGCTATAGAAGAATTTTAAAAGTTTCCTGGGTGGAGAAGATTCGAAACTCCACAATACTAGAACGTCTCAGCAGGACTACTGAGATCATAAAAAGCATCAAGCAGAGAAAGCTGGAGTATTTCGGACATGTAATGAGAGGTCCCAAATATAGGTTGCTACAAAATATCATGCAAGGAACAATAGCAGGCAAACGCAGTCCAGGACGAAGAAGAACCTCATGGTTGAAGAACTTGCCAGATTGGTATGGTGTTGATACAAGCATGCTATTTAAGGTGGCAGCGAATAAAATTAAGATAGCTATGATGGTAACCAACGTTCTGAAAGGACATGGTACATGAAGAAGAACTACACTAGGGAGTGTTTTCCTTCACGTTAAGTTTTATTTAAAATCGGATTATTCAAGCGGCCTCAGCACTGTTTTAAAGTTATAAACAATATTTTGGCTTATAAACAAATACAGTGAGGACGTTTGAGTTACAATAACTTAATTTTCTTGAGAATGGGCGACTCTGGAGATAAATCCCGAAACAAATCGATTTTACTAGTGACGTCATCCATCTGGGTGTGATAACGTAATCTAAATTAATCCAAAAAAGTATTTTTAATTCAAACCCGTATAAAGAATTATGTTAACCAAAAATGAATAACCATTTTCAATTTCGCTGCAAAACGAAAATACAGCCGCATCATATTCTAGTCCAATCAGAGAGTGCAGCAACCACCTCTACCGGTTTCGAAACTTATTAGTCTCTCATCAGGAGGCACATATGCTGCTCTCTCTGATCCAACCAAAACAGACCCCGGCGTGCAGTCACGGATTGCAACGAACAAAATGGCATAGATGCCCTAGCGGCAACTGCTAGTAAAAGACTAAGTTTTCAATCTAATGGCATATAAAACAACATAATGTTACTCTACATCCCACCAGACTGAAAATAATGGGAACCTTCTCTGGTTACACCTCCTAGGCTTCTACAATTTGCAAGCCATAACGGATGCTGAGACTAAGGAAGATGAAGGAATTTTACAATTTATAATTCACGTCCCATCTGCTCAGCGCGGTAAAGTTCCAAGTAAAGTTCCACTTTACCATCTGGAACGTTACCGCGCTGAGCAGATGGGACGTGAATTATAAATTGTAAAATTCCCTCATCTTCCTTAGTCTCAGCATCCGTTATGGCTTGCAAATTGTAGAAGCCTCGGAGGTGTAACCAGAGAAGGTTCCCATTATTTTCAGTCTGGTGGGATGTAGAGTAACATTATGTTGTTTTTTATGCCATTAGATTGAAAACTTAGTCTTTTACTAGCAGTTGCCGCTAGGGCATCTATGCCATTTCGTTCGTTGCAATCCGTGACTGCACGCCGGGGTCTGTTTTGGTTGGATCAGAGAGAGCAGCATATGTGTCTCCTGATGAGAGACTAATAAGTTTCGAAACCGGTAGAGGTGCTTGCTGCACTCTCTGATTAAACTAGAATACGATGCGGCTGTATTTTCGTTTTGCAACGAAATTAAAAATGGTTATTCATTTTTGATTTACATGTTTACTCTGATTGGAGTACGAAGGGAACCATTCTCGTGGAACTTTACTGCGCTGAGCAGATGGGACGTGAATTATAAATTGTAAAATTCCCTCATCTTCCTTAGTCTCAGCAACCGTTATGGCTTGCAAATTGTAGAAGCCTCGGAGGTGTAACCAGAGAAGTTTCCCGTTGTTTTCAATTATGTTAACGTTTATATTAGTGAATACAAAATTGAATAGCCTTTCGATTGAGCTATCACACGGCACATATTCTCATTTAAAAAATAATCGATTACGTCATCACACCCAGATGTATGACGTCACTAGTGTGATATATATACCAAAAAAATAGAATTTAAAAATAAAAGTCGACCTGTTTCGGGATTTATCTCCAGAGACGCCTATTCTCGAGAAAATGAATTAATGCCAACTCAAACGTCCTCACTGTATTTGTTTATAAGCCAAAAAATTGTTTATTTAAAACAGTGCTTTGGCCGCTTATACAGGGTGTCCCGAAAAGAATGATCATAAATTATACCACAGATTCTGGGGTCAAAAATAGGTTGATTGAACCTCACTTACCTATATACAATATTGCACACAAAGAAAGTTACAGCCCTTTGCAGTTACAAAATGAAAATCGATGTATTTTCATATATCGAAAACTCTTAGAGATATTTTATTGAAAATGGACATGTGGCATTCTAATGGCAGCAACATCTTAAAAAACAAATTAAAGTAAAATTTGTGCATCCCATAAAAATTTTATGGGGGTTTTGTTCCTTTAATCCTCCCCAAACTTTTGTGTACGTTCCAATTAAATTATTATTGTGGCACCATTAGTTAAATACGATATTTTTAATACTTTTTTGCCTCTTAGTACTTTTTCGATAAGCCAGTGTTTATCGAGATATTTTGAATATTTGTCGAATCCACCAGATATTTGTATATGGTTAATTAAGTACGATTATAGAGACCTATTAATAATCTGAAAATGTATTTATAATTTACATTATTAGGTATATGTTGAAAAACAAGCCACATCTCGATAAAAGGTGACTTATCAAAATAAGACTAGGAGGCAAAAAAGTTTTAAAAACACTGTGTTTAACTAATGGTACTACAATAAGAGTTTAATTGGAACGTACTCAAACATTTGGGGGGTTTAAAGGAACAAAACCCCCATAAATTTTTTATGTGGACATATTAAAAAATAAGCCGCATCTCGATAAAAACTGGCTTATCGAAAAAATACTAAGAGGCAAAAAAATTTTAAATACTTTGTGTTTAACTAATGGTACCACAATAATGAATTAATTGGAACGTACACAAAAGTTTGGGGGTTTAAGGGAACAAAACTCCCATAAAATTTTTATGGGGTGGACAAATTACGCTATAATTTTGTTTTAATATGTTAGTGCCATAAGAATGCCACATGCCCATTTTCAATAAAAACTCAATAATAGTTTTCGATATATTGAAAAAAATCGATTTTCATTTTGTAACTTCAAAGGGCTGTAACTTTTTTTATGAGCACATTTGTACTAAGGTAAGTTAGGTTCAGTCGAACTATTTTTGACCCCAGAATGTGTGGTATAATTTATGATCATTCTTTTCGGGACACCCTGTATAATCCGATTTTAATTCTGTAAAGTGTATTAGATAGGCAGAGAACCTCTTTATATGTAAAAAAAATTAGCAAACTTCTAAATGGTCTTCTTTTTCTTCAGGAAGTGTTTAAAAAATTTGAACTTTTTTAAAAAAATTTACATTGCATAATTATTCTGCAAAATCTATCAGGTCGATTTTAATGAAATTTGGTGAAAGATTTAGTATCTATGTTGTAAGAATTTTCTAAGCGAATTACGAAAGTTCTAAGTGCAAACAAAGTGGTTGAAAAACATTGAATAAAAACAGGCTTATTTTGTCCCCTATTTTGTATTTATTGCTATTTTGCAGAAAGGGTAATAATTTAAGACATTTTTAACCAGTCGTTTATCATACAAAATTCAATTATCTATATTTTATTTCCCTACGACTTTGTTCCAAAATGAATCGTTTTAAAGTTATAAGCAAAGAAACTAGAAAAAAATCGATGTTTTTCGAAATTTTTAAATATTTTAATTTTTTTATTAATGTTCCGGGCATATTTTAGAAGGAGCATAAGTTGAAGAATTGTTATTGTTAGTATTGTTGAAGTTGTCATCTAAGTTTATCCGTAAAAATCCCAATGCCACCTCGCACATCCAAAAATAGAAGTTTTTTCACAGGTGAGCCCTGGTCTATGTAGAATCTGATTTTAATATTACTGACAATTTTCTGAGAGCCTGTGTATATCACATTTAAGTTTGAATTTAAGCTCAAGGAAATAAACTATGTTTGGCATAGGCACGCATGGGCATTTATCATGGCTCTTCATATAAATTTATATTTAATAAATACCACTTCTTCTATTTTTTCAAGTTTAGTCTTTATTATTGAAGGTTCACAAGAATTCTTCACTGTGTATCAACTGTGCACAGATTTTGCCGTTAACTTAGATAATAATATTATATAATATGTACTATAATATGTTTTATATTTTGTTCGTGATAAGTAATACGGACAAACTATATGGGGATATGTTCAGGGCCTATTTTACCACTTGGCCTGTGAGGTACCTGCCTCGGGCCCGCATTTTAATGGAGCACGGAGAGATCACCAAAAAAATTTTCTATTGCAATAACAAAATAAATTTTCAAAATTCTTTAATTTACGAATAGAAAATTATAAACGATGACTCCACTGTTGATTTTCAAGCGACTTCACCTGACACAAGTACATCTCCGTCATCTGCTACAGATAACAACAATGTCAATAACTCTTTTCCTAGCGATATAGGGGATTGGCCAAAACATTTAAATCTGGAATTTCAACAATATCTTACAAATAATCGACCGAATCAATATATTGATAAAATTACTGAAAGTGTTACAACTGGAAATTACAACTGGATAATAATAAAACCAGACATTTGCAAAGTGAAATTTTTTATACTATGAAAGCTAATGGGGAAAAAGTTATTCGCGAGTGGTTAGTGTACAGTCCTAAATGTAGCCGTGCTTATTGTTACGTTTGTAAACTGATTGACTCTTCAGAATTCTGCTTCCATCTTGCAAAAAGGTAGAACCTTACCAGGCACTCAAATTTATCTGTTTGTCCTTTGTTAAGTGCGTCGTTATATGTTAATTTAAGTTGCCACCAAGCTATGTATTTCATATTAAATGACATCCGAGTAGTATCAGTATCTGCCTTTGAATTTGTAAAATTCATATATTCGAGCATTCAACCATTCCCTATTTTATTTTAATAAGTTACAGGAATGAAAATCTAAGAGAAAATGTAGTGTGATTTGTAACTTCAAACATCTCATTCAAGAGAAAATTTTCATTTATTCTGAGTTATTGATTAAGTAATAATAATAATATTTTGAGTTGTTGATTAAGTAATATTGATAGTGTATTTGATAAATAATTGATTTAAGACGTGAATTTATTATAATAATTTATAATTTATAATTTATAATAATTTATTTTAATAGTATTTTGTATTTTGACAACGAAACCCGATTTGGGCTTCGAAACGTTAATAAATTCATTTTTTAGTAAAATTGTGGCTTATTTCCCATAGAAAATACTTAATTATAAAAATGCCACAAGGAAATAGCTTCAGAATAACATTAAGACGTGAAGTTAATAAAAAGTTATTTATTGTTTATTATTTATGGAAGATGCAAGCAAAAAATACATCAGGATAATATATTATATTCTGTAATTGAAGTATTTTGTTGTTAAAGATGTTCAAAATTGTAAGCGTTCAAAGCTGTAAGCTATCAATACAGTGATGAGCGTGCTAATAATTAACCGGCAAAATAGCGCAAAAGTTGCAAAACTTATTAAGTTGTGAGATAAAAAGAAATGAAACTAGTCGAGCTGGGATGTTTAGCGATATTAACATATAAATTCACATTATATTGACTGTTTCCCACCTTTACACGTATCAGAGGAGTATGTCAACTAAAACTGTCACTGTGACATTGTCTGTTGCCAAACTCGTCCGATACGTCTAAAGGTGGGAAACAATTAATATAATGTAAACTTTTAGGTTAATATCGCTAGATATCCCAGCTCGACTAATTTCATTTCTGTTTATCTCACAAGTTAATACGTTTTCCATCTTTTGTGCTATTTTGCCGGTTATTGACGCGCTCATCACTGTATAATATAAAAAAATCACTTTATCACTTTTCCTCTTTTCTCGATTGAGTATTAGTTTTTGTTATACAGTATATAAATTATTACAATCACTGAATACATAGTTAGTGAAAAAATTATCATATTAATTAACTGAATTAATAATGTAATTATACAAGTAATAGTTATCCAAGAACATTCAAAAGCCATCTCTTTAAAGTTAATAATTATGACATTGTCCAGTAATGTTTATATATCCATACCATTGAGAATTTTACTACACGTAATTTGCCGTGTAAAGACAGAAAAAGTAGGGATAGCCGTAAAATATTTGCGCCTACACTCTTAATAAAGTGTAACTTTTTTCGGTTGACTAACTCGATTGTTAGTGCGAAATGACACGGTTCTCTTTTGGGAACAAAAATTTTAATTTTATTGAACTGATAATGAATATTTTATTAGGTATACAGTGCTAGTCAAAAGTCCGTACCCCCCTCGTATCTTTTGAACGGTTATACATATAATAGTGAAATTTGGAGGGAGGAAATAAACGGACGTACGCTTCTTAACTAGTCATGACAGGTGACGTAATAGTGACAGATAACTTTACAGCGCCACTGTGACAGATCATTTTAAATGGGACCTTATGGCAAGTGACACCTCATTTGAAAGGTATTGATAATACCTATTCAGTCATACTAATTTTTTTGGGTTTAATTTGATTTTGATTTTGGTGAATAAATGAAATAAATATGTTGAATACCCAGTAAAAATAAGCAACGGCAAATCTAGGGGATTTTTGTTATTGTATGATGTAGTTGGAAACAATGTTATATAAGAGTCAGATGTCAACTGTAAGCAAAAATAGATGTCAAAGAAAAATAAATGTTGATTTTGATGTTTAAGTTATTTGTAGAATTATTGAGTTTTCTTTTAAAATAAAACTGACTAGAAGTACTTCGGTGTTTAATTAACATCCACGCAATTCTGCAAAACATCAGGTTATGGCCCAGATCACTTGTTTCGTGAGTATTTCGCCAGTAAAAAAGTCAGTGTTGAAGAGCCTGTGTCGGTAGTTTGCCGCGGCCAACGAAAATAAAAAAAAAGAAAAGCTGAAAAAAAGGTGAAAAAGAAGCTCGAGTATATATACATAAAAAAAGAAAAACATAAATCCGAAAAATGGAAAATTCATCGCCTGCGTTGAAACTTAGTGGTGGTGACAACTGGGTAGCCTGGAAATTTCAAACAAGGGTAGTGCTAAAAAGCCGTGGTTATTATGACATAGTAATAGGAAAGTCTGTGAGACCGAGCACTACTGGAGATGACCAAAAGAAATGGGATGCTGGTGATTCAAAAGCACAAGAATTTATAGTAACCAGAATAGAGCAAGGCCCTATGACACACATTTTATCCTGTGAGACCTCGAAAGATATGTGGACAAAGTTGAAGTCTGTCTACGACAAAGAGTCAGAGGTGAGCATTCATTTAATGCAACAAAAGTTTTTTCTCTTGGAGTTTTCATCAGGTAAAAATGTTGCCTCATTCATATCACAGCTTGAAGAGATAAAAAATAAGCTAAAGCAAGCTGGTGAAGAGCTGTCCGATAAAATGATCATGACAAAAATACTTATGGCATTGCCAGAGGAATATAAGCATTTTCGATCCGCATGGGAATCCGTACCATCTGATAAACAAACCCTAGATGAACTTACATCAAGACTACTTATCGAAGAAGAAAGAAGTAAGTCAGCACAGGGCAGCACAGCATTGGCGATGAAAAGTGATACAAGCAGAGAATTTAAAGGGCAAAAGAAAACCAGATTAAAGTGCCATTTTTGTGGCAGAGGTGGCCATATTGCGAAAAATTGCTTTTTCAAGAAGAAAGAGAGAGATAATAATAGCCAGAAAGACATAAAAGTATGCAGTCAATGTAAAAGACGAGGACACAACTTACAAGAGTGTTGGTTTAATAAAAATAAAAATGAAAAACAACAGACAAGCAGAGAAGAAAATAAAATTGACAGTAATGCATTCATGGTATATACTGGGAGTAAGAAAAATAAAAATGAATGGTGCTTGGACACAGGAGCTAGCGAACATATGTGCTGGAATCAAGATCTGTTTGAAGAATTGATAGAGATAAGCTATAAAAAACAAGTAAAAGTCGGAAATGGAGAAAAATTACCAGTTAAAGGTATTGGAAAAATAACTCTATGGGCATTTAATGGTAAGAAATTTATAAAGTCAACCCTGTCAGATGTATTATTTGTGCCAGATTTACAATTTAATTTATTCTCAGCTGGATGTGCTTTAGATAAAGGTTATAAGATGTTTTCAAACAATGAAAAATGTGAATTTTATAATGACAAAGGAGAAATAAGAGCATTGGCAACACGGGATAACAAATTATACAAAATGTTATTCTCACAAGAACAAAACACTGAAACCTTTGCAAATATTTTAATTTCGGAACGCACCCCTAACGAAAACTTGTCTGACGGTCAAGTTCAAGAAAACAGCTGTTTAGTAGATGTATTTTTATCAGAGTGTAATTCTGCAAAAACAACAGAAAGTTTGAGAGTTTGGCACTGCAGACTAGCACATCAAAATACTACATATGTGAGAAACTTTTTAAGGCAAAATAACATTGATTTTATAGACGAAAAATTCGTGTGTGAACAGTGTTTAACAGGTAAACAACACAGAATACCATTCAAGTTAAGTGAATCAAGAGCAAGTGAGCCATTACAATTAGTGCATACAGACGTATGTGGCCCTATGGAAGAAGAATCTTTAGGGGGAAATAGGTATTTCCTGTTGTTAAAGGATGACTATACAAATTATAGGTACGCGTATTTCATGAAAAATAAATCAGAAGTTAAGAAACACCTTAAAAATTCTATATCATTAGCCGAGAGAGAGACAGGCTGCAAGATGAAAACTTTACGATCAGATAACGGTTTAGAGTTTATGAACCAAGAAATAAAGGAGATGCTTGACTATCAAGGCATAAAACATCAGAGATCAGTAGTGTATACGCCTCAGCAGAACGGTAGGGCTGAGAGGGAAAATAGAACCCTAGTTGAATCAGCCCGAACTATGATACAAGGGCAAAAGTTGAATAAAAACTTGTGGGCAGAGGCCATACATACAGCAGTGTATGTTTTAAACCGAACAGGCCCTAGTAGCATAAAAAATGTGACACCTTATGAATTATGGTACAAAAAGAAAGTCAATAATATTTCTACACTCAAGAGTTTTGGTTCTAGAGTATCAGTGCATGTCCCAAAAGAGAAGAGATTAAAATGGGATGCAAAAAATATGTTTGGTTTCTTTATTGGCTACAGTGAGGATGTAAAAGGTTACAAAATATTTGTCCCAGACAAAAATAAAGTTGAAATTCATCGAGATGTCATATTTTTGCCCGAGAAAACCATAGAAATAAAAAATGGGGAGACAGACATGAATAAAAACATACAGATGATATGTGAGGAGATAAAGTCAGAAGAAGATGACAGTGAAGCAGAAGAACCTCAAAATAATAGAGAAGAAAGCAGTGAGAGTGACCTCGAAACTGATAGCAGTGTTGAAGATGTGAATGAAATAGAGCAGGAGCATGGATATGACCTGAGAAGACATATAAAAAGACCCTCAAGATATGATGATTATGTTCTGGATGATGACGAAATGAGTTTGTTGACTTTTAGTGATGATGAAGAACCCCAGACGTATGATGATGCAGTGGCCAGTAGTGAGTGTAAAAATTGGAAGAAAGCTATGCAATCAGAAATAAATGCGTTGCTAGAAAATGAAACATGGGAGTTTGTGCAAAGTAGTGATGGTCAAAAAGTCGTTGAGTGCAAGTGGGTGTTCAAGAAAAAGAAAAATGAAAATGGTAAAGTAGTGAAATATAAAGCTCGTTTGGTAGCTAGAGGTTTTTAACAAATTGGTATGTTTTTTAATGATATTTATAGTCCAGTAGCAAAATTACCATCAATAAGGATTTTCTTAGCCATGTGTAATACTTTTGATATGAAAATTCATCAAGTAGATGTTTGTAGTGCATTTCTAAATGGGGATATTAAAGAAAAGGTTTTTATTTCACTCCCAAAGGGATTTAAAGAAAAAGAGGGCACTATTTGCAAATTAAGAAAATCCTTATATGGTTTGAAAAGTTCACCTAAAAATTGGAATGACAAATTTCATAATTTGATGCAAAATTTGAGTTTTTCAAGATCTGAATATGAATATTGTCTTTATATTAAAGTAAATGAAAAAGGTAGGATATACATTTTGCTGTATGTTGATGATTTGCTGTTGGCAGGTACAAATGATCAAGAAGTTGAGAAAATAAAATACATTTTAAACAAAAACTTCAAAATGAACGACTTAGGTCAAATAAAACATTTTTTGGGTATGTGCATAACTCAAAATTTGTCTGAAGGCAAAATAAAAATTAATCAAACTGTTTACTTAAAAAATGTTTTGAAGAAATTTGACATGTCAAGCTGCAAACCATTAACAACACCAATGGATAATAATTTTCACCACGATTTTCTCAAACGAAAAAAATCTGAGAGCATAGAGATAGAAAAGAAATGTAGAGTTGCTATAGGATGTTTGATGTATGCAATGTTATGCTCAAGACCAGATTTGTGTATAGCTATAGGTATATTAAGCAGGTATCAAACATGTGCAAGTAACGATTTGTGGGTAGCAATAAAAAGAGTATTGAGATATATTCAAAGCACAGTTACTATGAGTTTGATATACTATAAACATAAATATAAACAGGAAAATTTGATAGTAGGGTACTCAGATTCAGATTGGGCAGGTGACCGTACTGATAGAAAATCTACATCAGGATATGTATTCAAAGTTTTTAATTGCACGGTGTCATGGGCATCACGGAAACAGTCTACAGTCAGTTTGTCCTCTACTGAAGCTGAATATGTTGCACTAAGTGTATGTGTGAGTGAAGCATGTTGGCTAAGATACTTAATGTATGATTTAAAAATAAAACCTGATTATGTAGCGGTTCTAATTCATGCAGACAATCAAAGCGCTATAAGGGTTAGTAGAAATCCAGAATTTCATAAGAGACTAAAACATGTTGATATTAGATTTCATTTTGTACGAGATAAAATTAAGGAAAATATTGTTGTATTAAAATATCTTAATACAAGTGACCAACAGGCTGACATATGTACAAAACCATTAGGTTTAACTCTGTTTAAAAAATTTAGAGAGTTGCTAGGTTTAGAATAAAAAATTAATGTAGATCTAGGAGATTTACCGTTGAGGGGGGGTGTTGAATACCCAGTAAAAATAAGCAACGGCAAATCTAGGGGATTTTTGTTATTGTATGATGTAGTTGGAAACAATGTTATATAAGAGTCAGATGTCAACTGTAAGCAAAAATAGATGTCAAAGAAAAATAAATGTTGATTTTGATGTTTAAGTTATTTGTAGAATTATTGAGTTTTCTTTTAAAATAAAACTGACTAGAAGTACTTCGGTGTTTAATTAACATCCACGCAATTCTGCAAAACATCAAAATATAACTTTGTAGTTCCGCATTTAATTATTAAAAATTCAAATGTCCGCCCATGGTTATTTTGTCAGAAAAGTTGACATTTTTCAGCTCTCTAGTAGTTTTTACGTCAACGTCAACCTTTTTGACAAGTAACCATAGGCGGAGGTTTGAATTTTATTAATTAAATGCGAAACTACAATTTTATATTATTTCATTTATTCATACAAATGAGTTTAAACTCAAACAAAATTAGTATAGCTGAATGGGTATTTTCAATACCTATCAAACGAGGTATCGCTTACCATAGGGTACCATTTAAAATTATCTGTCACAGTGGCGCTGTAAAGTCATCTGTCACTTTTACGTCACCTGTCATGACTAGTTAAGAAGCATACGTCAGTTCATTTCCTTCCTCCAAATTTCACTATTATAAGTATAACCGTTCAAAAGTTACGAGGGGGGTACGGACTTTTGACTAGCACTGTATAATGTAGATAATACTATATTATATTATAATATTATACAGTGAGCACGTAAAGGTTGGAATAAATTCATTTTCTCCAGAATGGGCAAATTTGGAAAAAAATCCCGAAACAGGTCGATTTTTATTTTGAACTTAGGATTTTTTGGCATATATATCACATTAGTGACGTCATCCATCTGGGCGTGATGACGTAATCAATGATTTTTTTAAATGAGAGTAGGGGTCGTGTGACAGCTCATTTGAAAGGTAATTCAATCCTCTATTCATTAGACTAAACATTACCATAATTATTTACACAGGGTGTCCAAGAATCATTTTAATGAATTAAATTAATTAAGACAAAAAGAAGAATGTATGTAATTTATTTATTTCAAAATACATTTTACTGCTGTTAGAAAGCGGAAAAAATATTTATTTGACAAATAAATATTGTTTTCGTATAAATTCAATCTTAAAGATACCACCCACCTGCCTCTTAGCAGTTTGGACATTTAATTTAAGCGAAAAGCAATGTTTATTTATGAAATAAATATTTTCTGGCAGCAGTAAAATGTATTTTTAATTAAATAAATTACATACATTCTTTTTTTTTTGTCTTAATTAATTTAATTCAAAAACAATGTTTTTTGGACACACTGTGTAAATAATTATGTTAATGTTTATATTATTGAATAGAGACTTGAATATCCTTTCAAATGAGCTGTCACGCGACCCCTACTCTCATTTAAAAAAATCATTGATTACGTCATGACGCCCAAATGGATGACGTCACTAGTGTGATATATATGCCAAAAAATCCTGATTTCAAAATAAAAATTGACCTGTTTCGGGATTTTTTTCCAAATCCCCCCATTCTCGAAAAAATGAATTTATTCCAACCTTTTCGTGGTCATTGTATGTATTTTGGTCCAGTAACCATAATATTGGTCCAAATTAGCTAATCTTGTTCTATATCAGCTAACCCTGATAAATACTGTGCTTTGGAAGTGTGACCTGTGGATTTCAAATTGATAACAATAGGATTAAAAGTTGTTCTTAAATAATAAATTCTAAATTTTATTCATCTCTTCTTATCTTCTATATGCCTAATGAATATTTATTGTTCAATATACATATGTTATAATATAAATATTACGAGAATGTACACATTATATGTACGTTTAATTTTATCGTTTTATTTTTATTTATATATTTTTTTACAATCTTTTTTTATATTCCAGTCACTCCCAGGCAACAATAACCTTATTTTTAGTGGATTATCTGCAGAAATAATATTAACCTTACTTGCAAATGGAGCTGGAGGAACTACAAGAGAACAATTGCTGAGTGGTTTGAGCCTACCCCACAATATTGAAGATATCAATAAAGCTTACACTCAAATAACATCTGACCTAAACGTAAATGAAAAGCTTAGTTTAAAATTAGCAAACAAAATTTTTGTAACTAAAAAGTACTCAATTAAGAAGCAGTTTAACGATGTTGCTGTAAATAATTATGCCGCTGATGTAGAGAAACTAGACTTTGACAAGCCAGTAGAAGCCGCTAACCAGATAAATAGCTGGGTCGAAGAAAAGACTAACAATAAAATCAAAAATCTCATTGATTCACAAAGTTTGAAAAATAAAACAGGATTAGTATTAGTCAATGCCTTATACTTCTCAGGACAATGGAAGAATCCTTTCCCAGAACGTGGTACTGATTATCGAACTTTCCACATCTCACCTACTGAATCCAAAAAAATTCCCACCATGTATAGCGGATCAACTGCCGAATATACTTATAATGACCAACTTAAAGCTAAATTTTTGAAGCTGGGATTCAAGGACAGCAATATTACCATGACATTTGTTTTACCCGACCAAATCGATGGACTTAAAGCTGTTGAAAAGAACTTAGAACCATACTTGGCTCCACAATATATGGAACCTGTTAAAGTTTACATTACGCTGCCCAAATTTAAAATCGAGACCAAAACTGATTTTAAACCCATCTTGAAGTCGGTAAGTTGTTTTTAATTGTTTTTTGTGTAGTTTAAGCTTTTGTTTGTAATGGTACCAATATTAATTAAATCTTTATGTTTAAGTAGAACCGAACGTTCCTCACAATAAATACCTAATAGATTATTCCCGACCTAACTTGTAGGTTACAGTTTTATAAGCCCTTTGCAAAGGCTAAACTTTAAATAATAAAATACATATACCTGTGTAGGATAAACAACTAACAACTGAATTAAAAATATCATTTGATTCACAAATGTTGATGATACAACAACAAGCATATGAATGTGTCTTTTTCGTTCCCTTCAATATCAGTATATTCAGAAACCTAGAGTAAACTTATTTTGTTACTTTTTCTAATCCGAATCAGAGTTTAAAGACATATACTAACTTGGAGTCTATTCCATTAGATTTCAGAGCCTTTAAATCCGCCTGGGCGTCGATTTCTGGCCCTTTGCTTCCTTATCGAACGTATTCGCTTCGTATCTGTTTAGTATACGTAGCGAATACGTTCGATAACGAAGCGAAGGGTCAAAAATCGAGAACCTAATCGTGGTTACTTCCTACAGGACATTTCTGTAGCATATTATCTTTTTGGAAGAATTTTTTTTATTATGTATAATCCCCCAATAAATTCTGCAAACTGCTGGAAGGGCAATAAGCGTTAAATGTGAGACTGACATGTAGAGTACCCCGCCAGTGAGTGACCTTTAAAAGCTACCTAAATTTAAATTTAGTGCTTTTTTGACTGAGAGTGCTTATATATATTATTAGTGTTTATATTTCCTTAAAAGCTAAAACTTATCTGGATCCCCTAGACAGGTCGGCAGGCAGCAGGCCTCTAAAGCCGGCCACTCGCGGTATTGGGGCATCGTTCATAAACAATTTTAATCGTGTGTGATCGTGCATCCAACAAAATCGTACAATTTGACCACAGAAAGACAGGCCTGTCTGCTGCAGTACTGCAGAATTGATCTTCCCGAACGACACCGCAGTACCGTGAGTGGTCGGCTTAAATTTTCGCACTTCATTGTCGTCCTGCACATTTAGACGATTGACCAACACGTTAGGCTACGACTAGACAAGCGACAATTTACAGCGCTGTAAGAGCAGTAAAATGAAGCGCGAAAAATGGGTCCCACGGCGAGCGTAAGTAGTGGATAGTCAGACTGAGCTGTAAAATATTAAGCAGCAACATAGCAACATAGGAGAGGGCCTATTTTTCGCGCTTCATTTTACTGCTCTACAAGAGACAAGACAACTACGATCGATTATAGACTATATTATAATAAAACAAAAATCAGAATGGAAAATCCAAGACACAAGGGTATATACTAGAGGTGTAGAATGCGCATCTGACCATTACCTACTAATATCTCGAATCATAATCCTCTTCAAATATGCAATAAATGAAACATCGAAAGAGGAAAGAGAAGAAATAATCAAAGAACCCAAATACAAACTAACTGGGTTATATTATGACGACAGCACCAGGTTCCTATACCAGAACAGACTGGATCAAAAATTTGATCAAATTGACCTGACATGTAGCACCAATATAATATATGACAAAATAACACTTGCGATTAAGGAAGCAGCCAGTGAAGCATTAGGCATGTAGGAGATAACAAACATAGTCTGGAGCAATGAACTTAAACAACAGAAACAAATAAAACAAGAGAAATATCATAAATGGTTAAAATCACAAAACGCATATTATAAAACCCAATACCGCCAAGAATTAATCAAATATAAAAAAATGTTAACAAAAAATGAGAACAATACCTGGGAACAGAGATGTAGGGAAGTGGAATGCCATCTAGGTGGAAGCAGATCCTCAGAAGCTCGGAGGTTCATCCGAAATCTAAGAAATGAAAACAGAAATAATACAAACCTTCAAATGATTAATTTAAAAAAATGGAAAACCCACTACAAAGAAGAACTTCAAGAAAATAGACAGGAATACATAAATACATCACCAAAACACTACAATTTAAATTGTCAAGTCGTAGAATTAAATGAGGAATTCGTTGAGAGAATGATTAAATCATTAAAAAATAAAAAAGCATGTTGTCCAGAAGGAATCCCAGCGGAACTTATAAAAAATGGAACTACAAAATTGATCAAACTAATAACCATAATTTTCATCAACTACACAAATGGAGAAAACATACCATAAAATTGGAAAACAGGATGGATAACCCCAATACACAAAAAGGGTAACAAGGAAGACTGCCAGAACTATCGCTGTATTACTGTAACCAGCTTTTTTAGCAGATTATATGGGAAAACTCTAAAAACTCTAATAGAAAATGAATATGCACCTTTAGAGATCGAACAACAAGCAGGATTCTGAGCAGGAAGATCCTGTATGACCACATCTTCACGATCAACCAACTCAACGAAATAAAAGTAGCCAAAGACAGAGAAATACATCCACTATTCGTCGATCTAACTAAGGCTTATGATACCGTACCACTTTGTAAATTATGACAAGTCCTCGAAGAATCCCCTATTAATATAACTTTAATAAAAGCAGTGCAACAATTCTATAACAATATCCAAGCAAACATAAAAATCAACAGCAGATTATCGAATAGCTTCATGGTGAATAAGGAACTACGACAGGGATGCAGCTTATCGCCAACACTGTTTAAAATCTATATAAATGAAGTCTTGAATAAGTGGCGGAAATCGTGTTCTGGAATGGGGATACAGCTAAACGTTGAAGAAGTCCAACAAAAACAACTTTGTTGGTATGGCCATGTACAAAGAATGGAGGAGCATCGACTCCCAAAGCTGATAATGGAATGGCAACCCCCGGAAAGAATGAAAAGGGGCAGACCGAAAACAACCTGGATAAGTGGAATCCAGAAAGCCATGTCTGAGAGAGATCTCCGACCAGGAGATTGGACAGATCGACGCGGCTGGAGAATAGGAACCGGAAGGCGCAAGACGCTACAAACCGGTGTTATATATATATATATATATATATATATATATATATATATATATATATATATATATATATATATATATATATATATATATATATATACTGATAAATGACACGTAACGGAGCCCGAAGACAAACGGGCAGTTTCAGAGCCCTGCACTTCCTATTGGTTACGGCGTGTATACTTTGTACCTATCGCCTTAAAATCACTTAAAACCTGTAGAGGGGAAAGCAGAGGGGTAAAGTTTTTTCCGTAGAATTGTCGTTAGAAACGAATTTCACCTTTTGAAGCCCAAAAGATATTACTTGAACCTTTAGAAGCCCACTGTTTAAAAATATATATACTATTGCAACGTTTTAAAGCCTAGCGGTGTTGCCAGGTTACTGATACTATTAATAGTACATCTATTTTTAGACTCAAGGTTATATTTGAATATTGTCCATTATTATTATCAGTGTTATAGGAGAAGAACCGGGCTTCTCACAGTTGCATTCGTGTTGTTTGCTTTTATATGGTAGTATTACTACTTTGATATTGGGAATAAAGTAAATATTATTTTATTATTTATTTTAAACGATTTTTTCAGTTTAATATGGACTGAATCGTATTATAACGAAGATAGATTATAGAGGCTCTCTATCAGATTATCAAACATTGCTTAGGAACTATTGCTCATCTACGGAAGATGATGAGAGAAGGTTAATAAAACTCTTATACAGTGTATTTACATAAGTTTTAGCATACAGGGGAAAATATTTTATTATAATAATTAAGAGAAAAAATCATTTTCCATCAAGATTTTATCAATATTATACTAGTTTTGCCTGTGAATGTGATTATTGCTGAAAGTAAAGTACATTTATTTTCGACAATATTAAAAATCATTATAAAGAAAAGGGGTTTAGAATTGAATATATTGTTTATTTACATAAAAAAAGTTAAAATAATTTTTATTTTTTTGTCATTTACTTTGCGATAAACTTTTAAAATATAAGTTTGTACCTACCTACATTAATGTATAATAAATATGGGAATATTGTTTATGTTTGAAAAGGTAGAACTACAAGCAGCATTAACTACATAAGGAAGATAAAATTCACCTAATCATCATGGCCTATGAATGAATACTTTGGATGTTTTTCTCATTATATATTTGTTATAATCTGACCTTGACTCCAATTGATTGACTTGCTCTTTTCCAGAATAAATTAACCTCCATCAGTCATGAAAAAACGAACGGAAAAAATACTAAATCTGACGCGGCGTGACGAGAGTAATCTACTTTTTTTACCAGATTACGAGACAACAAAGGGTTTACAAACATATTATAAAAATAAAGCATTAACCCATCTAAGTTTGACAGCTGCTGCAAAAGGTGAGCTAAAAGATGTCTATGATTTTGAAGATCATGAAGAAAAAGATGTACAGCTAGTTAAGAGACACAATATTGAGAAATCCAATGAAGAAATAAATAAAAAAATAGTTGTATTGGAAAATCAACAAATAAGACCGCAACCAGACCACACCAGTGAGAAAATTTTAGAAGCGTACTCTCCTCTTAGACATGTACCTCGAAGACAAAGACCCAATAAAGAAATGGAGAAAAAAATAGTTATATTGGAAGATCTACAAATACTACCACCATCAGACATCACCAGTAAGGACATTTTAGGAGCGTACTCTCCTCTAAGAAATGTAACTCGAAGACAAAGAGAACCGTCAGAAAAATCTAAAGAAAACTATGATATTGATGAAATGGAAGAACCTTCTCGATCTTCTGGGAGTGAGTATCTACCTTCAAGCGATGATGAGGAAAATGAAGAATTTCCGCTTATACGTTATGAAAGAATTAGTAAAGCTGAAGGTAAAAGTACCAAAAAAACAAAAAAATATATAAGCAACAATTATTCTTACAAGTCTAATGAAATATCCACAACTACTACCTTGCTTGATCAAAATTTAAAACCAAAAGAAGAAAGCTTTGAATTAGAAACTACAAGTAAGCACGTAGACCCTTTTATAGTTAACTTCGGTAAATTTGTAGGACCCTCTCATGTTAAAGTTGAGTCACACTTCAGTCGTTCACAAGACAAAAAAACAACATGTCCGTATTGCTTGGACGATGTAACCCATTTTGCACGACACTTGATTAGAAGACATTGTGATCAAGGTGCTGTTAAGGAATTTTCGTCATTTCCTCCAAATTACCACAAAAGAAAATTATTGTTAGATGCTATTCGCCGTCAGGGAAATTTTGTTAGTTCCTTATCAACTAATAATATAAGACCTGTACGAAGACCCAAGGAAGCTGAAGATGTAGATACATCATTATTTGTTTCTTGCCCCGATTGCATGGGATTCTTTAGAAGAACGTATTTAAGAAGACATAGAAAGCAATGTCCTGCCAGATCTAAATGTAAAACTGTCAAACGTGAAAATCATTTATCTTTATCACAAGTATTCACTGTATGTTCAGGTGTACACGGTGATTTTCTTGCTTCTTTGCGTTTAAAAAAAGAAGTTTTTCCAATTATGCGAAGTGACGAGATTTCAAGAACTGCTATGAAAGATATGCTCATTTGCTCATATGCTGAAAGCTTGCTAAGAAAGCACAAGCGTGCTCAGATAAGAAATGTTATCTCAAATAAAATGAGAGAATTGGGACGACTTCTTATAAGTTTGAGAAATACAACTGGAATTCAACTACTATTTGATGCTTTGAAACCACAGTTTTTTGATAATATTGTCGGAGCTGTAAAAGTTATTAGCGGATATTGTGAAGAAACCAAAACCTTTCAAGCGAGCAGTTTGGCACTACACATGGGGACCACGCTTAAACAAGTTTGTGACATAGCTACAAAGAATATTATACAGAAAAGTCCTATTATAATCTGTACTACTGCCGAAGAAAGTCTTAAAGACATTAAGCGTTTAAAAAATCTTATTGAAAACCATTGGACATCTGAGATTTCAAGCCTTGCACTGAAAAATTTAAAGGAAAATAATTATGTTTCTCCAAAATTGTTGCCATTATAAAATTCCAAACTTTTGTAATGAACGAAGCCCATGAAGCTTCAGATGCATTGAAGAAGAATATCCACATTAAGTTGAACTATCGAAAGCTGATCGAGTCTGTCTTAGCATTGACATTGTTAATAAATAGAAAGCGCATTGGGGAAATTCAGTACCTAAAAACCGAGACTTATAATTCAACAGTCAGTGAAAACCAGCAAACCGAGTTTCTAGATTGTCTTTCAAAAACTGAACAAACTTTGTGCAAGAATTACAAAAGAGTAGTGACCGGTGGAAAAGGAAGCAGACCTGTTGCAATTTTATTTCCACCGGACCTTCAGAAATTCATTGAACTTCTTCTAAGTTTCCGAAGTATTTGTGTGACTCCGACAAATCCGTATTTATTTGGTAATCCTAACACAGAGCTGTGGTTGAGTGGCTATCATATTGTGAAAAAGCTGGCGACAAAAGCTGATGTTTCGGATACAACTCTGTTTACATCAACCCGTTTAAGAAACCAAATTGCCACATTATTGCAAGCAATCAATATTAAGGATGACGAAATGGAACAGTTTGCTACTTTCATGGGACACACCAAAAAAACACATGAATCGTATTATAGGTAATTATAAATTCAATTTTTTTATCATTTTTATCAACGACCATTTAAAAACTACATTCACTTGTGTTTTATCAAGTATAATGATGAACTTTATTTAGTCGTGAATAATGAATCATAATTCACAGGTCATAAATAAATGACAATTTGAGTTTATTTATATAAAAATACAACAACTTACATCTGAAGAAAAAATAAAAAACTTCTTACACCGTAGGGGATCGAACCTATATGTTTAGAATAGTATTTGGGGTTTAAAATCTTAATTTCATTGCTTTTGTTCCAATTAAACAAGTTACACCAAAATCAAGTAGTATCTACTACATTTTTGATTTAAAAAAATTCATGTGTAGTACAAAAACGTTTTCATTTTGCTTTATTTATTTAAAAACCGTGCTTATTACCTATTTTTTGTGGCACTGTCCATATTTCGCATACATTTTTAATGGGAAAGTTCTGTTATCCATTCCTCTTTTAAAAAACAGAAACTAAAGGTCAGTCTACTTGGCTACATACTCAAATGTACGTACTTCTGATACTTTAACTAGTTCTGTCTCGTAGGCTTCCTCAAGACTTGTATCAGACAGCAAAAGTTGGCAAATTACTTATCGCTGTTAATAGTGGACAAGTAGCAAAGTATAAAGGAAAATCCCTTGACGAAATAACTTTGTCAGACAATGAATCATTGCTGGATGAGACTGAAGCAGAAAAACCTTTATTTCATGGTAAGAAATTCATAATTATTTATTTTCTTTTAAGGTACCAGAATGAAGGAAACTTTTTTATGACAATAAAGTTTTTTGTAAAATCAACAACATAAATTCCAATACCGTAAAAGTGAATATTTTGTTTGAAAATTAATAGGTTAATGAAATCGTTTGTTATTTGCTGTCATTAGAACACGAAGTACTGCGCCAAATTCATTACTGTAATATTGATTCGGAACACAAACAATAGTGCAATAAAAATTTTTAAATTTCAGTTTATTTTCAAAATTCGCCCCGTTAAAAAAATATAGATGCTTAAATTTTCAGTTAATACGTTAACTAGTATCTACGAAATATGGAGGAATTTAAAACATGCTTTACTCACCACGTAACTTTAGCAAATCAGGTTGATATTTCATTAGGATTACTAGAAAAAATTAATATATGCAGGCATGAAGATTTAATATATATGTTGTTTTTAGATCAAAATATTAATGAAAATGAAATAGAAGAGACGTGGGAACAGCAATTCGGAGAACAAGCAATGAAAAATGCGGTATTAGGTAATTATCTATTTTTCCTTATCCAGAACTAAGAATTTAAAGAACGTGGAATGAAAGATAAACTGTTATGTTTTAGATGAAAGGGAAAATAGTATAAAAAAAGGAAAGCGAGGAAAGTGGAATTCAGAGCAAAGAATGTATTGAAAACAGCTTTCAAAGATCACATAAAAAACAAAAAAGCTCCGAGAAAAGAAGAAACCGAGTTGATAATGAAAAAACATAAAGATTTATTCAAGGATAAGACGTGGGCCACAGTGAAAGCTTTTGTTTATAACTGTTATAAAGGTTAAACAATTGCTAATTTACTTTAAATATTTTAGACTTGCACTGCGCTAGTATAAACGTTTAATTTTATTTCAATGTTTAATAATTATTTTAGTCATTCTCAGCATTAATTATAAATAAGATAAAATGTAAAATAGCTATTAACCAAATATTTAATGAAGTACTCGTACTTATTTTGTACTTTTTTTATCTTGCAGCTGTTTGTATTTTCAGTTTAAATTTTTTTCCATAATTCGAAATATAATATTTTATTTATTATTTTGTATTATTTTCTGGTTTTTCAGACATTTTTTTTTAAATCTGTAATACCTGTTGCAGGAAATTTACTCAATGAAATCGAGTAAAGAAATATCTAACAATACATATAGGTATAGGGTGTTTTATTATAAAACAATGTATTTGTTTTATTTTATACTGAATACTGTAACTACTCAAATTTTGTTTTCAAGATGAAAAGAAGGAGAACTTTATATTTCACCAATACTGTCGATTTTTCCAAGGTGGGCATTACCCACTCGTGTCCCTGAGAAGCTACACCGATGTTTGTGTTCTTTATTGAATTAGGCACTCTGTATAGTATTTTTAAGATTGATTATCTTTATATAATGTGTGTCGTTCTTACTTCTAACAATTGTGATTTACGCCCAATGGTATATATGTGAAAATAAATTTCACGCACGTTTTCAAGCCCAGCGGCGTTGTCAAATGTCGGGCTTCATAGCGATTTATTTAAATATAATAGTTCAAATGTATAAAACTTATACACGAAAGCGCCCCCTACCGCATGATTTTGGAAACTTTTTGTATAAGTGTATGTATAAGCTGTACGTTGTGAAGCCTTCGCAAAAATTTGTCCAGTTGGGTAAGAAAGTAAGGGGAATCCAATGGTTGTTAGATACTCGGGCGACGTTTCGAAACCCGCAGTCGGGCTCCAAAAGGTAGTTGCGGGCTTGTAAACGTTCAAAATATATCTTGTACGGGCCTGTATAAGAGCGTTTATATGTGTATATATATATATATATATATATATATATATATATATATATATATATATATATATATATATATATATATATATATATATATATATATATATATATATAGACAGATGAAATAGAGAATGTGGAAAAATCCCCTTACGAACAATTCACACATCCACCATATATATTGTTATATTTCTATTTGATATGAAAATTAAAATTTGATAATTATAGACAAAATTCAATTTAATATAAAATATTTTCAATTTTCTCAACCAGGGGCATATAAATTTAGAACAACCTGTATACAACAAATTGTTATATTTAATTTTAAGAAGTGATTAAACGAAACTCGGGAAAATGCGCTTAGAACAAACAAAGTGAATGGCGCGTACCATTATCGTTGTTCGCGGAAGGTTCGATTATTAGACTATGCTAAATAAGACTCAGTTGGAATCGATAATAGGTCATTATCGTTGTTCGCGGAAGGTTCGATCATTAGCCGATGCTAAATAAGACTCAGTTGAAATAGAGAATAGGTCATTAAATTTTGTAAATAGTAGAAAGTAATTTTAGAATGGGAATTAACTATTTCTTTTTCGAAATCCATTAAGCATATTTAGAAAGATTAAAAATTGGTTTTGAGGAATACTGCGAATGAGAGTTGGTGGTGGAAGGTTGATTTGTGAATCTGGAAGGGATATTTAGAAAGTAGGTGAATGACTGAAAGGAGAGATCAGAATGTTTTGAGCTGTCGAGAAGTGAAGTCCAGTAGTAGACGGTAGTGTACGGAGAGTGAGAAGGCCGGTGTAGTTCCGTGAGTGTGGAGTATCTATCGTGGAACGAGAGGTAGGCCAGGTAGAGAGTAAAGAACCTCCTTGAGCCAAGAGTGTCCCGGTAGCTGATTGAAGTTTCGAAAAAGGTAGAAACACGGCATCACGACAGAAGCAGGAACGGGAGCTATACGAGCTAGTTTTCAAAGGAGAACATTACTGGAAGCAAGGACGAGGTGTTGATCGCAGCCAAGGATAGCAGGAAACGGGTCTTGTGTGAAGACATTCTCAGTTCACCAGAAAAAGGTCAGTCTCATTTGTTTGGACATGAATGTATGGGTTTTTCGTATTAAATACCACATTTAAAATTGAAGAACATAATCAATAATATCAGAAAAGCTTCATCAAACTTAAATAGAATTGTTGCTAATAAATCATAATAGTTAAATGTTAATAAAAACTTTCAATTGGAAACCAAAAGGAAATAAGATTCCCATGTGTAAATGTTATGTTTAAGAATAATAAGATATAGCAAATATTAAGCAGTGATTGCCATTTAAATAAAATAAACAATATTTTGATTATAATTGTAGCCCATATGTGTGTATTATTTTACTCTTTTCTTTCCTATCCCGATTAGGAACCATTGAGAAATACTTAGAAGCCACGTAAGTAAGTAATTAATTTTATAATTCGCCCTGAGATTGAAAACATATTGATATGTGATCTGGTTAATTAATTAAATTATTATTAATGCATTGATTAAATTAAATGACAAATAAGAATATTATCTCATATCAATAATCAAGATCACATCAACTGGCGCCCAACGTGGGGCATTGAAAAGTATTTCTAGTGGCAAATTTGAAGGATAGAAAGAGTAAAGCCGGTATTTGAAAATTTATATGCCTGTGGTAAAAAGTGAGATACTTACATTTGATGACATAAAATTTTAGATCTCTTTAGGTACAAATTTTACATAACTGATTCAATATTTTAATTTTACGATACTTACATTTGATATATTTATTGACAATTTATAATATTTGGGTGAGAAAAAGTCGTCTTGGTAACATACTAGTAAAATTTCATATTTGGCGGGGACAGTACTTCTTGAAAACAAATGTCTGTGACAAGAAGCCAAAGCAAAGACAATAAAAAACAAAAAGAACATTCAAATCAAGAGGAAAATTCAGACCAAGAAGATATTTTAGACACAACAATCATGGAAACAGGAAAAAAAGAATTGTCAGAATTAGAAAAGATATTACAACTTATGCAACTCCAGTCACAAAAAATGGATGAAGCAAAACAAACAATGGATAAAAATCAGGAAGAAACATCAAAGAAAATGGATGAATCACAAAAAAAAATTGATGAATCACAACAAAAAATGGATCAAAAAATGGATGAAACACAACAAAAAATGGATGAAACACAACAAAAAGTGGATCAAAAAATGGATGAAACACAACAAAAATTGGATCAAAAAATGGATGAAACACAACAAAAAATGAAACAAGCAATAGAAGAGAACAACAAGAAAATGGAGGAACGCATAGGAAAGTATGAAAAGGAAGTAAAAGGATGTTTGACAATGATCAAGAACGATATGGGAGAACAAGAGACAGAGATTAAAGAAATCAAAAGCAAAATAAAGGAAATAACGAATTGCCAGAAAAAGGAAATAGAAAATTTGGAAAATAAGTTGGAAAATGCTATTCAAGTAGACAGAGAAGAAGTGGAAAAAAGAATCACAGAAATAGAAAAACAAGTCACCGAAAACCGGACGCAACAAAATGTAGGAGAAAGAAGAGAAATGGTTATACATAGCACAGATGACGTGAAGATAAGTTTTGGCGGGGATGTAAGAATATTACACCCAGTGCCGTTCATAAATAGCCTGAAAAAGAAAATACAACACATCGGAAATTTCGAAACAGCAAAAGAAACTATCAGAAACCATCTCAAATATGAAGCAAGCCTATGGTTCGATAGTAAAGAAGAAGAATTCGGCAATTGGCAACAATTTGAACAAAAATTTTTGAATTATTTCTGGGGAAAGGTCCAATAATTGGAAATTAACAAGGAATTGCAAAATGGGAAATACAATGATAGGATGGGTGTATCAGAAAGGACATATGCTTTGCAGATTTACAATAATGCAAAACATTTACAATATAATTACTCATCGGAACAATTAGTCGAACTGATTGCAAGACATTTCGAGGAAACGCTGGAATACCATATCACATTGCAAAATTACAAAGACATAGATAGTTTATGCCAATTCCTACAAATAAGAGAATCACGTCTAAGAGAAAGAAAATCAAGAAGGTCGCGAGAAGATTACAGGCCCCGAGAAACACAAGATTACAGAGACAGAAATCAAAATAGGAGGGACTATACAAGACGAGATTTTAATCCCAGAAGGGAAAACGAAAATAGAGACAACGGAAGAGGAAATTATGAACAAAGAAATAGGCAATGGAATGAGGACAGAAATCGAGAATACCAGAATGGAAACACCACACGCTCAAATCAAGAAAACAGAAATAATGGTAGACAAAATGAACAGGGATATCGAGAAAACCGAAACAGATCCGACAGACCAAGAGAAAATAGAAGAGAAGTAAATAATACCCAGACAGATGAATATGACGGAGAGAGACATTATGACGAAAATATAAACAACGATGAGCAACCGGCGTCTTTTCACGACGGCGCTCACTAAAAACCAAAAATCGAACAGGAATCTTTTGTCACCCCAAGGAGTTTATTAAATTGGCAGGAAACAACGAAAAGAAAAATGGAGTTAATTTAAAATTTGTGGATGGATTTATCAACGAGAAACCAATTAAAATTATGATAGACACTGGATCTGAAATAACATTGGTCAACAGAAAACTAATAGAAGAAGTTAACTTAACAAATTTAATTTACAAAATACCTAGGGTAAATTTAGTGGGCGCAAACAAACGGACATTGGCAACTATAAATGAAGGCATACGAGTAATGGTACGACTGGGTAAGAATATGTATGCACTACAATGTGTAATAATGCCAAACATGTCACATGACATGATAGTAGGAGTTGACGAATTGGCAGAAAAACATGTAGTGATAGATTTTAAAAATAATACGATGAAACTAACAGAAGAAGAAGAAAAAGAACAGGACAAGGAACATGAGAAACAAAATACGGACGAATCAGGTAAAGAACAAACAGTGGAAATGAATTTGGCAGCGAAGCAAGGACAAAGAAAAAAAAGGAGAAAAGGTCAGAAAAAGAAAAAAGAAAATGAAACCTGTGGCTCCTCAAAAGAAGAGTTGAGCCCAGAGGAAGAAAATTTGAGAGTATCAGAAACAAAGGAAACCTGGGATTCCTCAAAAGAAGAGACGAGCTCAGGAGAAGAAGAAATAAAGCTAAAAAATGAAAGTGAAAAGAATATGTTTGAAACAGTAGTATTTGAAGAGGAGGTATATGCAAACGAGGATGCAGAATGCACGGTAAACATGTGTGAAGAATCTGAAAAAAAAGACAGAAAATTGATATGTGGAGAAGGGAAAGAAAAAGAATTGCGGTTGATGTTAAGAAACTACGAAAATTTGATCAATGAGGAAAACAGAGTGGCTAAAAAGTACGAACATTCATTTGAGGTGAAAAACTTGGGAAATTTTCGATCAAAGACTTACCCGATTCCATACAAGTATCGACAAGAGGTGAAAGAAGAAATAAATAAAATGTTGGAAGATCAAATCATCGAAAGATGTGATTCACCGTATGTTAACCCGATTGTGATAGTAAAGAAAAGCAATGGAGAATTGAGATTATGTTTAGATGCCAGGAATATCAACCAGCACACTGTATCACAATATGAATCACCTCTAAACATCGAGGCCATTTTTGGAAGAATCACCGGGTCACACATATTTTCGAAAATTGACTTAAAACACAGTTTTTGGTTGATACCGTTAGCTGAAAAGTGTAGAAACTACACCGCTTTTTCTATTGATGGTATTGTCTACCGGTTTAAGGTAGTGCCATTTGGATTGCAGAGTGCTTGTGCTGCACTCGTCCGAGCTCTACATACCATTTTGAATCGCCATGAAGATTTCATAGTTCATTATATCAATGATTTATTAATTTTTTCACAAGATACTCAGAGTCATCTGGAACACATAGAAATAATTCTGAAAGAATTGGACACAGCGGGATTGAAATTAAACATTGAAAAATGTCAATTTTTTCAAAAAGAAGTCATTTATTTGGGTTTTCAATTGGACACCAAAACAGTAAGATTAGCCGAAGACAGAGTCAAGCTCATAGATGAATACCCAAGACCAACGAATTTGAAAACATTGAGAGGTTTTCTTGGCACGATAAATTATTTTAAAAAGCTGATTCCCGATTTGAGCCAAAAGGAAATCCCTCTGATAAAATTGCTTAAAAAAGGAATAAAATGGAATTGGAAAGAAGAACAGGAGGAAGCTTTCGAAACATTAAAACGAGAATTCGCAAAAGGAACGAAAATATACCACCCCATTTACAATTTACCTTTTATACTCCGAACTGATGCGTCCATACAAAAATTTGCAGGAGTTCTGTCTCAAATACAAAACGACCAAGAAGTGCCGATATGTTTTATATCTCGAGTGACTAAAACACATGAGAGAAAATATAGTGTTACAGAATTGGAGTTTGCCAGTGTACTATATTGCGTAAACAAATTGTTTTACTTATTGGGAGCAAAATTCACAATCGAAACAGACCATGCAGCTTTAGTACATATCATGAAGAATAGATTAGTAAATAATAGAATACATAGAGGCATTCTATTATTACAGGAGTATGATTTTGAGTTCCGATATATAAAAGGAAAAGACGACATAATAGCCGACGCTCTAACACGGGATGAGGACACCGGAAAAAAGGAAACAATTACTCTACAGGTGGGACTAAATAGATTAATACAAGAAGAAGGGATATATTCGTTAAATGAGATAAGGACAAACCAGGAAGACCTAGAGGAAAGAGAGAAAAGAAGAGCGGAAGTAGAAAATAACATATATTTTAAGAGAATAGACGGAAAGGAACTATATTTAGTGACACAGACATTGGCCGAAAAGATAATAAAGAAATTACATGAGGACAATGGGCATATCGGTAGCAGAAAAGTTTGGCTCGTTTTTAGGGAAAATTACATCAGCCGACAGGATTACCGCATTGCAAAGGAAATTACCCAGAAGTGCGATATATGTCAAAAATATAAGAGTCGGAATTTCAAAAACGAAAATGTTGCCAAAAATATTGAAGCCCGAAACAAACTAGACATTGTAGCAATAGATATGTTAAGCGATCTAATTATGACCACTAAAAGGAACAAACATATTCTGGTAATGGTGGATGTGTTTTCAAAATACGTAAAATTATATAGTTGCCGCACCACAAAGGGGGAAGAAATATTAAGAAAAATCGACAATTTTATAGCCATAGTAGGAACACCAAAAAAGATTCTACTGGACAATGCAACGTATTTCCGAAATGATCGTTTCAAGGGACAACTTCGAGAACGAGGAATAGAAACAAATTTTGTCAGCATCAGGCATCCACAGAGTAATCCTTCGGAACGATTCATACAGGAAGTGACGAAATTTCTTCGTATTGCAACAGATGGTCAACATCGCCACTGGGACAGGAAAATGGCGGAAATAGAAAGGTATCTAAATACAATTCCGAGCACAGTAACAAAAGAGACCCCAGAATACATCATGAAGGGTGTACTGGGGTGTACTATCATATCTTCCTGGGGGCATTTGCGCAAAGTTGATGCCTGTTTTCGAAGGCCCGTACATCGTGAATAATGAAAATGGGATAAATAGTTATGAGTTGCACAGGAACTCGGAAAAGATCCGAGGAATTTATAATATTCACGATGTATACAAATATCACGAATAAAAGACAGAATTCCATGAAGTAGATAGTAAGTTAGGATATAAGACGTAGATTAAAGTAAGGAAATATACAGGGAGTTGGTTTTGCCTCGAGAAAATTTATTTAAAAATGCAGATAAATTTTATCGAATACAAGGCGGGGATTTGTTATATTTCTATTTGATATGAAAATTAAAATTTGATAATTATAGACAAAATTCAATTTAATATAAAATATTTTCAATTTTCTCAACCACGGGCATATAAATTTAGAACAACCTGTATACAACAAATTGTTATATTTAATTTTAAGAAGTGATTAAACGAAACTCGGGAAAATGCGCTTAGAACAAACAAAGTGAATGGCGCGTACCATTATCGTTGTTCGCGGAAGGTTCGATCATTAGACTATGCTAAATAAGACTCAGTTGGAATCGATAATAGGTCATTATCGTTGTTCGCGGAAGGTTCGATCATTAGCCGATGCTAAATAAGACTCAGTTGAAATAGAGAATAGGTCATTAAATTTTGTAAATAGTAGAAAGTAATTTTAGAATGGGAATTAACTATTTCTTTTTCGAAATTCATTAAGCATATTTAGAAAGATTAAAAATTGGTTTTGAGGAATACTGCGAATGAGAGTTGGTGGTGGAAGGTTGATTTGTGAATCTGGAAGGGATATTTAGAAAGTAGGTGAATGACTGAAAGGAGAGATCAGAATGTTTTGAGCTGTCGAGAAGTGAAGTCCAGTAGTAGACGGTAGTGTACGGAGAGTGAGAAGGCCGGTGTAGTTCCGTGAGTGTGGAGTATCTATCGTGGAACGAGAGGTAGGCCAGGTAGAGAGTAAAGAACCTCCTTGAGCCAAGAGTGTCCCGGTAGCTGATTGAAGTTTCGAAAAAGGTAGAAACACGGCATCACGACAGAAGCAGGGACGGGAGCTATACGAGCTAGTTTTCAAAGGAGAACATTACTGGAAGCCAGGACGAGGTGTTGATCGCAGCCAAGGATAGCAGGAAACGGGTCTTGTGTGAAGACATTCTCAGTTCATCAGAAAAAGGTCAGTCTCATTTGTTTGGACATGAATGTATGGGTTTTTCGTATTAAATACCACATTTAAAATTGAAGAACATAATCAATAATATCAGAAAAGCTTCATCAAACTTAAATAGAATTGTTGCTAATAAATCATAATAGTTAAATGTTAATAAAAACTTTCAATTGGAAACCAAAAGGAAATAAGATTCCCATGTGTAAATGTTATGTTTAAGAATAATAAGATATAGCAAATATTAAGCAGTGATTGCCATTTAAATAAAATAAACAATATTTTGATTATAATTGTAACTCATATGTGTGTATTATTTTACTCTTTTCTTTCCTATCCCGATTAGGAACCATTGAGAAATACTTAGAAGCCACGTAAGTAAGTAATTAATTTTATAATTCGCCCTGAGATTGAAAACATATTGATATGTGATCTGGTTAATTAATTAAATTATTATTAATGCATTGATTAAATTAAATGACAAATAAGAATATTATCTCATATCAATAATCAAGATCACATCAATATATATATATATATATATATATATATATATATATATATATATATATATATATATATATATATATATATATATATATATATATATATATATATATATATATATTACAGCGCAGCGCTGTAAATTGTCGTTTGTCTGACCATAGCCTTAGAGCTCACTGACGTTCTTTCACTGTAACGAACACTGAACTGGTAGATGATTTCCTTAAAAAATTTAGCTTGACATCGTGTAGAATGACTCTATTAGGGATGTAGAATAGTGCATTAACGATGACTCGCAACACATTGTTTTGAAATCATTGAAGGATGTCAAAAATATTCGCCAATCATGTCCACACAGATTTGAAAATGGCCTTATACAAGGTGTAACAAGAATACAGGTCATAAATTAAATCACATATTCAGGGATCAAAAACAGTTCGATTGAACCTAACTTACCTTAGTACAACTGTGCACATAAAAAAGTTATAGCCCCTTGAAGTTACAAAATAAAAATCGATTTTGTCCAATATATTGAAAACCATTAGAGATTTTTTATTGAAAATAGACATGTGAGATTCTTATGGCACGAACATAAGGGTAATAAATAAAAGTGAAATTTGTGCATTCGAAAAAAATTTTATGGGGGTTTTGTTCCCTTAAACCCTCCCAAATATTAGTGTACGTTCCAATTAAATTAGTATTGTGGCGCCATTCGTTAAACAAAATATTTTTAAAACTATTTTGTCTCTTTATAATTTTTCGATAAGCCAGTTTTTATCGAGATATTTTGAACATTTGTAAAATCCAACACAAATTTTTACATAGTAAGATTTTAAAGATCTGGCAATAATTTATTCTGAATTTACATTGTTTAGGTATATTTTGAAACATAATAATATCTCGATAAAATATCGTTTATCTAAAAAATACAAAGAGGTAAAAAATATTTAAATACGTTGTCTTTAACTAATGGTACCACAATAATAATTTAATTGGAACGTACACAAACATTTGGAGCGTTTAGGGGAACAAAACACCCATTAAATTTTTATGTATACATATTAAAAAAGAAGCAGCAACTCGATAAAAACTGGCTTATCGAAAAAATACTGAGAGGCAAAAAAGTTTTAAAATTATTTTGTTTAACTGATGGTACTGCAGAAATAATTTAATTGTAACGTACACAAAAGTTTGGGGGGGGGGGGGATGTTAAGGGAACAAAACCGCCCATAAAATTTTTATAAGGTGTACAAAGTTTAATGTTATTATTTTTTTGAGATGTCCCTACCATAAGAATGTTACATGTCCATTTTCAATAAAAAATCTCTAATAGTTTTCGATATGTTGGAAAAAATCGATTTTGATCTTGTAATTTCAAAGGGCTGTAACTTTTTTAATGTGCACATTTGTACTAAGTTAGGTTCGATCGAATTATTTTTGGTCCCAGAATATGTGATTTAATTTATGACCTTCATTTTTGTTACACCCTGTATAACAGTAACTTGCTGTCCAATGATAATTTAGACTGACGTGCAATGAGCCAATACATTTTGATACATTTAAGGCCTAGCTGTTTTTTTTTTTGGTGAATGTATGCTTCTTCCCAGTCATCCGTCGGTCCAAATGCGTCGGTCCGACATAATTAGCATCATCAACTTGTGGGAGTGGGCAGTTGTTGATTTTTACTGGTGTACATGTTTCTCTGCGTAAAGTGTAGATTGTTTTTTGAATTTTGTTTAGGTTTGTCTGAAGGTTCTTTGAGGCTGAGGCCGGATCGGTGTAAGATGCCAAGACCGCCGTATCAGTAGCGAATGTTACCACAGTGGTGGTTCTGGTTCTTGAGAGATCATATATGTAAAGAAGGAACAATATAGGTCCAAATACGCTACCTTGAGGTTGAGGAACGCCAGAATATATATATATATATATATATATATATATATATATATATATATATATATATATATATATATATATATATATATATATATATATTGGATGTAATTCAGTAAATTCACTCCCTTGTTTCACGAAGAAATTCATGTCTGATTGGTAAGATTTAAGCAGTAGATAGTGCGAATTTAAACCTAGTAAACACAACATTCAAATTAACAACTAAAGCGGTAACAAACAAATTGAATGAAATTATACTATTAGCGGAAGAAAACCCAGGTTTTAGGTCGGGAAGGTCATGCACTGGCGCTATATTTATAATGAGGCAAGTTCAAGAGAAATCGTTGGGATACAAAAAACCGGCATATTTATGTTTCGTGGACATTTAGAAAGAATTTGACAGGGTCAAATTAAAGGACGTTATCCATTTGTTATACTCGAGGGAGGTACCTCTAGGAATAATTAAAACGATCGAAAACATCTACCAGAATAACACAATAAAAGGAAAAGTGGAAGATGAACTAACTGACCCAATTGAAGCCGGTAATGGGATAAGACAGGGGAATTCCTTAAGTCCTTTATTGTTCAACCTGATCCTGGAAGAAATAATAAAGAAAAGTAAGAACTAAAAAGGGATATCAAATGGGAGACAAACAGCTTAAAATAATCTGATATGCAGAGCAATACTATTCTGTCAAAGTGAAGATGATTTACAACGTATGCTGCACCAATTTAACCTAACCGCCAGAAAATTTAACATATTAATTTCCCCAAAAAAGACGAAATGCATGGTTATAACAGCAGATCCAATCAGATGTAAATTGGAGTTGGAAGGTCAGATAATAGAACAAGTGATGGAGTTTAAAGACCTAGGCATCGCACTATCTAGCTACGGAAGGCTCGATACAGAAGTGGAAGATCAAGTGAATAGAGCAAACAGAGCCGCAGGTTGCCTGAATGACATAATATGGAGAAATAAAAATATCTGAAAAGAAATGAAAGGCAGAATTTACAAAACAGTCATCAGCCAATAATTACATACGCGGCAGAAACACGACCCGATACAGAGAGGACCAAAAAGATTGCTCGAAACAGCCGAGATGAAGACCCTTCGAAGAATCGATGGTAAGACTCTATGGTAAGACTCGATGGTAAGACTCTATGGGACAGAGCTGGAAGTGCAAATATACGACAGGGATGCAAGGTGGATAGCATTAGTAACTGGATAAGAAACAGAAGAATAGAATGGAATGACCACATAAGCCGAATGACAATATAAAGGGTCGTCAGGACAGCGAGAGACGGTTCCCCAATAGGAAGACGATCAGTGGGAAGACCACGAAAACGATGGAACAACAACTTACTAGAGGCACATTGAAAAAAACAGACAGAGTCATGCCTATACAAAGGAAGAAGAAGAAGAAGAAGAAGAAGTAGAAGAAGAAGAAGAAGAAGAAGAAGAAGAAGAAGAAGAAGAAGAAGAAGAAGAAGAAGATAATAATGCGAATAGGGTAAAACGGCTTTTAATTTAAAGTATAGGCCGATATGCCACACTGTGTCAAAAGCCTGTGATATATCAAAAAAGGCTGCTAATCAATATCTTTTACCAAATAGATCCAAATTTGGTTTAATCTGTGTACCTCCTAAATTGTTCCATGCTCTTTACGAAATCCAAATTGATGATCTCGAATAAGTTTTTTTGCCTTTTTGAAGAATTTATATAAGATTGGGACTAGGCTCATTGGCCCGGAAACAACCTTCGGTTTTTTTCGGCCTTGGGGATCATGATGATGTGTGCAGCCTTCCAGATGCAGGGGAAGTAACTCGTCCGCAGCATTGCGTTGAACATAAATGTTGTGAGCTTATAGTCTTGGCAGATTACCGGATTATGAACCATTTTTGGGAAAACTTACGATGTATGTATTAATATTATAGGTACTTTACACCAAAAACACTCAAATAAAAATTCACCGTAATTAATTTCTCCATAGAAATTCTTTTTCCGAATTTGCCTCGACGAAAATTTTCCTTAGAAAATCCGGGTTTTCCCAACAAAATCTTTTATATTCACCTAAAATTTTAGGTTAGCAATTATTTATCAATAACTAAATAACTTGGTAATATAAAAAGCTTTTTCGGTATACATTATATTTCCGGAAGCAATAATAACCATAATAATTATGATCCACTAGATTACTGCACCTATATAACGTACTTTACAGAATTGAAATGGAACTATTTAAGAGGCCTCATGAATGTTTTAAAGTTAAAACAATTTTAAATAGTGGCTCAGTTCAAAATCGGTATGCATTAAAAAAATGTATTTTCTCGACTTTCCATGGAGCAATCTTTTTCATTTTTTATTCTCAAGTAACTCGAGTAAAGCCATTAACTAGGGCATTAACAAATGCCATCGATGCTTTAGTTTTGTTATAATAAATTAATGTATTAATAACAAAATAAAGCTACATATTTTTTCCAGTTGTAGACATTTTTTTAGGAAAACTTTCCACACTCGTACCTTTTAACGTTCAAATTACAAAAATATTGTCATTTGAAAGCTGTATTAGTATTTAAACAATCTTTGTTTAAACAAATTAAAAATTTTTGTTATAATAAATAAATTAATTATATTATAAGAAAACCATAGAATCTTCCGCATTTACTATTTTACTTACGATATTTATTGCTTTTCTTTTAGTTGGGCGTTGAAAAAATTTTCGAAAAAAAGAATGACTTTTCTAACATCCCCGAGGATAGAAGAGATACAATTCAAGTCGATTTTGTTATACAAAAGGCCTTTATTGACATTCATGAAAATGGCGTTGAAGCTGCAGCAGCTTCAGCAATAGGTTAGTATATAATATTTAGTCATAAAAGCTTAAGATCATTATAAGGTGCGTTTCTAATAATTCCGATTAAAATAAAACCAAGCTTCGTAATTGGACTTCGAAAGTCCTAGTTTTTACCCAACGTCACCGGAAGTTGAACCGGAAGCCGGTAGTTGAACTCTTTGTGCCAACTGATCTACGATTTGACTAATTTTTAGTAATTTTTCTAGTTAAAACTTTTTAACCCGAAATGGAATCAAAACCAAACCTTAATATTCGACCTCGACTTTACAATATCCGTGAACTGATATATCATGTGTATTTTTCGCGAATATAATCACTTGAAACGGTGTCAAAAACATAATCTTTCCACCCTTCCATTTTTCAACACTATATCGGAATTTAAAAGACCGTATTTATTGAACGCCTCTGGTGTATTAAAAAGGACCCCGCAACACTTTTTATGGAAAAGTGGTCCCTGTCAAATTTAACGAAAGTTTGGTCAATAATACTTCTCGATGTGTAGATTAAATAAGTGTATGGGACCTGGGTCTCAATAACTACTATTCTCGAGCTACAGCCTTCTGAAGTTATTGGATTCGAGTGCTCGGTTTACGTTAAGTTCACTAATTCACGGTCAATTGAACGAAAATAGGATAAAACCTTCAATTATTGGCACTGAGTCATTAGTTGGCACCTTAATTGAATTTTTTTCAGTTTTGTAAAAATAGGTATAGCGTTATTTAGGGAAATTATTATGTTTAGTAATTTGGCAACATGGTTGGTAATACATACCGGCACGTACTAATAGTATGAGTTCAGTTTGATCTGTGAAATAGGTCTGTCATTGTCTGTCTCCATCAACAAGGTAAGAAATTTGTCTCGATTCTTAACAGAGTAAGAATTTTAAAAATCGATTTAGTTTAATTTTTAGATTGAAATTGTTGTTTTCGATGTTCTAAAATAAAAAAAAACATTATAACATAAAAATATTGTGAAAAAAAGGGGTGCCCATATTTGGAATGCATTATGATAATTTTTTCAAATATTGGCTTATGCATGCCAACTTTACGTTAATTGTATATTATTTTAGCTAATTTTTGGCACCGATAGGAATTAACAAAATTTCTTTAATTTAAGAGAAAATACGATAAAAATGGATCTAAATACGTATAATAAAAACAAGAAAAGAAGATCCGGAGTTAATAAACGAAGGGTGAGAAGAAAAATAAAGTTTATTAAACTTACGACTTTTGTTAGGTAAACATGTATGGTCCCAGTCAATAACCAACAAATTTCAAATATTTAACAATAGAAAAAATATTTGTTAAACAAATTCTAAAAAAGTATATCTACTAGTCTTAAGTTGAAGTTTGAATTTGTCAAAGAGACAATTCCCGTAAAAATTATGAGAGTGCCAACATTTAGAAGAACTTTGAATGTTTTTCCTAAATGTTAACAGTATGGTACAAAATGTAATTATTTAATTGAAATGAAACTTTTTAAACCCGCCATACCCAAAATTCAGAACAGAATATTCAGTAGGTATATGCCATTTTAATGACGTATACCTATTTTATTTTTTTCAAAAATAGAGATATCAAATAAACTTATAACTATCAACTGCTTAAACTAAGTGGGCTTACTAAAACTAAATTTTGATTAGAATATTAAAATTGTCCTAAGTATGCTGATAATAGTGTTTATTTTTTTTAGATACAAAAAAATATAATGAAAAACTGCTGCAGAAAAATCTTGAGGAAGTTAGACAAGGTGTATCTAAGAAAAGTATTGCGGTGAAATATTCAATACCTAGAGCTACAATTCCATATTAGTAGATTAGGGAATAAGTTCACGTAAGTTAAAAGAGGCAGGAATACGTTTCTGTCAGAAAATGAGGAAGCAAAACTGGTCAATTGGATTATTGAAAATGATCGAAAAGGGTTTCTGATACGCAAAGTTGATTTACAAATGGCTGTAAAATCATTTTTAGACGTAGAATATAGACCAAATCCGCTTAAAAAAACGTGCCTGGTGAACGTTGGTACAAATTATCTATTCATCGTCATCCGGAGTTGGCAGAAAGAACACCAGAAGGAGTAACAAATGCGTCATCCGCTGTTTCCAAAAACGATATAAGAAGTTGGTACAAATATATTGAAATATTCTAAAAAAGAAACAACCTTTTTCTATACTTGAGGATCCTAAACGTATTTCCAACGGAGATGAAAAATACTTCCGTTTAGTCCTAAAACTGGTAAAGTTATTGCTCCGAAAGGAAAAAGAATGTGAATGAAATCGAACAAGTCAACGCAAAGCAAACACTAACCGTAATTTACCTTTTCGGTTGCTGCAGATACAACCCCGCCAATGATAATTTATCCCAACAAAAGAATGCCGAAAAATGTAGTGGATGGTGTTCCAAATAATTGGGGAATAGGATTAACAGAGAATAACTGGATGAAATCAGAGGTATTTATTGATTATATAAAGAACATTCTGCATTCTTATTTGGTCTCGAATAACATTCAATTTCCATTCATTATGTTTGTTGATGGACACAAAACACATCTTTCGTTAAAGTTGGGCAATTTATGTACAGAACTGCAAATCACACTAATATCACTCTATCCTAATTCGACAAGACTATTAAAACCAGCAGACGTAGCAAGTTTCAAACCTCTGAAACAGTTATGGAAAAATGCCGTCTTAAAATGGAGAAGATTAAACCCCTACTGTACTTTCACAAAAGAATATTTTGCTCCAGTTCTCAATCAAACCTTGGTTCTTCTAAAACCTTCTGCTATTGAAAATGGTTTTAGAGCCTGTGGTATTTTTCCTTGGGATTCTAATGCACTGGACTATAGTAAATGCCTTGGGAAAAACATATCAGCATCAAATCACAAACTTGTATGTTAAATATCAACAATGAACCTGAACGTAACCCAGATAAATCAAACATAATTAATTTGTTTGATGCCGACTTAATAGACGAAATTAATTCTGATACAAGTGGATGTTTATCTCACAACTGTAAATATTCTCACATCTTTAAAAAAAATTATAAGGAAATTAAGATGCAATCGTCCTTAACTTATTTCAGTAATACGTAATACTCAAGCAAAGGCGATTTCAAATGATGACATTGAAAATATGCCTGATATCATCGACAATAGTCAAAATACAGATTTAAGTAACTTAAACTTTCACAGTGACATAATAATTTTAGCGGCCGAAAGATTACATGAATAAGTTAACCAACCAGAAACCACCAAAGAAATATGTACCAGTGCAGTTAACTTTAAGAGTACTGCAGAACATTTAAAAGATATTGAAGAATATAATAGTGATGACGAATATTGTGATATAACTCCCATACTGTCTACTAGCGAGTAGCAAGTATTAGTGGATATGTTAGATATATGAAAAATATATCAGACATCAACAATTTTTTGAATGTGCCAAATACCCCTTCTAGGAAAGGAGTTAGACAAACCAAAAGATCCAGCTTCGTACTAACTTCTTCTGAGTACAAAACCAACGGCGAAAGAAAACAAAAAGAAAAAGAAAAGGAAGAACAGTAAATGGACAGAAAAGACTATTTAGAGCTACAGAAAGGAAGGAAAAACAACTAAATATCACAAATAAAAAAGAAAACCTTATTAAAAAACCCTATGATGAAAACAAAGAAAAAAATCAAAAAGCTAAAACATCAACAATGAAAGAAAAACATGTTAGAAATTTAAATCAGGCATTAGGTGATGGCGACGTTTTCACAGACATCCCAAGAAACAATGTTGTTCAGTATGATGGACTGTGTTTTATATGCACTGAAAAATTTACAAATGTTTACTTGGTATTAAGTGCCAAGGATGCTCCAGGACATACCACATGAAATGTTTAGAGAAACACAATATGTACAAAGAACACTTTTTGTGTAGAGTTTGTTTAAACAAGAAATAATTTTTCTACCTATTTAGTTCGAGTATTTTTGTACTTTTTCAGATTTAAATATATTGGCTTTTTACCTTTGTTTTTGTTAATTTTTATTATTCTTAACTGTACAGACAAGAAAAATAAATTCATTTCATTGTACCTTCATAGATTCGTTTGTACCTAGGAATGTTAATGTGGGTATTCGCTTAAATGGGTGCCAAAAAGTAGACAAGTGCCAACAAATGAGGTGCCAACATTTAGACCCATGCTAACAAATGAGGTGCCAACATTTAGACCCATGCTAACAATAAATGAGATGCCAACATTTAGAGCCATGACAACAAATGGGGTGTTCATTATTTGGTTTAGGGTGCCAACAATTAGAAAATCAGTTTTTTTGATTTTACTTCAATATTACCAATGCTTATAGTTGATATTATGTAAGTAAATTAATTAATTTTTTCAAAAGCTGATATATTCTGCGTATTCCACTCCCAGACACAATTAGATAAAAATATTTTTAGAGTTTTTGCAATCGAATTTGTAATGAAAAATCCTTAAAGGTGCCAATTAATGGGTAGTCTACCCTATTTGTTATTGAAAGAAGAGAGACTCATTTTCTTCATGCATATTTGCGTGTTGCATATGAATTAGTGTTCAAAAATAGATTCATCGTATTTTAGTCTTCAGAGAACCTCCGAAAAGTCCTCAGAAAACTAAAGAAGTGCGATATAAAACGTGCTGCTAGATCGATATAACAATTATCATGTTTTCATGAATTGTTCACAGTTATGCAATACCAGCAAAGCTGCAGTTCCGCCGTATCTTTAGAAAACTACTGAACAGTGGCAGATTTAAGGAGGAATGGGGGAATTCCCCCTTTAACACGGTCCAGAACTGAAGAAAACAATGTTAAAACATAAAAAATATATTAGCTGACATGAATCTTGTCACGTATATCAGTTATAAAACAAGTAGAGACATTGGAATTGATCTGAATACGAAAAAAATTAAGTAGAAAACGCGTACCTGGTAGTCAGTAAACGCCTAAATATTAATTATAATTGTCTATGGAAAAATCGGGTTTAAGTCATCTTCGACTATCAGTACGGTAATACTTTGTTTATTACGGTTAGATGCATCATATTATGTCGTGTTAACTAACAACCTATCAGGATACTTAACATTGGGTTGATGTCTTGCAAAGACTAAAAACCATAACACACTGGTTATATGAACACAAGTATCCACAGTTCTCGCACCAGATTGACAGGTACAGTAGTACCCGCTAATCGGTTCTTCTACAGGCTCATCTTCATCATTCTCTTCATCGACCGTGTGTAGGATATGAATATTTGGTATTTTGTAGCTTGCCGAAACCTAGAAAATATTCGAAATCTTATTAATCTCGATTCATCCATATTCTCATCAATTTGAAACTCTTCGTCATTGTTTCTAATTATTTTATCTTGTATCTACAACGGTGCCAGTTTAATTTGATATATCCCAATCATAAGGTCTTTTAGGTATTCTAAGTCGAAAACAGGTGTGTTGGCAAAATCGTGATTATGAAGCCTTCTCCATTGACCATTCCTTCTAATCAGATTATCAGTCTCAACTCTAGCTTGTACAACATTGGGAATTAATAACCTCTGTAATAATTGTTGAGCAGCTTCGGCTGTAGCACCCACCTTCCATGCGGATCGGTGGGTGATATTTATTTAATAGTCCACCAGCAATACGGTATCATTGAGTTTTTTGGCATGTTGCATGTTTATAGGATTGGCAAAGAATTTAAAGATAGTGCGTAAATGACCATTTATTCCTTCTACAATCCATCGATTTTTCGTAATAATGCGTGAATAATTAGCATTTTCAGCTGAAAGTTGTTTTTTCCACGTGGCAAAATTTCTGGCATTTTTTGTTTCATGGTATTGTATAATTTCCATCCATTCATGTTGACGAATGTTCGTCATGCATCAAGCATCATTATTGTATGAATCAGAAAAGTATAGCCCAAAAATCGATAAAATACAGCCATCAGGAGCTCTCAATAATGTTGGTTTTAAAATATGTCTAGTTTTTTGCATTGAATAAGATTGTAGAAGTACATGAAAACAGTTGCTTTAATGTAAGCAGGCATATTTTGTATCTAATAATGCAATTACCTTTGGTTCATTTAGATTCGGATTGCACAAAATATTAGAGTAAGCCGTTACGTGTTGCTGAATGAATTGATTTCTTCGTATTGCTTGGGGCCCAATGTTTTGCACGACAAACCTTTGAATTAGTGATCTTCTAACACATTCTACTCTTATACTAGCATATTGTCTGCTATTATAGCCAAACAAAACCCTGAGAAAGCTGTCACTCAAACCTTGTCTCAACTTACATAGAAACATCAGTAAATCCCTTTTATTAATATATCTGTCTTTGCCGTTTTCGAAAACAGGATCGCAGTAAGTAAATAGTTCGTCGAATTGTTTTTTAGTCACTGGAGCCAAACATTGAAAATCTTCATTTGTAACGGTACGAAAATCATTAACATTTCCGCTCCACACTGTATTCTAAATTCGTTAAGAGTACGTTTGTGTCTCAGAGGAGAATCGTTGATTTCTCACATAAATCTATCACTTCGGAAATCGAAAACGTAGTTCGTTCTTGTCTTCTCACGAATATGGTATGAATATGAAAGTACTTTGATTTGTTTATATTCTACTGAGTGATGCGGTTTTACTTGAAAGAGCTAATTGATTTTAGCGACAGTAATACTGCGGAATGTTTATTGTATAAACCGATAAAAGAGATAAAGTGGTTCTAAGTTTGATCAACAAGTTGTTGATCAAACAGATGTTGTGTAAGCTAAATTAACACTTTTATGGGAAAATTTTCATCCAAGGTAACGCTAAATGCATGATATTGGTAAATCTCTGATTCGCTGGAAACTGATGATGTCTGTTGAAGGGGGTTTAACTTAAAATATATTTTGAATCTCTTATTGGTCGAGATTTTAATTAAGGAAGTGCCTTCAGTCTATAATTGGTTGATTGAGAAATATTGATAGAAAATGGGATAGTTTTAGAAGAGGCGTTTTGATTTTGCGGAGAGGGAGTTGAGGAGATCCGTTGATTCAGTTCTGTTCAGTTTGAGCCGTTAAGAATTTAAGTTTTGGAATCGAAGAGAGGTGAGAAGTTCCTTAAGCCTCGGAGGTCCGCTTGGGCGGTACCTGAGGAGTTTATTTTCTGGAGAGTTTAAGTATAGTGATATTCTTGTTCCCTTTTAGAATACACAAGTCTTTGGGTTAGTAGTGGGGTTAAAGTGTTCTACAACATACTAGACCATCATGGTCTAATCGTCGTGGACCACCGCATTCAGCCGCTTTTAGGAGAATGCGAGTTTTCATACCAATACTGGTACCTATATATAATCGCTTCGCTCGCAGTCAGAAGTTATTTAGAAGTTGTTTTTATTAGCAGTTGCTGAAATTGCCGTTAAAGCCTGAAGCAGTTTTCGTCTTTTTTTTTTTAGTCCAGTTCAACATGCTGAAGAAAAAATAAGTTTTTTTCAATATTTCGTTATGAACAGTACCAATTTGTTTTAATGAAATTTTTTGCTGAAAGTTTTTATAAACTATGGATAGCAGATGTACTCTCCGTATACATATACAGGGTGTCCAGAAACTCTACCGACAAACGAAGACAGGAGATTCCTCAGATAGTTTTAAGATAATTTAGCCCAATTCACCTAGTCCGAAAATGCTTCCTAAGGGAGCTAGAGCTCTTTGAAGATGGCGTCATGTAATTAGTTTTTCTTGAATACCTCCAGAACGCCTCCATTTAGAAAAACGAAAATTTGTATACGTATCTACTCTCCAGAAATGAATCAATTCCATCCATTGCGAATTTCTAGTACTGGTCATAGGCGTCCGTTTTGGGTAGAGCAACGGTTATTTTATCGCATACCTTTTTTGTCTTCAAATTTTAAGCATTTTTGATACTGGATTATTAAATTGTGAGATATTCTAGTACTAAAAGGTACTCTTACTTTAAGTCCGTAGGACACACCGTTTTCTAGAAAAATCGATTTAAAAGTTTTTAGTTTTGGAAATTTGAAAAAAAAAATTGAAAAAAATTAAAAAGAAAACGATGCATTTTATTAACTTAAAGCAAGAGTAACTTTTAGTACTCGAATATCTCCTAATTGAATAATCTTAGTGTCAAAAATATTTAAAAATTAAAGACAATAAAGTTATGCTATAAAGTAACTGTTGACCTACCCAAAACGGACGCCTATGACCGATAATAGAATTTCGCCATTAATGAAATCGATTAATCTCTTGAATATAAATAAATGTACCAGTTTTCATCTTTCTAAATAATTTTTTTTGAGTCTTCTTATTTGATGTTGTTCTGAAGCTATTTCCTTGTGGCATTTTTATGATTAATTATTTATATGGGAAATAAGCCACAATTAAAATGAAAAAATTAAATTTAAAAAAAATTAAAAAAAGGCTTATTTCCCATATAAATAATTAATCTTCTTTTTTGAAATTCAAAGAACGAAAAATTTTCAAATCGATTTTTCTAGAAAACGGTGTATCCTATCGACTTAAAGTAAGAGTACCTTTTAGTACTAGAATACCTCACAATTTAATAATTCAGAGTCATAAATGCTTAAGAATTAAAGACAAAAAAGTTAGGCGATAAAATAACCGTTGCCCTACCCAAAACGGACGCCTATGACCGGTACTAGAAATTTACAATGGATGTAATCGATTTAGTTCTGAAAAGTAAATACGCATACCAATTTTCGTTTTTCTAAATAGAAGCGTTCTAAAGGTATCTAAGAAAAACTAATTACATGACGCCATCTTCAAAGAGCTCTAGCTCCCTTAGGAAGCATTTTCGGACTAGGTGAATTGGGTTAAATTATCTTAAAATTATCTGAGGAATCTCCTGTCTTCGTTTGTCGGTAGAGTTTCTGGACACCCTGTATATTTTTTGTAATGTGAAGTGTAACTGTGCCTTGGACTTGGAAAATCAACCATGAGAAGGTGCAGGACTATGTACAAGTTATTTTTTTGCAAACTTTTTATTTTTTTGGTAAACAGGAACTCGTATTTTTGTAAATCTGTAAGAGATCCCAGTTATTTTCAATTTTATTTTATTTCAGTAAATATTGTCTGACTCATTGCAAAGTATTATTTTATTACTGTCTTATTCTCTTTCTCTTGTTTCTTAAGTACACAATCATTGGCTAAGTAAAGACATAAGGTAAGTTACGCTTATTTGCATTCATTTAAAAATATATGTATTTTATAATGACTATGTTTTTGTTAATGTTTGATTTAAGCTATCTTTTTTTAATGTTTCTATTTTTGTTTATAGTAGCGCCCAATATTTCATTTCTATTTGATTTTCTATTTTGAACTATTTCTAAGCTAATAAGAGAATATCAGTAACACCCCGTTAAGACCCACCCCCATATCTCTTCCTATCTGAGCAATCGTGGACATCGATCCTTCAAATTTTTTAACACGAAAACATCCCCTTCTATGACATACCAACATTTTGTCAATTCTGTTTCTATTATTGCTACAGGGTGAAATTCGCCTTAAATATACACCTTATCTAAATTATCAATATTTAGACCTTTTATTTCTTTAGCACGCAGATTCTACGCTCTCCTAAGAACGATGGTAATTCTGGACCTTTGATTTTATATGTTCGTTTATTGAAACCCAGACCAGGTAATAAAATATCAGGAAGTAAGAACTTTTAATTTAAATGTCCTAAACATACTCTGATGTCGTAAGGTACGAAAATATTTCTTTTTATAACAATGTTCACCCTACAAGATATTGACATATGCTGAATATCATTATATTAGTAGCATTACAAAATAAACATATAGCATTAGCTGGTTATAAGCTAAACACTTATAACAGAAAATAATGACTACACTGCAGAAATCAAAGTCAGAATCGAAAAAGCACGTTCTAATTTTATGAAAATGAAAAAGATCCTATGTGGCAAAGATTTAACATTAGCCCTTAAAGTACGCCTAACAAAATGTTACGTATACAGTGTACTATACTATGGAGTTGAATCATGGACGTTAAATGTCGATACGACTTAACGCCTTTGAGATGTTGACCTATAGAAGAATTATGAGGGTTTCCTGGGTAGATAGAGTTACAAACAATGAAGTACTAAGAAGAATAGGAAAAGAGAAGGAAGTTTTACTTACAATTAATGAAAGAAAGCTACAGTATCTCGAACATCTGATGCGGGGCGAGAAGTATGGCATCCTGCGACTCATAATGCAGGTAAAGATAGATGTCAGAAAAAGCATCGGAAGAAGACGAATTTCATGGCTAAAAAACCTGAGAGAATTGTTTTAACCCATTAACGCCCAAGTTTTTTTTATTTAAAAATCTTTACTTTTAGTAAGAAATTTGATCCAAAAAAAAACAAGTTTTTCGGTTTCCTGTCTTTTTTTAAAAAAATTATATGGTGTTACCATATGGTAACGCTGGGCGCTTAAGGAATTTTTAGGATCGTTAAAACCAAAATTTTTAATTATTTTTTATATTTATTTGAGAATAGTTTCATCGTCTGGTGTGGTATCCTATAAAACAATTAACACACAAACCAACGTTGCATTTTTTACCATTGTTCGTCCAAATGTTGTACATATGTCTCCAGCACATCGCCTTCTACTGCTTGATGTAACAAATGGTCGAAGCGATCAAAACGAAGATCTGGCAAGTTCTGTCTATGTAGACTAGGTCTTCCTGTATATAAGGGACGACTTCCATATCTTGCGAGAAGAACTTGGGTCAATTCTCTCCTAAACGATAGCAAGGATATATTTTTTTATTTTTTTATATAAATGCCATGAATTATGAACTGCAACATCCAACACCCATGTTACAATTTGCCAGTACCATTTTTTACTGTAAATTGTTACTCGGTAGGTTAAAACACTTTGATCCATTTAGTCGGTACCCACCATATTTTGTTATATTCAGCAATATAATGAGGCCGACTTACTTGAATGTGGCCTTTTTCCTTATGAGAAAATCTTTTTACCGTGCCCAATGTTGAACCATCCCAACTCGTAGATGCTATTGTAACAACAGAGTTATCTTTCCATCGCACCAGTAACACTATCGCTTCTGCTAACAAAAATCCACGACTGAAAAAAAATAAGATTATGACTCCGTAAGCGCCCACCGCAACCATATGGTAACGGCGTACTTTAACTATTCCTACCAAATTCGCTACATTTAATTGTTGATAAAATACAACAATTTATAATAAGTTGGGGTATAATAAACTGAGTTTTTTTTTTTAATATGCAAATATAGTTACTAGAAGACTATCAAAAATTGCTTACGCAAAACGGACGTCCATCTTTTTCTATAAATTTAAACCACACTGTCATATGATTATCTCTGGACGGTTGAGAAGAGGCGAAAATACGAATCCGTTACATTTTATAGGTGCCTGAAGTATTCCTAGAAACGATAGTTCTCAAAATATGTGGCTGACTAATTCCATGGGTATACCGCAGAATTTTTAAAAATCATGTGTTTTACGGTAACATATGGTAACGCTGGGCGCTAATGGGTTTTAATGCAGCTCAAAACAACTATTTAGAGCTACTGCATAAAAAATTAAAATAGCTATGATGATTGCCAACCTCCGTAGTGGAGATGGCACCTGAAGGCTTTCCAATTTCGTACTCTTTACACCCGCAACTCGTCTTCCACCTGGTCCTTAAATCGTACTCTGGGCCTACGTCTTTTCCTCATACCATCCGGTCTTTGGTTATAAATGTATTTTGAAGGCTCCATTTGGTTTATTCTCGTTAAATGAAGAATAATTTTTTCTTTAATTCTGGAGCATGTTACGGGTGGAATTATCCCATTAAGAATTAGGCGGAACTGCATATTTGCTGGTATTGGATAACCGTGAAGCATTAATTAAATCATGATAATTCTTATATCGCTTTAACAGCACATTTTATTTCGCGCTTCTTTACTACGTACTAAAATACGATGCATTTACTGAATTTTGATTTGACCACGAATTCATATGCACCACGAAAATATGCATGAAAATAATGAGTCCCTCATCTTCCAATAATCAATATTTTCGTTCACTTGATTGTGAATTAGTGCACTTAACGTAAACCAAGCACTCGAATCGAAGAAATTCAGAAGGCTGTAGTAGCTCGAGAATAGTAGTTATTCAGACCCAGGTTCCATGGACTTTTAATCTACACATCGAGCAGTATTATTGACCAAACTTTCGTTAAATTTGACCGGGATCACTTTTCCATAAGGAGTGTTACGGGGTCCTTTGTCGTTTCGATCACCGACAAAAACCTATTTACATAAATTACTTAGATTGTGTGCAACGATTGTGTAGAGAAGTATTCTCACGGCCGCATATTTATAAAGGAAAATTTAGCGTTAAGTGAAGTGATAAATTCTGTAGTGTTTCTAGTTTACAGAACTACTTCGAGGTTGCAGTCAACAAACCACAGCTGCATTATTCCATATTCAACAGAATCGTGTGAACTAAGGTGAAACATCGGATGGATTATGTGAATGGAATTTACTATCGAAATATCACTTTTTTACAAAAATAGTTAAAAAAAAAACAAAAAAACACGAAAGGTAGCAATTTGGTTTTTTGCCTCATAACTATTTTCCACGGTGATATAGGGATAGACATTGCTCGGGAAATAAACTTCCGACCTTCCTCTTTAAAATGACGTTTGGTAGAAATCTGTATGATTTACAGTTTCCGAAATATGATTTTTCAAATTTCGACGCTCACAACATTCTTGGGTCATTTTCCCCATTATTTCGCAAACATTGTTCTGTAACTATTTTTTCTATGTATTTCCAGGTATTACGTATATGCAATGGTACATTTAGTATTACGATAAGTCAATTACTATTAAAATAGTCTATTATGTATAAGGTTGTACGACTATTATTCTTATACTCTGGGCTAATTAGCAAAATTCATGGAAAAGTTATTTACCAGCAATTTTATTGCTGGAATCGAATTATAAGATCCTATATATTAATAATATAGTTATGCAAAGTCAGCAGATAGTGTGCTACTTTTTTTATAAACAAAATGGCGCCGACAAATCGTATTTTTTTCAATTATTTCTCTATAACTCCGAAGATTTTAACTTTACAACAAAAACACCCAAACAAAAATTCACCGCAATTAAATTCTCCATAGAGATATGTTTTTCACGATTTGCTCCGACGAAAATTTTCCTCAGAAAATGCGGGTTTTCCTAACAAAAATTCTAATTTTCAAATAAAGCTTTAGGTAAGTAATTATTAATCAATAATTAAATAACTTAGTGACATCAAAGCTTTCTTGGTATAGATTGTAATTCCAGAAGCCGGTGAAAATTAAACGAATATTTTAGCAACAATTCAATTGTTAATAAACAATTTACGATCGCAATAATAACCAAAATAATCATGATACATTGATCAAACTTATAAAGGTTATAAAGATGAGATGCTTATTTAATATTTTATCGACAAAATATAATTTTTTCTTTTTTTTGCATAATCTTTTAATTTTGAAAAAAAATAGTTATAATACGCTGGTCTAATTAGTAAAGTACAAAGAAAGATTATTTACCAGCAATTTTATTGCTGGAATCGAATTATAAGATCCTATATATTATTAATATAGGTATGCAAAGTCCGCAGATAGTGTGCTACTTTTTTTATAAACAAAATGGCGCCAACAAATCGTATTTTTTTCAATTATTGCTCTATAACTCCGAAGATTTTAACTTTACACCAAAAACACTCAAATAAAAATTCACCCCAATTTAATTCTACATAGAAGCATGATTTTCCGATTTGCTCCGACGAAAATTTTCCTCGGAAAATGTGGGTTTTCCCAACAAAATCTCGAATTTTCAAATAAATTTTTTGGGCCAATAATTATTTATTAATAATTATATAGCTTGGTGAAATAAAAGCTTTCTTGGTATAGATTATAAATTCAGAAGCCGGTGAAAATGAAACGAATATTTTAGCAACAATTCAATTGTTAATTAAAAATTTACAGTCGCAATAACAACCAAAATAATCATGAGACATTGATCAAACTTAGAAAGATTATAAAGGTGTGATGCCTATTTAATATTTTTTCGACAAAATATAAATTTTTCATTTTTTTGCATAATCTTTAAATGTTTAAAAAATTGTTATAAAAAAATTAACATTTCTCAGAAATTGTTTATTATATTCTAATTTTATAAAATACTTAAAATGCGTATTTCATAGGTCTTGAAAATGAATGCTTTAAAAAAAATTTCCAGACATTTGCAAAAAAGTTATGAAACAGCAAAATAAATATACGAAATCTCCATTGTTTATAATTTGTTTTAATTGTTTCAGAGCTTAAAAGTGAGTCTATGGTACAATCTAATTACTCACAAAGAATGTCAAAAATTAGTGCAATGGTTATATTTTAATCAAAGATTAAAAATACTTTTTTTTGTAATTTTTATCGCAAAAGTAGGCCTGATACAGAGTCGGAGCTAAAATGTTCACTCGAAGCGACTGACACGCAGCATATATTATTTATAAAAGTGTACGTCTCGCGCGGCCGGTCGTCGCTCCGAGAGAAAATTTCAGCTACAATGCTGTATTATTCTACTTTCGCGCGTGTTAATTACAAAAAAATATATTTATAATCTTTAATTAAAATATAACCATTAAATTGATAATCGTTATTTTTTTGTAAATAATTAGCTTGTACATTATACTCACTTCTACGCTTTGAAAGAATTAAAAAAATATATAAACACCGTAGTAATCGTATGTTTAATTTGCTGTTTCATAACTTTTTTGTAAATGGTTGCAAAAAAGTTTTAAAGCATTCATTTTCAAGATATTTGAAATGCGCATTTTAGCTATTTGTTAAAATTACAATATAATAAAAACTTTCTGAGGAACGTTAATTTGTTTATAACTATTTTTTTTAAACATTTAAAGATTATGCAAAAAAATAAAAAAATTATATTTTGTCGACAAAATGTTAAAAAGGCATCTCATGTTTATAAGATTTCAAAGTTTGATCAGTGTATCGGAATTATTTTGGTTATTATTGCGACCGTAAATTATTAATTAACAATTGAATTGTTGCTAAAATATTCGTTTAATTTGCATCAGCTTCTGGAACTATAATTTAAACCAAGAAGGCTTTTAAGTCACCAAATTATTTAAATATTGGTAGATAATTACTTATCTAAAACTTTATTTGAAAATTAAAGATTTTGTTGGGAAAACCCGCATTTTTCGAGGAAAATTTTCATCGGAGCAGATCGAAAAAAACACATCTCTATGCAGAATTTAATCACGGTGAATTTTTATTTGGGAGTTTTTGTTGTAAAATTAAAATCTTCGGAGTTATAGAGCAATAATTGAAAAAAACACGATTTTCTGGCGCCATTTTGTTTATAAAAAAAGTAGCACACTATATGAGGACTTTGCATACCTATATTATTAATATATAGGATCTTATAATTCGATTCCAGCAATAAAATTGCTGGTAAATAACTTTTCCCAAAAATGACCTATTCTCCGATAATCAGCCCAGACTATTAATCAATTTATGGGTTTTCAAAATTTTATACTTTATTTTATACTATCGATTTTTAATTTTTTTGCGAATATTTTAAAAATTTCTCAGTATAACTTTTTTTCTCGTACAGTTAGATTATACAGAGTGGGCCAAAAGAAAGCAGTCCACCTCGATATTTGGCAGTGTTTTTTAGATCTTAAGGAAATGCCGAAACAGGTCGATTTTTGATCTAAGGGGGACACACTTTTACGGTACATATCTGTCATTTGTCAACCGCCTCCCTTCCACTTCCCCTACCCCTTATCTTTAAGTAGGGAATAGGGGTCGTGTGCTAGCTCATTTGAAAGGTTACTCAATTCTCTATTCAGAGTTAACATAATTATTTATACAGGGTGTCCAAGAAGAAATTGTTTTAATTAAATTAATTGACACAAAAAGAAGAATGTATGTAATTTATTTAATTCAAAATACATTCTACTGCTGTCACAAAACAGAAAACAATGTTTTTGATAAATAAACATTGATTCTCGCTTAATTTCAATGTTCAAGCTGCCAGCCATCTGCCTCTTGGTAGGTTGAATATTGAATTTAAGCAACAAATAATGTTTACTTATCAAATAAAGATTTTTTTCTGTTTTCTGTCAGCAGTAGAATGCATTTTGAGTTATACATTCTTCTTTTTGTGTCAATTTATTTCAAAATAATTTTTGTTGGACACCCTGTATAAATAATTATGTCAATGTTAATATTACTGAATAGAGAAGTGAATATCCTTTCAAATGAGCTAGCACACGACCCCGATTCCCTATATAAAAGTAAGGGGTGGGGGAAGTGAAAGGGAGGGGGTTGACAAATGACAGATGTATGTACCGTAAAAATGTGTCCCCCTTGGATCAAAAATTTACTTGTTTCGTCATTTCCTTAAAATCTAATAAATGCTGCCAAATATCGAGGTGGACTGTTTTGTTTGGCCCACTCTGTATACATTGTGCAATAAAAAATAAAGCTTATTTTCTTTACTTTAAAATGGTGTACATATTGTAGAAAATTCTAGGAATATTTTTAAACAAGATATCCGTAGGATATCCAAGAAAATCGTAATTTGAGAAAAATTTTGATTTTTTTTCAATTTGAAGAATATAATTGCATATTAAAAAATAATTTTTAATTCCCGATTACTTTTCTTAATTACACTTTTCCATACTGTGAAATATAAAGGTACTTTACCCTTGAGCGAAATTCATATTATTTAACATACCTCGTATATTATTGATAAAATGTGATATCGAATGATTGCATCGTAGGATTTAGGCTATGGAGGGCATTTTATGAAGGATATTTTCATAAAATTAATAATCAAAAAGTTTTCCATGTCGTTCCAACCTAGCGAATCATATTGCATGTGTATATGTGACACTTTGAAAAAGCATACCTTGTTTAAAAATAGACCTAGAATTTTTTACAAAAGACCATTCTAAAGTAAAGAAAATAAACTTTATAAAATAAGAAAAGTTATAATGAAAAGTTTAAAAATAATCGTAAAACATATCAAAAATCGTTAAAAGTATAAAAGTTTGAAAACCCATATCTTTCTTAAAAACAGTCATGCAACCTTCTACAATAGACCATTTTAAAGGCAAATTACTTCTCTTCGTAGTAAATATACCACTACTTGCATATACCTAAAACTGCGTAGAAAAAAATTACAGAACAATGTTTGCGAAATAATAGGGAAAATAATCCAAAAATGCCGAAATTTTAAAAATTATATTTGGGTGATTCGCCAAAATAGACGGCAATTTCGAGGTAGAGAAAGTTAATTCAAATCATAGTTTAGAATTAGTTCATTTTTAAATATTTTTTATAAAATGAGCTATTTAACTTACCGGTGATACCAGCAGAGATTATTTTTAAATATTTTCCGAAAAACGGAAATGTGACTTCGGAGTTGACTAAGTGTCCACGGTGTTGACGTAATTCTCTGTTAATTGAAATTTATGAACGTAACAATTAAATAAAAATTGGTATGTAATAAAACTACACAAAACACTTCCATTTTGATATAAACTACTACAGATAAACGTGAAAAATAGGTAAAATATCCATTGCGTCGGAGTTGATTTAGACCGGCCTTCGTGTTGACAAAACTTTCCAATATGTAGCCGTGTCTTCTCCGTTAAACTTCAAAAATCTAATCTGCTTTTGAACACAATCTTGGCATTTCCTTTCTATACATTCTTATGTCTTTTCTCCATTTTCTCCATGTCAACATAATGATTTGTTATCCATTTCCACACATGAGCTCCATGTTTTCACATAATGTGCCTACATAGACAGATGTCTCTTTTATCAACATTAGAGAAGACTACCCAAAATGGTATATTCTTACAGAAATAAGCATAGCTGCATAAAATATTACTTTTTTTCATAAAATCTTTATTTAACGATTTTGGGGGCTTTCGCCTTCATTTTTCCGTCGTACTCCAGTGTATACGAGCCATCTATAAAAAGAAGATAATTACCAAACCGACCGAAACATCTTGAGAGCTTACCCTGTAACCCTTTTCCTATATCAGACTAAATTTAATTTGTATTTTTTTAGCTTAAGAATGACCACTCACACACTTTCAACAACTCCGAGGCACGTTCGTCAACTCCGAGGCACAACTGGGCTTCGGAGTTGATTGCTTCGGTGTTGATGATTTCATACATTTTTAATTCTACTTTCTACAAATATTAAAAATAATTCTACTTTATTCATCGTGTGTCAAAAAAACTTTATACCGCATACTAAGAAGAAAAACATATTAAAAAAATTAGCAAAATTAAGTTTTTACGAAGGCTTCGGTGTTGACTGTATAAAAACATACGCTTAGCTTAAGACACCTTGAAAAATTTTCTATCGCTTAACAATATTATGTTCGTCCACTTTCTTCCATAATTTGGGTTAGACTGAAGCGTTCCTCTCTTGTCAAGCTGCCTGCCATACAGTATAGTGCAGTTTGGCCTAAATTTTCATATATTTTTATGAGGCCTCGGTGTTGATGCACAAAGTTGGTTACAGTTTTTAGTAGTAGGTAGTAGATTTTCTGGTTTAATTTTAAAAATGAAAGTTATTAACTTGACTGTTTTAAATTACATTGGGTTTTTAATTAATTATTGATAAAATAATCTGCCCTTTTGTAACTTTTCAGTGTGTAATACTATAAAACAAATCAAAAAACAAGGTGGGTTACAGCCTCGGAGTTGATATTTTGACATTAAAATTGCATAAAATGCTTGTAGAAATACTTTTTTTTAAATTAATGTTAAGTGGCGTACATTCATCTATTGTATAACTTAACTTTGGCAACACAATTTGAAACACAGTATGTAAAGGACTTAAGAAAAAAGCGAGTTACACAATATGCCGCTTATTTTGGCGAACCACCCATTTCGGAAAATATAAATCCTAAAGTCTTCTACCAAACCCAAACGCCATTATAAAGAGGAAGGAAAGAAGTTTTTCTGTGAAGCAATGCTTATACCTATATCGCCGTGGAAAAAAGTTATGGCACAAAAAACAAAATTGCATTCTTTCGTGTTTTTTTGCTGTTTTTTTTAATATATTTTTGTAAAAAAAAAACTGTTGACTGTCAAATGTGATATTTCGATAGTAAATTTAACCTGGACCAATTTTTCTGTAGACGTGTTTGTACCAAAAGTGCATAGGGACTCACCCTAATGCACCCTGTGCCTAGGGACTTATTCACCCCTTTCTCAAAATCGCATCCCTTTTAATAGTAGCACTCCGCGGTTTTTTCATGTTTAGATGTCCATTCACCATACGAAACAATAAAACCCGGTAACGTTGTAGTTCCTTTTAGCTCTCTTATTTTGAACATAATCAACAGTGTTAAAAAAATACATCTAAAGCTTTAAAAACACTTATAAAATTGTAGTACATATCCGTTTATGCTTGAGTTAGGGATGGCGGTTTTTGACAAAACACCGGTTTTCGGTTATACCGGTTTTTTTGCTTACGTTTAACCTGGCGGTTATAACCGGCCAAAAAAAAAACGGTTTTTGGAAAAATCGGTTTTCGGTTTTTTTAATGCAATAGGTTATAAAGTTACATTTACAATACACTTTAGTTTGCGGTACTCTATTCGACTCGATATCAATATGATCAAAATTAGTGCTATCGAAAGAACATGTATTACTTTTAACACGTTTGTATATTTGTAGAATAGGTACCTTTTAACTCATTTAATACTTCCTGTATGAGTGTATCGTTTTGAAAACGTAGCGAAATTCTTGGAGATTCGTATTCGTAATCAGTAATTCGATATTCATAGTCAGAGCATTATTTTTGGTAATCAGAAAAAGTCATTCACACACTTTCAATGTCAAGAGTTAAGTGTGAAAAATAGATGATGTTTGCGTCTAATTCAACCAGATAACTTCTCATGTAAATATTATGATTACAAATACCTTTTCAAGGAAATATTATAATAAAACTTAATAATTGTTTCTGGCTGATGTGAGATTGCACTTTCAGTTTGGTTCTGTATTTTATAAAATAAAATAAAATTTGAATTATGGTTTTGTTTGGAATAATTACTTGAGAATAATAATTATGATTGGGATCCAAAATAATACCTAACCTAATCCTAATCACCGTAAAACCTAATAACCGGTTTTTACTTTAAAAAGAAAAAACCGGTTATAACCGGGACAAAAAACAACCGGTAAAACCGGTTATTGCGAAGTAAAAAACCGGTTTTAGGTTTAAACCGGTAGGTTTTTCCCATCCCTAGCTTGAGTAATATCCTCTAAAATGATAGTAACTCGGTAGAACTACGAAGTTTTCAAAAATTACATTATTTGAAACGTCGTCGTATCATTTGAATTGTCAATATATTTGAACTCCCAACTATGACTAGAAAAGAAAAAGCAGCCATTCGAAGGTTGAGACATGTTTGAAGGACATACCCGATACACACACGAATACTTAATGAAGTCTGAACCTTAAGCGTGAAACACATCCTTACTGAGTGTCCTCAGTATGGGACCCAAAGAAATCGACATAAACTTAAGCCAAATATTAAAGATATTTTAAACTCGTCCGATCAACTTCATAACCTAATTAGTTTCTTGAAAGACATTCAATTATTTAACACAATATTATGATCTTTTGTCTTTATTAATCTCTACCTGTCATTCAAAATTCAGTGATTAATAATTAATCATTATAATCAATAATTAATAATTATTGTAATAATTAGTTCTAATTCTCTCTAGTATCTAATGATTGTATATCCAATTTTTTTTGTCATAATTTTTACCTAATGTTATTTAAGATTTATAAATTAACTGTTATAATAATTAGTTTTAAGTCCCCTTTGTAATTAATTAGTGTATAACCAATATTGTTTGTGTCAATGGCCATTGCAGGCGAGACACATAAATTTGAATAAAAAAAATTGAGATTTTTTTTCTTAGAATATCGTTTAGTAAGATATGAGAAGTAAGTTGTGCAAATTTGAGAGTTTTATAGGTAAAATCTCAATAATTACACATTTTTAAATCATTTTTAAACAAAATTCATGCAAGTCTCACTTTCCGCCCACACCGTACTTATGTCCATATTTTTTTTCTGTTTTTATATCTATAAGATAGCCTTAATGTTCTTCTTTCGCGCGCTGCGTCAAACGCTGCTATACAGTGCGCCAATGTTTGTGAGAGGGGTGACTAAGCGTTAAAATTAAAACATTATAGAAAATAAGCTGTAGATTTAATTTTAGAAAAATGTACATGTAAGGTTTTTGGTGTAAAATATTCTGAATTTTTCAATGGACAAGTATTTTTTTGTTCAAAATTTATATTTTCGTAGGTATTTAAAAAAACAACAGATTTCGCAGTTCATTTGTTTAATAAAAAATTAAGCACTCACTTTTGGAGTAGAACTTTTTGATATTATGTTATACAGTATGTCCCTGTAAGTTTTATCCATACGGAAAACTTTTTTATTATTAATTTTACGAAAAAAATTAATTCTTCATATAAAGCTCTGCAAGGTCCAAAACCTAAGATTTAACCACCAAATATCAAAGTTTTGAATATTATACGAGGTATGTCAAAAAGTTTGAATTTCACTCAAGAGTAAAGTAGCTTTATTTTTCACAATATTGAAAATTGCTATTATGAAAAGTTGTTTGGAATTAAAAACTATATTCTAGAATGCAATTATATCCTTCTAATTGAATTTTTTTTAAATTATGGATAACTAACATTATTTTCAGTTATTTCAATTCAGATAACTCTTTTATTATTAATGTTACGAAAAAAAGGATTCTTAATAAAAAGTTCTGCATGGTCTAAAAGCTAAGATACAACCATCTTTCGTCGTACTAAAACAATACTAAGACAACTTAAAAATATAGTTTCGAGTAAATTGAGTTTTAAATTTCCTCCATAGAAAGTATGAAATAAAAATATTTTATATAAGTTTATTGCATTGTTTCTTAAATGTTATGGTGTCCTATTTGTTCTTGAGTGTGTTTAGAGTTCAACTGAAAATTTGAAATAATAAATAATGAGAATAAACGGAGATTTTGTAACATGTCCTCCTCTTACACTTTAAAAATTTGTGATATATACAATTTATCTTTGCTAAGTGTTGAAGTTGTCCTAGTATTGTATTTATTTTTTGTAATATTCTTTAAAAATATCTTTATTTTTCTTCAGCTTATCATAGTATTTCACCAATTCTATTGTTCAGCAATTAATTTTGTTACTATTATTAGCATTTAAAAATATCCCACTGTTACACTATTTTTTGATGCACTTGACCACTTTGTCTTGTTTCATTGATTTTTCAAGTTATCTTTACACAATTATTTTAAAAAAATACAGTAGGTATTGTAATTTTTTATTTTTTCTGAAACTTCAAGAAATAGCAAACATAATATTGTTACATAAATTTATAAAATGAAATCAAATATTACCAACTGGTTAAATCATTTATACTAAAATTCCACTCAATAAACAATAATAAATTGAAAAAAACTTCCGCGAACATTTTTTAATCCCTAACTTCTTGATCTTGTTGTTGACCTTTCTTGTACGATTTTAGATTTTTTAAAAAATCGTGATGTTCAGCAGGGATATGTCGGATGAAACTTAAAAGATCTTCTTTTTTCTTAAAGGAAATTTTAGGGTGTTCCATATAAGCTGGAGCAATATTGTCAACTTCATTCATTAGAACGTTAATTTGTTTAAATGAATCGGTACCCAAGGTTTCCTTGTAGAAAATAATATTTCGGCTTTCTTTGGTCACTCGCAATACCGTAATATTGCTCCAGAGTATTTTCTCTCCAATTTAATTTTTAGAACAACTTGCAAAATTCATGCTAAACTTTTTCGAATACATTTTAATAAACAGAAGACACGTGTTTTTCGAACAAATTTAAGAAACTACCTCTAACATCCCCACTCTATTGCAGTCGGAGAGCAACTCGAACTGACTAGTGAAAGTGAACAACTTTACTGTAACTGACCGACTCATCCACGAATTCGTAGGTGAGCGTGGGGATATACTTGGACATTTACTCAAATAATCCTTATTTTTGAAGCTTGTTTAGGGAAATACAGAGACAACTTAAAAAATCACGTTAATTTAAAATTTTCTTTGCCACACTCGGTGAAATAGTCGGACAAGTTTGCTAGTAAAATGCTAAGACAACTTAAAAACACAGATATGTTAAAAAAATCATAATGCAGATATGGGGCTAGACTAAGACATGTGGGAATGTCCGGATATTTCACCACAACTATGATTAGAAAAGGCAAATATTAATCGGATAATAAAAAGGTATTTTAAGATATCTTTCTTTTAACCCAGGTATTTCCAACAAATCAATTAGTGCAATATTAGGATATTGCTCATAAACACCACAAAGCAGCCGATTGAACAAATCTTAGTATCTCTCCAGATAGCTTATGAAATTTTACATCAGATAGAGCAGATAACTCAAAAGTCAAATATTTGAAGATATCCTAGTATTGTTCTAGTGCGACGTTATGTCAAATTTTATCAATTTTATACGAGATATGTCAAAAAATATGAATTTCGCTCAAGAACAAAATACGTTTATTTTTCACAATACCGAAAATTGTTATTATGAATAGTTATTTAGAATTAAAAACTTTGTTTCAGTATGTAATAACATCCTTCTAATTGAAATATTCTGAACTATAAAGGTACTTTACTTTTGATCTAAATTTATCTTTTTTGACATACCTCGTATAAAACTGATAAAATTTGGTATAAGATGGTTGTAGTTTAGGTGTTAGACCATCCAGAACTTTTTATTAAGGATCACATTTTTTCGTAAAATTATTAATAAAAGAGTTATCAGAATTGAAATAACTGAAAATAAAGTTAGTTATTCATAATTTTTCGAAACAAAATTTTTTTAATTAGAAGGATATAATTGCATATTAGAATATAGTTTTTAATTCCAAACAACTTTTCATAATAGCAATTTTCAATATTGTGAAAAATAAAGCTATTTTACACTTGATTGAAATTCAAACATTTTGACATACCTCGTATAACATTCATAAAATTGGATATCTGATGGTTGAATCTTGGATTTTGGGCCATGCAGAACTTTTTATAAAGAATAACTTTTTTTTGTAAAATTAATAATAATAGCTATTTGTATAACAAGGGAGGAAAGTGTTACTTTTCCTCCCGAGAATGAAGTTTACTGCCCGAAGCGTAGCGGAGGGCAGTAATCATTCAAGGGAGGAAAAGACACTTTACTCCCATGTTATACATATGGTTTTTCCACCTTCCTCAAATAACAAGTCATTTTTTCATTTTTACTTAATTTATTTATGTAACTAACCAACAAAATTTATTAGAACTAAAACTAACAAGTAGGTACAATATAACTGTCAACTGTCAAATATAAGTCAAATTATTAATGTAAACATTGTTAAATCAAAATAAAAATTTACTGTTTTTTACCATTCTTCAAAATACAGGGTGTTTTACAAATAAATGTTAAAATGTATAGATACTTACATAATAGAAAATAGATATTGTACAGGGCGTCAATAAGTTATATTTCATGAATGAAATACCATGACGTCACTTTTACTTTTCCTCCCTAGGGAGGAAAAGTACAACTTTGCTCCCTACAATCAGGTCCGGAAAAGTATACTTTCGGTAGAGGTAGGCGGAAAAAAAGTTTTCCATATGGATACAACTTAGAGGGACATACTGTATATTAAACATTTGTAGATTTCCCCTATTTAGGTATTTTTGCATTTTATTTGTAGGTGCTTATTGGAGTCGTCCAATGGTGCCTCCACCTTCGTACGAGTTTAATGCTGATCACCCTTTTATCTTTATCATTAAGGAAAATAATGGACTAATTCTTTTTGCTGGCAGATTTACCGGATAAAGTGAATAATGTTATGTACACATACTTTGTATTATTTTATTTTTAATCTTGTATATTGTATACTATTACCCTTAAAAAAACGTTTAATTTTATACTATAGACACAAGTAAACTTTACCTTATACACTGCGCTTCAGAGAAACGGGCACCCCAAAAAATGGGCCATTTTTGATGTCTCGTAGCTCCTAAACCTGTTGTCCGATTTAAGTAATTTTTCTAATATGTTGTAGCCCTATTTTTAATAATATCGGTGTAATTATATTTTTACTAAACAGGTAAATTTTCATTGTATACCGGGTGTACGAATCAAACTGTGTTTTTTTCTCAAAGTTCGCAACACCCTGTGGCATATTCTAGCATTTATGAAATACTGAAATTAAAACCAAACTATAGGCTCAGATTTTCTTGACATTCTACTTTTTGATTCATTCGCTTATGTTGGATAATACAAAAGTTAGGTACTTTAACAACTAGCCATGTTCTTCATCAGTACAGGGTGTTTCTAAATAAGTGCGACAAACTTTAAGGGGTAATTCTGCATTAAAAGATAATGACAGTTTGCTTTATAATCGTATGTCCGCAAATGTTTCCGAGATACGGGATATTAATTGTTTCTTACAAACTGACGATTTATTTATTGCTTTAAAACCGGTTGAGATATGCAAATTAAATTTGGTGTGTTTTAAGACATAAATATTGCACATTTTGTGACATACAATTAAGAATTTTATATTCACCATTGTCGTGCATAAGGGTAACATGATCGGTCATATTACCCGTATTGCGCGCCAATGCTGAATATAAAATTTTTAATTGCATGTCAAAAATGCACAATAACTATCTCTTAAAACCTGCCAAATTTCATTTGCATATCTCAACCGTTTTTAGGGAAATAAATAAATCGTCAGTTTGTAAGAAAAAATTCAACATCCCGTATTTCGGCAACGAAGCATTTTCGGACAAATGATTATAAAGCAAACGGTCATTATTTTGTCATGCAGAATTACCCCTTAAAGTTTGTCGCACTTATTTAGAAACACCCTGTACTGATGAAGAACGTGGTTAGTTGTTAAAGTACCTAACTTTTGTATTATTCACCATAAGCGAATGAATCAAAAAACATAATGTTAAGAAAACCTCAGGCTATAGTCGAGTTTTAATTTCCGTATTTTATATAGGCTAAAATGTTCCACAGGGTGTTGTGAACTTTGAGAAAAAAACACAGTTTGATTCGTACACGCGATATGAAATTAAAATTTACCTGTTTGTCAGCAATATTATTACAGCGATATTGCTACAGAATAAGGCTTACGACATATTAGAAAAATTACTTAAATCGGATAACAGGTTTAGGAGATACGAGACATCAAAAATGACCCATTTTTGGGGTGCCCGTTTTCTCTGACGCGCAGTGTATTTATTAAATATGCGTAATTTTCACATTTTCTTTATATGTAGTTGGCGCAATATTTATATCCCTGCTTCTAAATCCAGACCCATGGATTGATGTCCTGAGAATGACGAAATATAAAGACATGCTAAAACGAGAGCAGAAAGAAAGCCCATTCGGAGAGTAGTAAGTGCGTATCGGACTACATCAACGATAGCCCTAAAAGTGATTGCGGGAACGCTCCCCATTCATCTCCTAGCTAAATAAATAAAGACAGATGATCTATAACAACAGATATTGCTAGCTAACACGGGTAAGAAGAGAAATACGAGGCGTAATACTCGATGAATAGCAAAATTAATGTGAGGCATAGACAAAAATGGCACAATGGACAAAGATACTAATTCGTGATGTGAAAGAATAGTACAAGTGTAGGTTTAAAATAACGAATTATTACTTCACACAATTCCTGATCAGACATGGATCTTGTGGATTTTAGATCATACACACAGAATACGGAAAACGGTCGACGACCAGTGTATATTTTGTGGTATACGCGATGATGCAGAGCACAGTGTCTTCGAGTGAACATATTCGCACAAGAACAACAAGAAATGACTATAAAGCAGGAGAGATAAGAGCAGACAATATTATGAGTATTGCAATGAAAAATAAAGAAAATTTCAATACAGTAATAGTGATAATAACATGAATTGTAAAAAAGAGGCGTTAGAAAGAGCGACACAAGATGGGGGTAGATGATAATACGGAGCATACAAAAGTCATAGTGTTTCCATCTATATATATAAAATTCTAATTCGCAGGCTTTGTTACCGTACTCCTCCGAAACCGCTTGACCGATTTTCATGAAATTTGGCAGGTGGACTCGACCGGACAGGTAGTAGGTTGTTATCTACATTTCATAGCCGTACGTTATAAGGGGGCTTCGCCCCCCCCTAAAATTTTTTTTTATTTTTCGACAAACCGATTTTTCTTAATTGTATATGATTCACAAGCAAAAGATACATATAATCCTAAATTTTCACTTTTCTATCTTTAACCGTTATTTTTTTAAAAAAATTTCGTGGTTTAACATCTATATATATAAAATTCTAATTCGCAGGCTTTGTTACCGTACTCCTCCGAAACCGCTTGACCGATTTTCATGAAATTTGGCAGGTGGATTCCTTGCTTAACCGCGAAAAAAATGGCGCATACATCGTCTCTCTAGCTCAATTAGTTTCCGAGATAGCAAAACGAGGCCGTAGGACAACACGAGAGCACTAGAAACAACACTAAGCACACGAAACGAATGAGCGAAAATTGTACTAAAATCCGTGAAAATATAAAGTTTTTAACTTTACGATTACTATTTTTAATGTACAAAAGATATTTTAAAATTTTGCCGAAGGAAGAGCAACAGTCACCTGCCGGATGTGAGACATGGGTGCTAAATAAAACAGAAGGAGAAATGATAAAGAGTTGAGAACGGAACGTACTGAGAGCTATTTTCAGGGAAAATATTACAGATACGGAAGACGGCTGGCATAGAAGCAGCAATCAAGAATTAAGGATGCATTACAAGGAACCAAGTATAACAAGATAAACAAAGTCATAAAGAATCAGATGGGCAGGTCATTTTGAGGGGATGGATAAGGAAATAATGCCAAAGATGGTACTGCTAAGAAGACCATTTGGGACTAGGGACGAGGTAGACTAGGACTGCAAAAAAGTTTCAGGAATATAATAGTATCGATGAAAATTATACACTGGAAAGGAAAGGCGAAAAATAGGATATAGTGAAGAACTAGAGAACTGGAGAACTATTTTACATACCTAGACATCAAATAAAATTATATATAAGTTATTAGTATAAACTGTATTGTGTAAAATTTGAAAAAAAAATTATTTTTAGTAGATTACTTTTTTCCAGATAGAAATATTGTACCTAATTAAGTTGCTCTTTAAGCTATAAGATAAAAAATTAAAAATAAAATGAGTCCCATATAAAAATAATTTGATATGGGAGTAAAAAATTCAAGGCAAATATAGTTCAAGTCTGTAATTTCCATCATTAAACAAGCTTTGGTCACACTCACAACAAAATTCGCTAGAAAACAGCTCAAACGTCTGTGTTATACCACGATACACGCATTTATGATATGCCGTCGAAGTCGTAAAACCGATTGGCGACATTAGGGCGAGATATGGTTTCTAGGATGGGTCGCGGTAACGCCGCTGCAACGAAAATTTTAAGAGCGCCTGGTGTGTGTCACTGCATCAAAGTATAGTAAGGGATGCGTCGCTTTCGACATTTTAGCGAGAGTTCAGTCGACGTACGCCGTTCCGTCTGTGTTAGCGCATACTCCCTACTGAATTCCGAACATAATGGTACTATTTTTTTTTGTCTCTAGCGCCGTCCGTTTCCGAAATAGCGAACCGTAAGCAGTAGAAAAATTCTGAGCACAGAAGAAGAACGAGCGGGAAATTTTATAAAAGAAAAGTGCAACAGTTTAACTTTTGAACTCAAATTGAACAAAATATGAATTTCACATACTTTGTCCTAATAAATGTACCTTTCCGTCTAATTTTTTTCTAATTTCCGAATATCATATAATTGTCCTATTAAATGTACCTTTTTTTATATACCTACAAATTTTGCATTATTGTGAATAAATATTTAGACATATAATTTTATTTTTAATTCGAGGTATTTGTATTTCAATCAATTTTTATGTCGAGCAATTCATTTTCGAGCAGTTGATTTTGAGTAAAATTATGACACATTATCTAATTCTGACACACTATCTAAGGTGCAACGAAGTTCACCGGGTCATCTAGTATTATATAATTATGTTTGTGTATGTATCTGTATATACAGGGTTGTGAAAAAGTCTGGCAAAAGGTTTTATCTTTGAAACGAATTGACTTAAAATTATGAAATTTTGGGATACTAAATAGCAATATAATATGCGTGTTTTGTAAAATAATTCAAGTTTATATGAGGTCATCGTTTCCAGTATCGCCACCATATTGACGTTTTTAAATAACAACATAGGTTTAGTGATATGTCAAGAAATAATTTATTTTATCCACTTTTCAAAAATAATAGCAACTTGGCGCAATAATAAATAATTAACCAAATAATTGAAGAAACTTTGTTAAAAATGTTGAATGGGTTGCATGTGAAAGTTCATTTTAAATGAAGTAAAAGATAGACGTACTCTCAATCATTTATTGTAACTTCCGACGACCGGTTTCGCTCTCTAAACTATGCTATGCAGAGCATCTCTGGTGTAAGAATCAAATTTTGGCGGAGGCGCAAATCTGGTATAATCAAAATTTTGGCGGACGCTTTTGGTGGAGGTTTGTAGTTGCCAAATTTAGTCGCGTGTTGGCTGCTGTACGATACGATATCTGAAATTTATGACGATTTGTCTTTTGTAATAAATGCAAGTTTATTTTATCTTATATTAAAGAGAAAAAGAAACACAGATATTATATACATCCCATCATAAAAGAACGAAATTATAAGGAATTTTGTTACACATTATATAACGAAATTAATATAATAAAGGCCCAGAAAAGTTTTTTAATTTTACAAGAATGTCTAAAAAATATTTTCAGGAGTTATTAGTAAGTATAAAAGAGCCGTTTTCAAGAAATAACACCATTATGAGGGAAAGCATATCACCTAAGAAAAACTATTTATAACGCTAAGAGGCTGTCCATTCAATGGTACGCCACTGAGCGGTGTTAAATACGCCAAATACAGGTGTTAAATTGATGCCCCTCTATTATACCCAATTTATTGGGAAATAGTGATGTTTCACAAATTATTATTAACAAAAAAATTATTCAAATTAAAGGCACAGTACTTATCGAGAAAGACGAAAACCAGAATATACAAAACCGTAATAAGAGCAACAGTCACCTGCCGGATGTGAGACATGGGTGCTAAATAAAACAGAAGGAGAAATGATAAAGAGTTGAGAACGGAACGTACTGAGAGCTATTTTCAGGGAAAATATTACAGATACGGAAGACGGCTGGCATAGAAGCAGCAATCAAGAATTAAGGATGCATTACAAGGAACCAAGTATAACAAGATAAACAAAGTCATAAAGAATCAGATGGGCAGGTCATTTTGAGGGGATGGATAAGGAAATAATGCCAAAGATGGTACTGCTAAGAAGACCATTTGGGACTAGGGACGAGGTAGACTAGGACTGCAAAAAAGTTTCAGGAATATAATAGTATCGATGAAAATTATACACTGGAAAGGAAAGGCGAAAAATAGGATATAGTGAAGAACTAGAGAACTGGAGAACTATTTTACATACCTAGACATCAAATAAAATTATATATAAGTTATTAGTATAAACTGTATTGTGTAAAATTTGAAAAAAAAATTATTTTTAGTAGATTACTTTTTTCCAGATAGAAATATTGTACCTAATTAAGTTGCTCTTTAAGCTATAAAATAAAAAATTAAAAATAAAATGAGTCCCATATAAAAATAATTTGATATGGGAGTAAAAAATTCAAGGCAAATATAGTTCAAGTCTGTAATTTCCATCATTAAACAAGCTTTGGTCACACTCACAACAAAATTCGCTAGAAAACAGCTCAAACGTCTGTGTTATACCACGATACACGCATTTATGATATGCCGTCGAAGTCGTAAAACCGATTGGCGACATTAGGGCGAGATATGGTTTCTAGGATGGGTCGCGGTAACGCCGCTGCAACGAAAATTTTAAGAGCGCCTGGTGTGTGTCACTGCATCAAAGTATAGTAAGGGATGCGTCGCTTTCGACATTTTAGCGAGAGTTCAGTCGACGTACGCCGTTCCGTCTGTGTTAGCGCATACTCCCTACTGAATTCCGAACATAATGGTACTATTTTTTTTTGTCTCTAGCGCCGTCCGTTTCCGAAATAGCGAACCGTAAGCAGTAGAAAAATTCTGAGCACAGAAGAAGAACGAGCGGGAAATTTTATAAAAGAAAAGTGCAACAGTTTAACTTTTGAACTCAAATTGAACAAAATATGAATTTCACATACTTTGTCCTAATAAATGTACCTTTCCGTCTAATTTTTTTCTAATTTCCGAATATCATATAATTGTCCTATTAAATGTACCTTTTTTTATATACCTACAAATTTTGCATTATTGTGAATAAATATTTAGACATATAATTTTATTTTTAATTCGAGGTATTTGTATTTCAATCAATTTTTATGTCGAGCAATTCATTTTCGAGCAGTTGATTTTGAGTAAAATTATGACACATTATCTAATTCTGACACACTATCTAAGGTGCAACGAAGTTCACCGGGTCATCTAGTATTATATAATTATGTTTGTGTATGTATCTGTATATACAGGGTTGTGAAAAAGTCTGGCAAAAGGTTTTATCTTTGAAACGAATTGACTTAAAATTATGAAATTTTGGGATACTAAATAGCAATATAATATGCGTGTTTTGTAAAATAATTCAAGTTTATATGAGGTCATCGTTTCCAGTATCGCCACCATATTGACGTTTTTAAATAACAACATAGGTTTAGTGATATGTCAAGAAATAATTTATTTTATCCACTTTTCAAAAATAATAGCAACTTGGCGCAATAATAAATAATTAACCAAATAATTGAAGAAACTTTGTTAAAAATGTTGAATGGGTTGCATGTGAAAGTTCATTTTAAATGAAGTAAAAGATAGACGTACTCTCAATCATTTATTGTAACTTCCGACGACCGGTTTCGCTCTCTAAACTATGCTATGCAGAGCATCTCTGGTGTAAGAATCAAATTTTGGCGGAGGCGCAAATCTGGTATAATCAAAATTTTGGCGGACGCTTTTGGTGGAGGTTTGTAGTTGCCAAATTTAGTCGCGTGTTGGCTGCTGTACGATACGATATCTGAAATTTATGACGATTTGTCTTTTGTAATAAATGCAAGTTTATTTTATCTTATATTAAAGAGAAAAAGAAACACAGATATTATATACATCCCATCATAAAAGAACGAAATTATAAGGAATTTTGTTACACATTATATAACGAAATTAATATAATAAAGGCCCAGAAAAGTTTTTTAATTTTACAAGAATGTCTAAAAAATATTTTCAGGAGTTATTAGTAAGTATAAAAGAGCCGTTTTCAAGAAATAACACCATTATGAGGGAAAGCATATCACCTAAGAAAAACTATTTATAACGCTAAGAGGCTGTCCATTCAATGGTACGCCACTGAGCAAATACAGGTGTTAAATTGATGCCCCTCTATTATACCCAATTTATTGGGAAATAGTGATGTTTCACAAATTATTATTAACGAAAAAATTATTCAAATTAAAGGCACAGTACTTATCGAGAAAGACGAAAACCAGAATATACAAAACCGTAATAAGAGCAACAGTCACCTGCCGGATGTGAGACATGGGTGCTAAATAAAACAGAAGGAGAAATGATAAAGAGTTGAGAACGGAACGTACTGAGAGCTATTTTCAGGGAAAATATTACAGATACGGAAGACGGCTGGCATAGAAGCAGCAATCAAGAATTAAGGATGCATTACAAGGAACCAAGTATAACAAGATAAACAAAGTCATAAAGAATCAGATGGGCAGGTCATTTTGAGGGGATGGATAAGGAAATAATGCCAAAGATGGTACTGCTAAGAAGACCATTTGGGACTAGGGACGAGGTAGACTAGGACTGCAAAAAAGTTTCAGGAATATAATAGTATCGATGAAAATTATACACTGGAAAGGAAAGGCGAAAAATAGGATATAGTGAAGAACTAGAGAACTGGAGAACTATTTTACATACCTAGACATCAAATAAAATTATATATAAGTTATTAGTATAAACTGTATTGTGTAAAATTTGAAAAAAAAATTATTTTTAGTAGATTACTTTTTTCCAGATAGAAATATTGTACCTAATTAAGTTGCTCTTTAAGCTATAAGATAAAAAATTAAAAATAAAATGAGTCCCATATAAAAATAATTTGATATGGGAGTAAAAAATTCAAGGCAAATATAGTTCAAGTCTGTAATTTCCATCATTAAACAAGCTTTGGTCACACTCACAACAAAATTCGCTAGAAAACAGCTCAAACGTCTGTGTTATACCACGATACACGCATTTATGATATGCCGTCGAAGTCGTAAAACCGATTGGCGACATTAGGGCGAGATATGGTTTCTAGGATGGGTCGCGGTAACGCCGCTGCAACGAAAATTTTAAGAGCGCCTGGTGTGTGTCACTGCATCAAAGTATAGTAAGGGATGCGTCGCTTTCGACATTTTAGCGAGAGTTCAGTCGACGTACGCCGTTCCGTCTGTGTTAGCGCATACTCCCTACTGAATTCCGAACATAATGGTACTATTTTTTTTTGTCTCTAGCGCCGTCCGTTTCCGAAATAGCGAACCGTAAGCAGTAGAAAAATTCTGAGCACAGAAGAAGAACGAGCGGGAAATTTTATAAAAGAAAAGTGCAACAGTTTAACTTTTGAACTCAAATTGAACAAAATATGAATTTCACATACTTTGTCCTAATAAATGTACCTTTCCGTCTAATTTTTTTCTAATTTCCGAATATCATATAATTGTCCTATTAAATGTACCTTTTTTTATATACCTACAAATTTTGCATTATTGTGAATAAATATTTAGACATATAATTTTATTTTTAATTCGAGGTATTTGTATTTCAATCAATTTTTATGTCGAGCAATTCATTTTCGAGCAGTTGATTTTGAGTAAAATTATGACACATTATCTAATTCTGACACACTATCTAAGGTGCAACGAAGTTCACCGGGTCATCTAGTATTTTATAATTATGTTTGTGTATGTATCTGTATATACAGGGTTGTGAAAAAGTCTGGCAAAAGGTTTTATCTTTGAAACGAATTGACTTAAAATTATGAAATTTTGGGATACTAAATAGCAATATAATATGCGTGTTTTGTAAAATAATTCAAGTTTATATGAGGTCATCGTTTCCAGTATCGCCACCATATTGACGTTTTTAAATAACAACATAGGTTTAGTGATATGTCAAGAAATAATTTATTTTATCCACTTTTCAAAAATAATAGCAACTTGGCGCAATAATAAATAATTAACCAAATAATTGAAGAAACTTTGTTAAAAATGTTGAATGGGTTGCATGTGAAAGTTCATTTTAAATGAAGTAAAAGATAGACGTACTCTCAATCATTTATTGTAACTTCCGACGACCGGTTTCGCTCTCTAAACTATGCTATGCAGAGCATCTTCAGGTCAACGGTTACAAGTCACTAAATGATTATGCTGATTAACTGAAGATGCTCTGCATAGTTTAGAGAGCGAAACCGGTCTTCGGAAGTTACAATAAATGATTGAGAGTACGTCTGTCTTTTACTTCATTTGTTAAAAATATTCAATTGATCCACGTTCAGTGGCGTAGCGTGAGTGTCGGCTGCCCGGGGCGGAAGACAATTTTGCCGCCCTCTTATTTAGGTATTTTAATTTAATGTATACCTACTATACATTAAATACATTAAATTATAGAGAACTTTTCGGCGAGCACAGTCATCATTATTTTGCATTATACAGGTTAACTTTTAAATAAAAAAGTTTATCTAAGTTTTACAATCACGTTTATTAATACAAAAATTCTTTTACTTTAACCAATTAGATACATTGATATAACTTAGATACCTATTACTTAAGATTAGGTACACCTTGACCATCGACAACATTAAATAAAATCAATTTTTAATTAGAACTAGAACGATACTATAATGTTATATTTTGATTAAAAAGGAATATGCGTATTTGTTAGAATTAAAAACAAAACTTTCGTCTTCAACTCAAAATTTATAGGTCTACTTTTTTTAAGAGCAAAAGTCTTTTATTGCACCGTCAATGTTTATCGCATCACATACCTCTTGCTCAATAGAGAGAATAGCCAAATTAGTTAGTCTTAGAGTACTCATTTTCGATCTTAAATAATTTTTAATCAATTTCAATTTTGAAAAACTTCTCTGATATTATATTGCTTATAATAACTGTGAAAAATATTCGGAATATTATTAAAATATTGAGCAGAGTATCTTCCAGCTTGGATTTAACAATACATTTAAATAATTTAAGTTAATCTGCATTAATCAATTTATTTTCGTTGCATGTAGCAGCAACGAAGTCAGCAGTCGAAATCTTTCCAGCTTGAAATCCTGCGCGTCAATTTCATCAGATGCGTAGTCTAGATTACATTCAGTTTTGTCTGGACCTAATAATATAGCCGGCCTTAGATAAGCAAACTTACATATCTGTTAAATTCTGTAGCTGTTGAAAATGCTCACGAATTTCTACAGTAACCCTATCTAACAAAGAAAACAGCTTTCGTCTCAACTCATTTTCACAAGACAAGTTAGCATCTCTAGTTTCGTCATCAAAAATATGCTTTCTTGTTATGCCCCTCCGTGGCTTTATGGAAATTCCAAGTTCTTCACACATATTTTTTTACATAACCTATAGCTCCATTTACCCATTCCTCTCTTTTCTCTGTCAATATCATATGCAAAGCATTTATTTTCTGAGCGCGCAATCTTATGTCAAGTCCCCTTGTTTGTAAATTGTTCCCTTATTCCTACAAGTCAGTATATGTAGACATTGTTGCCAGTCGCTACAAAATATTATCATTCAAAGAAAAGGAATTCCCCGAAAATTCCGTGCTCCTTTCAATCGGTCCGAATTTGTAGTTGCGATAAAAATATAAAATGGTTCAAATATTTACAAAATCTTCTTCTTCTTGTAATAGGACAATGTCCTGTTTCTTCTGTTACAGTCTCTGCTGCGATCTGGAGCTCCAGCTCTCGTACCATCGTTTTTTTGGGTCTTCCTATGGGTCGCTTGGTGTAGGGCTTATGTGTCTTCGCCCATTGCGCCATACGTTCAGGGTCCATCCGATTTACGTGGTCTCTCCACATGCGCCGTCGTGCGCTTGTCCATCTCACTACATCTTGAACGCCTAGCTCTCTCAATGTGTCTTCGTTTCATATTCTATATCTGAGTGTGATATCTCTTATGGATCTTAGAGCTTTTATCTCTGTTGTTCTCATTATTTGTTTGTTTGTTAGGTATGTTTACAAAATATTTTTGTTATTGATTGTTAAATTTTGCCGCCCCCTAAAAAGTGCCGCCCGGGGCGAGCCGCCCCTTCCGCCCCCACTACGCTACGCCATTGTCCACGTTTCAAAAATGATAGTGAGTTGACGCAATAATAAAGCAGGGGAGGAAAGTATGCTAAATTTGCAGTTACTTGAGCATTATGGGGACTTATTGGGTTGTGAAGAGTAGGTCCTAAAGCCAAAAAAAGTTAAGTTAAATTTTCCATAAAGTTAAGGACTTTCCATTTTTTAATTTAATTTTCCATTTCCAACATTTTCCTTTTTTCCGAGTATAGCGCTATCTAGGTATCCATATTTATAAAAAATTTCTCAAATAAAAGTTGCTTATTTTTACGTAGAGAATCCAAATAATCCAAAAAATAACATATGAAAACAGGAGGTGACTGTAAAAAAAGTTTTTAGTCTCTCTTAAAAAACTCATGAAAAAATCAGCGACTATATCCAGGGACTGTCTAAAAAATATACTGTGAATGTCCAAAGAACATTCGTAGACATTCATGGAATTTTCCAACAAGACCTTCAAGGAATGTTGAAAATGCTGACACAGCACTTTTCTGGGATATTTAGGGGACGTTCTTGTGATTTTGAGGACATTCCAGGAATGCTTTCAATGTGCTGTGTGTACATTCTAGGAACATACATGGAATGTTTGGTGTTACTAGGGAAGGGGGTGCTTTTGCCGATTTTTTTACCAAAAAAAAAAGAAACCAACTTTATTTTTGCCGTAACTTTTTTAAATTTAATGCTAGAAACTTTTTTTCAAAAAAGAAAATAAAGTTCTTTGGATACCTTTAAAAAAGTTATAACGAGTTCTCCTCACAAAGTGCTTAATTTTTTGGTTATTTGACATTTAAATATTCTATTTAGAATTTGAGGAATATGCACCTATTTTTCGTTAACTACAACTTTGCTTTAACTGGATCTAGAGACCATACATAGGTACATACACCATCGTTTTCACAATTTTATAAGCTATATTCTTGCTAAGAATTTTTTTCGATAAAATACTTACTTTTTGAGTTATTTGTGAAATCTGTCCAATAACGTGTTTTTCTTTTGTTGAAAACTTTTGTTAAAGACTTGGTGTAAAAATGATATATACCCTATTCCACGAACATACGCCTGTTTTGGATTACTTCGACAACGAATATTTTACTGTGCAAAATAAGAAGAAGAAAGTAAATTGCAAATTACATTGTTGTTTATTGGAATAATTATTAGCGCCATTTACTTTCGTATTTCTTATGTTGCACAGTAAAATATTCGTTGTCGAAGTAATCCAAAACAGGCGTATGTTCGTGGAATGGCTCATAGAACAAAAGTTGCTTTTGTTTTATAGTCAGTTTATCCACTTCCAGATTTATATTGAACGTATATTTTTTCACCTCCGAGAAGGGTTGTGTACTCACCCACGGGGCAAAAGCATGCATCGGCAAAATATCACTTTTTTTTTCTTTGACAGGTTAAGTATGTGTATGCCAAATTTCATGTAAATCCAATCGGTTCTTTAAAATTTTGAGCAAAAACCGTAAGTAAAAAATGTACTATAAATAATAGTTTCACGAAGGCCAAGTACCAATATAGGCAATAAACTTTTATTTTGAAAAAGGTATTTTAATTAATATCAGATTATTAAATTTAATTCTGGAACATACTTAAAACCCACCCACTTTTACCCTAAATTATGATTGAACTCATAATGTGCCATTGTTATTATTGAATAATAATTATAAAAATTGCTATTAAAAATTTTAAAATCAATTAAACTTTATCACCAATGATATATGATTTAAATAAGTATCATTTGCGTATATTTTCATTGTCCTTTTACCAGAAGTAATTATGAATAAATTAATATCAACATGCTCAGTTTTAAGACTTATTGTGGTGTGACTATTCCATGATCAATTATTTCTGTTCTTCTTATTTACTTTTGTTTTGCAGTTTCCACTCCTTATGTTATCACGTTTTTTCGGTTGGGCTTTAAAATTGTCCTGTTGCTTCATCACCCGTACGCTCAAAAATCATTCTGTAGTGGCTTTTCGTTTGTCTTTGCCATCGTCCACGTTTCGCTGCCATAAAAAGCTTGGCTACGGTAGTGATGTTGAAAAAGTAACTATTCGTTACAAAGTACTCGTTACTTACGAATACCGAAAGTAGCGATTACTATATAGAGAGGCAAATCGTTACTTTGATTACTCTGATTACTTCGTTACTTCGTACCAATCGTATCAGAGCGAGTAACGACTATTATATCTACTATGATACTTTGATTACTCTGATTACTTCGTACCAATCGTAACAGAGCGAGTAACGACTATTGTATCTACTTTGATTACTTTGATTACTCTGATTACTTCGTACTTCGTGAAGGTCGTTATTATATCGGAATACCTATACAAAATACCTACCTACTGAGAAATACGATTCTCGATATGATTACCGGTACTCAAATGCAAAAGTAACAAAAGTATTCATAGTAATCAAAAATCATTTTTATCCCTTAAACAGGTTGGTAAAAGTCGTTGTTATATAGGAACAAGAATAAAAAACCGCTAAACGCCGTAAAAATGAGTGGCGCATAAAATATTCCAGCTACAAAAGATCTGATATGAAAATTACGTGGCGCGAAAATGTATTTTCATTTTGATGCAAAACAAAATTCTAGTTTTATTTTAAAAGATTTTTCCATAATATTTGCTAAATTTGAAGTAAACGCGCCACAAAAGAGTAACTTTGATACAGTTTGAATTTTGAAACTATTTTGTGGCGCGTTTACTTCAAATTTAGCAAATATTATGGAAAAATATTTTAAAATAAAACTAGAATTTTGTTTTGCATCAAAATGAAAATACATTTTCGCGCCACGTAATTTTCATATCAGATCTTTTGTAGCTGGAATATTTTATGCGCCACTCATTTTTACGGCGTTTAGCGGATTTTTATTCTTGTATCAGGAGTTTTTCAAAGTTATTTATAAATTAAATGTATGAAGTTGAATGCAATGTTCCCCTATTACACGTCAAGCTTTATAAATGGTCACCTTTGTTGCATTATATCCCAAATGATCTAGTTTCCATCGAATGTACACTAGACTTTTTTCTATTCGAAATATATTGAAACAAAAATATTGAGATGGCCGGTAAATGAAGTCGGATTGCCCGTTGCCAGATCAAATTTAGCGTCGTAACCACTACAACTACATAAACCATTTCGGGAATAATCGTTAATTGGATTATACTTTTGTAGCTTAATAACTTCTAAACGGCTTAACCGATTTTGATCAGTAAACATGAGTTTGAAACGTATTGACCAGTAGTATCTGATGGATCTAAGGTCAAGTATGATAACTGAAGCTATTACATGAATTATTGAGCTTGAGAAACCGTTTTTCCTGCAGGAAATAGATTTTATCATACTTATGAAGCCTATAACCTAAAAATTCGAACTTTACCGGATATAAGGTATACACCGTTAGATTCTTCTTGAGTCCTTCTACAAACGCTAAGTTATTGGCGCAATTCTAGGTTAAAATGTTGAGTAATTGTCGAAAAACCAAAATTTTTAAAGTTTAGTTTTTCAGTTTTTCGGCTATACTGAGCCGTGTGTATGTCTGATCCTGACAGCTTAGACACCATTTGAAATCTTAAGTCAACACTATTAATTTGATGTATTTGCGGTTCTCCTGCTTCTTCTTGATCAGAATATATATACCCCCAAAAAATATGCCGTTTTGTACCTACCAAGTCCTATAGCTGGCTTATGGGTGGTCAAAAGTCACAAACTACACTGGTTCTAAATCGGCCCTGACCCCCTCTTCGAACACAGAGAAAAAATATCAAATCGGTTTAACTTTCAAACACACATACATACATATCCACAAACATTTTCCCCTTTTTAAATAAAAATTGAGTCACATTTCTAAGCTCCATAACTTTTGAATGGTATAACCGATTTTCAAAATTAGACATGCGTTGGAAAGGTAATGATCAGTTCTATTAGAAGCCGCAAAGGTTGGACTTAATTTTTAAAGTTTTTGGGAGTTTTGGGGACGAGAACGAAAAACAGACCCTAAATAGGAAGGGCCGTAAAATCTACACCCTTGGACCAAAATCGATGGTTGACATATAAATCGGTGAGTCTTTTTCTGAACTTTAAGATAAGAGTTGGCCCAATTTTCAATTCAGTCAGATTTAGAAAATTGAAAATTTCGTGTATATAATAGTGTCGCGTGTAGGGGGTGTATTTCTGCGCCACTGGCGAGAACTGCCGTTCTCTGGTAATTTTTTTGATATAAAACTAACAGCTTCGATAACCACTAAATCGAAAACTATTAATTTTATCAAAAAAATGTATAGTGAACATTTTTTGCTTATAATTAATATTTTTACCAGCATTTGCGGTCAAAATATAATAAAAAATTTCCACCCTCGAGATGAGGTGGCAACCACCCATCATATGGATGATGGTAAAAGCGTCTTTCTGCATCATATAGATTTTGATCCTTGGACTATCCACTACTTATTGTCAAATTTTCAAGCAAATCTATCCATTCTGTAAAAATTGCGAAGTGAAAAATTTCAGTTCCTGGACTAATTATACATTTGGAACTCTATAACTTCTGAACGGCTTACCTGATGTTAATCACTAGACATGAATTTGAAACGTATTGACAAATAGTATCTGATGCAACCAAGATCGAGTATGATACCTGAACCTATTACAGGAATTATTGAGCTTGAAAAACCGTTTTTCCCATAAGAAATAGATTTGATCATATTTATGAAGCCTATAACTTAAAAATTAGAATTTTCCCAGATATGAGGTATACACCGTTAGACGCGTCCTGAGTCCTTCTACAAAGGCTTAGTTATTGGCGCAATTCGTAGGTTGAAATTTTGAGTAATTGTCGAAAAACCAAAATTTTCAAAGTTTAATTTTTCAGTTTTTTGGCTATGGTGAGCAGTTTGTATGTCTCAGCTTGATCGCTTAGGCGCTATTTGAAAGCTTAACTCAACCCTATTAATTTGATGTATTTTCGGTTTTCCTGTCTTTACTTTAACCTAAGATATATACGCCCAAAAAATATGCTATTTTGTATCTACCTAGCCCTATAGCTGGCTTAAGGGTAGTCAGAAGTCAAAAACGAGACCGGTTCTGAATCGGCCCTCACACCCTCTTGAAACACAGAAAAAAAATTCAGATCGGTGTAACTTTTCCACACACATACATACATACGTACATACATACATATCCACAAACATTTTCCATTTTTTTATATAAAAATTGAGTCATATTTCTGAGCTCGATAACTTATGAATGGTATAACCGATTTTCAAAATTAAACATGCGTTGGAAAGGTAATTATCTATGCTATCAGAAACCGCAAAGGTCGGGCTTAAATTTTTAAAACTTTTGGGAGTTTTGGGTACGAGAACGAAAAACAGGCTTTAAATGGGAAGGGCCGTAAAATCCACACCCTTGGACCAAAATTGATGGTTGACATATGAATGGACGAGTTTTTTCCTAAACTTTAAGATGGGATTTGGCCCAATTTTCGATTCAGTCAGGTTTAGAAAATCGAAAATTTCGTGTATATATAGTGTCGCATGTAGGGGTGTTGTGCGCCACTGGTGAGAACTGCCGTTCTCTGTGGATACCTATACAAACCTACCTACTGAGAAATACGATTCTCGATATGACTACCGGTACTCAAATACAAGCCCTTAGTTTTAACATTTGTAGATTTCCACCAAGCATTCGACTCAGTAGAACTCGACAGTGTTATAGAAGCACTAAACGAGAGCCGCATTGATAGCCGATATTCGAGACTAATATGTAATATATATAGGAATGCGACAAGCTCGATACAACTACACGCTAACAGCAACCAAATAAAAATCCAAAGAGGTATCCGACAAGGTGATACTTTATCACCTAAACTTTTCATATCGGCTCTAGAAAAAGCGATCAAAACCCTCGAATGGGGTGACAAAGGAATAAATGTGGACGGAGAGGTGCTACACCACCTAAGCTACGCAGACGATATAGTCCTGATTGCAGACGATTTGGGACAAACAAAGAAAATGTTGGAAGAACTTAGTACAGCCTGTCATAAAATAGGCTTAAAAATTAATATAACAAAAACAAAATATATGACGAACTTAGTACCAAGTAAACACCTTGAAATACAAAATGAACAAATAGAACCGGTAGACAAATATATATATCTAGGTCACGAAATTAAGATAGGTAAGGACAATCAAACAACCGAAGTATCCAGAAGAATAATACAAGGATGGGCAGCATACGGAGCTCTTAGGAACGTTTTTAAGAGTGACATTCCAACTAATATGAAGAAAAAAGTTTTCGGCCAATGCGTGCTACCGGTGATGACCTATGGTGCAGAAACATTATCGCTCACAAAGAAAAACGCACAAAAGCTAAGAGTAGCGCAGAGAAGAATGGAGCGATCAATGATAGGGGCCACTCTGCGAGACAGGATTAGAAACGAAGATCTACGAGCTAAGACCAAAGTCATAGACGTCATTGAAAGAAGCTGTAACTTAAAATTGAAATTGGCTGGACACGTTGCCAGAATGAAGGACGGAAGATGGACTCGTAAACTAGTTGAATGGAGACCAAGAGCCGATAAACGTAGCAGAGGAAGACCACCAACACGATGGCAAGATGACTTACGAAGGACAACAAAAGACTGGGTACAGCAAGCACAAGATAGAACACTTTGGAGACAAACAGGGGAGACCTATGTCCAGCAGTGGATTGAGAGAGGCTGCTGATGATGATGACACAAATACAAAAGTAACAAAAGTAATCATAGTAATCAAACCATTTTTATCCCTTAAACAGATCGGTGAAGGTCGTTGTTATAAGGGAATACCTATACAAAATACCTACTGAGAAATACGATTCTCGATGTGATTACCGGTAAAGTAACCGATAAAAGTTACAAAAGTAATCATAGTAATCAAAGTAACGAATACTTATATAATTATAAAAAAGTAAAGTAACTTAATTATAAAAAAGTAACGTTTTGGGGACATAAAGACATGTTTTTTATCTTATTGTTAATTGTCTGACTCACTCAAAGTTACTGTTAGTCCTGTCGCCAGGGGGGGTACAACGGCCTCGTTAATTCAGATGGACTTACTCAAGTTTTTTTTATGTATTTTGACCCGTAGAACACGAATTTTTTGGGTAACAGTTGATCCGGATGTCGATAAGACTGTTATAGACCAAGAACTTGAGCAATCAAATAACAGCAATTTTTGGCAAAACAAAACAATATTTTGTATTTTTTGGGCCATTTTAAGTAAAAAATATTTCTACAAGTTTTTTCGTAGGATGCACAGTTTTCGAGATAAACGCGGTTGAACTTTAAAAAAATCGAAAAATTGCAATTTTTGAACCCGAATAACTTTTGATTAAAAAATAAAATAGCAAGTCTGCTTACCGCATTTGAAAGTTTAAGTCAAATTATATCGGTTTTGATTATTTGCATTGGTAAAAATTTATTTTTTTATTGTTTAACAAAGCTATAAACACGTAGGGTTTCCCGTGCTTTTACATGCGTTTTAACGCATGTAACGTAGAAATAGTCTTGATTGCACTAGTACCTATTCTACCTACTCGTTCGATTTTAAATGAGAAATCATAGAAACATCACTCACGCACTAGTTGTTTGTAGCTTTGTTTAACAATAACACAATAAATTTTTAGCAATGCAAATAATCAAAACCGACATAATTTGACTTGAACTTTCAAAGGCGCTAAGCAGAATTGCTATTTTATTTTTTAATCAAAAGTTATTCGGGTTTAAAAATTGCAGTTTTTCGATTTTTTGAAAGTTCAACCGCGTTTATCTCGAAAACTGTGCATCCTACTAAAAAACTTGTAGAAATATTTTTTGCTTAAAATGACCCAAAAAATAGAAAATATTGTTTTGTTTTGCCAAAAATCGCTGTTATTTGATTCCTCAAGTTCTTGGTCTATAACAATCTTATCGACATCCGGATCAACTGTTACCCAAAAAATTCGTGTTCTACGGGTCAAAATACATAAAAAAAACTTGGGTAAGTCCATCTGAATTAACGAGGCCGTTGTACCCCCCCTGGCGACAGGACTATGTCACCGATGGTGACATTCTGTTCGATTACAGTCACCGATGGTGATGTTCTGTTCGATTCTAACTGTTGCAATCCTTGCGGCTCATATGAATATATTTTTTTCATTGATTAGGAGCTACATTTTCTTTGCTTCTTCCACGAACCTGACGAAAGAGTCCTTTATCCTTAATCTGGTGTTTTATATTGGATCGATACCTTCTGCAAGTGCCAACAGCACAGCAAGTTTGGTCCTTCTCGATAGAATACTGTAATAGGTTTTTAGGTTATTAACGTAAAGACCGAAATAGTTTTGTACACACTTATTACAACAGGTAAATAGGGAAAAGTGTATTTTTGAAGTGTGTAAATTAAATAATTCCTAGCTGAGCGCTTTCGGCTTACAAAGCTATCTTCAGAGCTATGCTACAATAAAAAGGCCTCTAATAAATAATTGATTTTCAAATTCAAAGTTTAACTTACGTCAAAAGGTTCAAAATACCACTAAGAAGAGAGATGGATCCCATGTATGATATATAAATACTTCTATTTCTTATGCAGTTTTTTTATTTGATGGAAAAAACCTTGTCTGACTGTTGAAAAAATGCTCAACTTTACTGTTGTTTTTGAGGTCGGAAAGGTTAAACATCTATTACAAGCACAAGGACTTTCACACGAAAAATTACATTACATATAACGAATATTTGATCATGGAAAGGTCAAGAAACCTTATCATCTGAAGTCTACGGTGTCAGCATGCAGAATGGCGGCATGTGGCATGGAGGCTTTTAATGACAGCCGACACAGACAAGGGTGTGCTCGTTAAGGTGCTTTCACTTTTTCTCATATATCAAGTGACAGTTGACGTATGGCATTTTAGCAATCAAATTGAACAACTTTTCAACAAAGTCTGTAGTTACAGAAGTCTAGTTTTTAAAAATTATAATGAAATACATATTGGGAAAAGACTTAAGGTTCAAGATAAATCAGTTGACATGTTATCCTTTAAAAACTTTTTTTTTAATTTTTTAAAAAGATTTGAGTTCAGTTTTTGAAGGATAACTTGCCAAGTGATTTATCTTGGACCTTAAGTCTTTTCTCAATATGTATTTCATTATAATTTTTAAAAACTAGATTTATGTAACTACAGACTTTGTTGAAACGTTGTTCAATTTGATTGCTAAAATGCCATATGTCAACTGTCACTTGATATGAGAAAAAGTAAAAGCACCTTAACGAGCACACCCTTGTCTGTGTCGGCTGTCATTAAAAGCCTCCAGGCCACATGCCGCCATTCTGCATGCTGAAACCGTAGACTTCAGATGCTAGGGTTTCTTGACCTTACCATGATCAAATATTCGTTATATGTAATGTAATTTTTCGTGTGAAAGTCCTTTGTGCTTGTAATAGATGTTTTAACTTTTCCGACCTCAAAAACAACAGTAAAGTTGAGCATTTTTTCAACAGTAAGAAAAGGTTTTTTCCATCAAATAAAAAAACTGCATAAGAAATAGAAGTATTTTTCTATCATACATGGGATCCATCTCTCTTCTTAGTGGTATTTTGAACCTTTTGACGTAAGTTAAACTTTGAATTCTAAAATAAATTATACATTAGAGGCCTTTTTATTGTAGCATAGCTCTGAAGATGGTTTTGTAAGCCGAAAGCGCTCAGGTAGGAATTATTTAATTTACACACTTCAAAAATACACTTCTCCCTATTTACCTGTTTTAGATTATTGCACTTCTGATTATATAAGTTCAAGAGTTGTGGTGTGTGGGCTCTTTTAGTCAATTGTTTATTTCGAATGTCTCCAACTACTCTTGTCCAACTATAAACTTATATCGTAACTCTTCCATAGATATAGGTATCAAATTGAGTAGTTCTTTTGGATAGACAGGTTCATGTATCGATGACCAAAGTTTAACCCTACATACTTTATTAAATAACTGTTTAGCTCACAGTCAAACTTAAACTCCCGGCATTTACTCATTGTCGACTTAATTATGAATATTTGCTCAACAGCAAAGAGCCCCGGTTTAACTTCGCATGGATAATCGCCAACGATTTCTTCTGTGTAGGTTTTGGTTTTTCCAGCAGGTTGTTTGCAAGAACTTGTAGGAGGTATCTAAAATCGTTATTTCTCAGTATTTAGTACACTGTTTTTTGTTTCCTTTTTTATGGATCGTACAATAACCTCTTCTTTCCATTTATTTGGTATTGTTTCTTCTTCGCCGAATGACTTGAACTATCTTATTTACAGATCTGTACAACGCCTTCGTATTTTAAGCACTCTGCGGATGTACTTTTAATACCCCCAATTAATTATTAAATGTAAAATATAGGGGAAATTGTGCTGGATATGGCTACATAAAACTAAACCCTGCACAACTCTAGACTATAAAGTACAAATATTTAATGCCATCATCAGAGCTATCCTATAAAAAGACTAAGTTAAAATGACTTATTCACAAAAAATACAAAGGTGTAAAACTTACGTCTCATAAGTATAAATATCTCAAACGAATAGTAATCGCTGAATAACACATTACAAAATTTAAAATTGACCCTGGCCTCAGCCTCTGGTTATGGGTAAAAGCCCTTAAAATATAATTATATGTAATTATCACATTAATGTGAATTCTAAACAATGGCTACCATTTATGTAGATGAACCTAGCAGAGCAAGGTTAGCAGAATGGAACCAGACCAAGTGCATAATTAGGTGCTAATTAGGTGCTAATTAAGTACCCCAATCGCGAATTTAGTGCTCCTTTTTTTTTAAATTATGAAGTGTTCTGCCAGGTACATATGAACTCAGCAGAGCACAACCATAAAAAACATCAAATCGAAAAGTGAACAAGCTTATAATTAAGTACTAATTAGGTGCTAATTTAGTACCCCAATCGCGAATTTAGTGCTCCTTTATTTTTTAAGTTATGACATGTTCTGCCAGGTACATATGAACTCAGCAGAGCACAACCATAAAAAACATAAAATCGAAAAGTGACCAAGCTTATAATTAAGTACTAATTAGGTGCTAATTTAGTACCCCAATCGCGAATTTAGTGCTCCTTTTTTTTTAAATTATGACGTGTTCTGCCAGGTACATATGAACTCAGCAGAGCACAACCATAAAAAACATCAAATCGAAAAGTGACCAAGCTTATAATTAAGTACTAATTAGGTGCTAATTTAGTACCCCAATCGCGAATTTAGTGCTCCTTTTTTTTTAAATTATGACGTGTTCTGCCAGGTACATATGAACTCAGCAGAGCACAACCATAAAAAGCATCAAATCGAAAAGTGACCAAGCTTATAATTAAGTACTAATTAGGTGCTAATTTAGTACCCCAATCGCGAATTTAGTGCTCCTTTTTTTTTAAATTATGACGTGTTCTGCCAGGTACATATGAGCTCAGCAGAGCACAACCATAAAAAACATCAAATCGAAAAGTGACCAAGCTTATAATTAAGTACTAATTAGGTGCTAATTTAGTACCCCAATCGCGAATTTAGTGCTTCTTTTTTTTTAATTATGACGCGTTCTGCCAGGTACATAATATGTTCTCAGCAGAGTACAACTTTAATAAACGTCAAATCGAAAAATGACCAAGCTTATAAGTAAGTACTAATTAGGTGCTAATTTAGTACCCCAATCGCGAATTAAATGCTCCATTTTTTCTTTCCTTTAAGCCATGTTCTGCCGGGTACATATGAAGTCATTAGAGTACTACCTCAAAAAATCAAAAAAGTCCAAACATACCTATCTTAAATTTAGATGCTAATTAGGTGCTAATTAAGTGCCCTAATAACGAATTTCATGCTCAGTTTTTTTTCCAAATTTTGGCGCGTACTGCATTCAAGTTTATGCGAGGTCAGTACAAAGTCAAGCCGTTGAAAAAATCATCAATACAGTTGCTGGCCTATCTCACATTTGAGTGCTAATTAGGAGTAGACATAATGTTGTGTATCTCGATAACCGCACTACAAAACTGTACATATGACGGTATAAAAGCAAGAAATAAAAGGAGCTCTAAATTCACGTTTGGGGTACTAAATTAGCACCTAATTAGTGCTTAATTATAAGCTTGGTCACTTTTCGATTTGATGTTTTTTATCGTTGTGCTCTGCTGAGTTCATATGTACCTGGCAGAACATGTCATAACTTAAAAAATAAAGGAGCGCTAAATTCGCGATTGTGGTACTAAATTAGCACCTAATTAGTACTTAATTATAAGCTTAGTCACTTTTCGATTTGATGTTTTTTATGGTTGTGCTCTGCTGAGTTCATATGTACCTGGCAGAACACGTCATAATTTAAAAAAAAAAGGAGCACTAAATTCGCGATTGGGGTACTAAATTAGCACCTAATTAGTACTTAATTATAAGCTTGGTCACTTTTCGACTTGATGTTTTTTATGATTGTGCTCTGCTGAGTTCATATGTACCTGGCAGAACACGTCATAATTAAAAAAAAGGAGCACTAAATTCACGTTTGGGGTACTAAATTAGCACCTAATTAGTACTTAATTATAAGCTTGGTCACTTTTCGATTTGATATTTTTTATGGTTGTGCTCTGCTGAGTTCATATGTACCTGGCAGAACATGTCATAACTTAAAAAATAAAGGAGCACTAAATTCGCGATTGGGGTACTAAATTAGCACCTAATTAGTACTTAATTATAAGCTTGGTCACTTTTCGATTTGATGTTTTTTATGGTTGTGCTCTGCTGAGTTCATATGTACCTGGCAGAACACGTCATAATTTTTTAAAAAAAGGAGCACTAAATTCGCGATTGGGGTACTAAATTAGCACCTAATTAGCACCTAATTATGCACTTGGTCTGATTCCATTCTGCTAACCTTGCTCTGCTAGGTTCATGGACATCTACCATTTTACATTTAACAGCTGTTACTGACAATTTTGCAATGATGAGGATGGAAACAAAGTCCGAAGCGACCTCTATATTATTAAATAATACTCAAAAAATTTGAAAATGACTAAGTTGTCATATGTAGGTTAAATGAAGACAAGTGAAGTTAATATGAAATTATTAAAGTTAAAATTTTGTAAAATTACAATCGTTAAGTTTAAAGTGCAAAGTTAAATGCGTAAAATTATTAAAATTATCAAAGTACCTATTTTCAAAGACAAAACCGTTAATTACTTACTAAATATAGGAGTGAGATAGATGAAAACAAACCAAGGAGAAGCCCTGTTAGACAAGTTCGGAGTTCTAAAGATGTTTCTCTAAAAAACAATATTATTATTAAATTAAGCCAAATTTAAAATATTTACTTATTCGTAATCATTGAAAGAAAATTAATAGTTATTTATGTATTAAGAACGAAAAGTGATACATTATTGCATGGAAGTCAGAGTTACCAAGCGACGCGTAGCGGAAAGCGGTAATTACTCGAAAGCAATAATGTTACTTCTTGCTTGTAATACATACATTTTTTCTACAATTACTTAATAAAATGAAACTATTTTTAAATCATTAACTTTATGAGTTTGAATATTAAATTTGTTTGTATTGTATGGATGTAGGGTTGCTACGGACGACGCGCGTTAATAAATATGAATGTTGAATTTATTTGTATTGTGTGCTGGTATGGTTGCTACGGAGGACGCGCTTATTTTAAACTTTAACGCGCTAGAGTGATAAAGTGACGGTACTCAGTAAACGTCAACTTTTTGTTGCCATTGACCAGTGAAAAAGTCTTCTTTATCAAGTGGTTGTAGAAAATGCAGTAGCATTATACTCTAGTTAAATCAGAGAGTACAGGAAGAGTTTATACCGGTTTCGGGGCTTTTTTGCCCCTCATCAGTAGTCCCATATCCTCTTCTCTCCGATTCAACCAGGTACCTCGATCTGCGCCTTCCCAGATTGTAGAGAAAGAAATGTGACGGATATCGTAGCGGCATCTGCTAAGAAACAAACTAAGTTCTCAATCCAGTAGTACAGAAAAGGACAATAAAGATCGTTATCATAGTACTAGATTGACAACAGATGGAAACTCTTTGGTTACTACCTCCGCGACTTTCAAAAATTATAAACCATACGGGTGCCGAGACGAACATTAAGATGAGGAAATTTTAAATAATTCACATCCCATCTGCTCAGCGTCGTAAATTTCCAACGAGAAGTTTCCTAACTACTCCATAAAAGAGTAAATATATTAAAAATGTATAAACATTTCCAATTTATTTGCAACTCGAAAATGCAGCAGTATTATACTCTAGTTAAATCGGAGTGTGCAGGAAGAGTCTATACCGGTTTTGGGGCTTTTTTGCACCTCATCAGTAGATATTTATTGTCGTTTTTGTACCACTGGATTGAGAACTTAGTTTGTTTCTTAGCAGATGTCGCTACGATATCCATGACATTTCTTTTTTTTTCAATCTGGGAAGGCACTGATCGAGGTACCTGGTTGAATCGGAGAGAAGAGGATATGGGACTACCGATGAGGGGCAAAAGAGCCCCGAAACCTGTATAGACTCTTCCTGCACTCTCCGATTCATTTACTCTTACATTACATTTACTCTTTTGTGGAGTACTTAGGAAACCTTCTCGTTGGAAATTTACCACGCTGAGCAGGTGGGACGTGAATTAGGTAAAATTCCCTCATCTTAATGTTCGTCTCGGCACTCGTATGGCTTATAATTTTTGAAAGTCGCGGAGGCTTTAACCAGAGAGTTTCCGTCTGTTGTCAATCTAGTGGTATGAGAACGATATTTATTCTAGTTTTCTGTACTACTGGATTGAGAACTGGTTTGTTTCTTAGCAGATGTCGCTACGATATCCGTGACATTTCTTTCTTTGCAATCTGGGAAGGCACAGATCGAGGTACCTGGTTGAATCGGGGAGAAGAGGATATGGGACTACTGATGAGGGGCAAAAAAGCCTTGAAACCGGTATAGAATCTTTCTGCGCTCTCCGATTTAACTAGAGTATAATGCTGCTTTATTTTCGTGTTGCAAAAAAATTGAAAATGTTTATACATTTTTAATACATACAGGGTGCTCCAAACCTCTGGTCTTCTTTGATTACGGCTAAACTATGGGATAAAAAAAAATGTTTTTTACAAAACTAATGTATATCAAAACCGTCTATAATTTAAAATTATTTTCAATTATACAGGGTGAGTCAGAACGACGGTATGAACCAAAGTTTTATTTTCTTAAATGGAACACCCTGTATATTAAATCATTTTTGAATATATTATTTAAAAATATGAAAAATTTGTATACCTAAGGTCTTATAGGCCTAAAGTTAATAATTTTCGAAATATTTACATTTTTATTGAGAAAAATGGTAATATTTATAGGGTTGTGGATTATGTTTCCAAGGAAATAAAAATTTAGGTGATAGGTCAAAGTTTTTAAAATATAGTGTTATTTTTAAATAATTTAATATTTTTTACTTTTAGCCATAAAATATACAGTGTGATCACTATTTGCAAATACAAAATTTTCTCATTTTTTTAAAATAGGACACCCTGTATATTAGTTTTGCGTTTTGTAGTAAATATTACAACCTTTACTTTGGTATAAGGTTGTATGTACCTAGCATGTTTCGTTTTGTAGATATTTTAAAAAAACTATAGATTTTACGTGTTTGCGGATTTTTTATTTAAAATTTTTTTGCAAAAAAAATAATTATAATCTGGTTTTAGAAACATACACTAAAATATTGAATATGAAAATAAAAACGTAATTAAAGATTAAAATAAATCGTATGCTAGTACAACTCAATTGAATTTAATAAGTTTAAATTATTTTACAAAAATATTTTACCTTATTAATGAATGCATAAATTAGTTACTAAATTAAATAAACAACCAAATTTTAAATCAACCGTAGTAATTTTTCTACTACAGCAACTTTCCTGTACCAAATTAATTGTTAGTTAAATTGTATTTAGTTAAACTTTTAATTTACCTTTTAAATTCACTTACATACATCTTGAGAATATAAAAATTATTATAAAGTATGCTTTGAAACAAATGAATGTTAAATGTATCATCCAAATTATTTATTAATATAAATAGTGTTTACTGGTGTCACAAAAACTGGTAATACTTTTGTAGTTGAAATTTTTGTAACAATTTTTTATATTTTAAATTTTAATTTTTTAAGCAAAAAATTTTTGGATACGACATTTGTTTTGGGCGAAACCATTAGAAATTATTACCAGCTTTTGTGACACGAGTAGGTACATAGATACTATTTACTTCTTAATATACTTCCATAACGTTCATTTGTTTCAAAGCATACTTTATACGTTCTTAAGATGTAGGTAAATTAAAAAGTTATTAACTGATCTTACTCGTGAATACAATATAACTAACAATTATTAATTTGGTACAGGAAAGTTGCTGCGGTTGGAGAATTACTACGATTGATTTAAAATTTGGTTGTTTATTTAATTTAGTAACTAATTTATGTATTCATTAATAAGGTAAAATATTTTTTGTAAAATAATTTAAAGTTATTAAATTCAATTGAATTGTACTAGCATACGATTTATTTTAATCTTTAATTACGTTTTTATTTTCATATTTTATATTTTAGTGTATGTTTCTAAAACCAGATTATAATTATATTTTTTTGCAAAAAAATTTTTAAATAAAAAATCCGCAAAAACGTAAAATCTATAGTTTTTTTAAAATATCTACAAAACGAAACATGCTTGGTACATACAACCTTATACCAAAAGAAAGGTTGTAATATTTACTACCAAACGCAAAACTAATATACAGGGTGTCCCATTTAAAAAAAATGAGAAAATTTTGTATTTGCAAATAGTGATCACACTGTATATTTTATGACTAAAAGTAAAAAATATTAAATTATTTAAAAATAACACTATATTTTAAAAACTTTGACCTATCACCTAAATTTTTATTTCCTTGGAAACATAATCCACAACCCTATAAATATTACCATTTTTCTCAATAAAAATGTAAATATTTTGAAAATTATTAACTTTAGGCCTATAAGACCTTATACAAATTTTTCATACTTTTAAATAATATATTCAAAAATGATTTAATATACAGGGTGTTCCATTTAAAAAAATACAACTTTGGTTCATACCGTCGTTCTGACTCACCCTGTATAATTGAAAATAATTTTAAATTATAGACCTCTTTGATACACATTAATTTTGTTATAATCATTTTTTTGTATATCTCATAGTTTAGCCGTAATCAAAGAAGACCAGAGGTTTGGCGCACCCTGTATACTATTTTGGAGTAGTTAGGAAACCTTCTCGTTCGTACTTTACCACGCTGAGCAGATAGGACGTGAATTATTTAAAAATTTTAAATATCGCGGAGATAGTAACCAGAGAGTTTCCATTTGTTGTCAATCTAGTGGCATGATAACGATATTTATTGTTGTTTTCTGTACCACTGGATTGAAAACTTAGTTTGTTAGATGTCGCTACAATATTCGTGACATTTCTTTCTTTGCAATCTGGGAAGGCACAGATCGAGGTACCTTGTTGAATCGGAGAGAAGAGGATATGGGACTAATGATGAGGGGCAAAAAATCCCCTAAACCGGTATAGACTCTTCCTGCACTCTCCGATTTAACTAGAGTATAATGCCGATGCATTTTCGGGTTGCAAAGAAATTGAAAATGTTTATACATTTTTAATTATTTATGTTTGACGTTTGGATTCTGATCAAAAATTCCACAAAAAAGATTATTCTGAACATTTTGTAAATATTTTATATAGATTTATTAGGTTATGTATGTATTCTCAAAAATTGACATATTTTGACCTAGATCCTAAGGGTGACAGCAAGTGTGTGGTTGCAAAAAATTGCTTGAAGGTAATGTTATTACATTATTATTAAAGGTATAGTTTCGTGTATTGTGGGTTGCAGATATATTGTGTATGAAATTGTTGTGATTTGCTTTTCGACTTTCTTTAATCCGCTATTGTCGGTATGTTCTTGTTGTTGACTTCTTTTTATAGTATTGGCACAGATTAACACAACACAGATGCGAAACCCTGGCGATAACTCTGGTACCGAGTTTTGGTAAACTGCTCCTACTTTGAGTTACCAAAAGGGTAGTCGCTTAGTAGCTCGCTTAGTATGTAGGCTTAAGCTTATTGTCAGTTCCTGAATAACCTCGACAGTACATGCGCTTATTGTAGTGTTAAATTGACGGGCTGATTATTGGGAATGTTTTCTATTTATCAAGTGTGTTTAAATAGTTTTGTGTTTAAATGTCACAAGGAAATAGCTTCAGAACAACATTAAATAGTTTTGTTATATTTTTAAAAATGGTTGGATATAAGTGTAATTGTGAAGGGTGTTCATCTAAGACGGGTCAAGAAATATCATTTTTTAGATTGCCAAAGGATGAAGTAAGGTATGTAGTGTCATTATTAATGGATTTATTTTTTAAATATGTACTGATTAAGCGGCATGTTACTTATATCATATTAATTATATTAATGTCCAAAGTGTTAGAAATAGTTCCAATAGTATTTTTCCAAGAAATATTTTGATAAGTGTGAAAAAAATCCTGTCTTGAAAACAGTAAATTAACACAATTTTAGTTTGTGTTAATAAACACTAGTAAAACTAGTAATAATGACTAAAGCCCTGTTATTGAAGATAGTCAAAATAATCTACAAAAATAAAAGAGAAAAAACAAGAAATTAAATTTTTATTAAAAAACATCTAATGTTATAGGAGTTAGCTATGGTTAAAAGCTACTTAAAGACAAGATTTGTTAGAGGAGGATTTAACTAGATACAGAATTTGCGAAAAGCATTTTGAAAATAAATTTTTATGCTCATCTTCACGACGAAAACTCTTGTATGACAATGCTTTGCCGTCAATTTTTACCGAATCTAAAGATGTCTGCGCGAATAAGTCTGAGCAGCCACCGTAAAAAATTCAAATATTGTAAGATAAAAATTGAGTAAATATCAATAATTTCAATAATAAAAGATATGATTTTTCAGATAATAGAATAACCTCTGCGGCGAAAAATTGACAGGTAATATCTGGGATATCTGGGACCGATTCTTCTTCTAAACAAGTTTCTATCAGCCCCAGTAAGGAAAAAGATGGACACATTTCTACAAGAATTACAAAAGATGTTTCCCAGTTATCACCTTCAGTAGCATTACAAACACCAGCATATTTTATGTATAACTTACCACGTGAATCTAAACTGAAATGTAAAATCAGGTTTTTAAAAAGAAAATTTTTAAATAGAAAAATATGTAAAAAACAAAACGGTACAAAACAAGAGTTTGAGCAGTTTAAAAAATTATGTGAAAAATTTCTTAATAAATCATTGGCCGAAATTGTAAAAACTCAGGCATTGTTGCAGAAAAAAGTCCCAAAGAGATGTTCAATATTTCTTTATTTTACAGAAAGAATCGTCTGTATTATTTTGATGGCTTAGCAGCAATATTTAAATTGTAATTTAGCTACCGTTATTTTTTTAATCCTTTTTCGATTTGTTATCGAACTTGGTACTTTCAAAAGTAATCACTTGACCTCGGTTTTTTCAGCACACTTATTCTAAAATATAACTGTTATCTTTATATTATACTGAAAAACTAATTAATATATTTATTATTAAAGGATAACGTAAACATCATTACGGCTATTTGCCATTTTTCGAGTGATACACGTGCGAGGTTCGACATCTTAAAAATGTGTCTCATTGAAAAACTGACGTATAATACATCACAATTTCATGTTAAGTACCTACCAATTTTGACATTTTCTTATCTACAACTAGGTAATTATAACATCTCCTCTAAAATAGTTTGTTGTGTATTGTAAGCTAAAACTGTTTTTAATTCAATATGGTATTAAAAATGAAATAGTTATGTTATTAATAAAATTCTGGTTTTGGAAGATTAATTCGAATATAAAATTAAATGACTATCTACCTATTATAATCTTTAAAAGTTGTCACTATTATAACATCCACTTTACTACTTTTCAAATTTGGAAGCTCCTGGAACTTGAAAATTATTGTATTACTACTTTATCTGGTTTTGTTAAGGCCATACCTGGAATTCCCAAATTACCTATGACATTTATTTCTTGTTCACTACAAAGCCACTGTTTCAATTTGCACAGAAATTTTTAGCGACTGTCACTTTTCTAATAGCTAGTTTACTTTCTCTTGTTTTGTTAAGGACATACCTAGAATTCCCAAATTACCTATTGTATTTTTATTTCCCTGGTCACTTCAAAGCTAATTTTTATACTTTTTCGTTTAACACAGAAATTTATTAAATAACCATTGTCAAGTATTGTTTGTCTTATTTTTAGTGTAAATATAGTAAATATCAAATAAGGTGTAAAAGAAGTATTATGGACCAAATGAACTATTTTGTAAGTTATCCATTGTATTGGTGCAAACACCGGCACAAAACGATGCTTCTTAGTTTCAAGGTTATCAATTTTTGTACCGACATCATAGCATTGGCTTTCGCATCTGTGTTGTGTTAATCTGTGGTATTGGCAACCAAAGCCTGCTGCATTATGCTGATGGGATTGCTACAAATTTTAACCTTTAAGTATAATGAGGGTCTTTGACATTTCGGAATTTTGCATATTTGAGATTTCTGGAAGTCCCTGTTCTTGATGTAGGTATGTTGCATGCTCATTTACCTAGCCTAGCACTTAGTGGTCTCGCAGTTTCGGGATAAAAATGTTGGATTTGGTTTTAAACAGGACATACCTGAGTATATTGTTTATTTAATATTGTTGTGATTTACTTGTTTCCTATACTTTGCAGTCTTTCTGATAAGCCCTTTACATATGGTATTGTTTTCATCTTTGAACCCCTTCTTGTTTGTGTCTCTGGAATTCTAGTGGAGTTTTGTTGTTTCTTGTTTTCAATCTTGTGGAATTCCTTGTTTATAAAATAACAAGGTAGCCCAGTAGGTAGCCTTTTTTAGTCAAAAACTATGTTAGCAGGTTTTTTTCTTTTTGAAATGCATTTTTATTGAAGCAGGTACTTCGGGTTCTATCATAAAAGAATTTTCCAATACCTTTCTTAATGTTTATGTTGTAGTTTTAAGTGATAATTTAAATATTTGTTGGTATGGGTTGGTTTGCTGTAGACGTTGGTTGCATATACTTTTCCTTTTTTTGTAATCAGCACATCCAGAAAAGGAAGTGAGTTATTGTTTTCCTGTTCCATGATGAATTTGATGGATTCTTCTTTATTGTTCAGTATTTCTGTATTGTACATTCAGTTTGATTTTTGTTATCGATGTATCTTTCCAGGGGTACATTGATGTAAGGACCTGTAACGTCAAAACTGACTAGCGTATTGTTGAAATTATAGTCTATTTCTGTTAGTTCTTGTAAGAAATAGCGTGAGTTTTTGATAAAAGTTTTTGTGTTATGTGCTAGAGACTGAATTAACTCTGGTAGGAACTTAGACAGTCTGCTTCAAGGAACTGCTGCAGAAGGGCAGAGCAGAGGAGAACCACTGCTGCTGAAAATTGGACTGGGGTACAATTGGACTGGGTACTGGGGGTACCTAATCTTTGTTATTACTTGGAACTCCATATCCGTGGTGTTCTGCTGTGGTGTGGTGTTCATTGGTGTGTTCTCTTTGATAGTAAATCAGATATTCCGTAAAATTGATTTGTGCAGTGTCCTAGTATTGGTTTTTGTCTATAATTACAGTTCCGTTGCTATTTCCAGCTGGTAGTGTTAATATGGACTTCTCTTCTCTTAGAACTTTGATAGTTTTGAGTCCTTCTTTACTAACATTTGCTTTTGACTTTGTGTTTTCCTCTAGGTTCTTTTTTTATAATACTCTATTCTCCTCCTTATCATAAAGAAAGAATAGCATTTAATGAAACCTAATAATTTCAAAAAAAAACGTCAATTGAAAAATTGATGACACAGTTAAAGACGGAGAGATTAATGCTTAATAAATAGAGCAAGAAACCAGGAAGTATACAAGGCAAAAATGGAGATGGGCGGGACATGTTGCAAGAATAAAAGACGGCAGATGGACAAAAAAATTGCTTGAGTGGAGACCACGGGCAGACAAGTGAAGCCCAGGAAGACCCCCAACGCGGTGGACCAATGACAAAAGAATTGTGACCAACTGGATAGCAGAGGCGCAGAACAGAAGAAGATGGAAATATCTGAAGGAGTCCTATATTCAACAATGAAAAAATCAGGACAGATTGATGATTATAACTTCGGTGAGCATGTTTGATGATCAATCTTTTTATGTGACTATTAACAAGTACAAATCAGCCTCGTTTTTAATCTAAATAAAGTTAATGGTTTTATCTAAAACCAATTTTTAATTGAATATAAAGGAAATTACCCATTCTCCTGATAACAAGAGTTTATGTAAAAAATGATTTATTGAGATTGATAAGTGCTTGATCGTTTCCAGACCTTTGTTTGATTCCAGTGATTTCCAAACTATTCTGTAGTTATCCTGTGAGCACCAAATTTAAGAAATGCATGCTGTAGTCTTTTTACTACTTTTATCCATTTTTGGATGTTATGCTGATGATTTCAAGAGTATTGTTGGTGGCAATAATGGCTTTACAGTACATACATATAAGGTAAATATAATAAGATAGAAGATAATAGTAATGGTAGGTTACAATAAAATCGTATTTAAGTATCATCTGATTTTATTATTACTGACCATTTACTACGACTCTTGCATATTATTCTTCAGTTATAGTTTTGATTCAGGAAGTGAACTATTCTAATTTATAGTTTATATAGTATTTTTACTACAAAAGCGATATTACGTAGGTCAAAATTTTTGACGTAAGAGAACTGTCAAAACATTAGAATGTGACTTTTCATTATTGCCATATTTATTATAAACATGGCAATAATGAAAAGTCACATTCTAATGTGTTGACAGTTCTCTTACGTCCAAAAATTTTGACCTACGTAATATCGCTTTTGTAGTAAAAATACTATATAGGCATTGCCTGTGTCTTCAGCTAATATGGGTTCCTCTCTTGATTTACCTATCCGTAACGAAATTTGGCGATCATCACGGCAATATTTTATCATATCTGCAGCATCGAAAGAAATAAGCAAAATCATTGGCTAATACTCGTAAAGTGAATGTGAATTTAGTTGGAAATATACAGGGCCGGCGATAACGGGCCTGCAAGGGATGCATTGCAGGCGGGCGCCCCTGTTTAGGGGGCGCCAGAATGAGCTTTTTTTCTGCTGGTATTATGTAAAATACTAAAATAGAAAAATTAATTTTTTTAATAATTCGTCATAATAAATAATACCCTAATCGTTTTTAATACCATAATCGTTTTTCGTTTTAAATAATACCCCAATCTGTGTTTGTTTGTTAGTTTTGAATATCACATAATATACAAAAATATGCAATGCCGCGTAGAATTCTCTTACCATGTAGTAATATTATTTATTGATCAAAGATATCATATTTCAACTAAACAACTTTGCTCTTAAATGAGAATGCTTTGTTTATGTTCTTCAAATTCCTTGCAAGTTGTTAGTTTTGTATCAGCAGTTATGAGAGGAAATGAATGATTTCTAGTAGAATAAACAAGATTGTGATACTGTTTTCTTGCCGCCTGCGCCTCTCTAATTTAAGTATATGTACCTATTAATAGGTATCAAGTTATGTATTAATCCCATAAAATCCCACATACCGGGTGTCCACTTATATTTTCTCCCATTTTAACTGCCTATAACTTCTAAACGACTCAAGATAGAAACTTTATTTTAGTAAAAGTTTTGTTTGAATGGATTGAATTTTTTATATCGCTTTTAAATAAAAAATGGCGGATTTTTGAAAAAAAAACGTTTTTGACTTTTTTTATTGAAACACCCAGTATATTCTTTTGTAAATTGAAAGAACAGTTTACCTATCTAGCGATATAACGTTTTTTAAAATCGGTGGTGAATGACTGAACATTTAATTTTTAAAATGAGAGATGCAATGTGGAACTCACATAACATAATATAATATCAATTTGTTTAGTTATGTTATTTAGTTATGTGAATATCCACGTTGCACCTCTCATTTTAAAAATTAATTACTTAGTCATTTAACAACCGATTTTAAAAAACTTTATATCGCTGGATAGGTGAATGACCGTTCTTTTAATTTACAAAAAAAGTATACTGGGTGTTCCAATAAAAAAAAGTAAACAAAATTTTTTGCAAAAATCCGCCATATTTTTTTCGTAATTGAAAGCGACATAAAAAACTCAATCCATTCTGACAAAACGTTTACTAAAATAAAACATTTCAACGAAAACCGCATATTTCTATCTTGAGCCGTTTAGACGTTATGAGCAGTTAAAATGGGGGAAAATATAAGAGGACACCCGGTATTTAAAATAAACATTTTACATAAAATTTAGTTTAGAGCTCTTTTATTATGTATTTCATGTGATTATAATACAGAATAGTTTGTCAGTTGTACTCTGCAATTAAAGAATCTAGCGTTCAATTAATATAAAATTATATTTGTTAAGTAAGGTAGTGTCGCCAAATAAGGCCAGTGTCTTAATTAGGCCAATTGCAAATATTTTCTTAAATATAGATATTATATATTAGAGGTCACCGTAAATGTCTTTCTCAGTCAAAATCGTCTACGCCATTCAGTCGGTAGTATCACATAGCAGCGCCAAGTAGACTAAACACGTGTTTGTTACGGTGCGGAAGTTCGTTTATAAATTTTAGGTAAGTTATAAAATTACTAAAATGGTGCTTAATGAATATAAGCCAATTATTTTTTCTTTGTAAAGCGATAGTAAATTAATACTTTTTAAGGAACTTGAACTGTTTTTTCTCTATATTGCTTTTTATTATTTTTTTTATGTTAAATATTAAAAAAGTAGACAGTGTCCTAATAAAGCCAATTGTCCTAGATGTGTGTAAATGTGCGATATGTGTGCTTAATGTATTGACAAATTTTTGTTTTTAATCTGCATAAAAGTTTCTTTCAGTAAATTTTGTATTTGTTCTTTAATTCTTAGGTTTAAAATTTATTATCCATCTCAATTTGCGTAAAAAATGAAACTGGCCGTATTAAGCTACCAGTTCCTAATAAGGCCAAATATTCCAGATTTATTCAATGTTAAAATTTTATATTTCTTTATTTATTTAGTAAGTATTTTATCCTGAAATTCGATAGCTAAAATGTTAGGCAATACGTATACAAGAGTTTTCCCCCATATTGTTCCTGAATAAAATATTACAGATATTTAAACCTTAAGGTGGCCTTAATTGACGACCTTACCTTACTCAACATTATTATTAATTTAAAAGCCGAAAAAGAAGAAATGACACAAAAAAACAATCTTATCTCTCTTAGCCAATTTCTTAAAAAAGTTAAAGTGAAGTTGTTTTGTCAGATGATGGGTCCAATAAAACTGTAACCGAACTTTATTTACCGGGGACATTTGCGGATAGCGGGACACCGACTTAGTCGGTGCCTCGCTGCCCGGAACACATATTTTTAGGACACAAAGCCATAATCAAGTCATTAATAGGGAGAAAAGCTCTTCTAGCTACCCCTAAAATCAGGTGGTTTAACCATAAAAAGTAATACAGAGGATCTTCCATTACCCAGGCCATCCAAGGTAACGTTCAGTGCAAAGCCTCTTTATTCATTATGTACTTCGATGGGGAGGGGTGATGGTACAGCTTGGGGGTCAGATAGATTCGGGGTCAGGTTAAGCAGTGTGACCGGTTTGATCTTCGGACATGTGGGTCTCATTGTTCCATTTAAACACACATAATGTTCCCGAGGCTGGATTTGTATGAGTATCTGTGTGTGGGTGGGGGGGCGCCTGTGGTAGTTTTGCAGGCGGGCACCTTATACCCTAGCGCCGGCACTGGAAATATATAAAATGATGAAGGGTCATCATTCCATACATTTCTGTGCAACTATATACACCGGTGTTTCGGCCTATTTGGGCTTCGTCAGTATAGTGTAGCAAGTTAAAAAAGTTGTTTGTTAACTTGTAAAAGGATTACTACAGGAGCAAGGTTACCATTTTTGGTCAGATTGTTAGGAGAATGTTAATTTAGATTAACATTCCATTGTAACAATGGTCTCTGTTGGGCAATAAATGTGGCCACTAGGCTATAATGACCTTGTTGCCGACTTGCAAAATCATGGAAAATTTTTAAGCAAGAACGTCATCTTCTTCTTCTTGTGCCACTCCTATCGGAGATTGGAAATCATCAAGGCTACCCTGATTTTGTTTACAGCTGACCTAAAAAGTTCATTAGTGGTGCAGCCAAACCACTCTCAAATTCCGCATCCACGACATTCTTCTACGGCCTGGATTCCGTTTTCCTTCTATTTTTCCTTGCATTATATTTCGAAGTAATGCGTATTTATGACCTCTCATCAGGTGACCCAAATACTCGAGTTTTCTTCGTTTTATCGTTAATAAAATTTCTGGGTCTCTTCCTATCCTTCGTATTGCTTCAAGATTTGTGATTCTTTCAACCCAACTTATCTTCAGCATTCGACGGTAGCACCACATCTCGAAACTTTCAATATTTTTTATGTTGTTCTGTTTGAGAGTCCAGGCCTCTACACCGTATAATAGCGTGTTAAATACGTAGCCACTTAGCATTCTTAATCGTAGAGGGATGCTTATATCTCTGTTGCAGAAGAATTTTCTCATCTTTATGAAGGTGGCCCTGGCAATTTCGATACGTCTTTTTATTTCATTGTTTTGGTCTCCAGTTTCGTTTATTAAAGTTCCCAAGTATTTATAACTTGATACTTTTTCAATTTGAATGCCGTTTATACTAATATGTGCTGGTTGTGTCATGATTTTACTGAAGACCATATACTTGGTTTTTTTGATATTAATGTTTATGCCATAATTGTTGCAAGCAATATTTATGTTTGTAAGTAATCGTTGTAATTCTTCTACTGTTCTTGCAACTAGTACAGTGTCGTCTGCGTATCGAATATTATTTACAACCTCTCCATTGATTACGATTCCTTCATTTGCTTGCAAAAGGGCTTCCTGACAGATGCTTTCACTATATACATTAAACAGCAGTGGTGACAAAATGCATCCCTGTCTTACTCCTCTACGTATTTCTATTGCTTTTGATATCTCGTTTTCTATTTTGATGTTAGCTTTCTGATTCCAATATAAGTTGAGAATTATTCGCAGATCTTTATTATCTATGTCTTTTCTTTCAAGAATGTCTCTTAGCCTATCGTGGCGTACTCTGTCAAACGCTTTTTCAAAATCGATAAAACATGCATGTACTTCTTGATTAACGTCTAGGCATCCTTGTGTAAGAACATTCAAACCGAAGAGAGCTTCTCGAGTACCTAGTCCTTTTCTGAACCCCATCTGTGTATTACTAATATCTGACTCCAACTTTTGATAAACTCGGTTGTGGATGATTTTTAGAAATATCTTTAGTAGATGGCTCATTAAAGATATTGTACGATGTTCTGAACATTCTTTTGCATTGGATTTCTTTGGCAGTGTAACGAATGTAGACAGCAGCCACTCTTGAGGTATAATACCAGTATTGTATACTGTGTTAAATAAGTGCAATATTATACCTATTGATTCATCATTCAAGAGCTTTAGTAATTCAGTAGGAACCTCATCGGGTCCATTTGCCTTTCCAGTTTTGGAATTTTTAAGTGCCATTTCTACTTCACATTTTAGGATTTCAGGTCCCGTTTCACCATTTACCTTGTCAATGTTATTTCTGTTGTCCTCAAACAATTCTCTTATGTATTCAGCCCATCTATTAATTTTTTCTGTTAAGTCTAAAATAATATTTCCGTCTTTGTCCTTAAGCAAACTTATTTGATGTCTTCTTTGGGTTCCTGTAAGTTCTTTTACTTTTTTATGTATATTGAATGTGTCATACTTTCTTTCATAGTCTTCCATTTCTACACATTGTTCTTTAATCCATGATTATTTGGCCTTCTTTATTATTTGCTTTATGTTCTTATCAACCTCTCTGTATTTTTCTGAATTATTCTTCAATTTGCGTCTTTCATCCATTAGTTCTAGTATGTCTGGTGTCATCCACACCTTATGTTTCTTTGGAGATTTGGTTAGGTGTTTCTTTCCCGTAGTTCTTATTATAGTGTTTATATACTTCAGTTTTTCATCTATGTTGTCTGTTCTGCGGATTCGGTTTTCTGCTACACTGAGGTCGGTGTTGATTTCTTCGCGCACTGTTTGTCGTCGGTGTTCACTTTTAAGCTGACTTAAGTCTAACGCTGGGATGATGGTTTTTCTCATTTTCTTTGGTCTAGCTTCTAACACAGTTACTACTGGATTATGATCCGAACCGATATCAGTTCCAGGGTAAGTTTTAGTAGATTTCACGGCATTACGGTATCTTTTTGTCACCATTATGTAATCTATTTGGTTTCTGATTACTTTTTCTTGTGTGTGTTGAGGTGACGTCCACGTATACAGTCTCCTTGGGGGTAATTTAAAGAATGTATTAGTTATTATTAAATCTTCGCTTTGACAAAACTGAACTAAACGATCACCCCTTTCATTTCTATTACCTAAGCCGTATTCACCGACATTTTCTCCAACTTTACCCTGACCTACCTTGGCGTTCAGATCGCCCATTACTATGTTAATGTGTTGTCTCTGTGTTGTTCTCATCACCTCTTCTAAGTTATTATAGAATTGTTCTATTTCCTCTTCGTCTTTGTCTGCTGTAGGAGCGTACACTTGTATGATGTTTATTATGTTCTTCTTATCTTTCAGTTGTATTAACATCACGCGCTCTGAGAATGGAGTAAAATTTGCTACAGCATCTTTCCATTTTTTTGAGATGATGACTCCAACTCCGTATCGATGGGTTGTGGTGTCACTTCCGGCATAATAAAACATACCATGATTAGTTGTGGGGCATTTGCCATTTCCTGGCCATTGTGTATCTCTTATGCCTAATATGTCTATACCCAAACGATCCATTTCCAACACGGCGTTATCTAATTTTCCCGAAGAGAATAAGCTCCTCACATTCCACGTAGCAATTTTTATGGTTGTTTTTTTCTTATTACAAGGGTTTCGCAGGTTTACGACCGAGGAAGCCTTGTACTTATCTATTTGTCTTCCTCTGCCGGATCTTGGTATCCGATGTCCATGATCAGTACTTCTCCTTTGCATGTCCACCATGATGATTACTACTAGGGGTACTATATGAGTCCTTAATGCAGTGGTTCCCCATTGCCTTCTGCATCCTTATGCCGTTGACCATTCTGTAGGGTTCATCCGCCTTCGAGACCGATTTCTCAGTCTCAGGACAAAAGAGTGCCCTAACACTTACTAGCTCATCCACCCGACGCTGTTGGCTAGTTAGTGGAGATTGCTTATACCGGCAATCGCTCGGTGGTTGGTTACCCTCACTTAGTTTAGCCTACAGACCAATGCAGTTGCCCAGGGTGTGGCACGTGGAGCCATAAGTGACAGTTGGATGTCTTATGAGGACCAGTTACTTCGAACCATCTCCCGTATATTACGCTCGATGTGGCCGTTCTCATAAAAGGTACTACCTCTATAAAACACCCCAACACCCCAAGAACGTCATAAGCCACAGTAAAATCAACATGGCGTGGCGACACATGATCGGAGAGTTTTGAAAGAAAAACAATTATTTTATAAGGAAAAATACAGTAGTTCTGGTTCGGATTTTGACTCTGACGATTCTGTAAAGGATCGAGAATTTTCTCCGCATACGAGTTCCCGTGAAAGTTATGAATCTTCTCCGAAAAAGGTAAGTAAACATTTTAGTGGCTTGAGACCTTCTTGCTCTAGGATATGTGGATTGTGTCTTAATAAGTTATAATAACATTAAATTTACTTTTTTAGTAAAACGTAGCCCCAAATAACCTGTTTTAAATTTTTTTATTGATAAAGAGCCATTAACACTAATCTATTTAAATTCGTTTGTCAATAACACGTTTTAAGACCAAAAAAGTATTTTATTTAGTAGGTGGCTTGGTCCCTTCTTGGTTCGATAGCGAACACCCAAATTCCATATTCATTAAACACATACCCTAAATGGAGCGTTTGATGAAGTAAATGTTGGTAAGATGGTTGTAAAGTTTGGTGACAACAAAAAGCTTAAAAAATATACATATGGAGGACCAATAATACTGAACATCAAAAAAATTCAGGATATAAAGAAACTTAAAATATATTCCTCTCACAAACCAGCAGTTTTATCTCAGTATTATTGGAATCAGTACAAGTAACATTGAACAAGACTATAACCAAGTTGATGAAACAGAGGAAGTAGACAGGGATGATGAAACCGATTTTGTTTTAATAAAAAATAATATTGTAGGTATATTCTTGATTTTAGAATGGTTCATTTTGTTATTTTCAAAAAGGACATCAGCCACCACAAACATTATTTGTTTAATAATTTTTTTCTTAAAAGATGCAGTGTCATTTTGTATCTGTCTTTGAAAAAATATATTTACGAATTTATTATGCATGTAAGGAATTAAGGTAAACATTATAAAATATAAAAATGTGATTTCAGGATTTTGTCAAAAACTTTAAACGTGATTTACTCAAAACTTTTCAAATGAGGCTTAGGTCCCTTATTGCCCCGACCCCTTCATTTATCATAATTTAGGAAAATGTGCGTTACTTACACTTTTTGCCAAGCAATACAAGGATATGTCAAATAGTTTTAAAGTACTGGGTAAAAATAGTTATTAAATTTTTAAATAAAACATCCAGTAACTCAATAAGAGCCACATTTTATTCAAGTGATTTGGGTTAAATCTTAATATTTTGAAGTCTAGAGTCTAGAATCTGCAACTCAGACATTGGACAATCTCAATGAATCGCCCTGTATAAATACTACGCAGGGAAAGTATGACCTGTTGATGTTAGATTGACAAGAACGTGATTACAAGTTATTTTTTAATCATCGATTTTAAAACTGATTGTACTTATATTATTGTGTTTTATGCATAAATTATTCTTCTTTATATTCTTTACATTATAATATTTATTTTTTCCTTGACCTATAACCTATCACTTTCTTTAATAATATTTTTATTAATATATAATATACTATATTTTAATACATTTTTATCATTGCCTTTTTGCTTGTTCATATATTGCTATGTTATAACCCACTTTTTATGTTACAGAAACTCGTGAGATTAGCACGCAAGGATAGCATTATTTTTAGTGGATTATCAGCAGAAGTCATATTGTCCTTGCTTGCAAATGGAGCTAGAGGCGAAACAAAAAAACAACTGCTAAAAGGGTTAAGCTTACCCAACAAAATAAAATATATAAATAAAGCGTTTACCAAAATAACATCTGACATACACGTATTAAATGAAGATGCATATGATTTGACGTTAGCAAACAAAATTTATGTAGCTCCAAAGTTCCCAATTAAGAAAGAATTCAACGATATTGCTGTTAATTATTATGGCGCCGAAGTGGAGAACCTAGACTTTTCCAATAAAGCAGAGGCTGCTAACGTTATGAATAGCTGGGTCGAAGAAAAAACTAACAATAGAATAAACAATCTAATTAATCCACTCAATTTGGATTCTAGCACAGCATTGGTCTTAATCAATGCTTTACACTTCTCAGGACAATGGCAAAATCCTTTCCCAGTATATAATACTGCTGATAAAACATTCTACTACTCGCTTGATAAATCCAAAAAAATTCCCACCATGTATACCGAATCATTTGCCAACTATGCGTATAATAAACAACTTAATGCTAAATTTCTGGAGCTTGAATTCAAGGACAGCAATATTAGTATGACATTTGTGTTACCCGACCAAATCGATGGACTTAAAGCTGTTGAAAGGAACTTAAAACTATACTTGGCTCCCCAAAACATGGAAACTGTTAAAGTTGCGATCACCCTGCCAAAATTCCAAATCGAGACCGAAATTAATTTTAAACCCATCTTGCAGTCGGTAAGTTGTAGACATTATTTCTTTTTTATACAATTTTAACTTTTAGCTGTAATCGTTACTATAATAATTTTATCTACTCCATCTCATATTATGTATAAGTTTTTAGTTTGTGAAAACTGTCATTATAGATAGCAGTGCGTGAAGGATTTAAAGTGTGCGTGAAGTAACAATGTATTTTAAATGGGATTTACTTTTTCGCACTGTTTTTGGTACACTTTCATGTAAGCAAATATCCTTAACTTTCGCGTTGTCATGGTGATGATATGTGAGCAATAAATTACAACAAAAGTTTTGACAGTTTTGTGGATTGAAAGATGTTAGAATTTTTAAATGTCAAAGTTCTAAAAATTGTAGAATAGAAATTAATTCCAGTGACGAAAAGTTACACTTTTTTTATTTGTATATCGTAAATAAAATATTGTATGAAACTGTGCGTGAACTACTTTTTGCGAACTTACGCGATGTATAGCACTCGCCCCGCTATCGCTCGTTCACTAAACATCGCGTGTGTTCGCAAAAGCATACTTCACGAACTGTTTCATAATAGTTATTTATGAAACAGTTCGTGAAGTATGCTTTTTGCGAACGCACGCGATTTTTAGAGCACGAGCGACAACGGAGCGAGTGCTACTTCACGCATAGTTTCGTACAATAATTTATCTACGATAAACAAATAAAAAAAACTGTAACTCTTCGTCACTGGAATTCATTTCTATTCTACAATTTTTAGAACTTTGATAATTAAAAATCCTAACTACTTTCAAACCACAAAACTGTCAAAAATTTTATTGTAAGTCATTGCTCATATTGTCATCACCATGAGAACGTGAAAGTTAAGGATATTTGATTATATGAAAGTGTTCCAAAAACCCATTGAAAGTGTGCGAAAAATAAATCCCATTTAACATACATTGTTACTTCACGCACACTTTAAACCCTTCACGCACTGCTATCTATAATAACAGTTTTCACAAACTAAAAACTTATACATAATATGACATAGAATAGATAAATAACCATTTTCTATAATCTTATACTAATATTAAGTTGCCATATTGAAGTAGGACCGAATAATTTACACAATAAATAAAACAAAAGTTTTTAGCCAATAAATTGGTACTCCATGACTTACTTACTATTTCTACATGTCGGTTTATAACTTTATTCGCAGTTTTTCGACTTCCAATCGCTTCGTCCAGCTGTTGGATAGGTCTATACACCTCTTCCATCCCTTCTCGGGGATGGAAAATTGTTTGGTTAAAATAACCATCGAAATGGCTAGATAACCTAATTCTAAATAAGAACTGTTCTATATTTTTTTAACTCAATACTTTTTGAGTTATTCGTGGTTGAAAATTGGCCATTTTTATTGAAATATAACATCTTCTCAAACGGATATTTACAAATAGCTTAAAACTATGCCTCTAAGTAAAAACAACTATATGAAAAATTTTTGTAGCTTATAAAAAAACAGAGAGATTCGTTCCTTCAAAGATCTTCTGCTTATACTTAATACAAAAAGGTATGGTGGTACTCCACCCTCAGGAACATCCTAGGTTAGTTGGGGTAGTTACCCCCTATGATAGGGGTTGATGAAGTAAACACTTTTACTGAATACTTATTTATTTACCAACTCTAAATACCACAGTAACTAGTTGGTGCGTTCGAAGTCTAGGTGTCTAATTATGTATCTGAATCACGAATGATAATTGATAAACTAATGAAATAGAGTGATACGCAATGCTTTGCTTATAAATAAACTCGAAAATGTTGATGTTTTTAATGCTGACTTCAGCTTGACCGAGAATTAAGAATAATATTGAACCGCTGACGAAGCGTTATTGAAAACTGGTGCACTTGTGTTAAGTAATCGGTGTCACCTCAGTTATTTAAAAACAAATAGCTTTTAACGTGATGTTTGTTTTGTAGGACATTTAAAAATTAAACGAATATGTCTTGCTCTTATTTTGGATGATGATAATCCTGTACAAAGGGATGATAGGTGCAAAGGGTTCTTTTGTGCATGCTCAAATCGGTGTATTCAACTTGAAAAAACAGAGAAACGGTCGATTTTAGGTGTATCCAATACCTTTTAGTGTACAAATACATTTTGTAGTGCTTGAGAAGACCTTTAAAATGAGCAATATTAAATGTCGATTACATTCAAACTAAGCGAGATAAGCTGCAAAAAAAATTGATGACTAATGTATTTTAAGAAAAAATGACAAGTATATACCCCCTCGTCTATCAAAATTTAAATGCATCGTTTTCGTTCTACAATATCTTTTATTATAGTGTTTTTTCTATGTTCAAAAGTTGGAAGGGTTTAAAATGAATGGGTTTTGAAAAAAATAAGATCAAATTAAACAGCGCGTTTTTAAATTTTCTTAAAAATCTTTTTTCTCCATGTAACTTGAAAATGATAAGAGATAAAATAATGAAAAATAAAGACAAATTTAAAAAAAAATACCAAGTTTTTTGTAAAATATATTAAAATACCCTAAATAAGGGTCACAATACAAAACGTTTTCGGATTAAGGAATCCATCATCAGTGTTTAAAAGCCCTAAAATTAAGTATAACCTAATTAATTTAGAGAAAAGTTAAAAATTGACAGAGGTTTTAAAAACAATTTTTAACTCTGTCAATTTTTAACATTTCTCTAAATTAATTAGGTTGTACTTAATTTTAGGGCTTTTAAACACTGATGATGGATTCCTTAATCCGAAAACGTTTTGTATTGTGACCCTTATTTAGGGTATTTTAATATACACCTTATACAAAAAACTTGGTATTTTTGTGATTTATGGTATACAGCCAGCTACAGGAAGTTTGTTTTCCTCGTGGATTTTACAAAAATGTTATCTAAAAAAACCTACATTTTTGTGCGGTATCTCTTTTTTGTACCTTTTATCATTTTTGAGTTACACGGAGAAATAGGAAGATTAAAAAAAAAAATTAAAAATGCGCTATATAATTTGATCTTATTTTTTTCAAAAACCATTTATTTTAAATTCGTGTAACTTTTTGAACATAGAAATAATAATATAGTAAACGGTAATATAGAAGGAAAACGGTGCATGTAAATTCTGGTGGATGAGGGATTAAATACACTTCTCATTTTTTCTTAAAATATATTAGTCATCAATATTTTTTGCAGCATATCTGGTTTATTTTGAACGTAATCGACATTTAATATTGCTCATTTTATAGGTCTTTTCAAGCACTACAAAAGTTATTGGGAGCATGATACATGATACACCTAAAATTGAACGTTTCTCTGATATTTCAAGTTGAATACACCGATTTGAGTATACACAAAAAAAACAAAATTTTTTCACCTACCATATATCCTTTTCTATTAAAACTAAAAGATTTATGAAGGAACGAATCTCTTTGTTTTTTTATAAGCTACAAAAGTGTAATATATAGTTTCTTTAGCTAGAGGCATAGTTTTTAAGGTATTCGCAAAAAACCGCCCGAAATGGTGTCATTTTTCAATGGAAATTGCATATTTTCAACCACGAATAACCCAAAAAGTATTGAGTTTAAAAAAAAATGATAGAACAGTTTTTGCTTAGAATTAGGTTGTCTAGCTACTTCCGTGGTTATTTTGATCAAAAAATTTTTCACTCTCTTGATGGGGTGGGAACCGCCTCTCAAGATAAAAGCGCCATGGTATTTAGAGTAGACTTTGTTTCTTGAGCTATTCCCTACTTACTGTGAAAATATCAAGTAAATCGAAGAAGTACGATACGCGGCAAAAGGTAAAATAAACAGTACTGAAATGCGTATGCCTCAAATTTGTATGTGTGATGCGCCGAAACGTATTGCGTGGTTTCCGAATGTCGACATAACGTATGTGAATGTCGGGTTAATGTTAGGTCCTTCAGGATGGTTCTCAGTTTTACAGAAAAATTTTTTATCGTGGGGTACTATTTTCTGAGACTATAGGAAGATGAGGGAATTTACCGCCTGAGCAGATGGAATGTGAATTATAAATTGTAAAATTCCCTCATCTTCCTACAGTCTCAGAATCCGTATGGCTTGCATTTTTAGAATCCTCGAATAGTTTAACCAGAGACGGGTTTTCATTGTTTTTAATCTGGTTGGATATAAAATCGTTTTAAATATCATTTTATGTGCTATTAGATTGAAAACTTAAACTTTTTTCTAGCAGATGTCGCTAAGGCATCCCTTCCATTTCGTTCGTTGCAATCCGTGACTGCACGCGGAGTATTATCCTGCTTCCTTCAAAGAGAAGAGCATATGTATCTCCTGATGAGGAGCTAAGAAGCTCCGAAACCGGTAGAGATGCTTGCTGTACTCTCTGATTGAACCAGAATATAATACGACTGCAGTTTCGGGTTGCAACCAAATTGAAAATATTGATTAATTGGTAATTTATATACGACTCTATTTGGAGTACGAGGGGAACCATTCTCGCTGGAAAACCGCCTGAGCAGATGGGATGTGAATTATAAATTGTAAAATTTCCTCGTCTTCCTATAGTCTCAGAATTCACATGGCTTGCATTGTTAGAAGCCTCGAATGGTATAACCGGAAAAGGTTTTCCATTTGTTTTTATCTGATAGGATATAAAATAGTATTTTAAATATTATTTTATGTGCTATTAGATTAAAAACTTAAACCTATTACCTTTTAGTTGGGAGTTAGACAACTGTTCAAAACCGGAGATGAACTTTCAAATATCGCCGATGGTCCACTTAAAGTCGACTTTGTTTTACAAAAGGCCTTTATTGACGTTAATGAAAATGGTGTTGAAGCTGCAGGGGCTACAGCAGGTTAGTAGATATTTTATATAAGTAAACTGCCGAGTATAAAACAAGGATCGCCGTCTAATTTAAATTTATTTTAGAAATTATTATTTGTTAACTATCTTCGGTTTTAACATAGTTTAATGATGGATTGCTTGAATAAAATGTTGTTGTTACTGTTTCGATAATCGTTTGATGTAAAATCTCTCATCTCTAAAAAAATTCATTGTTTTTATTTCTGTGGTTTTATCGTCAATTATAAATTCTTTGTGTCGTGAAGCAACTTTCTAACACAGACGGGGCGGCGTACGTCGACTGAACCCCCGCTGAGATGTCGAAAGCGACGTATCCCTTACTATACTTTGATGCAGTGACACACCAAGCGCTCTTAAAATTTTCGTTGCAGCGGCGTTACCGTGACCCATCCTAGAAACCATATGTCGCCAGTCGGTTTTACGACTTCGAAGGCATATCATATATGCGTGTATCGTGGTACAACACAGACGTTTGAGCTGTTTTCTAGCGAATTTTTTTGTGAGTGTTGCCAAATCTTGTTTAATGATGGAAATTACAGACTCGAACTATATTTTTACTTGAATTTTTTACTCCCATATCAAAATATTTTTATATGGAACTCATTGTATTTTTAATTTTTTTATCTTATAGCTTAAAGGGCAACTTAATTAGGTACATTTATATCTGGAAAAAAAGTAATCTATTAAATAAATTATTTTTCAAACTCTTTGAACCTAATTTCACAAACAGTCAAACAGAATTTTCAAATCTGTAACCATTGACCAGTTTGACTTGACTTGAGATATTTGTCAGAAGGATTGACTTTAATAAAAATAAAATTATTGACTCCATAAAAATAAAGAAAAAAAAACAGTTATCGTACCTCATTTATTATTTTATTTATTATGCTCTACAGGCCTTGTATTTACAATTTTACATAATACAATGTTTACATACATGTAAACATTGCTGAACTATGGTTCTCCACTATATCCTATTTTTTGCCTTCTCTTTCCAGTGTATAATTTCCATCGATACTATATATTCCTGAAACTTTCTTGCAGTATTTTTCTTGGTCTACCTCGTCTCCTAGTCCCAATTGGTCTTCGTAGCAGTACCATCTTTGGCATTCATTTCTTATCCATACCCTCGACATGACCTGCCCACTTGATTCTTTATGACTTTGTGTATCTTGTTATACTTGTTTCCTAGTAAAGCATCCTTAATTCTTGATTGGTGCTTCTATGCCAGCCGTCTTCTATATCTGTATTCTTTCCCCTGAAAATAGCTCTCAGTGCGTTCCGTTCTCAACTCTCTATCATTTCTTCTTCTGTTTTATTTAGCACCCATGTACCACATCCGTAGGTGACTGTTGCTCTTATTACAGTTTTGTATATTCTGGTTTTCATCTTTCTCGATGCATACTTTGACTTTATTTTGAATAATTTTTTTGTTAATATTAATTTGTGAAACATCACCATTTCCCAATTAACGGGGTATAATAAAGGGGCATCAATTTAACACCTGTATTTGCTCAGTGGCGTACCATAGAATGGACTGCCTCTTAGCGTTATAACATGGCTCTTTAATACTTACTACTAACTCCTGAAAAGACTTTTTAGACATTCTTGTAAAATTAAAAAACTTCTCTGGGCCTTTATTATATTAATTTCGTTATATAATGTGTAAAAAATTCCTTATGCTTTCGTTCCTTTATGATAGAATGTATCCAATACCTGCGTTTCTTTTTTTCTTTAATCTAAGGTAAAGTAAACTTGCATTTAATACAAAAGACAAATCGTCATACCTTATGCACACACACGCTATTACAAATCCATACGCTATGCCTCGGATCCAGGATGGAACTTACGGAAAACGAAACAGGCTACGGAAACGGACGATGATTTTCGGAACACGGAATATTCAAGGAATCTCTACAAAACATATTATTTTTGAAGAACTAAAAATGAATCGCATAGATGTCTGCGCTCTAACAGAAACAAAAAAGAAAGGAACTGGAATGGAACAAAAAGAAAACTACATTCATATTTACAGCGGAGTGAAGAAGGAGAATAGAGCAAAGTCAGGAGTATGATTTGCAATACGCAAGAAATATAAGAAAAGTATAAAATATTGGGAATACGTAAATGAACGAATTTTAAGAGTAGGTCTAAAACTCTATAAGTGAGAATTAGAAATATTTGTTGTATATGCTCCTACCGATGATTCAAACCAGGATGTAAAAGATAAATTTGAGGAAAGCCTAGCGGACACCATCTCAAAAATCAGCAACCGAAAAGAGATTATCATGATTGGCGACTTCAATGCCAGAACTTGGTCAAAGATAAATGACGACATTGTGGGAAGATTTGGCGAAGAAACTGCTAACAACAATGGAACAAGACTTGTGGGACTATGTGAAGCGTATTCCTTACGGATAACGAATGGATTTTTTCAAAACAGATCCATCCATAAATACACATGGACGCAGCCAACCCGACAATTGAAATATATTATAGATTACGTCATCATGAAGCACAAATCATCAATTGTGACGAAAGATGTACGAGTTTATAGAGGTGCAGAATGTGGAACTGACCACTTTTTACTCAGAGCAGATATATACTTTCCATATATCTTGAACAACAAAATTGAAGAAACCCAGGAAGAGATTACAGAAGAACACCCGCCTCAGTACAAATACAACATCGACGCACTGAAAGATAATTAAATCTCCTTTCTTTTTAAATTAAGGCTGAGCCAAAAGATAACCAATACACAGTTTAATACAAGAACAGCAGATGAAAAATATGATCGGCTAAAAAAGTGCTTGCATGAAGCTGCATTCGAAGCGTTAGGGGAAAAATCCTCAAATAACACTCACCACCCTTGGTTTACAGATTCTTTAAAAGAAAAGACGAGGGAAAAAAGAAGCATATCAAAAATGGCTCAGTACCAATTGCTCAGAAGACCGAAAAACCTACGCAAGAATAAGAATGGAAACAAAAAAAGAAGTGATTAAAACCAAAGAAAATATGTGGCTAACGAAATGTGAAGAAAATAGACACTCTTATGGGAGGAACAAAAAGCAGAGAAGCTTGGAGAACAATATCAAATACAAGACAAAACGTACAAAAAAGATGCCAGATATCCCTTATAAATAGAAACGAGTGGGAAACATGCTTTAGAAACCTATTGCAAGAGAATAGACAGGAATATGTAAGGCAAACCATCATCGCCCCAAACAATCTGGAACAACTAGAAGATATAACTATTCAAGAACTAGAACTAACGTTAAGAGAAATGAAAAGCAATAAAGCTCCTGGTCCCGGAGGTATTCCAATTGAACTCATTAAGCACAGCACGACACAGACAAAAGAAATTTTGGTTGAAATATTCAACGCATACCTTTCAGGGAATAGTGACGTGCCCTCTGAGCTGAAAAACGCAATAACTACCCCTATATACAAAAAAGGTGGTAGAAAAAATTGTAATAATTACAGAGGCATTAGTGTGACCAGCTCAGTTGGAAGACTGTACGGACGAATAATAAAGAAACGGATAGAAAAGGAGTGGCAAGATTCCGAAAAACAAAGGGGATTTAGGGCAGGTAGATCATGCACAGATAACATTTTCTGCATAAGGCAATTACTAGAAAAATGTTCTGCTAGAAATCTAGAAACTCACATAGTATTTGTAGACTGAAAAAAGCATACGATACCGTTCCCAGAGAAAAAATGTTTGAGGTATTACAACAAACCACTTTAAATAGAAAATACATCCAAACAATAAAAGATCTCTATGCTAATGCGACAACAGCAATTAAAATTGGAACGAAACTTTCAAATACCTTTGAAACTTCGAAAGGCCTTTTGCAGGGATGCTGTCTGTCGCCCACGTTATTTAAAATTTACCTTACACATATGTTAAAATATTGGACTAGGAAATGCCAAACAATGGGTATACCAGTAGGAGATTCTTATTTGTATACATTGCTATTTGCTGACGACCAAGTTGTGATTGCTGCTGATAAAGATGACGCCGGTTACATGATTAGAAAATTGAAAGAGGAGTACCGATAATGGGGTTTGGAAATGAGCATGGAGAAAACTGAATACTTTGTAGTCGGAGGTGATACTGAAGACTTAGAATTAGAAGGGGAATACATAAAAGGGTGTGATGAATTTAAATATCTAGGTTCTATTTTTGACAAAAAGTCCACATGCGATCAAGATATAGAATATCGAATAAGTCAAGGAAGAAAAGCTATAAAACAGCTGAGTGGCATTTGGTGGAGTACAGGATTGCAAAATCAGACAAAGAAAAAAATCTACCAAACTATTGTGGAAGGAATTGTCCTGTACAACTCGGAAGTGTGGGAAGTAAAAGACCGATAAAATAAACGACTACAAGCTTTAGAAATGGACGCGCTTAGAAGAAGCTGCAGAATATCTAAACTGCAGCATATCCCAAACAAAGAAATAAAAGAAAGAATGGAAGTAGAAAATGATATTATAGACAGAATAGAACAAAAAAGATTGATATGGTACGGGCACGTCCAGAGAATGGGACCAACAAGATGGCCCAAGAAAATGATCCAGTATGCACCACCTGAGAGAAGAAAAAGAGGCAGACCGAAGAGAACATGGTTACAAGATGTAGAGAAAGCAATGAACAGTAGACAACTCAACGAGGAAGATATTCGTGACCGAAAAGCATGGCGAGTAGGATGCTGGAAACTGCGAATGCTGTAGAACACCCGATATATATACAAATCGTCATAACTTTCAGACATCGTATCGTACAGCAGCCAACACGCGACCAAATTTGGTAACAACGAAATACAAATACTTTAAATCCTAGCATAGCTGCCGCTGTTAAACCGCGCCATGTGTTTTAAGCTGCCTTGACGTCGACTCGACGCGCGCCGCCTGGTGTGTCCTTGCTCTTACTGTACAATTTACTGTAATGAGCAAGTAACAATTTACTGTAATTGTTGTGGCTTCAAGAATTGTGGCGCAGTTAGAAGATGGCCACGATTAGCGCGAAACTATGAGAAACCTTGGTGTAAGTCGATCCAGTGTGAAACGAGCATGGCGAATTTACGAAGAAATGTGTATGCTTACTCGAAGACATTATTAAGGAAATGTAAACGTAAGTGAATGTAAAATTAGGAGGCGACTTCATGCTGCTGGTTTATCTTCTCGAACTAGTGTAACTGGACAGCTACTTTCTCGTGAACACCGAATTACCAGATTGAATTTTACACGAGAACACTTGGCTTGGACAATACAGAATTGGATCATGTGGTTTTTCCGATAAATCGAGCTTCTGTTTTACGGACTCAGATAAACCTGTAAGAGTATTTCAACCACTTTCATTTTTTGGAGAGTCAGGCTATGACATGGGGAGGCATATCGTTTGACTTTCGCACGGAGTTAATCTTTATAGAGAATAGGACGTTGACTGCGCATCTGTATCTGACACAGGTTCTAGAAGACCAAAGACCATGTTTTTCCATTTATGGTTATTCTTGGAGATGATGCAACATTTATGTGTGATAATCCACGGTCTCAATTGCTAGGATACTTACTGAGTATCTTGACGAGTTTCAAATCACACGATTTGTTTAGCCTGCTCGTAATTTAGCTATCAGTCCCATATAACATGTTTGGGATGAAATAAAAAGCTGTTTACGAAGTAAAGTGTTGGCCCCCCAGAAATTCAAAAAAGCTTGGCGGCATAGTGGTGGAGGAATTGAACATTGAAAATCTAATCCAAAGCATGCACTCTCGTCATCAATCGACTCGATAACAAGCTTTTATCGCTGTCAGAAGAGCGAATACTCGCCACTGAAGTTCATAAAATTTTAAAATTTTCAAAAGAGTAAACCCTGTAGTTGACTGTATCCTTCGATAAAACAACGTGGAATGAAGTAAACACTTCTGTTGTATTTAGGTCTATGAATTTATTAAAATTATTAAATTTATTCACGAGTAAGTGGAAATTGTACAAAACGTTTTCGGTCAAACTGACCATCATCAGTGTGAACGTCCAGTGTACACTTCGCGTCAAAAAAACTGGTACAACTCTTATGACCGAAACTCGTGTTTTTTAAGTTGTGTAAGTTGATCTTGTCACAAGTGTCATTCTAATTTCTAGGGCAACGTTGCCAGTTCAACGAAAATATTATATCAAACTAGGTAAAAGCAGGGCTGTGCGACAGACCGCATTTTTTAATATACTAAAAACTAAAACAATTTTAATTTTCCGTCATTTCAATTAAGTATCCATACATTAATACGTGCTTTATTATAATTTATGAAAATATTTCAATTCAAAAATAATGATAGATAATAAATCTTGATATGACTTTAAATTATTATTATGTTTAATGTCAAATCGAGAGGTGTGATTGGTTTCTCGTAAATTTTAAGACAAAACTGCGTTAAGTTGTTTAGAATAAATAATACACACTGAAAAAATTAAAAATTAAATTTGAAATTAATACAAAATGAATAACTTTTACAGTGAACAAGTGTGGAATTTAAATATATGAATTACAATTCAAAATATACATTTTAAACGTTATTTTTTTGTATTCAGATTTAGTGCAATTCCGTTATCTGTGATGGCAACAACGAAGTGATTCACGAACAATAATTGTCACTTTGAACACAGGTTTACATTGGGAAAAAAAGTGTACCAGTTTTATATGACGCGAAGTGTACAATTAATTGAAACTAGCCACATGAAAAGGTGTAAAAACCTTTAAATTACATTATTGCCACATTGGACAATAAAAACTAGTCGACATTAATAAAAAGCCCAAAACCTAAGAATTTTGTGCAGTAAGATGAATCGTCATGCAACTTTTTGCATTCGATTCGAGAGAGTGTCAGGCAATTTTGTGAACTAAATTGATCCCCGGCAAAAAATTTTGTACATAAGACAATGCATTTTCAAAGTGCATCTCACAAGCAAGCAAGCATAGTGATTTAACCCAGCCTGAGAGACTTGCTCATGCTCACCCCTAGAGAATGACATTCGGGTGATACAATTCATTGGGGCGAGCAGGATTAACTCCTGTACGCAGAAATCACTCCAACCCGCTTCAATGCTCCAGACCATCCACTTACCCCCCTATAGCACTCTGATGCGCTACAGGGGCTGTCAATCAGCAAAGTGCTTATCATATGGGAGTCTTGGGTACACGGACTCCCATATGAAATCCGACCCCGATCAATGCAGGCCAGCGTGAGGCGCTCTATTCCCGCTATCCCTAGTGACTTATCTTCGATCTGTTTTGCTTCCTCGAGCGCCGAGTCCCCGCTCTGGGCTATGTCCAGTTCGGTGACTCGGCGCTCGAGGATGTGGGCTCCTCATGCCCGTTTTTTGGGTTTTGTTACTAATATTTTTTTGTAACTGTCGCCTATTGTTAATATTTTATTGATTTGTTTAGTGGCTGAAGCCGTTTTTAAGTTTTTTGTATATTGTTTTGAGGGATGTCTGAAACGTATAAAAATCAACATTAATAAATATAATGAGATGCCAAAGGTGAGCAAGTTGTCTTCTCTTGATAGAGCTACGATTATCTAGCCTATTATTATATATTTACTAATATTTGCTGTTTAGGTCTCCTGTGTTTCCATCTATGGTACACATCATACCTTAATATCTCTTGCAGGATCCGGTTTGGGTGGTCTTCTAGCTCAGCAAATTCTGTTCTGGCTTTTTCCTCCATAATATCCAGTACTCTTATTTGTTTTAGGTTTCTAAATAAGAACCGTTCACAGCTTCAGTGTGCACTCTCTTTCAAGTGTCCTTCTCATCACCTCGGCTTTATCTTCTTCTGTGTAGACCATCCCGTTTTCTCCATGTAGTGGGGGAATGGGTTTTCTATCGTTTCTTAAAGTTCTTTGGAGCCTCCATATTTATTGCATATTAGTTTGGCTCCTTTCCTCCATTTCTTTTATGTAGTTTTCCCAATTTTGGCTTCTATGGTATATTAGTGCCTGTTTGACTTGTCGATTCAGTCGATTTGCCCTATTTTTATCTTCCTGGTTTCTTGTTCTTCTGGCTCTCTTTTTGGCTCTGTTCTTTTCCCTTATCATTTCTTTTATTTCCTGATTTATGTCCCTAAATCTTCCCATATGAATTTCATATTCTTCTTCAGTAGTGCTATTTCTTAGTGCTTCTTTTATGATGTTTTCGAAGCTCTAGGACTTTTTCCTCTATTTCTTGTGGATTGTCAATTGTAGGAATATTTCCAATTCCTATGCTCACTAGGCGTTTTGAAGTTAGACCACTTGGTTTCCTTTCTTTTTTTTTGTTGTTTTGTTATCTTCTTCCCTTGTACCTATTTCTATGAGTATGGGGTTGTGGTCTGCTGATCCTTCGTTTAAGGTTCGGATGTCTGTTTGTAGTCCTAGGCTTTTGGCCACTACTATATCTAAATGGGTTGGTAGAGCATTTTCAGGAAAGTATGTTGGTTCGATGGGCACAATCACCACGGTATCTTCGTTGCTCACTAGATAATTATTTAGTAGTCTACCGTTTCTGTTTGTAGCTCTATCGTTCCAGTTAGGGGATCGGGCGTTTAGGTCTCCTATTATTATGGATGGTTCTTCGGCATTCAGGAACGCGTTCAGTTCGTCGTGCATCTCGAAGGGATGGAAAATGAAAAATTTAGAACTCAGGAAATATTGCCGGATTTGGCATGCTTTATTGAAAAGCTTACATTGAGATGTCCCCGTTTAGGATTTTGTCCTATTCAGGATTTGTGGTGAATGTGATATGTGATATCAAACATCGGACAATGGTCGTAAAAGCAAACAGTCCGAAAGCACACTGGATGTGGACTTCCTGGCAATTGACGTGCACATCCCCAATAACGAAACCCTCACGATAGTCTCTTACTACAAACACCCGGATCAACCACTCAACAGGCATTTGCTAGAGTACTTTTCGAGGCTCGGCAAGGCTGTGTTGATGGGCGATCTAAATTGTAGACACACACAGTTTGGTGATCATCGTCAAAACCCAGAAGGCATCCGCCTCACGGATTATCTACTAGACCTTCCTATTTCAAGAATCACCAACACTGAATTCACGTTTTTGAACGCCAATGGGGCTTCTATTGTCGACCACATCCTAGTTACTAGTAACATTCTGGATCGGTTCGGGGATAGATGTCACATAGGCGATTCGATAACGTCAGACCACTTACCTCTTCTTGTCGACACCGACATACTCATTCCAAAACAACCAAACCCTCCAAGATCTATAAGAGACTATCGTCACGCTAACTGGACTGAATTCCAAAACTTCATCACACAAAATCTCCCAATGTTAGGCGAACTCGATACTAACGATAGTATCGACACAAGTGCAACCGATACCGAGAACCTCATCACTGAGGCGATCACGCACGCAATTCCACTCAAACAAATAACCTATACATCACCGGCACTTCCACAATACATCATTGCCAAAATTCAACAAAAACGACGTCTTCTACGTCAATACAAGGCCAACAGAAACCCACTAATCAAAACAGAGTACAACCGGATCTGTGCCAGGATAAAGAGGGAGATATCTGTCCTAACGGCTCGCCGATGGGAAGATGCTACCTCAAAACTGGACTACAGAGACGGAGGTAAATTCTGGCAAAAATTCAAAGTCCTAACAAAACAAAAATTATCTCAACCATCTCATCTGTTGGTCAACAATCACATAGTCAATTCCCCAGAAGGGAAAGCCGAAGCATTCAGAAATTCGCTTCAAAACAATTTTCAAACGCCAGATAACCCGAACTTTGATCGCATATTTAAATTCAACACAGAATACATTGTAAATGTTACTCTCAACCACTACATTCCAGTCTATGATCCTATCATGGACCCCCTCACAGACAGGGAAACGGAGAGCTTTTGCCAAATCGGCAAAAACAGCGCTCCCGGACCTGATGGCTTCAACCGAAGGTGCCTCAAAAAACTTCCAGAGAGTATCATTCCTCTTCTAACTAAAATATTCAATGCATGTCTCAAAAACAGCCACTTTCCTACTCCTTGGAAAGTGGCCAACACCATCATGCTTTTGAAAAAAGGCAAACCCCCAACCGACGTGGAATCCTATAGACCAATCTCACTAATCAATACTCTGGGTAAAGTCCTTGAGCTAATCCTAAAAGAGAGGCTCAATGACTTTCTCGAAAATCACAATATCATTCCAAAATTCCAATACGGATTCCAGTCAGGTAAATCTACAAAACATGCATTAATAGATTTCACCACCAAAGTTACTCAAACCATCAACGATGGTTCATTCGCCATAGCCACATTTCTGGATGTGCAGAAGGCTTTCGACCAGGTCTGGCACGACGGGCTTGTTCGGAAACTTCTGGACATCGGGCTACCATTGCAATTTACCAAAATTGTACACTCCTACCTCCACAATCGTACTGTCAGAGTTAAAATAGGCGATCAAAAGTCCACCCCCTTCACTCCACAAGCTGTAGTTCCCCAGGGTTCAGTCCTAGCGCCGCTGTTGTACATCATCTACAACAGCGACATCACTAACCAAAATATCCCAGGTACTCGGCTGTTTCTCTATGCAGACGACACGACTCTGCTCTCAACTACCTCTCGATACAACCCAAGACTCCTCTTCAGAAGAGCCCAGGCTCTGTTGGACGGTGTCGGCGAATGGTGTTGTAAGTGGAGAGTCACGCTGAACGCGAACAAAACAACAACAATTGTGTTTCGCGCCCCTTCTGTGTCAAATAGAATCATTCGCAATGAAGATGACCAATATCCTCTGAGTCTGTTGGGAGAAAGGCTTGTCGTTAGCCCGACTGTGAACTATTTGGGAGTACTGTTTACCAGGACTCTCAACTGGGACGCAGATCTAAAGGCAACTTTAGATAGGGTAAGGAACAGGGCCAGACTTCTCAACGCTCTCTCTGGAAAAATTGGCAAGACACACAAGAAGACTCTCATTCACACTTACAAGACCTTTATTCGACCCGTCATGGAGTACAAGTCTTGTATCTACTCTCTTTGCTCAAGACAAAAACAAGAGAGGTTGTTGAGGACAGAGCGTAGAGTCTTGCGTAGATGTAACTATGAGCACTGGCGATATCCCTCAAACGAAATCCATAACATCTCGAACACCCCCAAAATCACCGAGAGAATAAACTCTCTGAACAGGAACTTCAAAATCAAAGTAATCAACGGCCCCCCTTCCGACACCCAAGAATCTCTCAAGTGTTCCTGTTCATCTTCCGGCCACGTACTCCACCGAAAGCCCAAACGCAAAAAGATTCATGTACCGTCCGCTCTAATGCAAACATGCATTGACGAACTCCCGGTGGAGTACAAAAACATCCTTGAGGCTACCCCGTTAGCCTACCGTACCCACCTCTAACATTTCCTCTTCCCTACCCCGAACAGGGAGAAGTTGGTTTTTTGCGGTTTCCCAACTTCATTGCACAATTATACCTGTTCGTCCCAAGAAAATAGCCGCAACTATTTTCTCCACTCGAACGCTCACTGTCCACGCTGCGCTCAAAGCCACTTCCTGACCGCCGACGAGGGACGCAGGTTCGCCTGTCGTTGTACAATGGTTTCTAGGGAGACTGGTCGAGAGCAAAGCACGGACAGTACACGTAAATGTCTATGGAACCAACAACAATCCATCAAACTTTCTTCTCTGTTGACTTCTTAGCCTTCTGGACACCACCGTCCGGCATAACCAAGGATCCAAGAACACCAGGACACGGCGCTTGCCCCAGTGTGTTTTTCGGACTGTTTGCTTTTGCTGCCAACTCTAAACATTCACCACAAACCCTGAAGAGGACAAAATCCTAAACGGGGAAGCACATTGAACGCATTTCTTCTGATCATTATCCAGACAAGCAAATCAAACAATGTAGTAGTAGTAAGCACACTGGGGCAAGTTTGGTGGTCCTGGTGTTCCTGGGTTATGCCGGACGATGGTGATTCAAAAGACTATCAGACAACAGAGAAGAAAGAATGATGGAGTTGGTGTTGGTTCCATTGACATATGTGTGTGCTGTCCGTGCTTTGCCCTCGACCAAGCTCCCTAGAAACCATTGTACGCCAACTGGCAAGCCAGCGGCCCTCGTCGGCGGTCAGGGGTCATATTTTCGAATTCAATTGAATATTTTCGCATGCGTGTTAACTCGAATGAAAAATTTCGTATACGAACGTGAATGTGTATTTTTGAACGTCCTTCGAAATGTTATACGTATACGGGCAGAATTTGCACCGGCAACACTGCAAATTCGAATAACATTGAACTTATTTGTCATCTGAAGAGTCACAATGTTGCCATATTTGTTTGGTCTATTTCTTGTATAATATACAAGACTGTCTTAACTGGGGTATGGTATGATGTATAAGAATAAGATTGTATAAGAACGTTTAATGTATAAATATAACGACTTATAGTCTGAACAAATTATAAAAAAGGCCATTTTTGGGAGAAAAGTTGTTTAGAAGTTATTTTAAGTGTAATCGAATATTAAGATTGCATAGGTATATTAGTAATATCAATTTGCAAGATCCGCAGAAAGTGTGCCATTTTGTTTAATGTTATTTTTATATCCAGTATTTACACTGATACTTTAGTATTTACTTGTCAAAACTTTACTTCAAAGCGATTTTTTAAATGCACCTTTATGTAATGTGATAGTATGAAAAAATTGAGGATATGGCAACGGTGTCATATGTCAAGTTTGGAGCTTAGACACAGAATAACTAACCATACAGAAGCGAAACTCAGGCCCAAAATGGTAACATAATTTTCATGCTCATGTGTCAACGTAACTGGTATAACCTCACTTTTAGACTGACAGTGACAGTTGTTTTTAGTTAAATTTTATATTTATATATGTTTTATTTTATAGTTTATTTATATTTTATAGTTATATTTTATATTTCAAAATTATTTAATAGCTACTTGTCAAAAATATCACATCATTTGAATTGGTCTATTCCTTAGAACATCAAGTTCCATTCTGTAACTAGGGCTCAAGGTCAATATTTCGGTTCCCACACAATCAATGGAAACGACAGTCAGTTTCGCTTCTGTATGGTTAGTTATTCTGTGGCTTAGATCCAATGCTAAAATGCGTACATAAAGTTAGGTTAGGTTATATTTTCAAGGCATAATCGTACAACATGTCCTTTCTTTCATCATCATCATTCTCTTTGCCTTATCCCTATGCGGGGTCGGCTTCCCTAATTGCATTTCTCCACACAATTCTATCTTGGGCCATATCAATGTTAATCCCCTTTACCAACATGTCCTGCCTTATCGTCTCCCCTCAGGTCTTCTTTGGTCTTCCTCTCCTACTCCTTCCAGGAATCTGCACTTCAGCTATTCTTCGTATTGGGTGGTTAACGTCTCGACGTTGAACATGACCAAACCATCTTAACCTATGCTCTCTCATTTTGGCATCAATTGGTGCCACACCTAGACTTCCCCTAATATACTCATTTCTAATTTTATCCTTCTTTGTCACTCCACTCATCCATCTAAGCATTCTCATTTCCGCCACATGCATTCGCTGTTCCTCTTTCTTTTTCACTGCCCAACATTCAGTTCCGTACATCATAGCTGGTCTTATGGCTGTTTTATAGAATTTTCCCTTCAGCTTCATTGGAATTTTTCTGTCACACAACACACCACTCGCTTCTTTCCACTTCATCCATCCAGCCCTAATTCTACTGCATGCATCTCCATCTATTTCTCCATTACTCTGTAATACCGATCCTAGGTACTTAAAACTATTGCTTTTTACAATCATTTCACCATCCAAAGATACCATTTTATTTGTAGTAGCTCCATCTTTAAATGAACATTCCAAATACTGTGTTTTTGTCCTACTAAGTTTTAAACCTTTTTCCTCCAGAGCTTGTCTCCACTGTTCCAGTTTTTGTTCTAAGTCTCTTTCACTATTTCCTACTAACACGACATCATCAGCATACATTAAGCACCATGGAATGTTACCCTGTATTTTCGCTGTTATCTGGTCCAAAACTAATGAGAATAAATACGGACTAAGCACAGAACCTTGATACAATCCTACTTTCACATGAAATTTATCAGTCTCTCCCACACCTGTCCTAACACTAGTCGTTACTCCCTCATACATATCCCTCACAATCTTTACATATTCACCAGGGACTCCTTTCTTATTGAGTGCCCACCACAGAATCTCTCGAGGAACTCTATCATATGCTTTCTCAAGATCAATGAATACTATATGAGCGTTTGTTTCTTTACTCCTGTATTTTTCCATCAACTGCCTTATAGTGAAAATTGCATCTGTTGTTGATCTACCCTGCATAAAGCCAAATTGATTCTCGGATATTTCGGTCTCTTCACGTATCCGTCTATCAATTACTCTTTCCCATATTTTCATGGTGTGGCTAAGCAGTTTTATAGCCCTGTAGTTTGTACATTGTTGTATATCTCCCTTGTTTTTGTAAACAGGTACCAGTATACTGCTTCTCCATTCGTCTGGCATTTGTCCAACTTCCATAATTCTATTAAATAGACCTGCTAGCCACCTTGTTCCTGACTCCCGCTGCTCTCCATACTTCCCCAGGAATATCATCTGGTCCTACCGCTTTTCCTTTCTTTATTTTTTGAAGCGCTTGAGCCACTTCCTCATTGTTTATTTTGGTGACCATTGCTGCTACTGTCTCCGTTGACTCTACAGGCTGTCTGTCAAATTCTTCATTTAATAAGCTGTCAAAGTACTTTCTCCATCTCTTTTTGACATCCCTTTCGTGAACTATTATTTTATTATTTTCATCTCGGATACATCTAATCTGATTAAAATCTTTTGCTTTCTTTGCTCTCTGTTTGGCTATTTTATATATCTTCGTTTCGCCTTCCCTGGTATCAAGTTGATCGTATAGGTTTGAATACGCTTCTGCTTTAGCTTTTGCTACTGCTACTTTCGCTTCCTTTTTGGCGACCATATAGTTTTGAAGATCTATGTCCGATCTGGTTTCTTGCCACTTTTTATATAGTTTTCTCTTCTCTTTTATTTTTCCTTGTACTTCATTTGACCACCACCAAGTCTCTTTATCTTCAAACTTCTTTCCTGACGTTTTCCCAAGTATTTCAATAGCCGTCTCTCTAATAATATTGGCCATTTTTCTCCAAATTGTGTTAGGGCTTCCTTTCATGTTCCAACATATTTTTTCTACTATTCTTTCCCTGAATAGACCTTCCTTCTCATCTTTTAGCATCCACCACTTGATTTTTTGTGGTCCTCTCCGATATTTTTGTTTAGTTTCGCTTTTTACTTCGATGTCCAGAACAAGCAGCTTATGTTGTTGGCTTACTGTCTCACTAACTATTACCTTGCAGTCCTTGCATTCACGTATGTCTTCTTTCCTTATCATGAAGTAGTCTATTTGGGATTGATGTTGTCCACTTTTGTAGGTAATAAGTTGAGTTTCTCTCTTTTTAAAGAATGTGTTAACAATCGCCATATCCAATGCTGTTGCTAATTCTAGCATGTCATCTCCAGCTTCATTTCTAGTTCCAAAGCCTAATCCCCCATGTATTGTTTCATATCCTGTCTTGGCTTGGCCCACATGTGCATTGAAATCACCTCCTATTATAACTTTCTCCTCCGCTGGAATATCACTCAGTATGTCTCCCAAATGATCATAGAAAGCTCTTCTTTCATTCTCACCCAGACCTGTTTGAGGAGCATACACACACACAACATTCAATACCTCTTTATCAATTACAAATTTCACTGACATCATTCTATCACTCGTTCTTACAACTTCTACTACGTTATCTTTCATTTCACTATCAGCAATTATACCAACTCCATTTCTAGTGTTACTACTCCCTACATACCACAATTTATATCCATCACCTAGTTCTTTCGCCCTTTGTCCTTTCCACCTAGTTTCTTGAATACAAGAAATTTGAACTCTTCTTCGTTTGAGCGCATCCACTAACTCCAGACTCTTGCCTGTAAGACTACCAAGATTCCAAGACCCTATCCTGATTTTTCTAACCTGTAATGGTGTTCCCCCTGAGATAGTCCTCACCCGGAGATCCGAATGGAGGCTCATTTTACTTCCGGAACATTTTACCTCAGGAGATGCCATCATTTCAGTATAAGTTTTTATTTCGTTTGGAGAAGGTGTTCTTTCTATTAAAGAATTATTTAAACCAGCCATTGAAAATAAATTTCAAGGTAAAAATATTGTAGACAACAACACAATTAACCCTATCAGCTAAAACTATCATGACAGCTGAAATGACCTTGAAATGAAACAATAATTCGTATACGAGCATCACGATTCGAATGGTTCATACCCATTCGAGTCGCCGTATACGAAAAAATTCGTACACGAAGTATTCGAAAATACAAGGCACCGGATTTCAAGCGAAATTCTTCTAATTTCGTATGCGAAATATGCTCGAATGAATTCGAAAATAGGACCCCAGGAGGTGGCTTTTGGGCGAGGCGTGGACAGTGTGCGTTCGAGTGTTGAAAATAGTTGCGGCTATTTTCTTGGGACGAACAGCCGGAACAGGTATAATAATTGTGCAATGAAGTTGGGAAACCGCAAAAAAACAACTTCTCCCTGTTCGGGGTAGGGAAGACGATTTGTTAGAGGTGGGTACGGTAGGCTAACGGGGTAGCCTCGAGGATTTCTTCGTATTCTACTGCTGGGAGTTCGTCAATGCATGATTGCATTAGAGCGGACGGTGGGTGAATCTTTTTCCGTTTGGGCTGTCGGTAGTAGAATACGTGGCCTGAAGATGAACATTTAAGAGATTCTTGTGTGTCGGAAAGAGGACCGTTGATTACTTTGGATGTGAAGTTCCTGTTCAGAGAGTTGATCCTCTCGATAATAGTGGGGATATTAGAAAGGTTATGGATTTCATTAGAGGGCTACGCAAGATTCTTCGTTCCACTCGCAACAACCTCTCTTTCTGAGCTCTACCGAAAAGAGAGTAGAGACATGCTTTATACTCAATGACGGGTCGAATGTAGGTCTTGTAAGTGTGTAAGAGAGTTTTATTATGTGTCTTACCGATTCTTCCTGAGAGAGGGTTGATAAGTCTGGCTCTGTTCCTTACCCTATCTAAAGTTGCCTTTAGATCTGCGTCCCAGTTGAGAGTCCTGGTAAACAGTACTCCCAAGTAGGTCGCAGTCGGGCTGAGTACGAGCCTTTCTCCCATCAATCTCAGTGGGAATTGGTCGTCTTCATTTCTAATGATTCTCTGTGACACAGTAGGGGTGCGAAACACAATTGTTGTTGTTTTGTTCGCATTCAGCGTAACTCTCCACTTACAACACCATTCCTCAACCGCGTCTAACAGAGCTTGAGCTCTTCTGTGGATGAGTGCTGGGTTGTATCGAGCAGTTGTCGTGAGTAGTGCCGTGTCATCTGCGTAGAGAAACAGTCGAGTACCTGGGATATTTTGGTTTGAGATATCACTGTTGTAGAGAATGTACAACAGTGGAGCAAGAACTGAACCTTGGGTAACTCCAGCTTGTGGAGTTAATGGTGTTGATTTCTGATCGCATATTCTCACTCTAACAGTACGGTTGTGGAGGTAGGAGTGTACAATTTTTGTAAATTGTAAAAGTAGCCTGATGTCCATTAGCTTTCGAACAAGTCCGTCGTGCCAGACCTGATCAAATGCCTTCTGTACATCGAGGAATGTGGCTATGGCGAATGAACCGTCGTTGATAGTTTGAGTGACTTTAGTGGTGAAGTCTATCAATGCATGTTGGGTAGATTCACCTTGTTGGAATCCATATTGAAATTTTGGGATGATTTTGTGGGTTTCAAGAAAGTCATTGAGCCTCTCCTTAAGGATTAGCTCAAGGACTTTTCTCAGAGTGTTTATGAAAGAGATAGGTCTATAGCAGGGGTGGTCAAGCTCCTTGGTAGTCCGAGCTATTTTTCAAAATTTGAAATTGTTCGGGAGCCGCAACTAAACAATTATTTAAAAGGTGCAAAACTGTATCAAATTTTTCTCTCGCTGTTTGGATTTCACGAATTTTAAAGTGAAATAAAATGGTTCACATCGTTGTTTCAAATAATGCTATAAGCTGCCTTTACTAATTCAGGGTACTTCGATTCTTCATCATCCTTCCATCTTTTGCTGGAACGGCCTGCCGATCTACCGAAATCAAAAAACACTGTATTTAACACTCTGTCTTCCTCTGATCTTACTACATGATCTGTCCATCTTATCTTAGTTTATATATGTCTGACGATGTTTTCAGTACCATACACAGTCACCAATTCAGTTGTATTTCGTCTTCTCTTCATTTATTCGAAGGCCCAGACTACCAGTTTCTTCCTCGAGTTGTGAAAACATCTCTCTCACGTCTATTTCTAGAGTGAGGGACTGCATTTAGATCATGATCAAATTCCAGCAATTTGATCCTCGATTCGCAAATCCCCGTGTCAGTGACGAATGTTGGCGATCATCATGGCAATCTTCACCTTATCTGCAGCAACGCGGAAAAGCTGCACAGATGTTGTGTTGAACCAGGTTCTGAGGTTTTTAACCAGGATGTTCTTCTTCCTGGATCTCGCTTTCCAAATATTTTTCCTTGCAGAATGGCTTGTAGGAGGGCATATCTGGATTCATTTCGCATAATGTGTAAAGTATTAAAACTTTCGAGATTTGATGGTGATTAGTACCTCTCGGTTATTCCCCATTTTTCTAAGGATTTCCTCATTTGTGACCCGGTAAGTACACGGGATAGATGATATTTTACCTATTACATATTCTAAGGCCAAATTGAATATAATAGCAACGGTGAAGGGGTCTCCTTGTCTAAGTCCTAATGTTACACTTGGTCATTTAAATTTGTTGTCAGTAATTTAAGACATTTTGAAACACAAAAATTGAAAGTAATTCAGGACATTATTTATTGAGAGCCACAAATAATCCTTCAAAGAGCCACATGTGGCTCGCGAGCCACAGTTTGGCCACCCCTGGTATATAGGACTCCACGTCGGTGGGGGTTTTACCTTTTTTTGGTAACATGATTGTGTCGGCTACTTTCCAAGGAGTAGGAAAGTAGCTGTTTTTGAGACATGCATTGAAGATTTTTGTGAGAAGAGGGATAATACTCTCAGGAAGTTTCTTTAGGCATCTTTGGTTGATGCCATCTGGTCCGGGAGCGCTGTTTTTGCCTTGACGGCAAAAGCTCTCCGTTTACCTGTTTGTAAAAGGGTCCATGATCGGATCGTGGACCGGAATGTGAAAGTTGAGAGTATTTTTCTAACTATGAATTCTGTGTTGAGTTGGAATATGCGATCAAAATTCGGGCTGTCCTGGGTTTGAAAGTTGTTTTGAAGCGAATTTTTGAATGCTTCTGCTTTTCCCTCTGGGGAATTGATGATTTGATTGTTGACCAACAGGTGAGAAGGTTTGGATTTTTTTTTGTTTTGTTAGGACTTTGAGTTTGTTCCAGAATTTACTTTTGTCTCTGTAATCCAGTTTTGAGGGCGTATCTTCCCACCGGCGAGCCGTTACGTCAGATATTTCCCTCTTTATCCTGGCACAGATTCGGTTGTATTCTGTTTTGATCAGTGGGTTTCTGTTGGCCTTGTATTGGCGTAGAAGACGCTTTTTTTGGTGGATTTTGGCAATGATGTACTGAGGAAGTGCCGGAGATGAGTAGATTAGTTGTTTTAGTGGAATTGCGCGCGTGATAGCCTCGGTGATTAGAGTTTCAATTTGGGTTGCACTTCTGTCGATACTGTCGTTTGTATCTAGTTCGCCTAACATTGGAAGATTTTGAGTTATGAAGTTTTGAAATTCGTTCCAGTTCGCGTTACGATAATCTCTTATAGTTCTTGGAGGATTGGGTTGTTGAGGAGCGAGTATGTCGGTGTCGACAAGAATAGGTAGATGGTCTGACGTTATTGTATCGCCTATGTGGCATCGGTCCTTGAACCTGTTCAGTATGTTACTAGTAACAAGGATGTGATCTTCAGTATTGGTGATTCTTGATATTGGAAGGTCTAGAAGTAAATCCGTGAGGCGGATGCCTTCGGGGTTTTGTGCGTGGTCACCAAACTGAGTGTGTCTACAATTTAGGTCCCCCATCAGCACAGCCTTGCCGAGAGTAGAAAAATACTCGAGCAAGTCCCTGCTGAGTGGGAGACCCGGGCTTTTGTAGTAAGAGATTATCGTAAGAGTCTCGTTGTTGGGAATGTGCACGTCAATTGCCAGGAAGTCCACTTGGAGTGGACGAATAATTTGTGGGAATGTGTGGATGTTGTGCGGTATTCCGTGCTTTACAAGAATACTATTCCCGCGTGAAACCTGACAGCGGTTTCGGTGGATTGTAGAATATCCTTCGAAAGTAGGATCTTACTTACACAGAGTATCTGTAAGTGCTAAGATCTGGATGTTGTGTTTAGACATGATATTCTTGATGAGTGGTCTCTTTTTAGAGAGGCCCTGACAGTTGACTGCACCAAGGGTGAAATCCATAAAGTGGGGTTTTAGTAGTTTGGGCTGAAGGCTAGTTTGATCTGGCTGCCATGACCATGTACCATGGTTGAGTGATTATAGACCTGGCTAACCAGATTTGCAGTGATAGCAGCGATATGCTCCCGAAGTTCCGGCAACAGGTTCAGCAGTAGGGCTGTTTGAATAGACAGGATATTTTGCGTCTCCATAGGCAAGTCATAAGGCGGAAAAGATCTTTCGATTGTGATAGGTTGTATCTCGCGGGCAGACGTGGGGATTGTGAGCCTTTGCGGGCACTTGTTGGAGTATGCAGGGTGGTCACCGCTGCAATTTGGGCATTTGGGTTGCTCTTGGGTTTGGCAGGCACTTGATTTGTGGTTACCGCCGCATTGAGGGCAGACGAATGCTTTTTCACGGCATTCGTCGATGTTGTGGCCGTTAATGCAGCATTTGCTACAGTATTTCGGGGTTGGACGCACAGGATCTGAGCTGTATGGAAGTTCGACATTGTAGATAGTACCGTCAAAGGTAATGCCTCGGCTCAATGCTAGTGTATACTTCTCCAAAGATTTGGTCAGCACCTTGATTACCTTGGAGTCCCGCCCAAGCCTGTAGAATTTGACTCGCCACAGTTTAACGATTGGGAAGTTCTGTTCGGCCAACAAGGTGGTAACCTCTTCCTCGGAGTAGTCTACATCGATGCCCTTAATGCAGAGTAAGTAGGTTGGAGTGCTATCGGATTGATTTTGGATGTTTTTGTTACGGTTGATGACCGTAACCATTGTCTGGCCTGTGGCTTTTCGGATGGTAAATTCGATGTCCTCTGCATTAAGTGAGTGGAATAATCGCATGTGAGCGATTCCATGTGACAGGACTTTCATAGAGTGGATTTTGTTATTTAGGAGAGTTGTGGCATTCAATTGCCGAAAGAAGGTTCTTTGCACGCAAAGGTCCTTCGGTAGGTCTTTTATTAGATACTCGAAAATTTTAGGATTATTCATGGAGTTGATGATGTTAGGGTTTTGTGGACGTGAACTTGCTGCGACGGCGTTGGCATATGATTTTAGTTGTCTTTTTTGGAAGACAAAGTTGGAGGATGTGTCTTGAGCATTGTTGGATTGAGATGCTTGATTTGATGATTGAGATTGAACAGATGTTTGTTGTGATACTGATTGAGATGCTTGAGAAGAAGATTTTTGGTGAGATGATTGCGAAGATGATTGTTGCGAAGTTTGCGTATTGGAACGTTGTCGAGATACAGATTGGTCGTTTGTGGATTTAGATTTCGATTTGACTTTTGGAGTTGCGCCCTGTTTCGTGTAGTCCCTTGCTGCCTGAAGTTCTCGGTACTTGGTATCGTACTTCTGCAGTAAGGGGTTTGATGGATCTTCCGCTTTCATGCGACGATAGACCTGGCGGAACTTCGCCTGGGCGATTGCCAGGTCTGCATTAAAGCTCGCCAGGTCCATCTCCGCCTGAGCACGGTTGTAATCGTTCGGGGGGGGGGGGGTTCTTTGCCTTCTTGCCTAAGGCTGGCAAATTGATTTGATGTTTCGACATTTGTCTTGGCCGTCCGGCCAAGGAGTGACCGGGTGGAGTCGACTGATCTATCTCGGATAGACATGTCTAGCAGGGTCGAGTTGTCAGTCTAGCGAAAGGAAGGCACCCCAGCCTCAGGGTGTTCTGGGGGGTAAACCCCAGGGATAGAGATGGCTTGTCCTATCCCTCCGTGCCTTTCCGACGATTTGAAAGTGGCTATATTTACCTGAAGTTTATTGTGCGGTTTACCCCGCTGCTAGTGGGTCCCTTGTTGGAAGCCTTTACAAAAGTTAGTATTTTCCCCGTACTGGCACTTGTTCTTGGAGCCGTGTGTGAAGGCTAGATAGAGTTCGGGGCGAGTGTTTCCACTCGAGCCCGGGGCCAGAGTATTCCTCTGAAACCCCTTAATCCGTCTACCTTTTGGTTTACACGGCCAAGCATCGTTGGTTTTTCGGTGGGAAAAAACTAACCTCCTCGGGCTAACCGTGTGCCGCAGTCTTCATCAGTTGATGCTCTCAAACTTCCCGGTAGCTGTCGTTACGAGTAAGGTATGCTAGCAGTGACCTTACTACTCGACGGCTGGATCGAGAATGAAATCTGCAATAACAAATGGGGGTTTCTATTTAAGATTTTAAAGTTACCCTTCCCTCCAGGGTGTGGAGTGGGGGTCGTGTTTAGTATCATTCGATAGATTTTTGAAAAATAGTAAACACGTATCTTTCAATTTTTTGATCCAATCTTCATTTCGCAAATTATTCGATCGTCCCACGAATTATTCGATCGTTCCAGGCGACGAGTTCTACTCTGGGCACCAGGTACCTGGGAGACCATCGCCGTCATAAAATTCGTTTTCAGTGACCTTCAAAATTCCCAAGTATAAAAATTGAACTCATTTCCGTCAATATTTCCTAAGCTTTAAATTTTTCATTTTCCATCTCTTCGAGATGCACTTTGAAAATGCATTTTCTCATGCAAAAAAAATTTTTGCCGAAGATCAACTTAGTTCACAAAATTATCCGACACTCTCTCGAATCGAATGCAAAAAGTTGCATGACTATTCATCTTACTGCACAAAATTCCTAGGTGTAATGCTTCGTTGCCACGCCTATAAGTCGATGTCTTAAGATTTTTAAATTAAAATATGGATGTATTTTATCCTTGCTCGAAAATTGCACAAGGTAGTGCACAAGAGATAGGTTAACGACCAACTCAAGTCGATGTTGAAGTCGACTACTTTTTAATGTCTAATGTAGCAATAATGTAATTTAGAGATTTTTACAACTATTGAAGTGGCTAGTTTCAATTACTTGTACACTGGACGTTCACACTGATGATGGCAGTTTGACCGAAAACGTTTCGTACAATTTCCACTTCCTCGTGGATAAATTTTAAGAATTTTAATAAGTTCATATACCTAAATACAACAGAAGTGTTTACTTCATTCCACGTTGCTTAAAATTTTGTTTCAACAAAAATGACATCAAATTAAAATTGCTCGGTTTCAATATTTGGTCTATCAAAAGAAAATTGTTTATTTTCATTATTGCAATAAACTTTGAAAGACAAAAATTTGTTTTTTTAAACAATCCGTTAGTAAACTATATTATAACCGAAAATGATTTGTATTAATGATTGATTAAAAAGAATAATATTTTATGTAATTTCTAAAACAAATTAAAATTACGGGGTTAAATTTATATTCGGCAGCGTATTTGGTCGTCAAAGCTTAGGCTTACTTTAATAGGGAACTTGCACATTTTTTTATTACATAATAATGTTCAGTTTTGTATAAAAACGAGATTTCCAAAATTTTACGTTTCAAAAACTCATAATAACTTAGAATTACAAATTTAAAGTCTTCTGTATTTTAAAATAGTTCAAACAACCCGTGACGTCACATAGTTACTAAATGGTTCCGTTTATGGGTATATTTAGGTATATTCTTCTTCTTCTTCTTCTTCTTTAGTTTATTGGCCTCTACCTACTCGGGTATTTGGCAAGCTCTCGTCGCGGAACAAAGGAAAAATATTTATATTTTAATGGCATTTATCGTATGTCATTCTAATAATATATACCAGTTTGTTGAGATTGGAGTTTGATATAGTTATTGAAGGAAAGGAAAGAAGGTTTACTATGAAAAATAAAACCAATTTGTAAAAGTATAAATTTTCTATGAATAGTTCAAACGATTAAAAACACTTGTAACGTCACATAACTGTATTTTCTACTGACATTTGTAATGTCTAATTTAAAATTATATACAATTTTGTTTACTTTGTTGGTGCAAAATGTAAACATATAGCCCGATGACGCCACGACGCGTTTTGGGCTGGCTGGTATAATTTGAATTTTTAATCGTCTTCAGGGGCCAAAACGAAAGACAAACAAAACTTTTTTATCTTTGATACATGTTTTAAATTATGTTCTGTTGTGATTTATAACATTTTTTTAGAATTTAAAATTTTATGCAAGTTCCCTATTGGTGCGATTGAAATAGCAACATATCCTAAACATATTTTAGACTCATTGTAATATTTTTAACAAATTCTCCATAAATGAATTAGCTTTACATCATTTTTCAAAAATTAACGTTTATTGTTAATAATCTGTTTTACCGCCTCTTTACTGTTTATATTCATTGAACCATATAACTACTTTAAAATTTGGGGGTTATTGAGTAACAAGAAAACTCCAACTAACTGTAGAAGCCAATTGTTTAATGCTTCGTCTAGCTCAGTCTCTCAGGTATACATAGGTACATCATAATTTAGAATAGAATAGAATAGCAATAAATATGCTCTATTGTCACTAAAAATTATACAATTTTGTGGACAAAGCTTAACATAGAGTCATAAAAAAAATAATAACAATAACAAATACAATTTTCTGAAATTTGATAAATCGTCAATATAAAAGATTTACAAGTTATAAAGTAAAGAAAAAACAAAACCGATATATTGCAAAATTAACATAAATTTCAACATGAACATACAACAAAATAAAATACAGACATAGGAACTAATAAGTTTAAGCTGCTGCATGTGACACCCAAATATAGATAAATTTACTTACTTGTACATTACTTTAATTTCTTAGTTAGTCATTAAGAATCTCTTCTGCTGAAGAATATGGTCTTTCAGATAGATGAGCTTTTATCATTTTACGGAACTTTTCTTTACTAACTCAGAGGACGGGATCGGTAAATAGACATCAAAAGTTGAATTTCTGGTGGAGTAGTCATGATGATGCCTTGCTGGAAAGACATTCATGTGTTTACGAATTAAGCAAACATTTTCTAAAATATATAAATATGGAAGGGTTAAAATTCCGTGATCTTCGAAGTAACTTCTGCAATGTGTTGTTTTTCTGGGGCCAAACAAATACCTTGTTGCCCTTTTTTGTAATTTAAAAATAACATCTAATTGGGCAGCTGTACTAGAACCCAAAAAAGACCATATCGAAGATGAGACTCGAACAAGGAAAAATATGTTAGTTTAGAAGATGCTAAATTAAGCTCTTTTGAAACAGATCTTATAGCATAGCAGGTTGAGGCGAGTTTCTTACTTAACAAATCGATATGAAGGGACCATTTGAGGTTGCTCTCTAAAAAAATACCAAGAAATTTTACAGAATCAACGGTAGAGAGCTGGCTGTTATTAAAAAGCAGGGGTTGAAGAGCACTTTTATAGGATAATGCTACTGTCTTATCCACGTTAAAAAAGAGTAAATTAGAGTCAGACCAGGTTTTTATCGTAAGCAAATCAGAAGTTATAGTTGCATGAAGAGCTGCAATAGTTGAGTTGCTCCAAGTGATACTGGTATCATCAGCAAAGAGAAAAATTTTCCCATTTAAATTAGTGATGGCATTTATAAAAATAAGAAACAGTAGAGAATCCAATACTGAACCTTGTGGTAATCCACATACAATGTTTTTCAGACTAGAGTCAGTTTCATTTGCTCTAACTAGTTGTTTCCAATTATTCAAGTAAGATAGGAACCAATTCAAAGAAATACCTCGAATTCCATAGAAATTTAGTTTTTTAATTAAAATGTCGTGATTTGCACAATCAAAAGCTTTGGCATAGTCACAGAAAACAGTGTCAATATAATGATTATTGTTTAATGCTTGGTAAACCTCATGAAGCACAGAAAACATGGCATCTGTGGTACATTTATTAGTTAAAAAGCCGAACTGATTTTGGGATAAGATGTTGTTATCAATGAGAAAGGACATAAGTCAATAGTTTTGGAGAGTACCGGTAGTAAGGCAATAGGTATATAGTTGCAAGCATTAGATTTTTCACCACCCTTATGAAGAGGAATAATAACGGCTATCTTTAGGCACTCTGGGAATTTACCTTTTTCAAATGAATCATTAATTAGTGAGACGAGGAGTTCCAACACATTTTCTGTGATATCTGAGAAGATTTTAATGGATAGCCCATCCGTACTACAGGATGATTTGCTTTTGATACTATTTATCGTTTGGATTAGTTCATATTTATCGACTGGTCTTATACAGAATTAATTCGAGACCACTCCTGAATTAGGGAGATAGGAAATGGGATCTTTTTGTGGCAAAATAGTAGAAGTTATATTTTTACTCACATTAATGAAGTATTCGTTTAAATTTTCATGGTTTGTAAGGGCAAATATTTAAGCTGCGTGAGTTTTATTTCGAAGATCGTTTATTATGGACCAAGTTTCTTTTGCAACACTTTTAGAGCTTCCCAGACGATTTTGATAGTAGGCTTTTTTAGCTGATTTGATGAGTTTTAGATAGGTTATCCTATACTTGGTGATATATTTAGTGACAGAGATGCTGGTAGCAAATTTCTTGATATACAGTAGTGAACGCATATTCTTGGCTGATATGCGGATACCTTTGGTAGCCCAGGGTTTGTGGTGTTTTGGCTTAACTGAAATTAAGGGAAATGCTTATTGAAGATAGAGACAAGCTTTTCTAAAAAATCGTTGAAATTAGAGTCCACGTCCGCAGAAGGAAAATGCCACTCAGAAATTAAGCAAAAATTTTGAAATTTATGACACTTCTAAGCGGAAAAAATCCTGCCTAAACGTCGGGTTTTCGAGGAGGGTTTGCTGAAGATGGTAAACTTCGTAAATACTGCTTCGTAATCCGATAATTCCGCATTAATAATTGTAGAGCAGACATCAAGGGGTAAAAAATTTCAAACAAATCATCAAGCAAATCCTGTCTAAAGCTTTATAATAGATGGTGTATTTGATACCAACGAGCATTTAACGATGGTTATTATGATGCGATTATGGGGATTGTAGCAGTGTATTATTCTCAGAAAATACACTACTACTTATGCAACCAAACTTACCGAGACGCCGAGAACAAGACTGTCACTTTTGACGTTTTTGAAAAAGGCGAGAGGTCTTTCAGTTTTGATGGTGGAAGTTTTTGGTCAATTTTTATAGAAAAATAAGTAAATGTCGTACAGTGGATGATCTGGATCATTTAGAAAGAGTATTCTGGTTATTGAGTGGAGGAGAGTATTGGTTGGTGTTGATTTTTGTTTAAAGACAAGCAAATCTTTGTTGGAGGTTGTGCAAAGGATGGATCAGTCTACACTGTAAGCCCTATGTTTTGTCACTTTGTCAGCTACCGTACCGTGGAGGCTTTTAGTAGCAGTATGTTTGCCTGAACATATTATTTATTTGTAGAGTGGTTAAGTAAAGTGCCATATCTCAGGTAACAATATTGACTTGACTTTATCTCAAAAATACTTTGGTGGTTATACGCGATTTTTTTAGACTGAGCGTTTCATAGATATTGCTAAATTTTATCAGTTAAAGTGGATGGACTGTTTCAATAAGTACAGAACAAAAACCTTTTATTTTGGTGCTAGATTCGTATAAAAAAATGATAACGTCTGTGTATTTAGTTTATGTTTAATTTATATAATTAATAATATCTATAATTTGTTGAGCTCAGCATCTCAGGTAGTTACCTACATAAAACCTAAAGTGCCGACATTTTTTGTTCAGTTTTTATAGTTTTTAATTCGCTCTTTATTAAATTTAATTTGGGTTACATAGTAAGTAGTATAAATAAGCGTTCTCTCTACAAATAGTACCTTTAGGTTTTACAAGTTAATTTTTTTATATATTTAACGGGTTTATGTTTTCTATCTTGTTTGACTGTTTTATGTTTAGTTTTTTTTTGTTTCTTTGCTACATTATTGTTAACACTTTTTTATAAAATAAATTTCGAATAATTGTCATTTTTTTTACGATGTTCATGTTTTTATTATCTTTATTTTTTTTTATTTTTTATTTAATCCACCTACATTTCAGATAATTTTACAGAGTAATTTGCAAAAGTTAATTTAAATTTGGAAATCTCTCCGAAAAATATTAATTTTTGGCGGATTATTTGATTTATACCGTTCTAATTTAGTTTGTTTAGTTTTGTTAAACTTTTCCTTATTTAGTTTACATTTTGAAAGTGTTCATAAGTTAAACGTTACTTGAAAACTCCTCTATGGAGTCATCTAGTGGAGGCGAACCGCCTGATATTGAGAATTCGATGGATAGTAGCTGTGATTTACAAGATTTAAATGGATTTCTACCCAACCAGCCTCAAAATAAGATAAGTAGTAGTATTAATCTTAACAATATTAATGAAAAACAAAATACTTTAGTAAACTCAGATCAACCAGAAAAAACCAGGCCTGTTTATTTATACGAAAAAATTGATTTAGGACCTTTTTACATTTTCATTGAAAACTCCAGTTTAAATTTTACAGGAAAATTAAACGCTGTTAAAATAGGCGAGATCCTATTTACGTTGCATCCAGAAATTGACAATTATATAAAAAAAATTGACTCAATCGGACGCAACCGAGTTAGGGTCTCATTTAAAAATTATAGTAGCGCAAATGCTTTAGTTACTTCCAAATTCCTTATTCAAAAAAATCTGACCGCATACATTCCAAAATTTCAATTGTTTAAACTAGGTGTAGTAAGGGATATAGATTCAGATATATCGGAAGAATATCTTAAAAATAGAATAAAGGAATTTGATCACCATTGCAAATTCTCGGTTGAGTATGTGAAACGAATAACAAGAAAAATAGTAGCAGATGACAAAGTATTATTTAATCCAACAAAATCAGTTATTGTGTCTTTTAAATGCCAGAATATACCAAAGTATGTAGTAATTAATCATGTCTTGCACACTGTTGAAAAATACCAGCAAAAGGTAATTATCTGTTACCACTGCTATAGGTATGGGCACATGAGTAAGCAGTGTAAAAGTAATCCTCGCTGTTTTAAGTGTCATGAATCTCACCTTTCCGATTCTTGTCCTTTATCATCGTTTAACAAAAAATGTCTATCCTGTGAAGGTGTACACTTCACTAATGAATGGGAGATATGCCCAGAATTTGATCGCCAAAAGAAAATAAAACATTATATGTCTGAAAACAGCTTATCTTTTAAGGAAACAATTAAACTCTTTCCTAAGATAACTTATGCATCTATAGCAGCCAATAACTCCTCAATAAATTCTCATCAAACTCCAAATATGAATGCACCATCCTCTTCATATTCCTTTACTCAATTGTCCACGTCTCAAACATCTTCCAATCAGTTCGCTCTACCTTCAGTTTCAAATAGATATACAATAATAAAACCACCAAAATACAAACGACCTATCTCTTCCTCACCAGACCAAGTAACAATGGAACATCAAAAAATAATAAAGTTAAACCCCATGTCCAACAGACCTGGTGGTATTATCACCTCTTCTTCGTATCAATCTACATTTAATCCAGAACAAGGATCTAAAATACATGAACCATCAAAAGAATTAACAGAATTAATATCAAATATAGTTACAAGTATTATCTCTAATATAAATCACAAAAATTTTGAAATTCCAGAAAAATCAGTTCTAGTAAATTCAATTCAATCAGTTTTAAGTTCTCTCTTATATAATAATGAATAGATTGGTAATTTGTCAATGGAATTGTAGATCGGCTAACTCTAATAGAGAAAACCTTATCCACCTATTAGAAGACCAGAAAGTTGATATCGCATTATTATCAGAAACTAGATTTAAACCAGAAAAGTATTATAACTTTCACGGGTACAATATTGTCAGAGACGACCGCTTTTCAGTAACTGTTGGCGGTGGCTCAGCAATTTTAATAAATTCAAACCTATATTACGAGGAAGTCACCATGAAAGTAGATTTAATAAACGTCAATAAAGTAGCAATAAAAATAAAGTTTAAGTCATATACTGTCACATTTATATCTATGTATGTTCCCCCAGGAACCAAGTTATTGTTACAACAATGGAACAATTTCATAACATCTATAGAAAGACCATTTATAATAGGAGGTGACCTTAATGCTCACCACATTGCCTGGGGCCTAGACAACCAAACAGATATGAAAGGTAAAATCTTGATGGACTGTATAGACGATAATAATTTAATATTCAAAAATGATGGCTCTCCTACTTTCTTTAGGAACTTCTCGAAATCGGCAATAGACCTGACCATTTGTACTCCTGACTTAAACCACCTGATCACTTGGAAAACACTTCAAGACCTATTTGGTTCAGACCATACACCTATAAGAGTAGAGTTAGAGGATCAACCAACTCATACATATAATCCATATTCACAAAAGTGGAATTTAAAGAATGCCGACTGGAAATTATATGAACAGTATTCGGAAGATGTATTCTCTCAATTTAAAGATATAAATTCTTATGAACAAATTTTGCACAATATAAATACAACTGCATCCTACTGCATCCCCAAATTTAAAATAAAAAAACCGACTTCCAGAGGAAAATACTGGTGGGATTTAGAATGTGAAGAAGCAGTCAGAAGAAGACAGGAAAGTTTTTGTATATTCAAAGAAAATCCAAACCATGAAAACCTACTTAAGTATAAAAAAGATGATGCACATGTCAAGAAGATCACTAAACAAACTAAAAGAAATAGCTGGAGAGATTATGTCGGATCCCTAAATAGGTCAGTCCCTATTAAAGATGTATGGTCAAAAGTTAACCGAATAAAAAATAGAAAAACAAAGAACAAAGTCCCTGTTATTCTGTCGGAAGCTTCGTGGATAGAAGAGTTCCATCAAAATATCACACCGCCGTCTGCAGAATTAGTAATTCCTGATTTACAACTAAATGCTCTTTACGACTATCCAGAACCAATCCGTTTCCTAGTCAAACCATTTTCTGCCACTGAACTAAACTTTGCGTTGAAGAAAAACTCAAATTCAGCACCAGGTGCCGATAATATCCATTACTCGATGCTATCAAATCTTTCAAGAATTGGTAAGGCTGCACTACTAAATATATATAATGAAATTTGGATGCGCCGCATAAATATTCCTGACGATTGGCACGTTTACACTATTATCCCGGTTTTAAAACCAGGAAAATCATCAAAGAATTGGGATTCTTACCGTCCAATCGGTCTGGCTTCCTGTATACTAAAAACATATGAGAGACTTATTAAAAACCGTCTGGAATTTTGGCTAGAAAAGAACGACCTATTACCAAGAAGTCAGTTTGGTTTTAGAAAAGGTAAATCCACACAAGATAGCCTCTGCCACTTTTTAATAGACATTTATAGTTCCTTTACTTATAAGAAAGCAGTTAGTGCTTTGTTCTTAGATATAAAAGGGGCTTACGACAACGTTAATCTTCACATACTATACGCGAAAATGTTGGAAATAGGAATACCCGAGATAGTAACATGGAACATCATTAACTTATACATTAATCGAGCAGTTCACGTTAGATTAAATGGAGATCAATCTAACTCCCGATACACATCTTTGGGACTACCTCAGGGTAGCATCCTAAGTCCTATATTATATATACTGTATACTGCTGACTTAGAAACTAAACCTCCTCAACACATAAAAATCCTACAGTACGCTGATGATGTTGCGATATATGCAGAAAATAAGTCAATAGATAGATGTAATAACTACCTTAAATCGACATTGAATATTATAAAAAAATGGGCTACCGATAATAACTTAACAATATCAGAGAGTAAATCAACCATTGTTACGTTTACTAAAAAACGATATGTTCCTCAAAGCCATCTACAATTTGATAATACTAGTATTCCTTATAAAACTTCAATAAAATTTCTTGGCGTATTTTTAGACTCCAAATTAAATTGGAAAGAACACACAAATTACATATTACGAAGAATGGAAAATGCAATGAATATCATGAAGACTGTAAGTGTCAGTAACTGGGGAGCTGATCCAAACTTATCAATATTACTATACAGAAATTTGATAAGATCAATCTTAGACTATGGATCTATTTTTTATGGCTCAGCATCAAACTCTGTACTCCAAAAAATCGAGAGGATCAAAAATAAGGCACTTAGGTTATGCACTGGTTATCTTCGTAGCACACCTATATTGGTCATGGAATGTGAGCTTAATGAACCTCCACTTTCATTACGCAGGGAATACCTAAGTGAGAAATTTATAGTTAAAACAGCGGTTAACGATAAACTGCTATTAAATAAAATTGTTCATTTAACCACCTCATACCTAACTCATTATTACTGGGAAAAAAAGAAACTACTTTTAGTTGTGGAAAGCTTCCTCAACGTTTCTAATTCCATTGGCGACATACACCAAATTGAACAAAGCTCGTCTCGAAAGCTAAATTATGAAGATTATTTATCTCCAGTTAACTGTCATTTAAGTAATATTCGTGCGACAGACTTCCTTACTAAAATAGACCACCTTCAGTGTGTACAAAAAAACTGGGGGAGTTATCAGAAATTATATACGGATGGTTCAAAAATGGAAGGAAAAGTTGGATATGCTATATATTACCCACAAAAAAGTATAAAAATAAACAACAGATTACCTGATAAAATGACAATTTTCACAGCTGAACTCATTGCAATCAAAGAAGCATACAAAATATGTATTAATCAAAAAGAACTCAATTATGTTATATTTACAGACTGCCAAAGCATTGTAAATACATTGAAATATAATGTACATAATTTTGCAGAAAATTATATCATCAGTGACATCATAGCAATGAACAGTGAAGCTTTGAAATCTGGCAAAAATATAATATTGTGTTGGATAAAAGCACACATTGGTATAAAAAACAACGAAATAGTAGATGATCTGGCTAAAAAAGCAACAACGAAGGAATCCACTCTGCATACTTATCAACTTCCTATGGGAGACATAATTTCTATTATGAGATCTATCAAACGGACGAAATGGCAGGAACAATACAATAATTCAGACAAAGGAAATTATTACAAAAAAATCCAGCCTACACTTCCCATCAAGACATGGTTTAATCAAGTTTCCAACAAAGGCTTTATCAAAACTATTTGTCGAATAAGAAGTAATCACTGTCTGACTCCAGTCTACAAAAGAGAAATAGGACTTGTAGATAATGATGAATGTTTATGTGGAGAGCTAGCTGATCTACAACATATGCTATTAGAATGTCCTTTACATTTTATTGAAATATCAAACTTTTTTGCCAATCTAGTTCAAGTTAATGTACAATTTCCTTTTAATCTTATATACCTTTTACAATCAAACCATCTAGATGTTTATAAAATTTTGTACAACCATGTTAATTGTTTAAAATTAAAGCTCTGAGAAAAAAAGAAAAAAAAAATAAAAAAAAAAAAATAATTAAATAAAATAAAAAGATACTAAGATCTAAACCTCCGCGAGGTTGAATCGGGTTTAGGTCTTAGCGCGATAAAAAAATATACAAAAAAAAAAAAAATAAATAAAAAAAAAAAAAATAAAAAATGTAATAAAAAAAAATGTTAAAAAATATAATAAAAAAAAAATAATAAAAAAAAACAGAGTAAAAAAAACAGTAGTACTAATAGTTTTAAATTTAGATACTAAGCATATATTTTGTAAAAGAGAGAATTCAAAACACATTGACTGGCCAGTTGGTTGCTTAAACCAGTGCCAATAAAACATAAACACACACACACACACAGAGTAATTTGGCTATCAGTTAGTTCCTGTTCAATTGTATCCACAAGGTAAGGTAAGGTAAGGTAAAATCCTACGCAGGTAGGTTGGCGTCCAACTTTTCGTTTTCTTCTTCGTTTTCTTTCCAATTTTCTTTAATTTTTTTATCTACCGACCCCGACCCCTCCGAATACTGTAAAGAGCAACGGTGCATTTATTCAATATGTCGGGACCTTCAGGCTGTAGCCATTTTATAGGCACCTAAGGTTGCCGCAGGATACATCATAATGGCGCAATTAAATGCAAATAGTAGACATTATTTTTTCTATGATCATTCATAACAAAAATAAAATATATTTAAATTTATTTATTTTGGAACCCTCTATGGAAGGTTGTCACTTAATCTTTTGCGCAGTCGACCGATACTTCTTCTACCGATTGATGATTTATCTCTTACCATTTTGACCATACGTATCTCCCCCATTTTGCTTATGTGGTTATTGCATTCTTTTTTCCATTTAGTGTCCATTTGTTTATACACTGTACACGGTACATTACATTATCTTCTAATGTCTTCACTCCTCTGTCGATCTTTTTCTGTCTGATTCCCAGCGATCTCTGAAGTTTTTTTAAGTGACGTTAACTTTTTTTAAAGTCATACTTCTTTAGGCACGATTGGGAGTGAATTTTTATTATCCTGTGCGCATACGCACACAGACAGTATGGCGTTAGTTACTAAATCTTTCAAGTTATGTATATACCTATCAGTGCAAAAACAAGGTGTGAAAAGAATATATTAGTGTTTTTAGTAAATATATTTATTATAATTTTTGTGTCTTTGGATTTGTCCTCCTCGGGAGTAAGATAAGTATTCTTAAAACATTTTTATATTTATACTTCACTTTGTGTGTTTTTTACCGTGAATTGTCATTATGACTGAGACACCACATAAACAGAGAGCTCGTAGCGTTATTGGTAGAGCATTCGGCCACAGATCGAGAGGTCTTGGGTTCAAATCCGGAACATTCCTATCCTTTTTTTATTTTTGGAAAGTGGTAAGCATAAAATTAGTTTAATATTTAAATAAAATAAAAATAAACTGTTTAAAGTACATTTATTTCGTTGAAATCATACAATAGAAGTATAACTCCTTAAGTCACATGCTTTTTTTTAAGTAGCGGCAATTTTTACTTTTTCGGATTAATTGGATAGTTTGTTCTTACTAAAAATATTACTTTTGATTTTTTGTGCGTAGTTTTCAAGTTCCTTTTTCAGAATTATCCTTCGAGATTTTTAAAGTTGAGATGCAATTAAGCTAAGGCTCCTATTCAATTCAAAAGCTTATTTTTACTTATACTAATTTGGATATATGTGGTTATACATATTATAAATAAGCTAAATAGATCACTGCTTATTAGAGAAACTTTTTATTATGCAGTGATTTGCCAGTTTTGGGAACATAGAGATCAAAAATATTTTTACCACTTTGGTGTGTAGTATTTTTCCTACTTACCCTTTTCTGTGATTGTATTCTATTTGATAATTATGCCTTATTTGATTTTAGTTATTTTTGTGCCTCTGTCTCTCCCACGTCCACCAAGATTCATCTTTGATGCCGATCATCCATTCTACTTTTACATAAAAGACCTGAATGATGGAATAACCCTTTTCAATGGATGTTTTGTAAACTAAACTAAGTTAGTCATATGTCTCATTATTGCAATACAATATTTAATGCCGCTTGTATATATATATATGTTACGCTCAAACTCCGAATTCGGACAATGTCATTTTTCCTCAAATTTTTCCTCACTTCGCGATGTGGACAACGTGTATTACCCACGTCGCAGAGTGGGCGTTTTATTCGGACATTGGCCGAAGCGCAGTGCCGGATTAACCAGTAGGCAAAGTAGGCAGTTGCCTAGGGGCCTCGACCCCAAAGTGGGCCTCGCAGGGCCCAAAATGAAAAAATAATAATTAGAATTAAATGAAATCTACAAATCATAATTATTTTAATAAATTCAAATATCGAACAATATCATAAAAGTGATGTTGGACATATAAAACTACATTACAATGCATACTTTTGTTCACGTGGAAAGCTAATGTTCTGAGAATAAGTCGCTAAGGAGTACCGTTTGGTAGAAGTAACAGTACTGCTTGTCAGTCTGCACGGTTTCTTAGAAAAGTAGTAAGAGCATGAGGAACTCTTTGGAAATTCAATTTAATCAAGACCGAGCCTACTGGATGCAAGTTTTGAAAAGAGTAGTCTCTGTGGTCAAGTTTATATCTTTCCGCGAATTATCCTTTAGAGGTGATACAGAAGTCCTTGGTTCAAAAAATAATGGGAACTCCTTAGGCATTTTCAAGCTACTTGCAGAATGCAGAGTACGATCCTTTTTAAGCTCTCATTTAGCTATGGCAATAAGGGCATTGGAAAACCTTCTTACTTATCATCTGCAGAGATCTGTGAAGAAATAATAAAAGGAATAAGAAAACACGTTGTGAATAAAATAGTTAAAGAAATTAAGAAAGCCAAATACTACTCCTTAAGTGTCGATTCAACTCCAGGTTTGTCTCATATTGACCAGTTGACTATTATATTAAGATATTATGTTAGTTCATCTGATGGTAAAGTGTATGAGCGTTTTCACACATTCATACCCATAAGTACCCGTACTGGAGAAAACCTTTCTTCTGTTGTCTTAACCTTTTTAAACGACTCTGCAGCAAACATGTCAGGGAATGTTCTCCAGGCTGATTTATCTAAGATTAACAAACTTGCAATTTACATTCCTTGTGCCATATACTCATTTAATTTAGTTGAAGTAAGTGGTTAAAGTTGCGTTGAAGCAGTATCGTATTTTAGGTTTGTTCAATCCTTGTACAACTTTTTTAAGCCACTACCGCCCTTTGGGAAGTTATGATCAAATGCTTAATGAAACTCAACTAAGCGATCCCATTCGCCACCATCTAGTCCTTAAAAGAACAAGCAGCGCTAGATGGATTGCAAGATCTGATAGGTACATCAAATGTTACAATCCGACAAAGAGATATTTTGGCTTGCTACAAGCAGCAGGTCTGCGATCTACAATAGGTGGTACTCTTAATATTCCGACGAAAGTAAACGAAAGCGAGCAGGAAAAATACATTTTGACGATGCTAATTCCAATGAAGTTTTTCCAAATAGTGTAGATAAGTTATAGGTTGAAACTTATCTATAAATTTTGGATAAGCTAATTACTGAGCTGAGTCGTAGGTAAATAGCGTAAGAGTATATAATATAAGTTCTATACATTTAATTTGATTTATTTATTAGACTTTAAATTCAGTTGTAGTTGATTTAAAATATCTTGGAACAGCTTCTTGACTATTTCTTTGTTTAATTTCTTCAAGCAACACGTTTTACAAAATAAAACAAAAATTTAAGTTTAGGTCTACAAAATGTTCACTAATATATCTGAGGAATACCGCCTTTTTATCCGAAGGGTTATCTGTACACCTCTTGGAGGGGTTATCCAAGGTTTTGGAGGGAGAAGGCGGAGGTATCTTGAGGGACCTCATAATATGGGTTGCCTAGGGGCCTCAAGATTCTTAAACTGGGACTGCCGAAGCGAAATACCCAGAACGTCTTGTGGGTAAACTAAAGTACTCAATTGCCGAGATAAACACGTTCACCGGAGTTTGAGCAAAACCATAATACCCATAACCCGATGTGGGTAATCTATTTTACCCACATCGGGTTGTGACGGTTCAGACGTGTAGATCGAGACATGTCACCTCCACTATTCTCACTGTTAGCAACGAATAGGCCTACTGTCTATTTTCATTGAATTAGTGCTTTTTAGTTATACGCAATAAATAATAGATACACTTAAAAAGTCAGGAAGCCAAAATGTTAAAACTTACTGAAAGAAAATTAACCCCAGTTTCAGTCAGCGATAACGTTTTGGTAAACATTCCTGATGTCGACCTCCTGATGGCTATTGTCTAATAACGATGATTCCTATACCATTGGTACAAAGCATGAAGTTTTTAACAAACAGTTTTATAGAAACGAATTCCAGGTAACTTCCAATAAGTTTATTAATAACATCGATGTACCTGATGAACAGATCAGTGTCCGTATAGAAGCAATGATGTGATCCGGGTTCAAACAAGGTTTCATCAGATGTGGATGCCAGAATAACTCTTTGGCCAAAATCAAACATAATAATATGCAATTCTAAGTGTAACGGTAGCACTTCTTGTGCTAAGAAGTAAAGTGAAGGTTTTCTGAAAAGAACTGTAGTAAATATTGAAAATGGTACATGAAACAGGCTCATATAAAAGACGTATATGTATGAAAACGTTTAATATTTTTTATTGCCAACCGTCACCAAAGTCATTCATTATTATACTTATTTGCCCTCATTTGCGGCAGTAAAGTAACACTTTCTTGTACTAAAAGAAGAATTTTACTTTACCTTCCGCGATTATTAATCAAATTTACCGAGATTGAACGTAAGTGGTCGATAGCAGTAATCAATTATTTATTTGAGTGAACTTAAAATTTATTTACTTAAATTATTAAAAATAGTGTACAACATTTATATTATTATTAATTAAATTTATGTCAAAAAGTGAAATTCTGGTATTCAATATTGATAACAAATATCGATTAAACATCGAAACCGGCCATCATGCAAAAACATTCGATCATTACTGTCATACGAAATTTTTATTTCGCCTAAAATGAAACAAATTCTTAAATTGTAAGTAAGGCCTTTCGCACACACAGCTACTAAAAAGAAACTAAACTAGTTGGTAATCAGAGTTATCAACGGGTTATCAACTATGGCTCGCACATTACGCTACCGAAAATTAATAAAACGAGTCACTTCTTGACTGTACTTTGTACTGAGTAGCTTTGTTAGGAGGTGTTTAAGTTTATATATTATGTTGTCCTGAATCTATTTTCTTGTGAAATTTTTGTAATTAACTAGTTTTTGATGGGAAAGAAGCCACAATTTTACTAAAAAATAATTTTATTAATATTTCGACGTCCAAATCGGATGCCGTGGTCAAAGTACAAAAAATATTAATGAATTAAACAAAAATGTTGTTGCTTAGTAAAAAATTCTTCAAATAATTTATTTAATCTGACTCATTTATATCGGAAATTTAGACATATATTATACATTTTAACGTAGAAGACTTTAAAATCATATTGTTGTTATTATTTATTGTACCGTTGCATGTAGTTGTATTTTTAAAAACAGATCACATGTCATGAGACAACGTCGTCCCAGACAACGCAATTCATAAATATTAGCAATATCACTTTAAAGTCTTCTACTTTAAAATGTATAATATATGTCTGAATTGTCGATATAAATGAGTCAGATTAAAAAAAAAATACATAGAAGAATTTTTTACTAAGCAACAACATTTTTGTTTAATTCATTAATATTTTTTGTATTTTGACAACGGCATCCGATTTGGACTATGAAACGTTAATAAAATCATTTTTTTAGTAAAATTGTGGATTATTTTCCATCAATAGGTACTAGTTAATTAAGTTTATATAGGCACGGATGTTTTCCACTTCTTGCACTAATTTTATATTAAACGATTCCGCTGATTTTGCGTGTTAAACTTTAACAAAATATGACACTTTTTTCTCTGAGATAGGTAATAAGGTTTACTGCAAATAAGAAATTATATCGTTAAGAGCCTTTATAATTTTACTGTATAAGAGCAATAATTCACACAAAATAATTTGGCTTAGCTTAATTTACTGCAAAATACTAGCTTTGAAATATCTACTAATAAAAAAATTTTACACGCATAATCCAAACAAACCATGTTCATATCTTAAGCTTATTTAAGATATCAAAAATAACCATCTTTTATTTTTAATGTAAACAACAATAGAACATGTAAACCAATTCCCACTATTTCTTTACCTATATCCGTAATAAATACCTACCTCTCGCTGAGCACCAAAGTTCGACCCATTCAATCCTTTATTCATTTTCCAAATGTTTACGAACTAGTCCCCCAGCGACCTGCATGTCCAGTCCGCTGTCGACTGATCATTCTCGCATTATAGACCGGCTGCTAACTAGTAGTGCTGTGTGAGGACGCTCATTAAAATACATGGACAGTGACTACTAAGTAACTGATTGGTAACTAAAATTACCAACTGGTTTCTTTTTAGCAGCTGTGTGTGCGAATGGCCTAAGTGTTAATGTTTTTTATGATTGGCGATAAAATTTGTATGCACCACGTCACTAAAGATTCTTTATCGAACTCGTCTGTTACTGGCCTCGCTCGCTTCGCTCCCTCTGTTTTAAATAAAGAGTCACTTTACTGAATTGGTACATAAATAACTATTTTTCTATTTTCAATAATAAGATACTTGTTTTATTTTACTGTTTAGTTTTTTTTGTATTAAAATAAATGTAATTTCAATTAGAATTTGATTTTATTTTACTTGTTATTATGGAGTTAGTGTATGTTATGGTTGTGTTTTGAGGTTTTTCGGCGTTTGCGCAAATTACAAATACCTACAACTCGACGTGGGTAAAATAGATTACGCCGCGTCGGGTTATGGGGATTATGGTTTTGCTCATTCTCCGGTGAACGTGTTTATTTCTGCAATTTAGTACTTTCGTTTACCCACAACGCATTCTGGGTATTTCGCTTCGGCCAATGTCCAAAATGCAAACTCCGCGACGTGGGTAATTCACGTTGTCCACATCTCGAAGTGAGTAATAATTTCTAATATTGTCCGAATTCGGAGGTTGAGTGTAACATATATAGTATTTTTACTACAAAAGCGATATTACGTAGGTCAAAATTTTTGACGTAAAAGAACTGTCAAAACATTAGAATGTGACTTTTCATTATTACCATATTTATTATAAACATGGCAATAATGAAAAGTCACATTCTAATGTTTTTACAGTTCTCTTACCTCAAAAATTTTGACTTACGTAATATCGCTTTTGTAGTAAAAATACTATACATTGCTACGCTTCCTATTTGATCACCGCCTTACTTCCTATTAGAATTTTCCATACCTCTTCTCCTCATTGCTTTTATTTTCTTTTACTTTTTTCTAAAATCTTTTGTCAGGCTGCTATACTGTAGTCTGATCAAGAAAGAGTATCCAGGGTGATTGATTAGTGGGGTAAAGCTCAATAGATCCGCTATAGTAAAAGATAGCAACAAAAGTTGATAAGAAAAATTTTAGCCACCTTTGAGCTTCACATTACAAAATTAGTTAGAATGTTACAGGGTGTTCGATAATACAGTGACTGACCAAACTTTTGTTTTTTTAAATGGAACACCCTATATTTTATTATAAATTCTAAATCCTGGTGACTTCTTCATCACAAAAATATAAAGGTTTGTCATTTTATACAGGGTATTTACAAAGTTATAACCAATTTTATATGAAAATCGTAACAAGTTCAACTCCCTGTATAAATAAAAATAAGCAAAACAGCAATGGTTTATTAATGCCATATATGCCACATATATATATATATATATATATATATATATATATATATATATATATATATACAGGATGTGTGATCACAACTGCATTTTTTTCAATCATTTCCCTATTCAACTGCACACCCAATTATATTAGCAATTTAGTATATATATATATATATATATATATATATATATATATATATATATATATATATATATATATAAAGTATGTTAAGTAAGCGAGTACAACTATAAACATAGAAAAGAAAAATCATTGGCAAATAACTCGCAATGTGAATGTGAATACAAAATTAACAATATAAAAAGATGGAATGCAACTGCAGACACGTGTTTCTGACTCATTAGTCGTCATCAGTACAGTATAGCCAAGTTAGAAGAATAATAGTTTAACTTGGAAAAGATCACTACAGGAGCAATATTACCATTTGTGACAACAATGTCAGAAGACCCTGCCTTTCAGGGCGACGACCAACACAGTCACGGAGGTAAAGCTACCTGAGGAAAGAAAAGCCAAAACTTTATAAAATAAAGTATGTTAAGTAAGCGAGTACAACTATAAACATAGAAAAGAAAAATCATTGGCAAATAACTCGCAATGTGAATGTGAATACAAAATTAACAATATAAAAAGATGGAATGCAACTGCAGACACGTGTTTCTGACTCATTAGTCGTCATCAGTACAGTATATCCAAGTTAGAAGAATAATAGTTTAACTTATATCTTTATCTTGATATATATCTTATTATAACTAATATCTTTTTCCAAGTTAAACTATTATTCTTCTAACTTGGCTATACTGTACTGATGACGACTAATGAGTCAGAAACACGCGTCTGCAGTTGCATTCCATCTTTTTATATTGTTAATTTTGTATTCACATTCATATTGCGAGTTATGTGTCAATGATTTTTCTTTTCTATGTTTATAGTTGTACTCGCTTACTTAACATACTTTATTTTATAAAGTTTTGGCTTTTCTTTCCTCAGGTAGCTTTACCTCCGTGACTGTGTTGGTCGTCGCCCTGAAAGGCAGGGTCTTCTGACATTGTTGTCACAAATGGTAATATTGCTCCTGTAGTGATCTTTTTCCAAGTTAAACTATTATTCTTCTAACTTGGCTATACTGTACTGATGACGACTAATGAGTCAGAAACACGTGTCTGCAGTTGCATTACATCTTTTTATATTGTTAATTTTGTATTCACATTCACATTGCGAGTTATTTGCCAATGATTTTTCTTTTCTATGTTTATAGTTGTACTCGCTTACTTAACATACTTTATTTTATAAAATTTTGGCTTTTCTTTCCTCAGGTAGCTTTACCTCCGTGACTGTGTTGGTCGTCGCCCTGAAAGGCAGGGTCTTCTGACATTGTTGTCACAAATGGTAATATTGCTCCTGTAGTGATCTTTTTCCAAGTTAAACTATTATTCTTCTAACTTGGCTATACTGTACTGATGACGACTAATGAGTCAGAAACACGTGTCTGCAGTTGCATTCCATCTTTTTATATTGTTAATTTTGTATTCACATTCACATTGCGAGTTATTTGCCAATGATTTTTCTTTTCTATGTTTATAGTTGTACTCGCTTACTTAACATACTTTATTTTATAAAGTTTTGGCTTTTCTTTCCTCAGGTAGCTTTACCTCCGTGACTGTGTTGGTCGTAGCCCTGAAAGGCAGGGTCTTCTGACATTGTTGTCACAAATGGTAATATTGCTCCTGTAGTGATCTTTTTCCAAGTTAAACTATTATTCTTCTAACTTGGCTATACTGTACTGATGACGACTAATGAGTCAGAAACACGTGTCTGCAGTTGCATTCCATCTTTTTATATTGTTAATTTTGTATTCACATTCACATTGCGAGTTATTTGCCAATGATTTTTCTTTTCTATGTTTATAGTTGTACTCGCTTACTTAACATACTTTATTTTATAAAGTTTTGGCTTTTCTTTCCTCAGGTAGTTTTACCTCCGTGACTGTGTTGGTCGTCGCCCTGAAAGGCAGGGTCTTCTGACATTGTTGTCACAAATGGTAATATTGCTCCTGTAGTGATCTTTTTCCAAGTTAAACTATTATTCTTCTAACTTGGCTATACTGTACTGATGACGACTAATGAGTCAGAAACATGTGTCTGCAGTTGCATTCCATCTTTTTATATTGTTAATTTTGTATTCACATTCACATTGCGAGTTATTTGCCAATGATTTTTCTTTTCTATATATATATATATATATATATATATTACGCATTGTCAAAATTTTCAAGAATGATTGATATTGCTCATTTTTTTTATATCAAATACAGGGTGAGTCAAAAGGCAAGTACATTATTTTCTCAGTAATTTTAAATGGAACACCCTGTATTTTATATCACTCTTGAAAAGTACCATTACCGTACTTTAATTCTTAGATAACATTCATTATGTCTAAATTTATTAGTTTTCGAGATATTTTCATTTTTCAATGGACCAGTAGCGTGGACACCCAAATCACCAGAATTTAATAAACTGGACTGATTTTTTTGAGGTTACGTTAATAATGAAGTTTATAAAATACCTCCAAAAACAAGGGATGCGATGAAAAATAGAATACAAAGTGTATTTCGATGTGTTAATTGACAAATAAATGCATTGTAGAGTAAGTAGCTCATTCAATGATCGTTTTAAGCGTGCATAAATGAGTTAGGAGGTAATTTTGAACAACTTATGTAATTAAATATTAAAAATATTTTATTAAAAGTAGCTTCTAATTTTTGAAGTTATACTTCTTTAGGCGCGATTGAGATTGAGGGTGAATTTATTATTAATCTGCGCGCATGCGCACACCGACAGTATGGTATTGTATTAGTCGTTATACGGGTTCTGATTGGATGTTGAAATGATCTGTCAATAATAAATAATTGTTCAATATGGAGGTAAACAAATGTTGTATAATATATTAGTTTTATTGTTGTGAAGACAGAAACAAAAAAGTTTATAACTGTAGTGACTTTTAAATAGTTTTTACAAGCAACAGGTACGTAATAATTGTTAAATGTATCAGTATCCTAATAAAAAATTTCTTAGGTAAGTACCTACCTATTTGAACCCACCAAAATACATAGTATGTAATACTTTTATTTACATAATTTGATTACCATCAAAATTTGTATCAATATTCACCTAATATATTGTTTTCCTACTCTATGTTTTTTTGTATTTTTTCAATTCTAAATCATTTCAATTCAAAATCAAAATAATTTGATTTAATTTCAAAAATGTCAAAAGTTTAATCCGTTTAGTTAGTCGATCTTCGCACATAATGACACATTGTCTCAGTGTCGAAGCGTTTAAGGCGAATGAACCCCAATACCAACCGGGCTGATAAGCTGGTTCGAATCTCAATAGAAACTTTTATTTTTTTTTTATTTTTTTTATACATCATATGATTGTAAGTATATTTATTATATAATTTTATTTTCAGAATATACGTATTTAGTTAAAAACATTTCTGACAATTAATGTTCAGAAATCATTTGTGACATTTTTAATGTGTTTGTGTGTGTTTTATTCTTTTATTATTTTAATTTTTGGCACTGTTTTAATAAAAATGATTAAATTTAAATAAAATATAAATAAAAACTATATTAATTTCGTTTAAATCATATAATAGAAGTATAACTTCTTACGTACGTACAAAGTACACACACATTCTTATTTCAAACATGTTTCTTTTTGCAAAATGTATTACTGATAAATTACTTTTCGTCTTTATTTGTTACATTGTTACACTTACATACAAAAGTATTGTTTAATTGTCTTCAAAAAAGGTTGTATTTTGTGTTTGTGTGTTTTTTGTAAAATTTATTACTAATTTTCTTTCTTTGTTTGTTCCATTTACATAAAAAAGTAGTTTTTAATTGTATCAAAAATGTTACACGTTGCGGTTGTGTTTTGTTTGTAAAATGTATTACTAATAAATTATTTTTATTTCTTTATTTGCTACATTGTTACATTGATTACCGGATTGATAAATAGTAATCGTCAATTGTCAATTTAGTCATGGCTTACTTAAAATTTAGATAAATTTAGACACCTAAAATAAATTGCTCTTAAAAATGAAAATATCTCGAAAACTAATAAATTTCTACATAGGGAATGTTATATAAACATTAAAGTACGGTCATGTTACTTTTCAATAATGATATAAAATACAGGGTGTTCCATTTAACATTACTGAGGAAATAATGTACTTGCGTTTTGACTCACCCTGTACTTGATATAAAGAAAATTAGCAGTGTCAATAATTTTTGAAAATTTTGACAGTAAATAAAAAATATGGCGTCAATAAACCATTGCTGTTGTGCTTATTTTTATTTATACAGGGAGTTGAACTTGTTACGATTTTCATATAAAATTGGTAATAACTTTGTAAATACCCTGTATAACATAACAAACCTTTATATTTTTGTGATGGAGAAGGTAACAGGATTTTGAATATAAAATAAAATATAGGGTGTCCCATTTAAAAAAAAACATAAGTTTGGTCTGTCACTGTGTTATCGAACACCCTGTAACATTCTAACTAATTTTGTAATGTGAAGCTCAAAGTTGGATCTATTGAGCTATACCTCACTAATCAATCATCCTGTATACTAAGTTTAACATCTTCAGCAAACCCTCCTCGAAATCCGAAGTTTAAGAAAGGTTTTTCACGCGGAACTTTCGTAAATTTCAGAATTTGTATTTTTAACTCTGAGTGGTACTTTCTTTTATATACGTGGATAATAATTTTCGTAATTTTTTAGATAAACTTGTCTATATCTTCAGTAAGGCATATCCTTTAATTACAATTAAGCAAAACCATCGCAAACCCTGGACTACCCAAGGGATCCGCATATCAACCAAGAATATGCGTTCACTACTCTACATCAATAAATTTAACGTCTCTATCACTACATTTATCACGAAGTACAACAACGAAGTTGTACAGGGCAACCTATCTAAAACTAATCAAATTAGTCAAAAAAGTGTACTATCCAAATCGTCTGGGAAGCTCTAAATGTGTTGCAAAAGAACCTTTGTCCATAACAAACGATCTTCGAAATGAAACTCTCACTGCTCAAACATGTTCGCTTCCAAACACTGAAAATATAAATAAAGAACTTCGTTAACACATTCGCAGACACGCTTCACATGTAGACACGTCTTCTTATGGAGTAAGTGTCTTCATATGCAGTCGTGTGCCTGAATGTGTTAACTGAGTAAAAATATAGCATCAGCTATTTTGCAACAAGATTCCATTTCCTATCTACTTAATTCAAGAAAGTTCATGAATTCATTCGTTGTAAGACCAGTTGATAAATCTGAACTGATCCTAACAATCAAATCAAGAGTGTAAAAAGCCTTTGGGTCTCTACTTTTCTCATCTTTTTTAATGACATCAGTAATTCAAAAATCGTTGGAAAATTTTCTTTTTGCTGATGATACCAATACATCCATTGGATCAACTCAAGTATTGCAACAAATTCAGAATTATGCATATTCCGAATACATTTTATTTAGAGATAAGCTATTTTCCACAAGAATGGTAGTGTAAACATAAATCCATTATTACTCAACTTCTAATCCACACCACATTCTCACCCGTAGTGAAACAAGATGGGCGTTGAATGTTTGGGCTGGAATTCTGGGAAATTTTGTCATCCGACCCTACTTTTTCGAGGATCACGTAAATGGAGAAATGTATCTACATTTTCTGGACAACGAATTACCAAAATTATTCGTTGAAAAAGCAGTACCGTTGTATCAAGTCTCAGTCTCTTGCCATCCTCGACTCGAATTGAATCAAAACGAAAACGATTATTTTCTTTTTGTCATACCTTACTCGGTTTTAGAGTACAAAATGACCACGTTTCATTAAAGTAATCTGCGACGCATTATTGGAGTGTTCTGCTAGCGGCGCCGCTTGGTACTACTGTACCTCGGTTAACAGATTACTGGATTCGTGGTCGAAATTATTTTTCACTCATTTCATCATTCCCCGTTAGAGGACAGTCTAACCACACTCCGCTGCAAATATTTTAATATCTGCAGTTCTTCTTCGTATCGTTATGGTTCAATTCAGTCTTCTTGTAAAGCCTCTTTGACAAGGAATAGATTCCGAAACATCAGGTGTCAGAGGATGGCACGAGGCTCGAATTGAATCAAAACGAAAATTATTATTTTCTTTTTTATTAATTAATTTTATATTTTATCTAAAGGCTATAATTATTGTATTTTCTTTATAGTTGCCGTGCAAATGCTGTCCTTGTATCCACCAGCTACAGAGTATTATTTTAATGCTGATCACCCTTTTATCTTCATCATTAAGGAAAATAATGGACTAATTCTCTTTGCTGGTAGATTTAACCAATAAACTGAATATTATTATTTAAATACACATTATTTTGTTTTGTTTTCAACTTCTAACTATTACTATTTTAAACAAACTATGTACTTATTCTATTAGTCCATTCTTTCACGGTTTTTGCTCTAAATTTTAAAGAACCGCTTGGATTGACATGAAATTTGGCATACGTATAGCTTACATGTCACAGAAAAAAAGTCATATTGTGCCGATGTGTGCTTTTGCCCTGGGGGTGACTTTCATCCCCTCTTTGGGGTGAAAAATATATGTCTAAAATAAGTCCGGAAATGGGTAAACTGACTAATTTTAAGTAACTTTTGTTCTATAGAGCTTTTTCGCCAAGTCAACATTTTTCGAGTTATTTGCGAGTGAATATGTTCATTTTTCAACAAAATAACCACATTTTTAGACGGTTTTTCGCAAATAACTCAAAAAGTAAGTATTTGGTCGAAAAAAATGTTCTTAGTAAAAATATAGCCTATAAAAAAGTAAAAATAATGGTGTATGCGTTAGGTCTCTGGATCTCGTAGAACCAGAGTTATAGCCAATGAAATATAAATTAATATTCACCAAATTTCAAATAGAATATTTCGACGTGAAATATTCAAATAATTAAGCACTTTTTGGGGAAAACCTATTATAACTTTTTTCAAGTGTTTAAAAAAAGCTTTATTTCTGTTTTTACAAAAAGTTTCTAGCATTAATTTTAAGTAAGTTACGCTCAAAATAAAGTTGGTCCCTTTTGTTTTTGCAAAAAAAAATCAGGAAAACCACCCCCTAATTAGCAACTTAAATGAAATTAATCGTTACCGCTCTACAAGGAATTTTACTTATATTGTGTTTATCTGATGTGTAAGTTTCATCGATTCAAAGTGCTTATTTTTGAAAAAATTTGGTTTCAAAGTAAAATTTTTAAAAGTTTAAATTTTGAAAAATATGCTTTTTTTCAAAATAACTTGAAAATTGTTAGAGATACCAAAAATCTCGAAAAACAAAAAAAGTCAGATTTGCTTTTCTGAATATCATATATTTTTTTGTTTTTCTGTTGGACAAAAATTGATTAAGATTTGGTGTTTCTAAATTTGCACACATTCGTGATCAGTGACTCGTTCAACCGCTTTTAACTACAGCTCTTTCAATAATAAGGACTTTGAACCGATGAAACTTACAGATCATATAAACAATATATACACGAGTCAAGAAACTTGTGAAGTCGTAACGATTAAGTTCATTTAAGATACTAATTAATTAGGGGGTGATTTTCTCGATTTTTTACCAAACCAAAAGGGACTAACTTTATTTTGAGATTAACTTGTTTAATTTTGATGCTAGAATTTTTTTTTATAAAACAAAAATGAAGTTTTTTTAAACTCTTTAAATAAGTTGTAATGAGTTTTCCTCCATATGTGCTTCATCTTTGGTTATTTCACGTTAAAGTATTCCATTTGGAATTTGACGAATATGAACCTATTTTTCATTAGCTATAACTCTGCTTCTACTAGGTGTACTGACGTGATATATACACCATTTTTTTAATTTTTTTACAGGCTATATTTTTGCTAAGAATGTTTTTTCTGCAAAATACTTACTATTTGAGTTATTTGCGAAAAACCGTCTAAAAGCGTGGTTATTTTGTTGAAAAAATGAACATATTCACTGCCAAATAACTCGAAAAGTATTGACTTGGCGAAAAAACTCTATAGAGCAAAAGTTACTTAAAATTAGCCAGTTTATCCATTTCCTGACTTTCTTTGGACGAATATTTTTCCACCCCCAAGAGGAGGTGAAAACCACCCCCAGGGCCAAAGCACATATCGGCACAATATCACTTTTTTTCTTTGACTTGTTAGCTATGTGTATGCCAAATTTCATGGCAATCCAAGCGGTTCTTTAAAATTTAGAGGTTTTGCAATATTTTACCGTTAAAGAACGGACTATATGCTATATTATGACTATAAATAAGTTGTATAATGTATTGAATCATTGTAGGTTTTCCCATTTCCTTTATGAACGGTACAATAGTTTTATACTTACTTACAGATTCAGAACCTTCATATTATTTAAATGCTAATAATCACATTCACGGAGACAACTGCATATGCAGACACTTATAAAGGGACCTGAATATGTGAAGATGAAGACGGGTCCGTGAGTGTGGTAATGTAAGTAACTAAGTATCTTTGTTCGAAAATTTATAAAAAATGTATTGAACAATCTTAATTCAACGTGCATTACTTTATTTTATTTTTAATCTGCTTTGATGCTGTTTTAATATTTACCGGAATGCAACCTGGTTTTAATAAGAATTGTTGATTCCTATGTTAGTGAGACAGTATGATCAAAGAACAGCAGTGGTCTGTAAAGGATGGGTCTTGAAGAAAAACTTGAGAGCCTGCAATGAAATATCTGAAATATGTGAAATATCTACCGCTTGCTGATCATTCCAAAGCATTTTTACCACCATTATACAAAAGTAAGATTAATAAGAAAATTGAGTATAGCAATATCCAAACCAGGAGAAGGATTTCCATACATTGCTTAGAGATTCCCAAAATTAAGTGAAAAGATATTTAGAATTTCCAACAGACGTAGCATATCCGTTTGGAAAAGTTCCTCTTACAGTGGAGTCCCGGTAATCCGAAATAATTGGGACCGAACCCATTTCGAATTGCTGAATTTTTCGGATTAAAGAGATTTTCTTAAAACACCCTTTTAATGAAAAATATCATAAATCATATGCCTATCATTACCCTATGATAATAAGACCCTATGATAATAAGAAGGAAGTGATGAACCCTTTAATAGAAGAACACATTCATCTGAGACGGTATGATCAAACACCATTTTTCGAGACAAAAAGTCCCTACCCTAAATCCATTGCCAAATTCTGTTTGGGATTAAGTGGATTTTCGGATTACCGAACTTCAGATTAGCGGGACACTACTGTAATATTAAACAGAAATAATGAAATCAAAAAGTTAACAATAGAAGCAGAGTGTAATATTGACAGGTAACATCTTGATAAAGCCTATCTTTTTCTTGAGCTATGTTTACTATTTACCACAGATGTGTTACTGTATAACCAATGCCATTTATATTACTATTTCTTTATTATAATAATAAAATAAGTTTATAAAATTGTTATTTATTTTATTTCCTATTCTAAAACTGGAAAAAATTGCCCAAAAAGGTTTTTTACCAGTTTTATTGCAGAAACCAGTCAAGTGAAAAAAATTATTTTTTTTTTATTTAATTGGAAATTATTAACACATAATGAACTATGGATTTGATTTAGGAAGATGTTAAGTATTTTTCTTAAAATTTCACAAATTTTTAGTTTTGTGAGAAATACACAGTTTTTCTTCATTTACCAAAAATATGAAAAACTGCACTTGACGGGTTTCTGAAATAAACGATTCAATTAGAGATAACAATAGACATCAGTTTCAGGAGCTTATTCTGACAATATTTATTATTTACCATATTATATTCATACATATTTATACGTATACATACAGTGTGTCAATTTAAAAAGTTGCCACCCCCTATAATTTGGTCCCTATATAAAATCTAAGAATATGCAAAAACACGTCAAATTTATTTGTGAGGGGGACATTTTGTGGACATCTTGGATACTAAAGCACCCTAATATGTCTGTGTAGATATTGGCATTGTATCCGGCCCGGTCCGACCATTACATGTAACACCGTTGCCGTATCCTCTATTTTTTCATACTATCATGTTACAATTTTTTGTGATATTATATTTGTGTGTGAAATGTATCATTTTTGTGTATTTTAGATATGTTCTAATATGTTATGTATATATAGGTTTTTACTTCATTATTTTAAATCATTGTGACGTTTAACTTGCTAGAAACCTTGTAATATTTGTACCTAATGTGTTAAAAGTAAGTAGTTTTGAAACACCAATTAAGTAAAGTTTATTATGTTGTTGTTTTCACCAATTTTGAAGAAATGTGAAAACATTGAATTGTCCACGTCCGTCTGTCCGTCCGTCCGTCTTGTCTGTCTGTTTGCAAACTCAACTCCTACGTCATTATACCAGGTAGAATGACAAATGAGGTGTCAAATAAAAGCTTATCCAAGGATGGTACTAAAGGTGAGAAATTTAACCTAGGCTGTCTGTTCGTCTGTCTGTCCGACCGCGTATATGATTCCTTCGTCACTGTACCAGGTAGAATGACAAATGAGGTGTCAAATGAAAGCTTATAATCCAAGGATGGTACTAAAGATGAGAAGTTTGACATAAGCTGTCTGTCCGCCTGTCCGTCCGACCTGGTATAGTGGCGGAGGAGTTATATTCGCGGACAGACAGACAGACGGACAGACAATCTAGGTCTAATTTCTCACCTTTACTACTATCCTTGGATTATAAACTTTCAGTTGACACCTCATTTGTCATTCTACCTGGTACAGTGACGGATGAGTTATACTCGCAGTCGGACGGACAGACGGACAGACAGCCTATGTCAAATTTCTCACTATTATAAGCTTTCATTTGACACCTCATTTGTCATTCTACCTGCTATAGTGACGGATAAGTTATATTCGTGGTTGGACGGACAGGCGGACAGACAGCCTATGTCAAATTTCTCACCTTTAGTACCATCCTTGTAATATAAGCTTTCATTTGACACCTCATTTGTCATTCTACCTGGTATAGTGACGCAAGAGTTATATTCGCGGTCGGACGGAGAGGCGGACAGACAACCTATGTCAAATTTCTCACCTTCAGTACCAGCCTTGGATTATAAGCTTTCATTTGACACCTCATTTGTCATTCTACCTGGTATAGTGACGGAGGAGTTATATTCGCGGTCAGACAGACAGACGGACAGACAACCTAGGTCTAATTTTTTACCTTTAGTACTATCCTTGGATTATAAGCTTTAATTTGACACCTCATTTGTCGTTATACCTAGTACAATGACGGAGAAGTAAATGTTATTATTCTATTATTGGTTGCGAAAGGGCGTAGTTAAGCATAGACTGAAGGACCACCAGCCATGGGCTGGAAAGAAAAGCGGTTTACACGTAACAAACTTTATTGAGTGAAGAATGGTGAATAAAAAGCTAAGATGGTAATGTCCGTATAACTAACGTATGATACTGACGTACGGATAACACTGACGTTGGACTGTCACTTCACTTCACTGTATAACTACTTACAACGATAAGGTTTGCTGCGTACAAGAATGTTCTAGGCTACGAGTAACACTGGCAACATTGCTTTTGCGGGAGTTTTGGCGGCAAGAAAATTGCGATAGGCGACGGTTCTTTCTGAGGACTAATAGCGAACCTTTTTACTCGAGAGCTAGTTGCGAACTGAACTGTTTGGAACTGGAAAAAGCGCGATAAACCTTTCGTTTTGGCGGCATTTGAAGGGACCGGTTAGGTCACTACTAAGATATAGCATTGGTTTGTGTAACGAACATTTCATATTTGTATACAGGGTGAAACGTTATTTCACCATTCTGGGGGGCGGCGGCGAACGAATACTAACAACTAGGCTTATCGTCCATAGGTAGAACGATGACCTTGGTGATGGAGCGTGTGTACTCTCCATCGGCCGTTTTTAATCTTAAAACTCTAACTTTACCGTCTTTACCGGGTATAGTGGCAATCACTCGTCCAAGAGGCCATCGCAATGGGATCGAGTCTTCGCTTTTCACTAAGACGAGATCGTTAACTTGAACATTAGGCAAGGGGCGTAGCCACTTAGGGCGATTTTGCAAATTATTTAGATAATCGACTGACCATCGCTTCCAAAAGGATTGTTGAAGTTGCTGGCATTGTTGCCAAGCGGATAGTCGATTGGTATTTGTACATGTTAAATCGGAATCAGGGTATGCCGTCAAGGCACTACCTATTAGAAAATGTCCCGGAGTTAGCGGCTGCAGATCATTCGGATCGTTTGACAGCGGATAAAGGGGACGCGAATTCAATACAGCTTCTATATGAGTTAATATAGTGTACATCTCTTCGAATGTGAATCGCGAGTTACCAACTAAGCGAACTAAATGATATTTCGCACTCTTAACTGCAGATTCCCACAGACCACCCCAGTGGGGAGAGCGGGGAGGAATAAACTTCCAACTTATTTCATTTTGGGTTAAATAGGAGCGAATGTTATCGAAATTTGCTTGAGACTTAAAAAAGTCATACAAGTCACGAAGCTGATTATTAGCGCCAACGAAATTGGTTCCGTTATCACTAAAAATTATTTGCGGATTTCCTCGTCGTGAAAGAAAGCGCTTTAGAGCTGCTAAAAATGAATTTGTGGACAAATCACTGACCAACTCGATATGTATAGCTTTAGTTGCCATACAGACAAATATGGCAATATAACATTTTATATTTGGAGCTTTGCGTAAGCGTGAAGCACGAATATACACGGGTCCAGCGAAGTCTACACCGGTTTTACTAAAAACACGAGCATTCTGTACCCTATCTGGAGGAAGCGGAGCCATAATTTGAGATGCGGTCTGGGCGTTAAAGCGGTAGCAAGTTATACATCGCTTTATAATTCGTTTGACTTGTTTTAGGCCACTTAGAGGCCAGTATCGTAGTCTTAAATTTCCAAGAACATTTTGGGGACCTGTATGTCCCAGCCGGCAATGTTCTCTGTTTATTAAGAGAAAAACTACATGATTATTAGCGGGCAACAAAATAGGAAACTTTTGATTATCATCAATCTGTGCATTCTGAAGTCTACCTCCCACTCTTAAGATACCAGTTTGGTCGATAAAGGGGTTAAGCGAAAGCAATTGTTTGTTATCTATAAGTTGACTACTAGACAGAAGTAACATTTCTTTAGAAAAGTGCTCTGACTGAACTTGACGTATAATAAACATATGAGCATGCGAGAGTTCATCGACAGTTAAAGGACCTAACTTTCTTATTTGTTTATCCCTTAAATTGGAAATAAATCGAAAAACATATGCTACTGCATATTGTAGCTTGGAAAATTTCGAAAACCGTGCGAACATTGTTGTCCACAAGTTCTCCACCTTATCTGAGATTACAAGAGAAATCTTTTTGGTTTCGGGCAAATTCTCAACAGGGGAAAACGTATTAAAGTTATCAAAATCAACATTAGGCGTGCGCAGGAAATCAGGGCCGTGTAGCCAAAAACCAAGCATCTTCTCTTCGAAGTTACCGCGAGTTAGCATATCAGCAGGATTCAAATGAGATCGAATATGTCTGCACATAGAAATCGTACTTAGGCTTTGAATTGAAGATACGCGATTGGCTACAAATGTCATGTAACTGTTTGCGGGATTTTTTATCCAGCTAAGTGCAATCTGTGAGTCGGACCAATAATTTATCGTATCGATTATAAAGCGTTCGTTTAAAATAGATAACATTTGATGAACTAGTTTGGAAAGGAGTTCCATTGCACATAATTCCAACTTTGGAATAGTAAGTTTATTTTTGAGCGGAGCAACGCGAGACTTAGCGGTAATTAAATTACTAGACAACGAGTTGTCACTATATTGGGCGACAATATAGATGCAAGCCCCAAAAGCGGTTAGGCTTGCATCACAAAAACCGTGCATATCAATTTTTGTGATTTTTCGATCTACAAAAATAAAACGAGGTATTTCAATATTATTTACTTTAGAGAGGATAGTTAAAAACGTTTTCCATTTTTTAAATATCACTGGATCGGTGATTGGTTCATCCCAACTCACCTTTAGTTTCCAAAGTTCTTGCATTAATAGTTTACCGTTAACAATTAAAGGATTTACTATCCCGAGCGGATCATAACAGGAACTAACACAACTAAGGACTCGTCGCTTTGTGACTGGTTCCAGATCAATCGAAGTATTCGCGGATATTTTTATCGTGTCTACTGTGGAATTCCATTTCAATCCTAAAATTTTGTATGGAGCTTCCTCTAAACTTAAATCAAACTCTACTGTAGCTGATTGTGAAATTTCTTGCAAAAATGATGGTACGTTCGAGCACCACTTGTGAAGATAAAACCCATGTTTATTTAAAACAGTATTTAATTGTGAATAAAGCTGTTTAAGTTCATTGAACTTATCGGTACCTCCTAGGATATCATCCATATATGTTTGCTTTAATAAAGCTTGCGATGCGAGTGGTGCGTGTGAGTTACTAAGGGCTATGTCTTTAATTACTCTAGTAGCTAGAAATGGAGAGCAATTCTGACCAAAACTAACGCGAGATAGTTCAATACACTTGAAGTCTTCTGAGGGTGAGTCCCTCCACAGAATATTTTGTAAATATCGATGATGCGGAGACATTTCTATCATGCGATACATCTTATTGATGTCAGCGGTCAACACAAATTTATAAGTCCGAAATCGACATAATATATCAAAAAGGTTGTCTTGCACTTGAAACCCTTTGAGAGTTAAATCGTTAAGAGAGAATCCTGAGCTGGACTTTGCGGAGAAATCAACTACTACCCGAAATTTGGTGGACGAAGCTCTCTCTTTAATAACAGCTCTATGAGGGATAAAATATTTATGTTGATTTAAATGATTAGTAAGTGTAAGCGGTATAACTTTTGCGTGTTCGAGGGATAAATATTCTTCTATGACCTTTTTGTACTCTGTGAAAAAACTAGGGTTATTGGCAAATTTTTTCTCTAGCGTGAGAAAGCGTCTTTTTGCGATGGTGAATGAATCACCCAATTCTTTTGTCCCTGAACAAATCAGAGGCATCTCAACTTGATACCGACCAGACTCTAAAATTTCCGTGGTAGATGCAAAGAGCGTTTCGGCCATTTCTTCTTCCTTAGAACGAGAACATCTCGAGGGAATTTCCTCCAATTCCCAGAATTTTTCCAAATTTGCACAGATATCTTTTTCTCCACCTTCGGAACCTACAGCTAGATTATTTGCGTCCTGAACCGACAAAAAAGAATGCGTGTTTGGGGCAATAGAACTGATCTTTTTATGACTCAAATTAGGAACCGGTCCTGCAACTACATAGCCAAACGCGGTTTCTAGAAGCGTGCGTTGATTATGGCCCAGTGAAATAAGGTCGCCTTTTAACAGGCTAAAATAGAGATCAGCACCTATTAAAATGTCAATATTGCTGGGTTTCCAGAAACGAGGATCGGCCAACTCGTGTATTATATGATCGGGTATTTTTAAACCATGAGGATTTAAAGCGATTTGCGGTAATCGCTCAGTAATTCGATCTATTACTGAGCAGGCAACATCAAACTGTTGATAAGGATTAAGTTTGGAGTGTAACACAATGTCTAAAATTTCATTGGATTGAACAAGGCCATTGTTACCTAGACCGGAAATGGATAATTTTTGCACTCTAGTTGGGTACTGTAATCGATTTGCTAAGTCTTTCGATACAAAACTTTGCTGACTTCCCGAATCTAAAAGTAATTTGACAGAGAAGGGTTTACCAGTTCTGGAATATACTTTTGCTTGGGCAGTAGGTAAAGGGATTTGACAATTATTTTTACTAAGGGCGGATAAGTTAGTAGTACTTGTAGAGGCACAAGCTTGACTGCTAGCGTTATTTGCGTCGGATACCGATAAATTTGCGGGCGAATTTTGCGTAAGAAACGTACTATTTTGCGTCAAAGATGGATTGGAGTCCCTATTAGAAACATTATTTCTGTTCCCATTATGTCTCGAATGTTGATTATTTTGTGCTACATTTTGACCCCTCTGCTGATCCCCGACGCGTTGAGAATTAGTTTCTAAATGAATAAGTGAATGATGGTCCCTACCACAGTGGTGACACCTAGACAAACTCTTACAACTCGACAAGATATGCATACTAGAAAGACAATTGAAGCAAAGCGATTTCGATTTTACAAATCGATGTCTCTCTTGCGGAGATAACTTCAAGAATTTCGTGCACACGTAAGTGGAATGCGACCGTTCATTGCAATAATTGCAATATTTGCCGGTGGAACTGATGTTCCTCGTATTTGGATCAGACACGTTTGCGTGAAGGTTTATCTTAGGGGAAGACTTATCTGAATTTTTTGTAAAGTTATTATCGTGCTTTGAATTACCGTCAAACATATTTAAATTTTCTAATATCGTATAGCGTTTTCTTAAAAATTCGAAAAATAAGTCTACCGAGGGGAGCGTGGTCAAATCTCGTTCACTTTCAAAAGCTCGCCGACTTTGAAAGTCCAATTTTTTCTCTAACAAAAATACAAGAAGCGTGTCAAGGGTATCGTGATCAGATAGTTTAAGATTTTTTACTAAATCCAGCGTTTTTTTACTCGTAACGTAGAAACTCCGTATCTCGCTAGCATTACATTTGTTGATCGGCTTTTGATCCAGTAGCGTCTGATAGAGAGAGTTCAATAACTTATTCTTATCTTCATAATTGTTTCTAAGGGTGGATATAGCGACTTCTAAATTCTGGTTTGTAACTGGTAAAGACTCTATTAAACTAAGCGGTTGACCTTTGAGCAAACTTTTCAAATAGTAGAATTTCTGACTTTGTGATTTTAATTTGGGGTTATTCAAAACAAGGGATGAAAAGAGATCGAAAAAGGGTAAAAATTCTTCCGGTTTTCCTGAAAATGGTTTTATTTGGATATCCGGTAATTTGACATTTGACACACTATCGATTACTTTGTTTGGTTTTGACAACTTTTCGATTAATTCTTGTAACTGAGCCAAGGCAATTTCAAATCTATCAGCCACGACCTCATTTTCCTCACTATCGGACGCCACTGAATCTGGTTCTTTTAACATTTCAATATCGCTTTGGATTTGCTTATATTTGTTATAGTTTTCAGCCAAGTTATCAAATTTAACTCTAATTAAATGAAGGTTGTCAGAATCACCCTCTATAAACTTTTCTATACGTGTGAGTTGCGCTTTACAAGTGCTGCGCTGACTTTTTAACATCACTGTAGTATTATTATTATTAGCCATTATTCCAAACTACGTAACTAATTTACAATACGACTCAAAACAAAATCCTTTACCAAAATATTAATTTGCGTGATTCAATTATAAAAACTATAATTATTAGCGTTGAAACAAAGCGATGTAAAAAACAAATATTAAATTTAACATGTATAATGAAAAGGTTGCGGAAACTTTATCAAAGATCCAAATATATTTTTGCGTGGTTCAACTATAAAAAATATAGCCATTAGCGTTAAAACAAAGCGATGCAAAGAAAAAATATTAAATTTAACATGTATAATGAAACGGTTGCGAAAACTTTATCAAAGATACATATATATCAGCGCGAGCGTGATTCAACTATAAAAAATATAATCATTAGCGGTAAAACAAAGCAATGCGAATACAAATATTATTGAATTTAAATCGTACAATGCGAATGATGCGAAAACTCTTGATCAAGGATACAAAATATATTAGCGTTAAAACAAAGTGATTCAAAGAACAAATATTGAATTTAAATCCTATAATGCGAAAACCGAAAAATCTTGTCAAAGACAGAAATATATTTTTATCGTTTCTTGAACAAACAACTATAAAAAAGGTTCTTTTGCACTTTGTTAGAATAAATACCGGTCTTAGCTAGGACAGGGCATCAGCTAAATCTCTCCCCTTACTCCTCTGTGTCTGGTTCAGCCACACTTCAGGTTCACAAAAACTTGTTTTTCATGTATCTATGCGGTTGGGTTTTCAACTTTGTTGATAAATTGTTGCATTTTCCGAAGTGAATTTCTGGCCCGGTGGTGCAATGTTGCCGTTGTGTACACTAATGTCCAGGTTTTAAGGAAACTTATTTGCGATTAAAGTTTTTTGAAAAAGTTTTTATGCGAGCTGGGTTACAATCCGTCTCGACATGGACCAAAAAAATGGTTGCGAAAGGGCGTAGTTAAGCATAGACTGAAGGACCACCAGCCATGGGCTGGAAAGAAAAGCGGTTTACACGTAACAAACTTTATTGAGTGAAGAATGGTGAATAAAAAGCTAAGATGTTAATGTCCGTATAACTAACGTATGATACTGACGTACGGATAACACTGACGTTGGACTGTCACTTCACTTCACTGTATAACTACTTACAACGATAAGGTTTGCTGCGTACAAGAATGTTCTAGGCTACGAGTAACACTGGCAACATTGCTTTTGCGGGAGTTTTGGCGGCAAGAAAATTGCGATAGGCGACGGTTCTTTCTGAGGACTAATAGCGAACCTTTTTACTCGAGAGCTAGTTGCGAACTGAACTGTTTGGAACTGGAAAAAGCGCGGTAAACCTTTCGTTTTGGCGGCATTTGAAGGGACCGGTTAGGTCACTACTAAGATATAGCATTGGTTTGTGTAACGAACATTTCATATTTGTATACAGGGTGAAACGTTATTTCACCAATTATTCTTGTAGGTGCATTTAACATTGATTGAAATTATGAAAGAAATATATAGAAAACAGCATGGCAACACTGTGATGCACAAACATAAAAATCCAGCCACATTCAGCTGTGCCGGCTGTGCGTTACATAGGGTGCTTTAAAATCCAAGATGTCCCATTTTGTAGACCAGTTTTCAACTAAATTACATCAACCCTATAGCGGGGCCGGACACAACCCCCAAAATCTTTAATGGAAAGGGGGGTTGAGTGATGCCTCATTTTGAAGGTCATTAGATTACCTTTTCAAAAATACCACATACCTTATATTTCTTTTCGGTACTTTTGGAAAAATCTTGGACTCAATACTCTAAAAAATTTTGGAGTTCTGAACTCTATACTTAATATCTTTACGGTTTTACTTGATTTTTCCAAAAATACTTCAAAAAAGTACTCTAAATACTTTAACACCCCAAAATAATTCAATTTGGAGTTCAATACTCCAAAAAAAATTCTGGAGTTTTGAACTCGATATTTAGTTATTAAAATTAATTATAAAAAAATTAAAATTACTGAAAAGAAATATAATGTATATGGTATTTTTGAAAAGGTAATCAAACGACCTTTAAAATGAGGTATCACTCAACCCCCCTTTCCATTAAAGATTTTGGGGGTTGTGTCCGCCCCCGCTAGAGGGTTAGTGTAATTTAGTTGAAAACTGGTCTATAAAACGTCCCCCTCATAAATAAATTTTACGTGTTTTTGTATATTTTTAGATTTTGTATAGGGACCAAATTATATACATATTCAAGTAAAGTTAATGTATTTCTTTATTCGTAAATCTTCCTGCAAAAATTATTTGCCCAAGATCATTATCTTTGATATAAAACAGGAAAGGATGGTCAGCTTGAAATTTTTTCTGGGGTCCGGCATTACGACTGTCGATGGAAACTAAAACAGTAAAGTTTATTATTAGGGAAGTCAACTTAGATCAAAAATTTGCATTGTTTCGAAAAAAAATCAAACAGGCTTCTATTTTTCTATAACCTTTTCTGACAGTTTGTAAATATGTTAGTGTAGTTCTACTCACAGATTTAGCCGTTATTGTTTATTAATTGTTGAAACAATAAGAACTCTTTTGTATATAAATAATTTTAAAATATCGGTGAATTTATCCTTTTACTTAGATCAAAACTCTTTGTATTTTATATCAAAGAGCTAACACATGCTGACATGGACAATACAGTGGAGATACAAGGATTAAGAACAACAAGTGCAATCCATAATTCCATAAGAGAGAACTTAAAGAAAGCAATAGAAAGAGTAAAATTAGGCAAACCACCAGGAAAGGATCATATCACCCCGAAAATGATAAAATTCATAGAAATAGATGGAATGGACAGTTTGAAAGAACTAATCAATGATATCATATATAGAGCAGAAATACCAAAGGGCTGGAAGAAAGACATTGTACATATTACCAATGCACAAAAAGGGAGACAAGAGATAAACTGTAATAATTACCGAGGTATCACCGTATCAATTATACCTGGTAAGGTATTCGCAAGAATAATAGTGACATGAAGAAAAACCCAAATAAAAACAACTATGGAAGATGCACAGTGTGGGTTTAAGAATGACAGAAGCACGCAAGACCTAATATTCACAATAAGACAAGTAAGTGAGAAGGTAATCAATAAGAATAGAGAGATACATATATGCTTCATCGACCTGCAAAAGGCGTTTGACAGAATCCGAAGAACGGATATATGGAAGACACTAAAAGAAAGGGGAGTAGACAGGCACATGATAGAAGTAATAAAGGATATCTACACAAATAATAAAAATAGAGTAAGGACCAATAACGAGGAATCCAAAGAATTTACTACAAGTCAAGACGTCAAACAGGGATGCGTGTTAAGACCACTGCTATTCTCAGTGGTACTGGATGAAGCAATAAAGAAAGCCAAGAAAAGAATGAATGAAACACTGCCTGGGGTAATTGCGGAGTGGAACGAGTAGCTCTGCGGTTACCACAGCCTGTCCCAAGCCCGGATAAAATGTGGAGAGTTGATTGGCAAGGATAGCAAATTACCAATCGGAAAAACGAATACTGCTCAAGGTAACAATGTGAAGCCTCGGAACCGGATTGATCATATGAAGACGACCATGGAATAAGGACAAAAGAAAAACATTGATGAGAACTACCACATGGAACATTAGATCACTCAACACTAGAGATCAAGAAATTACCCAAGTATTAAAAGAGAAACAAATAGATATATGCTCTCTACAGGAAACAAAAAATAAAGAAAAAGGACAATCAAGATTAGGCGAATATATACTAATTTACAGTGGAGAAGCAAAATGAAACAGTGCCAAAGAAAGTGTAGCATTACTAATACATCGAAAATTCCAAAATCACATTAAATAGTGTGTTGGAGAACTGTATTCTCGACCCAAATAAATTCTATTTCATAAATAATATTCATACCACGACGCCTCTGAAAAAGTCATAAATAATTTTATTACGCAGTGCCTGAAGAAATCTTCCAAGAATGTTAATCTCCGCCTCCTTTTACCCAAGCACCCCAACGGAAAGATTTGTTAACGGGATGCAAGGGCAAACAGCAGTCAACTATCAACACTTCTTAAGAACGCACACAAAAACCTTTTTTCATTACGCTTGTTCGAAGAGTATTCTTCACGCGGCAATTAGCATAAAGCCGGTACATAAAGTGTAAAAATATGTGTGGTGGCGTCTTTCACGGATAGTTGTTAACTCAATTGTTCACATGTAAAATTCTATTTCTTGCCCTTTTCAACTTCATTACAGTCATAGCAAAATAGAAAGTGTTTTATTTACATAACCAAGTCAACAGGCCAGAATTACAGCATCTTACGGTTCATTAAAAGTTCCCCACTTAGCTATCGAAGGCTTAGCGGCACATTGAACTTACTGCAAGTACAAAACGCTGGAATAAGACATTGGAACTACTCCAAACTCTCCACGGAGGAATGTTGAACTCCGGCGTCCCTCCAGAGTGTGAATATATGTCGGAAAGAATTGTCACAGCAAAAATTAGAATGGAAAAGGAAGACCTGAACATCATCGGAGTATACGGCTCAGAAAATAACAAGCCTCAAACAACAAGGGAAATCTTTTATGACGAATTAAAACAAGTGTTAGATCAAGTTAGAGGGAAGATGATAATACTGGGGGATTTTAACGCTCGAATAGGTAACCAAGTAGAGAGAGAAAAGTAACGAATACTCACATATTAAAGAAGAAAACCCCGTGGTTAAGAGAGGAAGTGAAGATAAAATGTGAAGAAAAGAAGAAAGCCCTTTTACAATACAGAATAAAACAAACACAACAGGCATACAACCACTACAAACGAATCAGAAACGAAACGAATACTTTAGTGAGACAAATAAAAAGGGAGCACTGGCAGAGTTTCTCAAAACAGATAGAACACTAGTCCTCGGAACACAAAAAGAAGGATGGAGAATGATCAAAGGGCAAAGAAAGGAGATAAACGAATAAAAGCGAAACACATTCAGAAGGAAACATGGGCAGAGTACTTCCGAGCTCTATTTGCTAAAGGCTATGATAATGAACCGCCAACACCTGCATTTACGACAAACGAAGAAATAAACTTCGAGGAGGGAGAGGTAAAGAAGGCATTAAGAAAATTAAAAAATAGAAAATTTCCAGGAGAGGACAAAATAGCGAAAGAACTCCTAAAATACGGAGGACCAGATCTAACTAAACAACTATTCAAACTAATAAAAAAATAATAGAACAAAACAGAATACCGCAAGAATGGAGATCCAGCATCCTTATACCTCTCTTCAAAAAAGGAGACAAATCGGACCCAAAGAATTACAGAGGAATTAACTTATTAAACGCAACATTAAAATTAACAACCAAAGTGATAACAAACAAATTGATTGAATTTATACCATTAGCAGAAGAACAACAAGGTTTTAGGTCGGGAAGGTCATGTACTGACGCTATATTTATAATAAGGCAAGTTCAAGAGAAATCGTTGGAATACAACAAACCGGCATATTTATGTTTCGTGGACCTTAAGAAAGCATTTGACAGGGTCACATTAAAGGACATTATACTCGAGAGAGGTACCTCTAGGAATAAATAAAACGATCGAAAACATCTACCAGAACAACACAATAAAAGTAAAAGTGGAAGATGAACTAACTGACCCAATTGAAGCCGGCAATGGGATAAGACAGGGGGATTCCTTGAGTCCTTTATCGTTCAACCTGACCATGGACGAAATAATAAAAAAGTAATAACTAAAATAGGATACCAAATGGGAGAAAGACAACTTAAAATAATTTGCTATGCAGACGATGCAATACTAATCTCTCAAAGGGAAGATGATTTACAACGTATGCCGCACCAATTTAACATAACCGCTAGAAAATTTAACATGTTAATTTCTCCAAAAAAGACAAAATGCATGGTTCTAAAAACAGATCCAATAAGATGTAAATTGGAGCTGGAAGGTCAGATAATAGAACGAGTGATAAAGTTTAAATACCTAGGCATCACACAATATAGCTTCGGAAGGCTCGAAACAGAAGTGGAAGATCAAGCAAGTGAATAGAGCAAATAGAGCCGATGGTTGCATGAATGACACAATATGTAGGAATAAAAATATAGGAAAAAAAATGAAAGGCAGAATTTACAAAACAGATATCAGACCAATAATGACATACGCGGCAGAAACACGACCCGACACAGAGAGGACAAAAATATTGCTCGAAACAGCGGAGATGAAAACCCTTCGAAAAATCGATGGTGAGACTCTATGGGACAGAGCTAGGAGTACAGATACACGATCGAGATGCAAGGTGGATAACATTAATAACTGGGTAAAAAACAGAAGAATAGAACGGAATCACCACATAAGACGAATCACAACTAATAGCGTAGTCAGGACAGCGAGAGACGGTTCCCCAATAGGAAGAGGATCAGTGGGAAGACCACGAAAACGATGGAACGACAACTTACTAGAGGCACATTGAAAAAACAGCCGTCGTTAGATCAGTAGTTAGATCAACAATGATGTATAGCAGCGAGACAGGGACATTGACGGGGAGACAAGAATCCAGAGTCAATGCTACGGAAATTAGGTTAGTGCGGAAAATAGCAAACAGAAACAGAACAGACAAAATACGAAACGAAACAATCAGACGAAACCTAAAACTAGAATCAATCAGTGAAAAAATAGTAGAGGGACAACTTAGATAGTTCGGGCACGTGTGTAGAATGTGCATCTCGCATGAACCATGCGAGACTAACAAAACGAGTGTTCGAAAAGAGAGTGCAGGGAAAAAACAAAAGAGGAAGACCAAGAGTTATGTGGATAGCTGGAATCAGGAAAGAAGTCGAGATAAAAAAATTGACATTGAAAAGTGCCAGAAACCTAACACAAGATCGGAAAGCATGGAGACTACAATGCCACACACAACTCCACCAGCCTTATACCTAAGGGTAGAAAGGCTTAGTACTAATTAAGTAAGTAACTTTTTTTCGTAAATTAGCTCGAGAAAATTTTTTCTTAACCTGTCCCATTGTTTTAAGCTTGGTATTAAATGTATTTCAGGTAAGTTCTACTTCTTCTTCTTAAAGTTCCCTCTCCTAGCGAAGGCTATATTATGGATATCATAATGGCTATGGTCACTTTGTTGACTGCTGCTCTGAATAGTTGTAATGAACTACAGTTAAACCATTCTCTAAGGTTCCTCAGCCAGGAGATGCGTCTTCTTCCTATGCTTTTTCTTCCTTGGATCCTTCCTTGCATAATAATTCTCAGCAACTCATATTTTTCTCCTCTGGTAATGTGACCCAAATATTCCAGTTTTTTAGTCTTTATACTTTTCATACTAGTTGTACAGAATAGTTTTTATGATTTTGTATAAACATTTTTTTAATTGATATTATTCAATTTTCTTATTACATTTTTTTATTTTTCTTAATTTTCTGAAAAAGAAGCTGTTTAATTAATTTTTAAAGTAACATAATTGAGGGCATTTTGAAGAAACACTACACGGACCGGTATAATATAATATGTGTCAAAAGTTACGGAGAAGCTTAAGCTGGGTCCCGTATTTCCATCATACTGTCGATATTTAATTTTATCTTGTTATTTACTTCACTCAATTTTTTTTTTTTTTTTTTTATTTAAAGTAAGCCGCATCAACCATATTGGTTATTAGCGGATGGATTTAGTGTATACAATAATGACTAAAAATTACATAATTATATGTGGTACAATATGTTACTGTCTCTTAAAAATTTCACAATATTTTCACTGGTACAGACACTAAAGATCTCCGTTATAACTGATGGTATGTTATAAGTTAGTCTTTCAGCACTATATTTGGGACACTCTGTTAATACATGTTTCACTGTTAACGGCACATCACAACTCGTACATTTTGGTTGAGGTTCCTTCTTCATTAGATATTCATGTGTAAGTTTGCTGTGTCCTAATCGAAGCCTGGTTAATACTACCTGAAAGAAACGGCTAGGAGTGTTGTTATTCCATCGTCCAAAATTTGGTTTTATTTCTTTCAACTTTGAAGATTTTTCTTCCCAAAATTTAGTCCAATTACATATAAGCTTTTGTTTGAAATACGGTTTGAGATCTTCTGCTAGTGGTTTCATTATCGGTCTGATATTTGGAGAATTTGCTATTTCTCGAGCGTTTTTATCAGCTAGTTCGTTTCCTTTAATGCCTATATGTGACGGTACCCACACGAAGACTAATGTTTTGTTCTTCAGCTGCTGCATCTTGTTTTTAATTAATTTAGCAATCGGGTTGCAGGTGTACATTTTTGATAGTATATGGAGGGAATTAATTGAGTCAGTAATAATAAGGAATTTTTCTGATTTGACTGTTTGTATATGGTTTAGAGCTCTGTATATTGCATACATTTCTCCAGTTATCACAGTGGATTCTGTGGGCAATTTGAAGCTTTTTATTGTGTCTCTTATGACAAATGACGATCCTACACCAGAAGTTGTTTTAGATGCATCTGTGTAAACTTGGATATATTCAGGGAAAGAAGAAAGTATTCTATTATAATTGCTTATAAATATTTGTGGATTGGTTTCGGATTTATGGTATGATAATAGTTGTAAATTTAAAGTGGGCAAAGGTATTAACCAGGGAGGTGCCGTGTTTACATTTGCTGAATGTGTTGAGGGAAAGTTAAAAATTTCAATAGAGTTTAAAATGTTTTTGATCCTTAATTGAAATGGTAAATGTGTCCTTATGTTGATATTAGATAACGATGACTGAATAAGAAAAGGGTTGTCAGGTTGTAATGATGATTGTTTTGAAACGTAAGATAAACTAAGTAATTTTCGTCGTTCATGTAATGATGGTTCTCCAAGTTCCCACTCGAGGCTTGCAACAGGAGTTGTTCTGTAAGCTCCAGATATTATGCGTAATGCATTGTTGTGTATAATGTCTAAGATTTTTAAATTTGACTTTGACGCTGAAGAATATGCAATACATCCTTAGTCCAATTTTGATCGGATTAGGCTTCTATACAACAGTAGTAATGTATCTCCGTCAGCACCCCATTGTTTGTTGGCTAAACATTTAAGAAGATTTATACCATTTTGACATGATATTGCCAATTGCTTAAGATGTGATTTCCAACTTAAAGTTTCGTCGAATGTTAAACCTAAATATTTTATCTCTGTACATCGTTTCAATAACTTTTTGCCGAATTTTAAGGTAGGTATGTTAGTGTGAATAGGCTTTTTGGAAAAAATAATATATTGTGTCTTGTCAGCTGAAAAATTGAATCCACTCGTATTAGACCAACTATCAATTTTGTTTAGTTCTTCTTGTAAAAATTTGACCATGGAATTAATATTTTTTCCTTTGACGAACATTATCATGTCATCAGCATATAATCTAGCCTGTGCAGGTCTCTTGAGATTTTTTATAACATCATTCATTGCAATTAAAAAAAGTGTAGGGCTAATTACAGATCCTTGTGGTGTTCCATTGTCCTGAGACTTAATAGTAGAATGTTCTCCATTACTTCGTACTGAAAATTTGCGTTGATGTAGAAAGTTATTCAAAAATGCTAACATGTTTCCTTGAATTCCCCAAGTCTGTAGCTTTTTTAATATTCTGTATCGCCATGCCAAATCAAATGCTTTGTTGATATCAAAGTAAACAGCTATGCATTTCTGTTTGTTACAGAAGGCTTCATTAATTTGACTTTCTAAATGTAAAACATTATCTGTAGTGGATCTTAAGGGACGAAATCCAGCTTGTTCCGGTATGAGTAAATTGTGATGTTCCAAATGCCACATAAGTCTATTATTTATTATTTTCTCTAGCAATTTGCAAGTAGAACATGTAAGTGATATTGGCCTATATGATTCTGCTGCTGTTGCCGGCTTATTAGGTTTTAGAATAGGGATGACAATAGCTTGTCTCCATAAGTCGGGAAATTTTTGTTTACACCAGATTATGTTAAAAAGATTCAATAGGAAGTCTAAAGCTTCGTTAGGTAACTGTTGTAGGAATATTGCGGGTATGTCATCTGGGCCTGGTGATGTGTTTTTTAACATTTGGACAGCTTCTAACAGTTCTGTTTTATTAATTGGAGTATTTATATCATCGTTACTAGCTACAACTTCTATTGGATTTGCTTCTTCTTCTTCCCGATAACGTAAAAAAATATTGTTGTAATTTTCATTTGTAGACTCTTGTCTGTATGTTTCAGCTAATTCTTCTACAATTTTTTTGTTTTCAATAATTAGGTTTCCATTTCGTTCTAGGTATTTTATTCCATTTTGTGTATTGACGCCAGCTATTTTCTTTACTTTTTTCCATGCGGATGACATGTTAGTATTCCTGTTAATACTTTGAACGTATTTTTTCCAAGACTCTTTTTTAGATCTGGTAGTAATTAATTTTGCATATGCCCTTTTTTTCCTTAGCTCTATCAAGTTCTCATTAGTTTTATGTCTTTTGAAAGTATTTAATGCTTTTTTACTTTGCTTTATTGCCAATTCACACTCTTCATTCCACCAGGGAACAACTTTGTTTTTTGCTATGTACTTTGTTTTTCCCATTGCAATTGTGGCGGCTTCAGTGATTAAGTTATTAAACAATTTTAAAGTTAAGTTTATGTCTTCTTCACTTCTAGGGATATTTGATATTTCTTCGGTAATTTTTGTTTTAAAGATGTTCCAGTTGGCTTGCTTAATTTTCCACTTTTGAAAAGGATTGGTTTTTGTTGTGGGGTTGGAAATTTTTGTTATTATTATTGGATAATGATCACTTCCATATAAATCGTCTACGGTTTGCCATGTATGATTTAGTAACGTCGATGGGTCAGAAATAGACAAGTCAATTGCTGAAAAATTTCCAGAAGCTGCGTCGAAACGAGTTTTAGCTCCATCGTTCATTATTGTTAAATTCAGGCTATTGATTATGTTTGCTAATAACTTTCCATTTTTAGTAGTTTTTTCGGAACCCCATAGGAGATTATGGCTATTAAAGTCACCAAGAATTAATTTTGGTGATGGAATTTGCATAATTAAGTCGGAAAGTTCATTTCCTTGGATATTATGGTTCGGGGGAATATAAATATTACATATGTTCATTTTTTGATTAGTAACTGTTGTTACTGTTACTGCTATTGCTTCTAAGTTTGTATTAATTGTGATTCTGTGTACTTGTAAATCGGTTTTAGTATATATTGCAACACCACCACTGGCATGATTTGTCTGTCTATTTTGATAGTAGACATTATATGACTTCAAGTCACACACATTGTTGTCTTTAAAATTAGTTTCTTGAAGACATATAATATCAGGAGAATATTTCCTAATTAAAACCTGAAATAAGGGTAGGCGGGTGTGAAAACTGTTTAAATTCCACTGTAAAATATTATTATACATGAATTATATTTTTATTTAAATAATTAGTTTTGAGATACATCACTGTCGAAGTCAGATGAAACAGAAAGTCGGAGCACTTCTTTAGTTAATTTTTTAGTTAGTCTAGTACATTTGATTTTCATTTTTCGATCTTCAGTCTGCGAATGTATTGCATTTATCATATCTATAAGAGATGGAATATTTTCGGTATAGTCTTTAGCAATGCTTAATGCATCACTACTACCGTGAGTATTCTCTAATAGGTCAGTGAATTGTTGACTATCGAGTGGGAACTTAGGATTGTGGTTGTCAATGAAATTGATTATGTTTTGGGGCAGTTCTCGAAATTCTAATGAGCGTTTGCCTTCCGACTTCAACTTTTTCTTTGGAGCTTTTGGGACAGGTTTTGTAAAGTAAGAGTTTGCTTCTGAGGAATTAGTAATATCTGGTGTATCTTCTGGACTAGATGTTGCATTTCGTTTAGAGGTCGTAGGATTAGTTATTGAAGTTGTTTGAACTTCAAAAGAAGTGGGTATGTCGTGATTAGGCTCATTGAGTATAGGAGTAATTGGTGTTTGTTCACATATCATTTCAAAGTTAGTAGTATTTGATATAGACTCACTTGAATTATTGCTGTCTGAGGGATTGTCTAGAGAGGAACTTTGTTGTTGTGATTTAGTATATGGAGTAGGAGCTTGGAGTTGGAGGCTGGCACATCGTGATGCCAAATGACCTGGTAGTTTGCACTTATAACATAATGTATCTGTTGTAAGATATATGTGATATGTTAAGTCATCATGATAAATTTCTAATACTTCGGGAATTTGGAAATTATCTTCTGGAGGAGATATGTACACCTGCCTTCGAAAACTAAGTATGTGACTATACGCTGGATCAGGTGCTCCAATTCGTAAGAATGTGATAGGTGACATTAGCTGTAATCCAATAGTTTTTAACTTGGTTTCCAATAAATTATGTGGAATTGTGGGACTTACGTTGGATAGAACAAGTCTTTGTGATGGGGTAACTAGCTTTCTTACTGGTATTACTGTGTTATTAATTTTAATAGAATTATGTTCTTTTAAAAATTTGTCTACCACTGATTTACTTGATAAGTATACACAAACACGGTTGTTTGAAATCTTGGATGAAAATATAATGTTTTTTGGATCTACAATTGGTCCGAGTTCTAATAAGTAATCTTGTAGTTTGAGGCCCTCTATTGCAGAAAAGATAATTCCCTGTTCTTTGCTTGGATAAGTTATTGGTGAATGAGTCAATGCTGTAGAATATTTTTTAGTGTTTGGTGAGTTATCAGTATCAATAATACCATTGCTGTTATTATTATTCATTTTGGTCGTTTTCGATTTTTCGGTTTCATTAATTTGGCTGAGTACGGACCTGTTTTATTTAAAAGTTGACGAACAACCAGATTTTGATAATTGCTCTTTTTATTCTAACCAAATTGTTAGGTTAGTCAGAACAATGGTCAGTTTATTATCATGCAATCAAACAAAATGAGAGTTTTCTTTACTCACGTATGATTTCCTGCACTTAAATAATCACTATTATCACTTTAGTAGTAATTTTAACTTGTTAATTCTTCACTCAATTTTGTGCACTTGTGTTGTTAGTATATTCAGGGCCGCGCCGTCCATAAGGGCGGAGAGAGACGGTTCCCCCCGGCGCCGAAGTAAAAAGGCCCCGGCAGGTGCCGAAAAAAAAATGACAATACCGAAATAACCAGAAATATTAATAATATTTTATTATCTTGTGAAATTGAAAATTTACAAATCGTAGGGAGATATAAAAATAGCAGTTATTACCTATAATACTTTGATCCCCTAAGCGTACGAACCGTTATTTCTTTCAAAGGCCAACGGAGCAAAATGAAAAAATTTTGACCCATGTCTAAAATTTTCAATGTGTTTTAAATGTATTCATTTTTTTTTTCGAATCCTGAGAAAACTAATAAATATTTTCGAAAAATTTAAACGCAGAATGAAAGATTACATTATTACCGAGGGCCGAAAGTCCCTGAAAATTTCTATAATGTTTATTGTAATAAGTTACATGGGTGGAAATAAAAGGAAAAATTTAGTGTGATTTTTAATTGAAAATATTTCATTCAAAAGAAACTTTTTATTTATTCTGAGGGACTTTCCGCTCTCGGTAATCAATTAGTCTTTCATTCTGCATTTAATTTTTTCAAAAATACTTATTAGTTTTCTCATGATTCGAAAAAAATGAATACATTTAAAACACATTGAAAATTTTGACATGAGTCAAAATTTCTCATTTTGCTCCGTTCCCCTTAAACTGAACTATTACTCCATTCACTCACGGTAAAAGATTGCAAAACCTCTGAATTTTAAAGAACAGCTTGGATTAACATGAAATTTGGAATACACATAGCTAGGAACAAGTCAAAAAAGAAAATGATATTGTGTCGACGTGCGCTTTTGCCCTAGGGGAGTACCAATCTTTCACGAGGGGAAAAATATACTTACGTTAAAAATAAGTCCGGAAGTGGATAAACTGACGAATTGTAAGTAACTATAAAGTTAAGTTGTTCTATAAAGTTTTTATATTACCTAAGTCAATATCTACTTTTCGAGTTATTTGCGAGTGAATATGTTCATTTTTCAACAAAAAACCACGTTTTTAGACAGTTTTTCGTCTTCCACCGTTTTTCACCAACAAATTACTCAAAAAGTAAGTATTTTACCGAAAATATATTTATTCTTAGGAGAAATTTTGAAAAAAAGGAAAGGCATTTTCTTCAAAATTTCAAATTATTTTTTTTATTTAAAAGGAATTTTTTAAAAAAATAAGCACTTTTAAATGGTGGAACTTCCAGATCATCACATATACATAAGTGAAGTAAATTGTAAAGCTGTAATGATTAATTTCATTTAGGATGCTAATTAAGCGGAGATTTTTACGATGTTTTTTACTAAAAAAGGGACCAACTTTATTTTCAGCTTTACCGGCTTACTTTTGCTACTAGAAACTTAAAAAAAAAACAAAAATAAAGCTTTTTCTAAAGACTTAAAAAAGTTGTAATGATTTTTGCCCGAAAAGTGCTTCATTTTTTGGTTATATCACGTTGAAGTGTTCGATTTCTAATTTGACGAGTAAGAACCCACTTTTCTCGAGCTACAACTCTTCCTCTACTAGATCTACTGACTTCATGCGTGCACAAGTTTTTTAAATTTTTTATAAGCTCAATCTTTGCTAAGAACATTTTTTTCAATAAAATACACACTTTTTGTGTTATTTGCGAAAAACGGTCTAAAACCGTGGTTTTTATGTTGAAAAATGAACATACTCATGCGCCACATACTCACTCGCAAATAAATGGAAAAATATTGACTTAGTAGAAAAAACTGTACCTATATTATTATGGAACAAAAGTTGCTTAGAATTAGTAAGTTTATTCACTTCCGGACTTAATTTTAACGTATATTTTTTTATCCCCGACGACGCATTATCAATTTTTATCTTTTGTTATAAATTAGCTACGCGCACCTATGCCAAATTTCATGTCAATCCAAGCGGTTCTTGAAAATACGGAGCAAAACCGTGAGCAAATGGACTATAATAATAAGTAATTATATATTATTATTTGTTCTTTGATAAAGTAATCGTTGTTTTTTGTAAATATTTATACCTTTACGTAATAACTTATCAGTATATTACTTTCCTGCTGCTGAAAATCTAAGATCAGAAAATAAGGGTTAAGGTACGATTCCGACATCGACGGCAGGCGGTAGACTGCAGACGGCAGTTGCATTTGTCGCCATGACAGACGTCACTACTTTGTACTATTAATTTGTATGAGACTGATTCCGACATCTAACTTCAATTGCTGTCCGGCAGAACGTCAGTTGCTAATAATTATACAAATTAATAGTGCAAAGTAAATACGTATGTCATGGTAATAACTGTAACTGCAGTTTGCAGTTGCCGTCTGCCGTCTGCCGCCTGTCGATGTCGGAATCGTACCTTTACCCAGAGGGTTATGCTAAGAATCACAAGGAGACAGAATACCAAATAATATCAAGAAAAAAACAAAAATCAAAGACATAGGTAGTAGAACATGTAGCAAAAAACAAATGGAGATGTGCAGGTCACGTGGCAAGAACACCGAACAACAGCTAGACTAGAAGAATATTGGAATATGCGACCGTGGGTGGACAATCATATAAACGAAGCAGAGATCGACCACCAATGCGCTGGAGTGACGATGTAAAGAGAACTGCCGGGAACTGGATAGCTGGTAGCTCAAGATAGGGAGACATGGAGAAACTTAGAGGAGACCTATGTTCAGCAGTGGACGATAACGGTTAGATTATGATGATGATGATACTTTCCTAACACATAAAAAATAGTTTGTAGGTATACCGTATAACGATTCACTAAGCTACAAAAAACTACTTAAAAAGGAAGGAGGAAAGGGCGCCTAAAATTACTTGCCCCGGGGCGCTTGAAAGCCTTGGCGCGGCTCTGAGTATATTGTCTATATTTTCTCCGGTTATACTTTTTATTATTTTGCATAAGCAATAAATCCGTCTTTGTAATTTTGTTTATTGGATATATACCTTAAAATGTCTTTCAATGTAAGTTTACTTTTGTAAAATAAATATACCAAGCATTGTAGAAAGAAATAATTTTTGGGTGCATACACCTTCCAAAAGGAGTAAGAATTTTAATAATCGTTAATAATCCAATAATAACGTTATTACACCAAATTTGGTTTTTACTGAAATTTTGCTTCCCATAATCCGAGAGGTGTGGAAAACAAACCGCATTCCAGCGGGCTGGAAAAAAGATAACATTATTTAACTTCCAAAAGAAGGCAACCTCACACTGCGAAAAAATTGGAGAGGAATAACCTTCCTTACCACCATAAATAAAATTTTCACGACCATCATACTTAAAATATTAACAAACAAAGTTGAATTTTGAGCTAATCAAGCAGGTTTTAGACCAGAATCCTCCTGCATAGACCACATTAATACTGTGAGGGTAATAATGGAACAATCGGTTGAATTGGACACACCCCTGTACATGGTTTTTGTTGATTTCGAACGTGCCTTTGACAGCTTATCTCATGCTGCTCTATGGAAAATTTTAAAGCTAAGAATCATCCCACTTAAAATAATTTCCATTTTCCCTAAAGTCCTCCAAGTCCCTGTACAATGAGGCGAAATGTAGAGTGACATACAGTGGGATCAACAGTGACGAATTTGACGTACTTACTGGAGTCTCACATGGATGCGTGCTTTCTCCTTTTCCTTTTAACATAACTGTAGACTATGCTCTCTCCAAACCAGACTCAGACACAAGAGGGAGACAATGGACGTTAACCACACGCCTAAGCGATCTAGAATTCGCCGACGATATCTGCCTATTGGGACAAAAGTTATAAGATATCAATTGGAAACACTTTCCACTGAAGCCAATAAAATAGGTTTGAAAATCAATATTAGTAAAACCAACCCCATAAGAATAAATGCAAAATGCAAGGAACAACATGGTATTTACTATCGACAATACGCAGGTTGAAAATGTGGAAAACTTTACGTATTTTGGAAGTGTCATAACAGAAAACGAAGGTACAGAAGACGATATTCGTATGAGGATACGAAAAGCTCAACAACCATTCAGCATGCTTAACCGTGTCTGGAGTTCTGGCGAGTACACTACAAGGACAAAGATCCGAATATTCCAGTCAAATCGTATGTCTGTTCTGCTCTACGGATGCGAAACCTGAAAAGTGACAAAAACCCTTAGAGACAAACTGCAGGTTTTTGTTAACAAATGTCTATGAAAAATTGTTCATATCTTCTGGCCAAACACGATCAGAAACGAAGATCTACTACACCTGACACAACAATAGAAGGTAGAAAATAAAATAAAGTCCAGAAAGTGGGGTTGGATTAGTCACGCCCTTCGAAATAATAGTTCCAGTATTGCAAAGACTGCCCTAGAGTGGAATCCCCAAGGAAGAAGAAAATGGGGTCGCCCGGCACAAACTTGGAGATGATCCATTATGGACGAGACAAGAAGTCAAGGAAAGTCTTGGAATGAGGTGAAGGCCCTAGCGCAAAATAGAACCCGATGGCGCGTTTTCATTGAAGCTCTATGCTCCACTTAGGAGTTCAAAAACATTATATATTCATGCCGATCTCATGAAATAACTGTGCATTCACAGGCTGCCATTAATGGCCTTAGTGATTGTGATTATAAACCGGGAGATATTAACAGAACTTCAACCACGATTTTCTAAGTCCTGCCCTTTGCAATACTGGAAGGTTCGAAAAAATACTTACAATTTATGGAAAAATCCACGGGTTTCCTGCGACATTTTCCTGTGAAAATTAGATTTTTCATGAGGAAAAAAATGGGGAGTTGCGATGAATTTCTGAGTCCTGCCATATCCATAGACTGACAGGATACTATCAATTTTATGAAGAATTTTTTTTGGGCAGGAGTGTTGCAAAAGGACTAAGGGAGTATATAGATATACAAACATGTAATGAAAATAATGAAATTTTCATAATTTTCTGAGTCCTGCCAACTTAATCAATTAAACATTATTATTTGAAAATAATCGAAAAAAATGTTGGCATGACGTTTCCTAATGTTTAACTGCGCTTGTCCCTTTTAAAATTCTGTGGAAAATTTTCACCATGGTTCCGTGATTTTCTGAGTCATAAAATAAAGTTTATTATAAAATAAATAATTTAAGTGGACATTGTTTAAAATGGCAGGATGTTTAGTTACACCTTTTTTCCCATACATAGTTAAAAAATGTGTAAGAAAATTCGTTGAAAGTTACACGATTTTCTGAGTCATGCCATTTTGCACATATCTCAAGAATGTTAATATAAAGCTCTTTACAAAGAGGCAAGATGGTTGTGTAGTTATTTCGTATATAAAAATAAAATTTTAAGTCTGTAAAATAATTTCTGGTTGTTATACAAACATATTCACATCACCACAATTTTCATGTCATGTCATGTATGCTTAAATAACAATAATCTAAAACCGTTTACAACGTGGCAGGATAATCGCAAAGATATTTAATACATAAAAATTAATTTTTATATCGTTAAAACAATCGTACGGTATTAAATATTATATTCCTGAGTAATGTCTCGAATTTTTACACACCTTTTAAATCTAATACTAAACTGTAAGATCTGTATTTTAAGCGATTAGATCATATTTGTATCTAAGTAAACGTAATAAAAGTATTAGGAAGAAAATCAATAAGTTTACAATTAATTGCTTATAGTAGGGATTGTACCTATTATACAGGGTGTCCAGAAACTCTTCTAACAAACGAAGCCCGTAGATTCCTCAGATAATTTTAAGAAAATTTAACTTAATTCACCTAGTCCGAAAATGCTTCCTACGGAAGCTAAAGCTCTTTAAAGATGGCATATTGTAATTAGTTTTTTTAAAATAGCTCCAGAACACTTCTATTTAGAAAAACGAAAATTGGTACACCTATTTATCTTTCAGAGATAAATCGATTCCATCAATTGTCAATTTTTAGCACCGGTCATAGACGTCCATTTAGGGTAGGGAAAAGGATATTTTATCGCATAACTTTTCTGTATTTAACTTTTAAGCATTTTTGACACTGGATTATTAAACTATGGGGTATTCTTGTACTAAAATGTACTCTAGCTTTAGGTCGGTAGGATACGCCAGGTTCTAGAAAAATCGATTTGAAAAATTTTGCGGTTTTTGAATTTGAAAAAAAAAAATAAAAAAAAACTATTTAGAAAAACGAAAACATGTACCTACGTTTATTTCTCTTCCAGAGGTGAATCGATTTTATCAATTGTGAATTTCTAGTATCAGTCATAGGCGTTTTTCTTGGGTAGATCAACGAAATCTCATAACTTGCTTTAATTTTTAAGCATTTTTGACAGTAGAGTATTAAATTATGAGATGTTCTAGTACTAAAAGTTACTCTTGCTATAAGCCGATATATACACCGTCTTTTTTTATTTTGTATTCACATTTTTCTTAAATTCAAAATACGAAAAATTTTAAAATTGATTTTTTTAAAAACTGTGCATCCTACCAACTTAAAGCAAGAGTACCTTTTAGTACTAGAATACCTCACAATTTAATAATATAGTGTCAAACATGCTTAAAAGTTAAAGACAAAAAAGTTATGCGATAAAATAACCGTTGTCCTGCCCAAAACAGACTCCTATGACCGGATTCACAATTGAAGAAATCGATTTATCTCTGGAAGATAAAAAGGCGGACCAGTTTTTGTGTATCGAAATGGAAGCGTTCTGGAGATATAAAAAAAACTAATTACAAGCCGCACTCTTCAAAGAGCTCTAGCTCCCTTAGGAAACATTTTTGGATTAGGTGAATTGTGTTAAATTGTCTTAGAATGATCTAAGGAATCTTAAAATTATATACAGGGTGTTCCATTTAAAAAACATAAGTTTGTGTCGCCCTGTCAATATAAGGGTAGCCCTGTATATTAGAAAATATTTTTAAATTATGATCCTATCTTTGTCCCACGTTTTACCTATCGTAAATTTTTCGTATCTCTTACGACAAACGAGTAATTGGACTTTGTCACACTAATGCCCCACCCTGTATACGAAATAACTATAAAATCATACTGCCTCTTTGTAAATAGACTTATATTAAGATTCTTGAAACATATGCAAAATGGCATGACACAGAATTTTCTTACAAATCTAGGACTCCTGCCGTCTTACTAGAACCGTTCAACCTTCCTGCCGAGTACCGAAAAAGTATTGATTGCATTTGAGTATTAAAACTTTTTAAAGGCAGGACTCACAAAATCACGGAATCAGGGTGAACATTTTCCGCAGAATTTTCCAAGCGACAAGTATGCTTAAACATTAGGAGACGTCATGACAATATTTTTTTTTGATCAATTTGAAATAAATAAGTTTAATTTATTTAGTTGGCAGGACCCAGAAAATCATGAAAATTTCATTATTTTCCTTATATATTTCTATACATATATACTCCGTTAGCCCGTTTGCAACCCTCCTGCTCAAAAAATTTTCTTCATTAAATCGATAGTATTCTGTCATTCTACGGATATGGCAGGACTCAGAAATTCATCGCAAAACCCTATTTTTATTTTTTGGGAAAATCTAGTTTTTACAGGAAAATGTCACAGAAAATTTGTGGATGTTTCCCCAGATTGTAAGTACATCGTCTACCCTTCCAGTATTGCAAAAGGCAAGACTTAGAAAATCGTGGCTGAACTTCTGTATAATATCTCCCGGTCTACTAGGTTCCCGATGTCCAACCGTGAAAGGTCTAGCCCCAACAATGAGAGGCGCCATGCATATGATTTTCCCAGGATGTCGGCCCTAACGTAACCTGCATGGTGTGAAGGAATCGAGGCTCTGTGTATTTGGCCGACTTATTAGGCCAAACTTAACGGATCTGGGTCTTCCCAGCTAACGGCGACGTCTACAACAAGTACTTTGTCAGCCAGACAAAGTTCGTCGTAGATAGGAGACGAGCTGGTCATGTCTCTTACATCGTTGCCAATGTGCCGCTGAACACTTCTGGAGTACGTGGCTAAGAGGCACAAACGCTGATCCGGTGTGTTGATGGGATGCCCCTTGTTGGTCAAAGGTTCTCGCTCAACTGAATGGCTTTCACGTAGTCTCTCCCCGACCAGTAGGGCGGTGGATTGGTGGATTGTGGATCCAGGCAGAGCTTTCTGGCTGGCTTGAGCCTTGGGCAAGACCATTTCCGCTATAGCCAGTGTCCAGTCTCGAGCTCAACTCACGTGCTATTGATGCTGAACTGCTACCGGTGTTGGCTGTCCATTTTAAGAGTTTCTTCCAGAGGTGACTAACATAAGGCAAAGACAATAGTTAAGCTGTTGACGGATTAGGTGAGACAATCAGTTTTGTCAACCTCCTTCTTGAGATGGCCGGAACGTGCATGATCATGGTCATAACGCCCAGACCACCCTCTTTTGTGGGCGCGTGAATATAAGCATCAGCACACGTTTTGTTACGACGCAAAATTCTTCGCACGGCTATGCGTATGTTCCTGTCAAAACCCTTTAATGCTTTTAACGTGATTTTAGGACTTTGAAGCATGTCGATGTATCTCGGTAGCAAGTAGGTTTTTACCAAGTTTAGTTTCTGAACTGGCTTTTATCCAGGTTTTGAAATGCGATCGAGCTGGGTCTGCACATCTTTGAAGGCTACGTTGGTCTGACCGAGAGCATTATACCTTCGCCTTAGGTACTTAATCAACTCGCTCGGTTTTAACTGTTTTATCCTATCGTTGCCGACAGAGAAGAGTAAGCGCGTAACGCAATAAGAGTGCTTATTACCACGGTTTACGCTAACCGTATAAGCGGCACTCTTACCAGCGTTGATCGCCATTCCCCTCTTCTCCAAGAATTCAACAGCTGTCTGAAGCTGCTTGTTTCTATCACGGGGCGCTTCGGATAACAGAATTTAATCGTCAGCGTAACCCAACACTGAGATTGTTCTGCCATCTGCCATCGGCAAACCAAGCATACCTTCTTCGAGCCTGCATATCAGCTCATCGACCACCATGTTAAATAGGTTAGGTGGAAGCGTGTCGCCCTGCTTCACCCTTCAAGTTAATATTATTCGTCGACTTACTACCGGCGCGCGGCGGTGATATTCGTACGGCAGTTCAAGTACGTGTCCATCATATAACGCTTAAACGTAATCTCGAACCGTGTCATCGTTAACTCTATCAATCGATGAAAAACCGTGTCAAAGGCCTTGCGTAAAGCTATGGAGATTATATTGTACGGACGAAAGCCCCTTCTTCGTTCTTTGATGACTGTTTGAAGTGTCAGATTGTTTAATATACCGCCATAGATCTGTTTAAATCCTCTCTGGTTATCGTAGTAGTCTAGCACCGACAATCGCTTTCCAAGTATACAGTGAAACACCTTAACCAAAACAAAACAAATGGTTATAAGTCGCCAAATACCACCTCCAATGAATCGCCACCTTTTGGTATTAAAGTGGTCCGACAGTTCTTTAATACTTTCGGGGTTACACCAAATTGGAGCATGGTATTATAGACGAGGACCAACTTCTGAACAGGTACTTTACGCAGCTCTTTGATCTTTAATAAATCAGGACTGGCTGCTTGAGATTTCATTGTTTGTAAGACCCAAGGATTTCCGCCTCAGTGATAGCGTAACTCACCAAATTGGAATTCTTTGGATCAGAAATCGGTGCATCGTCCTCAAGCGATATTGATGAGAATATCGCTCTATATTCCCTTTCCACCGTTTTAATATTTGGGTGCACATCCGTACCCCAAATCGGTTTGTCATCTATGACAGCACGAGCCAGAGCTGATCTGTCAGTCTGATATCGATGTTAATAGGGCAAACGGTACAGTAGAGCTCTTTGGTGGCGTCTTTACATTATAGCAGGGGCGGGTTATTAACTTAACTTTGCGCACCTCCAACCGTTGCCATACAGTGAGCCAATGTTTGTGAGAGGAGTGACTCGAGAGTTATAAATAAAAAATTGTAGAAGCTGTAAATTTAATTTTAAAAAAATCTTTATACAAGGTTTTGGTATAGAATGTTCTGAATTGTTCAATGGTCGGTTCAGTTTTTTTCCAAAATTTATATTTTTGTAAAAAAACACTAACTTTTCAGACCATTATTTGTTTAATAAAAAATAAGCACCCACTTTTGGAGTATTTTTTGTTTCTCAGTTAGCTGATAGCTCTCAGTTGTCTGAGAGCCTTCTCTAGTTCTGCTTCTAAAATGATTGTTTCTGATTCTTTCATTGTATATTTTTTGTGTTCTGAGACTGATGGATATTTTGAATTTTGTTTGTACAATTCTGAGCAATAATTTTTAGTTTTCTGCAATGCTGCCTATGTCGATTTTTACTTCTCCATTATACAGTGTGGAAGGCACTTATGGAATAAAATTATTTCTGTCCTTGCTTCAAAAAATCACAAAAAACGCTGAGACCCGTCGATTTTTAAATAAAAATTTGCACTTTTTAAACATGAATGTTTAATGTCAGGGTGATTCATGCAAGTCTAGGAGAGTCCATAAGCTTTAATTTTAATGCAACACCCTGTATATTTTTATATTTTAAAAAGCTGCTTAATAACCTGATTTCAACGAACTATATCATGTAGCGTGTATTATGAATAATACAGGGAAAAATTTTGAAATTATAAAGTATGGAAACCACTTATGGAATAAAATCATTTATGTCCTTATTTTATTTATTTATTTATTTAACATGCTCTACAGGCCTTGGAGGCCTAGGGCTTTACAACTTAACAATAACAATTTTACATAATACAAATGACAATATATACTAATGTCTTATATTTGTTATATAATTTGATTTAATGTATATGTAAAAATTGCTGCACTATGTTTCTCCACTGTATCCTGTTTTTCGCTTTCTCTTTCCAGTCTGTAATTTCCATCGATCCTATATCTTCTTGAAACTTTTCGTGCCATCTTTTTATTGGTCTACCTCGTCTCCTTGTCCCAACTGGTTTTCTTAATAGTATCTTCTTTGGCATTCTTGACCTATCCATCCTCTCGACATGACCTGCCCACCTGATTCTTTGTGCCTTTGTGTATCTTGTTACAGTTGGTTCCTTGTAAAGCATCCTTAATTCTTGATTAGTTCTTCTTTGCCAACCATCTGCCGTATTTTTCCCCCGAAAATAGTCCTCAGTACCTTGCGTTCCCATCTCTCTATCATTTCTTCTTCTGTTTTGTTTAGTACCCATGTTTCACATCCGTAGGTGACTGTTGCTCTTATTACAGTTTGGTATATTCTAATTCTTGATACTTAATTTGACTTTAATAATTTTTTTAAACTGCCGACCTTTCGGTTACCTTTAGCTATCCTGTGCTTTAGTTCGTTTTGCTCGTGTCCTTTTTCATCTATAATGGCACCTAGATATGTAAAGTGATTTACTCGTTTAAATTTATATTCTTTTCCATCGAACGCTGTTAACTTTAGCATATCTACAGGTTCTCTTTTTGTGTTGCCTAGCACCATATACTTCGTCTTTTCTTCATTTATTTCTAGGCCGAATTTTTTTGCCTCTCTGACCAATCTTCTCATGATTTTCTTTAATTCGGTATTAGTTTTTGCTAGCAGTGTAAGGTCGTCGGCGTAGGCCATGCATTGATGTTCGTTACGGTAGATCGTTTCTTGTGTTTCTATTCTGCTGTTCCTTACAATCGTTTCCAAAACTAGGTTAAATAACACAGTTGATAGAGGGTCACCTTGTCTAAGTTCTTTTTTGACTATAAACTCTTCCGATTTGTGATTGTTCCACACTATTTCGTTAGATGTCATATTTAAGGTAATTCTTATTAACTTGATTAGTTTTTCTGGTATTTCCATTTGCCGTAGGGCTTCATACATTTTTTTTCTATTAATTTTGTCATAGGCCTGCTTAAAATCTATGAATAGTGCATATAAAACCATTTTATGTTCGTAGCAGCTTGTTTGGATTTCTTTTATGTTAAATATTTGCTCTGTCGTCGATCTATTGTTTCTAAAGCCTGCTTGGTATTCTCCTATTAGTTTCTCTGCGTATACCTCTAATCTTTCTCTTACAATCCTAGCAATTATCTTATAGCACACGTCCAGCAAAGCAATACCCCTGTAATTCTGCACCATCGTTGCATCCCCTTTTTTATGTAATGGGATTATCCAGGCTCTGGCCCACTCTTCAGGCATCTTTTCTTCTTTCCATGTAAGTTCTATCAGTTCATACACCTTTTCTAGTAGTTTTCTTCCCCCAGCTTTCAGCATTTCTGCATTTATTTCATTTGGACCTGGACTTTTATTGTTTTTCAATTTGCTTACAACTCTTTGCACTTCGTCTTTGGTTGGTTCGGCTATTCTTATATCTGCACCCTCTGTTCTGTCTTCGTCCTCTCCCTGATCTTCATCATCACTGTTTAGTAACGTTTCGAAATACATTTTCCATTCTTTCATAACTTTTCCCGGCTCACTTACTAGCTCTCCTTCTATGGTCGTTATGTAGCTTGTTTTGCTTTGGTAACCTTTTTCTACTTTTTTTACCTCTTGATAAAATGATCTTATTTCATTGTTTTTAAATTTTTCTTCTATCTCCTGCAACTTTTTTTCATTGAATTCTCTCTTTTTCTTCCTGCAACTTTTCTTTAACTGTTTTCGTACGTGGTTATACTCTTCTCTGTTTTTGTCGTTAGGGTTGGTCAACATACGTATTCTTAACTTTTTCTTCTCTTCTGACAGCTCTACACACTCCCTATCAAACCACTCCTTAGTTCTTGTCTGTTTTTTAATTCTGGGTATCAATTTTCTGCTTACTTCTTTTGTAATGTGTTTTATTTGTTCCCATCTTTCTTCTACATCTGTGGCTTCATTCTTTGTTTCCAAAAACAATTTTTCTATTTCTTCTTGATACTTTTGCCTGGTTGTTTCTTTTTTCAGTTCAGCTACTTCGTATGATTTTGTTCTTTTTGCATCCTTTTTTACAACTATTTTTTCTTCTACTTCACTTTTACATTCAATTTTTACTAAAAAATGGTCTGAACTGCAGTCTGCTCCTCTCATACTTCTGACATTTGTAATAAATTCCGCGTGTCGTTTTTCTATCATTACATGATCAATTTGGTTAACGGTTTTTCCGTCCGGAGATGTCCACGTACCCTTATGTATCTCTTTCCGCTGTAGCTGTGTACTTCTTACCACCATATTTTTTTCTATTGCAAAACTTATCAGTCTCTGTCCGTTGTGATGTGACTCGTCGTGTTTGCTATGCTTTCCTACTGTATTTCTGTAGATTGCCTCTTTCCCCACTTTTGCATTTAGGTCTCCCATTATAATTTTGACGTCATGTTTCGGTATCCTTTCATATTCCATCTCCATTTTTTCATAATATATGTCTTTTATCTCTTCATCTTTTTCTTCGGTAGGGGCGTGTACATTTAAAATGCTTATATTTCTTTTTTTCCTTTTAGTCGTATATAACACATCCTCTCCGATATGGGATTAAAACTCATAATATTTTCTTTTAGACCTTTTCTTATAATAAAACCTGTTCCCAACATCCTATCTGCTCCTCCACTTTTGAAAAAAACCACATTTTCTAATTCCGATATTTCTGACCTCAATTGTTTTGTTTCTTGTACCGCTACAATATCCAATTTATATCTTCCTACTTCTTTTACTAATTCCTTCATGGCTCCTTCCTCATAGGTGCCGCGTACATTCCATGTTGCCATTCTTATTTTCTCTTTTTTCCTTTTTTCCACTCTTCTTTTTTCTTTACCCATTTCTTTACCTTTTTCATCATTCTCTACGGAGTCAGACTTTTGATCTCTTGGCTTTTCTGTCTTATGGTTTTGTTTTGCCTCGTTATCTTGTTTATACTTCGTATTATCATTTTCCAATCTCATGTACTTGTCCGTTGCTTTAGTCGTTATAATTATTGGAGTCTTTTCTGCATTCCTTTTTAGTTTTTTGGGAGTCCTCTCTGGCTGTTATGTGTGCTTTCTGTCAGTTTACCATTATCCTTATCCTATTTCATATCTTTTCCATTAATATTTAGCTTCATATACCCTATTTTTACTGTATTACCCTTATCTTTTTCCTCCTTCGCTATTTTCCTAATTATAGCCTGTATCTCTCTTTCCATTTTTGTCATGTCAGACTCTATATATACTCCTTGCCCTGTTATGTTTCTAAGTTTACTTTTGTTCCTTAATACCGAGATTTTATCCGTCATATTTTCCATTTCTGCCAGAAATGATTTATCACCAATTTTATTTCCTTCCCTCAGTTTAACCTTTAGTTGCAGATTTGCTTCAATAAACTGTTCTAGTTTTTGTTTAGTGGACCTGTTATCATTGCTATCGAAAGTTAATCCTTTAATTATTATGTTCTTTTTTCTTTTATCCTTCTCAATTCTTTCTATTCTGTCATTTGCTTCATTGAGTCGTTTTTCTAACTCCTTATTCTTTTTCTCCAGCTGTCTGACACAATCCAATGTTTCTTGTTGCGCTCTGCGCAAGTTTTTTATTTCCATCATCATATCTTCATTTCTTGACATAATTGTCTGCATCATTTGTATCATCTGTTCATTTTGGTTATCACTCTTAGTCGGTGTTCTCCTCGTTACCTTGCTTTTTCTGAATAAATCTTCCGCATCGTACCCATCCCTACTTCTCTTATTCCCGTTCTCTTCGCTGCTGCTTTCATACTCCACTCTTGCCGGTCCCGTCTTCTTAATTGCTCCACCTCCACCACTGGCCATTTTTAAGGATTATATTAATTTGTGAATTTATTTATCAATAATTATGTAGTTAAAAATCTAATTGTTTACTTTTTATTTTGTTGGGTATCGATTAGTTGTTTTTGGTGTTTTTGTGGATTATCCGTCACCCAGCGCGCAGCGCCAGGATTCCTAGTGTCTAATGTATAATATGTTGCCTATTAATTGGTGCTAAATGTCCTTATTTTAGTAAATAATAAAAAATACTGGGAAACGTCAACTTTTAAATTCAAATAGGCGCTTTACAAACATAAATTTAAATATACAGGGTGATCCACGCAAGTACAGCATAGTCCATGTTCTGTAGTTTTAATGGATCACCCTGTATATTTTTTGTTCTTAGAAGCTACTTCACAACCTGATCTAAAAAAAAGTGTATTATGTAGGGTCCAATATGAATAATACAAGGTGAAATTTTTAAATTATTTATAAATTTTATGAAAACATTAAATATTAAATTAATACGAAACCCAATATAGATTTATTCTTAGTTAGAAAATGTACGTCTTTATTGAGATAACTATAGCTATGTGTGTAAAATAATACCAATTTTTAAAGTATGATAAATTATAAATTTCAAAATTTTATGTTGGTGTTTATAGGCTATTGATTATGTATTTTAGAAAGGAACTACAACGTTAACAGGGTTTTATTGTTTCATAATATGAAACAAGATTATATTATAGTCAATGGACCTCTATATTTGAAAAAACCTCGGAGTCCTACCATTTAAATGGGTGCGTTTTTGAGAAAAAGGTGAATTAGTACCTAGGCACAGGGCGAATTAGGGTGAGTTTTATGCACATTTAGTGCAAACACGTCTAAAGGAAAATTGTTCCAGGTTAAATGTACTATCGAAATATCATATTTTAAAGTCAAAAACATGTTTTTTTTACAAAAATATATCCAAAATAAAAGCAAGAAAAAAACATGGAAGATAGCAATTTTGATTTTTGCCCCATAACTTTTTTCCAGGGGGATATAGGTATAGACATTGCTTCACAGAAAAAAAACTTCTATTCTTCCTCTTTAAAATGTAGAAGTCCCTGTGATTTACAATTTACAAAATATGATTTTTCAAATTTGGCCACTCACAGTGATTTTGGGATATTTTCCTTGTTACTTCGCAAACATTGTTCTGTAGCTTTTTCCTACGCATTTCTAGGTATACGCAATGGTACATTTAGTAGAAAGAGAAGTCAATTACCTTTAAAATGTTTTATCGTAGAAGGGAGCATGGCTATATTTAAGCAAGATATGGTTTTTCAAAATTTTATACTTTTAATGATTTTTGATATATTTTACGATTATTTTTAAATTTCTCATTATAACTTTTTTTTATTGTATATTTGGATATATACATTGTGTAATAAAAAGGAAAGCTCATTTTCTTTAGTTTAAAATGGTGTACTGTAAAAAATTCTAGGACTATTTTTAAACAAGATATGCTTTTTCAAAGTGTGACATATACACAGGCAATAGTTGGAACCATATGGAAAACATTTTTAGTATTAATTTTATGAAAACAAGTTATTCTTTATAAAATGCTCTGCCTAGTCTAAAACCTAAAATTCAATCATCAGATATAAAATTGTATTAATAGTGTACGAGGTATGTTAAAAATATGAATTTGCTCAGGAGTAAAGTTCCTTTATATTTCACAATATCGAAAAGTTTTATTAAGAAAAATTATTTGTAATTTAAAATTATATTATAATATGCAATTATGTTCTTGATTGACTAATTGAAAAAAGAATAAAGAATTTTAAAATTTTTTCAAATTACGGATACTCTTGGGTATCCTACGGATATCTTGTTTAAAAATAGTCCAAGATTTTTTTGGAATACACCATTTTAAAGTAAAGAATTGCTGTTTTCTATTATGCAATGTACATCCCTAAATGTACAAGAAAAAAGTCATAATGAGAAATTTAAAAAATGATCAGGAAAAATATTAAAAATCATTAAAAGTATAAAACCTTGAAAAAGCAGAACTTGCTTCAAAATAGTCAAGCAACCTTATACAATAGACCATTTTAAAGGTAATTGACCCCTCTTTCTAATAAATGTACCATTGTATATACCTATAAATGCGTAAAAAAAAGTTACAGAACAACTTTTGCGAAATAATCGGGAAAATGGCCCAAAAATGCTGTGAGTGGCGAATTTTGAAAAATCCTATTTCGGAAAATAAAATGCTAGATACTTCTACTAAACTTCATTTTAAAGAGAAAGAATGTAGGTTATTTTTTGCTAAAGCAATGTCTATACCTATTTCCCCGTGGAAAAAAGTTATGGGGCAAAAAACAAAATTGCTTTTTTTCGTGTTGTTTTTTTGCTTTTTTTTTTAATATATTTTTGTAAATAAAAATATTTCTGACTTTAGAATGTAATATTTCGATAGTAAATTTAACCTGGAACAATTTTTCTATAGACGTCTTTGTACCAAAAGTGCATAGCACTCACCCTAATTCACCCTGTGCCTAGGGACTAATTCACCCATTTCTCAAAAACGCACCCATTTAAAGGGTAGCACTCCGCGGTTTTTTCAAATTTAGAGGTCCGTTGACTTTATGAAACAATAAAATCCCGTTAACGTTGTAGTTCCTTTTAGCTCTCTTATTTTGAACATAATCAATAGCCTATTAATATCTTGACGAAAATTATCATAATTTTAAAATTTCACCTTTTATTATTCATAATAGGCCCTACATAATACACTTTTTCGATGTGAGGTTGTTTAGCAGATTTTAAAAATATAAAAATATACAGGGTGTTTTATTAAAATTAAAGATCATGGACTATGCTAGAGTTGAGTGAATCACCCTGTATATTTATAGTAATGTTTAAACAGTGCATATTTGAATTTAAAAGTTGACATATCCTAGCGTTTATTATGTATGATTTTCTAGAATAAGGACACAAACCATTTTAATCCATAGTGGTTTCCACAAACTATAATTTTAAAATTTCACCCTGTATTATTCATAATACACCATACATGACATGGTTCGTTGAAATCAGGTTGTAAAGCAGCTTTTAAAAATATAAAAATATATAGGGTGTTCCATTAAAAATAAAGCTTATCGACTATGCTAGGCTTGCGTGATTCACCCTGTACATTCAAATTTAGATTTAAATAGCGTATACTTATATTTAAAAATACACGGGTATAAGCGTTTTTTTTAATTTTTTAAAACAAGAACAGAAATAATTTTATTCCATAAGTGCCTTCCACCCTATATACTAGTACTGAATTGCCTGACGTTGTGGCTTGAACTCTCCGGGCATGTATTTAACTGTATAAATAGTTTAACATACTTTAGCAGTAGATAAGGTAAAATATACAGTAATAATACTAATAAAGTGATAAAGTAGTGATAGGAATAAATGCAGAAACTACTTTAAATTGTGTTTTGTTTCTTCAATCAGTAATATTAAAATCGTTTTCAATGACCCCTAAGCACAAAATAAATAGTTACTGACCTGCTGTAGCAGCTGCAGCTTCGGCACCATACTCATTAACATCAATAAATGTCTTTTGGTTAACTTGGGAGACCTGAATTCTAGCATCGGCGATTCCAGTAAGGTCAGCATCGTCAAATATATCTGTAATTCCCAACTGGAAACAGAATAATTTTAGAAATACCTATCTAATAATGAATAAGACTATTTAAAATATAATAAGCGCCGATGTTTATATAAACAAAGATATAAGCGTTCAAAATCGTCGCCACTTAGGATGTGTATAGATATGATGTACAAACAGGAAAAGTAGTCGCAATCGGCAAAGAATTTGAAACTTTATTGTCTATTGATGAAGCATAACGTAAACAATTAACGTAAAAAGTGGAATTATGTATAGTTCATATAATTAGCTAGAATCTGTAAAAGTTTCAAGTTTCTACATAGTAAAAAACAAAAGAATTTAAGCATTTTCCATTAAAATCGTTTTCCTTTTATTTAAACAATTAATAAACATGCAATTTTTTATTGATTTTATTCGTGTATTGTTACCGCGAATGCATATGTCTGCAAAGTACCCCGCACAAACCTTATGGAAATTAGGTCCCAGTGGATTTCGTTCATACTTTGGGAAAATACCCTTTGAAGTATCCTGATAAAAAGTTCTCATGGGCACAACTCAATTGTATGAAGGATTTTCAAGATATAGAGGCACAAATTCGGAAAATTATAAGATTTACTGGGTATTCCAATTCCCTGAGTTACTGGTTACCTGGCAACATGTAGAAGTTTGGATCAAGGAAAAGTATTAGTAGTCTAGGATTTTTTCCTGGCTATCGAATGGCGACCTTTAGTTTGACCTTGACTTTCAACGGACGTCATCTTCTAGAGTTTTGAGGGTTTTCGGCATTAAACTGATATAAACAGATTACTCATGGGTTTTTGGGATCGCTAAACACGGATATGCCATCAGAATTGACCTCCGGAGGACGTAATGGCCATGGCCACAGCAAGGGACGTCATCTTCTAGAGTTTCGAGGGTTTTCGGCATTAAATTGATATAAGCAGATTACTCATGGGTTTTTGGGATCGCTAACACGAATATACCATCAGAATTGACCTCCGCATGACGTGGTGTCCAGGGCCACTGCAAGGGACGTCATCCTCTAGAGTGTCGATGGTTTTCGGCATTTAATTGATGCAAATGAATTACTGGAGGGTTTTTTGAGGTCGCTAAATACGAATATGCCACCAGAACCGACTCCCGGAGCACCTGGTTTCCAAGGTCAATGAAAGGGGCTCCTGAAGTTTCGAGGGTCTTTGTTACTACATTAATGCAAACGGATTAGTCACAGGTTTTTGGTGTTGCTGAATACGAATACGTGATCAGCACAAACACAGGAGCACCTGGTGCCCAAGACAGGTTATCTTCTGGAGTTAAAAACCTAAGAGTAATCCATTTGATTCCCCCGAAACACCAGAACACACATATTTTTGTTAAATACTATCTTGGTGGTTAGCATGTACATTTCACGTAAGCACTGATGATGACTGGTAAACCAGTCGAAAACTGGTTATGTGATTTTGATGTGGCCCTTTTGAGGGTTTTTAAGTATACCTTTTATACAGGATTTTACTGTTTTTTGTATTACATGGTATAGAAAACATAACAAACACCATAAAAGAAGGAGATGGTGGAACAATGAAGTTAAAACAGCAGTGAAGAAAAAGAAAATAGCATAGAAAAAATGCATTGAAACCGAGCTGAAAGAAGATAAAGAATAATACAAAAGGCTGAGACGATTAGCGAAAAACACCATAAGGAAAGCAAAAACAAAGACGTGGGAAGAGTTTGGAGAAGAATTACAGGAAAACTATGTAACAAATTATAGAAGCTTCTGGACAACAATCAGACATATGAAGAAAGGAAATCGTAAAGAAATAACAGCCGTAAGGGATACAACAAACCAAATCCAAACAAATCCAGAACAGATAGCTAAAGTATGGAAAGAATACTATGAAAACAAATTTAGAAATTAAACAATAGATGATAGAAGTGAAATATATCAAGATAACCAGAACAAAGAAATAGAGCAAATAAGTAGAGAAGAAGTAATACAGGAAGTATCAAACGTAAAAATAGGTAAAGCTGGAGGGGATGATGACATAGACCCGGAAATGGTCAAGTACGTGGGAGAAGAAGGGATAAACTGGTTGTTGAAAATGTACAAAGAGGCATGGGAAAAGCAGCAAATTCCAAAAGACTGGCAAAGTAACCTTATAGTACCAATATACAAAAAGGGAGAACACCTCAACTGCGAAAATTATAGAGCAATATGTTTATCATCGGTATGTTTTAAAATATACACGAAAATAGTAGAGAAGAGGCTAAGACAAGAGGTAGAAAAAGAACTGGAAGAGGAACAAGCAGCGTTTAGACCAGAAAGACAGACAAACGATAACATTTACATCATTAGAAATATAATAGAAAGAAGTATTGACTCGGGAGGAAAGCTCATTCTAGCGTTTATAGATCTAAGGGCAGCATTCGACTCTATAGAAAGAAAAATTATATGGAAATGCTTGCAGAAGACGAAAGTACCAATTACACTGATAAAAATAATTGAAAGTATATACAGAGTAGTAAAAGGGCGTGTACAGATAGCAGGAGAAAGATCTGAAGAATTCAATTGGGAAAGAGGTATCAAGCAAGGAGACAGTCTTAGTCCGCTACTATTCATAATAGTCATGAATGAATTGACTAGAAATACTGGAGAAAGAACGAACCAAATACAGACAACAATAGGATACCAAAGACTACAGCCAATAAAAATAGAAACCTTATTGTATGCGGATGATATAGTCCTTATAGCAGATTCCGTGACAAAAATGCAAAAACTTATAAACATATGGACAGAAGAAATAGAGAAATTAAAAATGGAAATAAACATCGAGAAAAGTAAAATAATGGTCATCGGCGTAAAGGAAGAAAATAAAGTAAATATAAAATGCAAAAATACTCAACTGGAAATAGTTACCGCATATGATTATGTTGAAAGTATAATTACCAATGATGGGAAAATGGACCTCGAAATAACAAACAGAACCAAAAAATCAAACAAACTGTACTACGCACTAGCGCCAGTTCTGAGGAAAAAAAATTGTACCAGGAAACAAAAATTAAAATATATAATACGATTGTGATACCGACGATACTGTATACGAGCGAAAATTGGACTTTACAGAAAAAGCATAATAGTAGGATAAATGCAATTGAGATTAGACATCTACGAGCTATAGCCGGAAAGACCAAATGGGATAGAACAAGAAATGAGGCAATAAGAGGGATAACTAAACAGGAACCGATAATGAATAAAATAATAAAGAGACAATTAAACTGGTATGGACATCTAATGAGAATGAAACCTAGTAGACTAACAAGGAAAGTTCACGAAACAAGGAATATTACAAAAAAGAAAAAAGGCAGACCGAGGAAAAAATGGATACAGCAAATAGTAGAAGCAGGAAAAATTAAACAGAAAACAAGACAGAAAAGAATGGAAGAGATGGGTGAATATGTAGCTAAACTTAACCCAAATCCGACACCTGAAAGGGTATAAAGAAGGGGAGAAAGAAAAGAAAAGTATTACATGGTACACAGCCAACCACAGGAAAACTTTTTCCTTGTGAATTTTTATAACTAATCCGTTTGCATTAATGTAGTACCAAAGATCCTCGAAACTCCAGGAGCCCCTTTTATTGACCTTGGAAACCAGTAATTCATTTGCATCAATTAAATGCCGAAAACCGTCGAAACTGTAGAGGATGACGTCCCTTGCACTGGCCCTGGCCACCACGTCCTCCGGAGGTCAATTGTGATGGTATATTCGTGTTTAGCGATCCCAAAAACCCATGAGTAATCTGATTATATCAATTTAATGCCGAAAACCCTCGAAACTCTAGAAGATGACGTCCGTTGAAGGTCAAGGTCAAAGTAAATGTCACCATTGGATAGCCAGGAAAAAATCTTAGACTACTAGTACTTTTCCTTGATCTAAACTTCTACATGTTGCCAGATAACCAGTAACTCAGGGAATTGGAATACCCAGTAAATCTTATAATTTTCCGAGTTTGTGCCTCTATATCTTGAAAACCCTTCATACGATTCAGTTGTGCCCATGAAAACTTTTGATCCGGATACTTCAAAGAATATTTTTCCAAAGTATGAACGAAATCCACTGGGACCTAATTTCCATAAGGTTTGTGCGGGGTACATTTTCATTCATTTGCACTGAAGAAAAGGCAGTCAAATTAACGTCTAAAGATTTGACCCAAACTCTTGAACTAAAGAAAAGCGTTTAATAAAATATTACTGAAATTCTTATATTTAAACGGTCTAAGCTAATTTATTAGTGGTCTACGGCATAAGGATACGGAAGGGAACGGAAAACCACTGTATTGAAGGTCTAAAATGGCATTCCTAGACAATCATAATGGCATTTGAGAAAGCCCAAAGACACCTTCATGAATCATGGAAGTCGGAAACCAAGATCCGGCAGGAGAGGTACACTTGAAGAATATGAGGCCTCTCAGGTCGTCAGCAAACGAAACCCTCATAATCAGAAGGAAACCAAGAAAACCATTGGTTTAGAAAAAATAGAAAAAGGAAGAACCCTAAGACTGGCCACATGGAACGTGAAGAGTTTGTATCAACCAGGTAAGCTCGATAACCTAACAGCTGAAATGGATCGCCTTAAGATAAATATATTCGGTATCAGCGACGTTCAATGGCCCGATTCAGGAAAACTAACCACAAACAACGGCATAATGTATTATGTTGGTAACAATGATCCAAGACATCGATATGGAGTTGCGATACTTGTAGACAAAGAGACAAATAAATCTGTCGTTGGTTTTACCCCCTACTCTGAAAGATTGATGATGATTCAGTTACAAACATTCTCTAAAAAGATAAACGTTGTCCAAATCCTACTGCCGACAAAGATGAGGCCGAGATAGAAAGGTTCTACATGCAATTGAACGAAATCATAAGATCCACAAAAAAGATGTTGGTGATGGGAGATTTCAACGCCAAGTTTGGAAAAGGAAAAGTGGATGGATGTGTGGGAGAATTTGGCTTGGGAGAGAGAAATGAAAGGGGGGACAGACTTGTCGAATTCTGCCAAAGCGAGGAGATGTTAGTAATGAATACCTTATTTAAATTACCTACAAGAAGACTTTATACCTGGATATCACCGGCGGATTCGGAAGATCACATTGGAAGAAACCAGATAGATTACATTTTAATCAAATCCAGATATAAAAACACTATAAAGTCTGTGAGAACATACCCCGGAGCTGACATATAGTCCAGGGTAATAAGGTTTTTCCCATGAAACTCGAGCAGCCAGGGTACTAAAGCGTTTTTTCGACAGGTAATACCTATAGGGACAAATTATAACTATTTCCTGCGTAGGATCTGGCGGCCATTTTTATTTATAAACAATTAAGTGTCAAAAAAATGGCATTTTTCCTTTTTTTTTAAGTCAATGGAAAACAGTGAAACTTATGGTTTTTTTAGTACAAATATCTTTGAGACTATGGAAAAAGCTTTAAAATGACGTATTACAAAGTTTGATACACTCATTTATTGTTAATATAATTGCGAAAAAAGGTCGGATTTGCAAAAAAAAAATTAATTTCGCAATATCTATTGTAAAAATTAGTGAACAGCTTTGAAATTTTTGTCATATAATGGTTCTTTAGTGCTTAATACGTGATAAAAATTTCAAAGCGATTCATTCAATTGTTTAAATTTTATTCAAATTGTTTTTTCCAGAGAGCATTTTTTTGCAATAACATAAGTCAGAAAGAAATGACGTTAGAACCATTCCACAGGTGTCAAATGAAAGAGCATGAGCTATATTTTCAACTTGGTTTAAAAAAAACGAATAAAAAATGCATTTATTAGTAATAAATAATTATGCAAAAGTACCGTAAATCTTTCCTTATAAACTTTTTATTTTGTTATATAAGAAATTATATATATTTATTACAATTTTTTATCAATTATAATATAAATAACATTACTTGGTAATTGTGCACTTAAAACAGGGTAAAAAAGTTATTTTTTTTTGGAAAAAGTTATCCAAAAAGTTTATACGGAAAGATTTACGATACTTTTGCATAATTATTTATTACTAATAAATGCATTTTTTATTCGCTTTTTTTAAACCAAGTTGAAAACATAGCTCATGCTCTTCCATTTGAAACCCGTGGAATGGTTCTAACGTCATTTTTTTCTGACTTACGTTATTGCAAAAAAAATGCTCTCTGAGATAAAAAATTCGAATAAAATTTAAACACTTCAACGAATTGCTTTGAAACTTTTATCACATATTAAGCACCAAAGAACCCTCATTTGACAAAAATTTCAAACCTGTACACTAATTTTTACAACAGTTATTGCGAAAATATTTTTTTTTGCAATTCCGAACTTTTTTCGCAATTATATTAACAATAAATGAGTATATCAAACTTTGTAATATGTCATTTTAAAGCTTTTTCCATAATCTCAAAGATATTTGTACTAAAAAAATCATAAGTTTCACTGTTTTCCATTGATTTGAAAAAAAAAGGGAGAAATGCCATTTTTTGACAGTTAATTGTTTATAAATAAAAATGGCCGCCAGATCCTACGCAGGAAATAGTTACAATTTGTTCCTGTAGGTATTACTTGTCGAAAAAACGCTTCAGTACCCTGGCTGCTCGAGTGTCACTAACAGGGTATATTTTTGTCTTATTATCCTGGCCTAATAAATTCAGATCATAATCCATTAGTAGGCGTAATGAAGATAAAACTGAAAAAGATCCAAAAACAAACAAATATACCACGATTTGATGTCTCAAATATAAAAGAAGAACCTGTACGTCAGAGGCTAAAAGCAAAAATAAATGATAACTTAAAGAAAATCAAACAAGACGTGATAAAAACAACAGATGTAAATGACAAATGGAACGTGATACAAGAAACGTTAGTAGAGGCAGGAAAGAAGATAGTACCCACAAGAATAATAAAAAAACAGAGATGGATGACTCCAGAAATTCTAGAGCTAATAGAGGAAAGAAGGAAACATAAAGGCAGGAGTAAGGCAAAATACAAGGAAATCCAAAAATTAATTTTTTTTAACATCCCATTTATTTACAATCTGTAATAATGATTACAATAAGTAAATTGTTTAACAATTAAAAGAGACTTGCAGGAGACTGTCCAGTGACAATAACCTATAAAATCATAATTTTAGTACTTAACAAAATTATTTGTGACTAATAAATAAAACCCTATAAATAAAACTCTATAATAAATAAAATATTTTTGAAAATTTAAAATTTAAAATCTTGTTCGTAGATCGCTTGGAGTGTGGCGCTTTAGCCTTCTGTTTGCCTGGGGTCTCATTAGGTTCTTCGCTAGCCTGTTGGGGTGGTTTTGTAGTCGGATGTCTTATTTTTGGGCGTAACTGGCAATTTCTTCTTTGACAGTCTTCATTTGGAGATCACGATTGATGTGTTCATTGGGCATGTACCACGGTGCATTTGTGATAATGCGCAAGGTTTTCGATTGGAATCTCTCCAGGATGTCGATATTGGATCTCGACGCAGATCCTCACAGTTGGATACCATAGCTCCATATTGGCTTAATCACTGCCTTGTATACTAAAATTTTATTGTACAAACTCAGTTGTGACCTTTTTTCTATCAGCCAGTACATTTTATTGAGTTTCAGACCCAACTGTTTTCTTTTCGTGAATATGTGTTTCTTCCACGTTAATCTGCCGTCCAAGTGCATACCTAGGTATTTTACGTCATCCTTTTGTTGTAGTACTTGTATTTATTGAGACGGTTGGGCACGTATCTTTTCGATTAATGAACGTTATATGTACTGACTTGCTTTCGTTTACTTTAATTCGCCATGTTTGTAACCAGATATTTATACTGTCGACGTTTGTCTGGAGCAGTTGCGAGGCGATGTACGGGTTTGAGTGAGCTGCAATGATTGCTGTGTCATCTGCATATGTGGCTGTGATGATGTTTTGGCTTGTAGGAAGATCTGCTGTGTAGAGTAGGTAGAGAACTGGTCCAAGGACACTACCCTGAGGTACTCCAGCTTTGATTGGATGTAAGTTAGTGCACTGATCTTTAACTTTTACAAGGAAATGGCGGTCGGAGAGATAGGACTTGAGGATTAGAAAGTAGTTGAGAGGAAGGACCTTTCTTATTTTGTATAGCAAGCCAGTGTGCCAGGCTTTATCAAAAGCCTGCGAGACATCCAAAAAGGCTGCAGAGCAGTATTGCTTCTCTTCTAAGGCTTTGTTTATGGAATTGCAGACTCGATGAATTTGCTCGGTGGTAGCATGTTGTTGTCTAAATCCAAACTGGTGGTTGGGTATTAGCTGCTTTTCCACGAGGATTGGCTGTAATCTGTCTAGTAAGAGTTTTTCAAAAACCTTTGACATCACTGAAAGTAGACTGATAGGTCTATAGGACTTAACTTCTTCTACAGACTTGCGTGGTTTGGGTATTAAGATGATTTGTGCCACTTTCCACAAAAGGGGATAGTAACCAGTTCTTAAGATTGCGTTAAAAATCTGTGTCAAATATTGCACGCCTTTCTTGGGAAGTTCTTTTAAAATTCTTGCAGTGATTAGGTCGAACCCTGGGGACTTTTTTGGATTCATATCTGTTTGGATTTTGTTGCAAACTTGTTTGGCTGTGAATTTCTCCAACGGTGCTTCTAGTTGGTATGGATATTCTAAATACAATTGAATATTATCTTCTGCATCAGAGTTGTTGTTTTGGGCATGTGGTTGGAACGCTTCCTCCAGGTATTTGGCAAAGACTGTAGCTTTTTCGTTGTTACTTTTATCCCATCGTCCGTTACTGGCCCGGATAGGCGGATTAGAGAGTTGTGGTCTGTTAATATTTCGTGTTGCCTTCCATAGCGAGTATTCGGAGGTTTCCGTGGCAGATAGATTTTGTAGATATCGTTTTATGTCGTTGTTTTATTGTTGTTTAACAAAGTTTTTAGTCGCGCTGTAGCTTGGTTTAATCTATTTTTATCCTGGGGTGCACGGGTTCTTTGCCATACTTTCCTTAGTCTTCTTTTTTCTGCGATTTTTTCTTTTATTTCGTTGGGTAAATCAATTGGTATATTTACTACTTAGATATGGTGGAGGTTCTGTTTCGAGGATATTCGTGGATATCATGACCAAGACAGGAGAGTGGTCGGATGAAAGATCGAAACAAGATTGTGCTGTCTGGGATTCAAGTGGTATTCCTTTCGTCACACAGAAATCAACCAAATCTGGAATTTTGTTTGTGTCTGTGGGCCAGTATGTGGGTTCGCCAGTAGATATGTATTTTAGGTTGTTTGTTTCCATTGCCATGTATAATTGCCTACCTTTCGGGGTTATTAGCCTGGATCCCCAGTGAGTGTGTTTTGCGTTATAATCGCCGCCTGCTAGAAACCTGTTTCCTAGTGTGTTGAAGAATTCTTGGTATTGATTTTTGGCTATAGTATGTCGTGGTGGACTATATATTGCAGTTACTGTTAAAGGACCGTTCCGGTCTTGCTAATACTTGTTGCTTGTATATAGTCTCTTTTAAACTTATTTAACTCATGGTGTTTTATCGATGACTTAATTATGATTGCAGTTCCTCCATGTGCAGTGCCATCTGGATGTTTGGTGTTATATATTGCATAGTTGGGAATTCTCAGATAGCTTCTATTTGAAAAGTGTGTTTCAGATATTAACATTATGTCGATGTTGTGTATTAGTATAAAAGCTTTAACCTCTTGAGCATGATTTGTTAGCCCGTTGGCATTCCAAATAGCTATTTTTAAGAATTTGATCATTTTGTTAATTTAGTGACGACGGTGGTGAGAAAGTTTAACAGTGTACCCATTTGTTCCATCAGGACTTTTATCATATTCTTTAGTTCAGCCATGTCATTTGAGGCGGGAGTATTGGTAGTAATTACTTCTGTTTGGTTTGTATTACTATTCGTAATTTGTTGTGAATTATTAACGATTTGGGCGTAGGTAACTCCTGCTTGGACATGTTGTGCATGATTAATTGGCATACTAGGCCTGGGTCTAACCGTTGGGAATTTTTTCGTTTGTAGCTCCTTGTATACCCTGTAACCTTTGTAGTTTGCTGGGTGGTCTCCCTCGCAGAGTACACACTGGACGTTGGCACTTCTTTCTTTATTAGTGCATTGCTGTGTTGCATGATCCCCTGTGCACTTTACACATCGTGGTCTAAGGTGGCAGTATGATTTGGTATGTCCGTATCGTTGACATCTAGAACATTGTGGTATCTCTCTTTTTTGGTACGGTGGTTCAATTTTAATCTTATGGTTTAATAGGAACTCAATGTCATATATCTCTATTATTATCAGAAGGTTCCAGGCCGACGAAAAATAGTGATAGCTGATCTTTAGTTTTAGGGTGTTTGATATTCCAAATGTTTCTAACAGTGTGGTCTTTCTCTTCTATTTCCTTTTTTATAAGATTTTTGTCCATCGAGTAATGCATGTTCTTAAGAACAACCCTGAAACTGCGCTCGTTTTTTATTTGATAAGTATGAAACTCTGTCTTTTTTTCCGATAGGGCTTTTGTTATTGTACTATAGTAGTCAGCAGATTTTGGCTGAAGTTTAACTTGATCGGAGCTAAGAACTTTTAATTCATAATTATTTTCAGCAATTTGGTTTAGTAATTCGATAAGTGGGGGAATGTGTTTAACCCCTTTAATAAATATTGGAGGCGGTTTGGTTATTTTCTATTTTTCACTTGTGCTTTCATTGTCATTTATTTCATCATCTTTTGACTCGCTATTTAGTGCCTCGAATCTGTTAGAAGTGGTAGTCGGCGAGTTCAGCCAGTAATCGTTTATTTTTGTTTGCTTTACAATTCTTTTGTCTGGACTAGTTCGATGTCTTTTGTTGGAGTTTTCGACTGTTTTCCATTCGGTTTGATTTAATGAGGTGGAAGGTGGGTTAGTATATTGGGGTTGCTTTAAGGGTTGAGAGTAAGATGTGTTTAATGGTTGAGAAATTTGATTATTACCTTGTAATTGTTGATCAGTGCACATTTGGTATTTTGGAGCGTACGCCACTGGCTGCTGACTAGTACCCATTACGTCGCATTGCATAGGTTCGTTAGATTGCAGAATATTCTGATTTATCACCGTCGAAGCGGAATCCATTTTCGTTTTTTGGGTCCCATTAACAATCGTTTAATTTGCTTCACCACAAACTGGATTTTTTTTTGTATTTATATTTAACTAAAGATAAGCATCTTTAATGAGTCACATACTTAAAACATTTTTGAAAATAATACACAGTAGAATTGTTAAAACTCTCGAATATGAAATCAGTGACACACAATTTGGCTTTAGAAATGGTATGAGCACACGAGATGCTTTGTTCGGCTTGAATGTGCTGGCCCAGAGATGCATGGACATGAATCAGGATATGTACTTATGTTTTGTAGACTTTGAAAAGGCATTTGATAAAGTTCAACATAAGAAGCTTGTAGATATATTAAAAAGCAAAAATATTGACAGTCGTGACATGAAAATTATATCTAATATATATTGGAATCAAACTGCCAAGATAAGAGTTGACAACCAGGATACGCAAGATATCAAAATACAGAGAGGAGTCCGTCAGGGTTGCGTGCTGTCTCCACTACTTTTCAATGTCTACAGTGAAGCGGTATTTCAAGAAGCGCTCTCAAATTCAATAGAAGGTATATCTATCAATGGAGAAGTTTTGAACAACTTACGTTTTGCAGACGATACAGTAATAATAACAGATAATAACAATGATTTACAGAACGTAATGGACCGCCTTAATGAACGCTGTCATGAGTACGGACTGAAGATGAATTTAAAGAAAACTAAATGCATGATCATAACTAAATCAGCACACGTAAACATCCAATTAACTATTGAAGATACTGTGATTGAGAGTGTGGATAACTACAACTACTTAGGAACATGGATAACATCAAATGTAGACCAAACCAAAGAAATTAAGACACGTATTGAAATAGCACGTGCATCATTCATTAAACTTAAAAATTTTCTTTGTTGTCGGGATATAAGGTTAGAACTACGCCTAAGGATGCTTCGATGTTACGTGTTCTCTACTCTTCTTTGTGGCTTGGAAGCGTGGACGTTGAAACAAGTCCATTTGAATAAGTTGGCCGCCTTTGAATTTTGGTGTTACAGAAGAATCCTACGAATATCATGGATTCAAAGAATGTCGAACGTGGAAGTAACTAGAAGGATAGGAAATCAACCGGAAATAATACTAACTATCAAAAGACGAAAACTTGAGTACTTGGGACATGTGATGAGAGGGCAAAAATACTCATTATTACAACTTATTATGCAAGGCAAAATCCGAGGAAAGCGAAATGTGGGAAGACGAAGAACATCCTGGCTTAAGAACTTACGGGAATGGTTCGAATGCAGTAGTGCAGAGATATTTAGAGCGGCAGTCAACAGGGTCCGCATTGCCGAGATGATTTCCAACCTTCGATAGAAGATGGAACTTAAAGAAGAAGAAAGATAAGCAGACTGGTAATATCGACTGTCTCGTTCGAAATTCAAACAAAGACTAGAGATTAATAGGAAAGAAAATAAAAGAGGCCAAATCCACCTGGCTGGCAAATCAATGTAGTGAAATAGAAGAATATTCTAAAAAGTATGATAGCTTTAACATGCACAAGAAAATAAAGGAAATCACAAATACACAGCGAAAAAAGAAAGATGGCCTTCTTAAAGACATAAATGGAAAAATTATTATAGAAGTCAAAGAGAAATTAAAAAAGTGGAAGATATACATAACAGATCTGTTTAAGGATAATAGACAAGAACCGGAAGAAATCGACAGCGAAACGGGACCAGAGATCATAATGGAGGAAATCGAACAAGCAATACCAAACGCAAAAAACGGAAAAACTGTAGGTCCAGACGAAATACCTGCGGAATTACTGAAATGTCTAGACGATGAAACTCTACCGGTACTACTGCATCTGTTTAATGAAGTATATAAAACCGGAAAAGTCCCTCAGAAATGGTTGGTGTCCACCTTTGTAACAATACCAAAAACAATATACGCCAAAGATTGTTCGGACTATAGGACAATATCACTAATAAGCCATACCCTCAAAATATTTCTAAAGGTGATTCATGGAAGATTATACAGAAAGCTAGAATAATGATATGGATGATACCCAATTTGGGTTCCGCAAAGGACTTGGAACAAGAGAGGCATTGTTTGCGTTTAATGTCCTCTCTCAAAGATGCTTAGATATGAACCTGGATATTTATTCCTGTTTCATCGACTTCGAAAAAGCGTTCGACAGGGTCCGACATGAAAAACTAATAGAATTATTGAAAAACAGAGATATAGACAGACGAGATTTACGAATTATCATCAATCTGTATTGGAATCAAAAGGCCAATATAAAGATAGAAGAACAAGAATCCGAGAATATTGATATAAAGAGAGGAGTAAGACAGGGTTGTGTTCTGTCGCCGCTACTGTTTAACCTGTACAGTGAAGCCATATTTCAGGAAGCGATAGCGGAGCTAAGTGATGGAATCTCTATAAACTGAGGAATAGTAAATAACATAAGATTCGCTGATGACACCGTTATAATGGCAGACACCCTGGAATCGCTACAAGAATTGCTAAATAGAATTAACGATTATTGCATTCGATACGGACTAAAAATAAACAAGAAAAAAACTAAATTTATGATTGTCTCAAAAACAGAACATGGAAATGAAAGGTTAATGATAGAGCAAACCCAAATAGAAAAAGTTAAGACATACAAATATCTGGGAACCTGGGTTGATGACAAAAATGACCAAAGCAAAGAAATTAAAGTCCGAATTGAAACTGCAAGGCAAGAATTTATAAAATTGAAGACACTGCTTACAAACAAAGACCTTCAGTTGCCTCTCAAATTGAGGGCTCTAAGATGCTACATATTTTCTATACTGCTATACGGAATGGAAGCTTGGACATTGAAGAGACAACACATAAGAAGAATAGAAGCGTTCGAAATGTGGTGTTACAGAAGAATATTGAAAATTCAGTGGGTTCAAAGGATTACCAATGTTGAAGTGCTACGACGTTTAAATAAGGAGTTAAAAATTATGAAAAATGTAAAGACTAGAAAACTGGAATATTTGGGTCACATTACCAGAGGAGAAAAATATGAGTTGCTGAGAATTATTATGCAAGGAAGGATCCAAGGAAGAAGAAACATAGGAAGAAGACGCATCTCCTGGCTGAGGAACCTTAGAGAATGGTTTAACTGTAGTTCATTACAACTATTGAGAGCAGCAGCCAACAAAGTGACCATAGCCATTATGATATCCAACCTCCGATAGGAGAGGGAACTTTAAGAAGAAGCTAATTTATTATACCAAAACCAAAGGATCTTTCGCATTTACTAGTACGTTAGTTAGATGGCTGTACTCCAGTTACTTGAGAATAAAAAGAATGAAGAAAATTTATCCATGGGAAGCCGAGAAAATACATTTTTTTAATGTATACCGATTTTGAACTTTCAGGTTCTATTTTTTTAACCTAGTTTTTGATTGGGATTTTGGCATTTTTAGTATATTTCACGCGTAATACCGATTGTTTTTATTATTATAAAATGTTATGAGTGTCTTGAAGATAAGAGAATTTTTACGTAGAAAGAGAACCGAAATAAAAAGTTAATGGTTTAAAGAAATTAATTACCTGGGAGCCAAAATAGATCAAAATGGTCATGATGAACGGAAGATAAGGCAAAGATAGCTAAAGGAAATAAAAAATGTGGAGCATTAAGAACAATAATGAAATCCAAATCCTTATCAACCAAAACAAAAATCAGAGTTTATAAGACTGTTATTATACCTACACACATACGCATGCGAAACATGAGTGCTAAAAAAAGTCAGAAAGAGACCTTTTCGAAAGATAGGAGAGAAAAATGGAAAGAGCAATATATGGAGATGTGACGATAGAAATTCAGTGGAGAAGAAGAACAAATAAAGAATTGGAAGAATTGTGTAAAGAGCCAACAATAACGACGACGATCAAAGCACAGAGAATACGATATTTTGGGCACATCGAAAGAATGTGATGTAAAAGAATGCCAAAAATGGTACTCTCATGAAGACTAATACAAAAACGAAGGAAAGGCGGTCCAAGAAAAAGATGGAAGCCCAGTGTGTATGAAGACCTGAAGAAAAGTACATTGAGATATGGAAAAAACTAGCATTGGACAGAAGGAGATAAAGGGAGGTTGGGAAGGAGTGTATAAAAAGACTAAAGTGTAATAAAATGTAAAAAAAATTGACTAAAATCCTTTATAAAAGGCTTATTTGTTAAAATCCCTAAAAAGGGCTACATCACAGAACTAGCTTTCGATCGGATGCGTATAACCTGATAAGATAATGCAAATTTTTTAAATTTTAACTACGGTTTTAAGAAAAGTTATAGGTTATACTCACTTGATTCTAACATGCTAACCACCAAAATACAAAAATATATGGGTAAAAACCCTTTAAAATTATTCCGTCATGGAAACAGACAAAATATCGGGTTTTTGACAAAACATCGTAAGCATCAATTTTCCGAAAATGGGATTTTTATCTTAAATAGTTCCTTACGATAGTATACAGCTAATTAAAAATTATTTTTTTCCTAATAACATCCGAATTGTCTAAAATTGAATTTAATGTTTATCGTAACCACCGCATTTCAAACTCATTTTGTGCCTATGGTATCGTAAACGCCAAGGTAGTACCAACAGTTGATGGTAAACGCCATCAATCTTGTCGTTTACGTTTGGATATTTTGCCGCTTACGATAAGATTCAATGACCAAAATGACCGTTAGGATTACTCAGTGTTATCTTAAATGTGTTAGAATTCAGTGGAAATTTTATTTCGCTGCAACAATTTAAAACGAAAATAGTGGTAGTTTTTATAAATCCTTTTATTCAATAGATGCGGTAAGTTTGTAATACTTGTTTTTATGGTTTATTGTCTTTTTCATAGAATTTGAAGTCTAATTTACTAATTTGGTAATGACGTAATCTATGGTTTTTAGTTGTTCTTGTGCACATATCATAAATATTATATTTGCAACAAAAATATATCAACTTAGTAGTAAATATATCAACGTAGTAAGTTCACTGAAACCTGAAACAAATGTAGGGGAGTCAATATAGAACGAACATTGAAACATAGTTTTTAATTCCAAACAACTTTTTTTATTAACAATTTTCGATATTGTGAAATATAAAGCTACTTTACTCTTGAACAAGATTCACATTTTTTGACATACCTCGTATGAAATTAATGAAATTTAATATCTGATAAGTAGTTTTTTTAAACTAATAATAAAAAGTAATCAATAGTTTCCAAGTTATGCAGACATACTGTGTAAGAGCTCAAAACAATTACATTTATACATTTTTAAGCTTGTTATTATTTAGGTAAGTTGTAGGTACAGAAAAAGGTTTTGATGACTTTGTACAAACATTTTTTTAACTGATATTTTTCGGTTATTGTATTACCTACATTTGTTTTATCTTTCTTAATTTTCTCAAAAAGATGTTGTTTATTTCATGTCTAACGCAAAATAATTTAGTGCAGTTTAAAGATTACATCTTAAGCTTTAAAAAAACACATAAACCTATGTCGGAAACATGTCATACCACAGGAGTTTGTGCAAGAATATGAAGAGTTAAGTTACAAAAGTGAAATTCCTGACACATTGGCAGAAACTGATGAAGAAGATCAGAGTGTCACATATTAATATATGTATTAAATTTTATTTTTCTTTGTCGATTTTTGTCATGAGTCATGAATAATATTTTTCCTCTTAAGATACTTACGTTATTTATGAATATTCATTTATAAATTGATACCTTAAAACTATCGATGTTTATCTTAAGCGACAAGCTTCAACTAAAATTTACACAGACAAGGTCTCACAAAGTATCGTATGCTACATAATTTAATTAACCCTAGAACAGCACAGCTCGTTCATCTAACGTAGACTGCACAGTGGGGTCTCGAAAACTCTAATTGATTTTTTTTAGTAATAAATGTTATGTATTTATTTTTTCTGCTGTATGTAGTACAAAAAAATAAACAACAATATCTTATTTTCAAAATATGTTTATTTGAAAGAAACATTTCTCATTAGATCTGATAAACATGAAATAGCTATTTGTATAACAAGGGAGGAAAGTGCTACTTTTCCTCCCGAGAATGAATTTACTGCACGACGCGTAGCGGAGGGTAGTAATCATTCAAGGGAGGAAAAGGCACTTTACTCCCATGTTATACATAGGGTTTTTCCACCTTCCTTAAATAACAAGTAATTTTTTCATTTTTACTTAATTTATTTATGTAACTAACCAACGAAATTTATTAGAACTAAAACTAATAAGTACGTACAATATAACTGTCAACTGTTAAATATAAGTCAAATTATGAATGTAAACATTGTTAAATCAAAATAACAATTTACTGTTTTTTACCATTCTGCAAAATATAGGGTGTTTTATAAATAAACGTTAAAATGTATAGATCCTTACCTAATAGAAAATAGATATTGTACAGGGCGTCAATAAGTTATATTTCATGAATGAAATACCATGACGTCACTTTTACTTTTTCCTCCAAGTACAACTTTGCTCCCTAAAATCAGGTCCGGAAAAGTATACTTTCGGTAGAGGTAGGTGGAAAAAACATAAACTAGTGTTTTATTACACTTTTTTTAAAATATGGAGATATGACAAAAAAATTAAACAAAATTCCAGTGAAATAAAACTTGTCTCTTAAAAACACTTCAAACTAAAATAAAACACAATACTTGTTACAAGATAACTATTTGTTACTCTTAGCCACCCTCTTCAACTTTGGTTTTGACACCCATATCATAATTGAGCTTGATGTGCTAAACAGTACGATGTTATAAACAATTTTTCCCAGTATACTGGCGATATTTCTTTTCGAGGTATTGGGTTCTGTTTGTTCTTCTTCATTATCGTCGCCACTTTGTTCGTTATCAGTGTCAGACTGATGTTCAGGAACATATTCATCGTCTTCATCTGATGAGTCTCCAAAATTATATTCGATGGTCTCAGGTTCATCTTTATTCGCCCACAGGTTTTCAGCTTCCCACTCTAATTCTTTTGTTGTGAGTGGACGCTAAAATTTTCTCTTAGCATCTGACATACTAGCAAATAACAAAAAATCACCTCAAAATTTTAACACCCTTTAACTGCACACTGGGTCTGTAGTACCCACAGCTCCACTAAAAGCGTCACAGCAAACTATACAACAAATTTACGCGGCGCAGCGACTGTCTCTCAACGTAGTCGGCTCTTAACCGAATTTACGTGCAAGAGATCGCCAAAAAACGCAGACATAATGTGTAAGTTACTTTTAACGATTCATGAGCGTGGGTTTTTCAGACCCCAGTGTGCAGTTCCAGGGTTAAAGAATGTTATATTACAGTTTTTTTGTTTAATTATTATCTTTCTTTATGTACTAATTTATCACAGTTTCAAAATTTTAATTATATTAACCGAAAAGTCGGTAGAAGAAAAAGTCGCCTCCTGTAAAATTTGCGTTTTGTCGGTTACGATGTTTTGTCAAAAAGCCATCGAATGAACCTAAACATGAATGTACAAAATATCCCATGTATTATGCTCCAGGTACCATTTGAGCCCAAAATTGACTTGTTCACATGTTGACTAGATGATGGCAAGTGGATAATGACAACGGAAAACCCGAACGATGACATGGCAGAAACGACAGTTCCGCCGGAAGTTTAAATGTAAGTTGAATAAAATAAAATGTAATCAGAAATGCAAACGGTTTAGCGCTAGACCTACAAGGCCTGTTGACTGTAACAAATATAAAATAAATAATATTTATGTTTCTAAACAAAAATTAATATATCTATATCCTACCGATTCTAAGATGGATGTAAAATTAATTGTTGTTTCTATTCTGAATTTGGGCAGCGTTACTATAACAGCAGATGGATTCATCTTTTGAGGAGCCAAATATTTCGCCATGTTTTGTTCGACATCTGCCAGTCCATTTATTGCATCGGGTAAAACAAACGTCATACTAATATTTCCGTCGGCGAATTCAAGCTCCAAAAATTTAGCTTTAAGTTTTTCATTGTATGCATACTTAATGATTCCTTCGTTTTGCATGGTGGGGATTTTTTGTGATTCTGTAGGTGAGCTGTGGAACAGTATATCAGCAGTATTATCTACTGGGAAAGGATTCTTCCATTGTCCTGTGAAGTATAAAGCATTGACTAATACTAATTTCGTGTCAGATGTTAACGTTTCAGAATCAATGAGATCTTTAATTTTGTTGTTAGTTTTTTGTTCAACCCAGCTATTGATCGTGTTAGCTGCCTCATGTGCATTCTCAAAGTCTAGGTTCTGTACTTCTGCATCATAAATATTAACGGCAGTATCGTTAAATTCTTTACTAATTAAAAAGTTTTGAGCTAAATATATTTTGTTTGCTGAAAATAATTTGACCAGTGTTTGATCTATATTGAGGCGCGGTGTTATATTAGTGTATGCTGTATTGACACCTTCTATATCAGTGGGTAATCTCAAATTCTCTAACAATTGATATTGCGTCTCTCCTCTAGCTCCATTTGCAAGTAAACTTAATATGATTTCCGCAGACACTCCACTAAACATAAAGTTATTTCTGTTAAATGTTTTCCCAACTTCCTGTAACATAAAAAGAGTTGTACCAGTAAAATTTTAAAAAACAATCTATTCCAGTACTCCAGTCGTCAAAGATGAAAATAACGCTGAACCTTTAAAGACCATACGAACAAGTTGACTTTTTCTGAAAAGATCAATTTTGGGACCCCAACAAAATTGCAAAAAATACGCCACTCCTACCTCCTAGCTTCCGCCTGAAATCCCCCTCATAGTTGTGTTAAGGACATGTTAAGGATGTATATGTACGCCACAGAAAAAATTCAAACAAGGAAGGTAGCGATGAAATAATTTTGAACAAAAATTTTTATTATTTAAAGCACTTTTTGCATAGTTCTCTAAAAATTCGATATCTTTTGATCAGTGATTTGATTGTACCGGGTGTCCCAATAAGAATGGCTCTCGGCCATATCTCAGGAACCGTTTATAGTACAGCTTTGAGAAAAAAATATTTATAACAAAAGTTGTTTCGGGAAAAGCCTGGAAATTATTTTCATAATTGTAGGTCCACCGCTAGAGGGCGTAATTGAATGTCAAAAATAAAAAAATCAAAATTTTACAAAATTTGTCCAATTAAAGGGCACTGGAAAACCGATCATCGTATTCTTTATAAAATTCTGCGTACATTTGGTTTGATAAGTCCGGTTCTGCTAAATCGAATTTTGCGAACTTGGTCTTTTTCATCAATGTAAGAGTTATAATTTCGGAACAGCCTAATAAGTAGTATGCCAACTAGGAGGCGTTATTTAATTATTTTCAGAAATCTAGTTTTCTTTGGAAAATATTGTATACAAGTATGCATTTTTAATACCGTATTACAAAATTAGACCAAATTAGCAACATAAGATCGAAAACCGCATGTCGATACCTTTTCTCTATCTCGACATATCTAAGATAAGTGTAAGTTTTAAACAACTGTTTCTGTCACCGGTAAACGAAGTTAAGGAAAAGTAGTGTGCTATGGAAAAAACAAAGAAACATTTTCAAGGTGTAAACATATATAATTAATTAAAACAACAATAAGACAAACAACATTATAAAATATAACAAAGAAATAAAAACAACTACTTACTAAGTGAAGACTTAAATGTTCAACTTGTTGCACATCATTTTCGATGCAAGCATTTACTCTTTCAAGAGTATATTATTATTATTATTATTATTATTAAAGAAGAAAAAGGAGCCGAGGTCTAGGACCTATATAGCTCCATTTGACTAAAAAGAACTATGCAAAAAGAAACCTAAACTTAAGACTACATACGACTTATAAATTAATTTAATTTAAGAAACGAAAAATTATTGTTCCCGTGGTACAGAACTAAAAGAGTCATATTTATTTTTGAAGCAATTTACAGATACAGCCCCGACGACGTCGTGTGGAAGTGAGTTCCAGGTATAAAATATTCTATTGGATATAGAGTTCTCACGACATTTACTGTGAAACTGTTGTCTGGCTAATTTGTATGGATCACCCCGCAATCTAAGGTCGTTACTCAAAGGGAAAAGATGTGATAGATCTATCCCAAACTTTCCCTGTAACGCTCTATAAGCAATTATTAAATCCCCACGAAGTCGTCGGTCCATAAATGTAGGATAATTTAAGTAGGTTAACCGTTCTTCGTAGGAAGGACGACGACGGCATTAAGGAATTCTTGTTGCCCATCTTTGCACAGATTCAAGTCGATCAGAATCCCTTTGCCAGTCGACATTCCACACGGGTCCGGCAAACTCTAAAATATGTCTTACATATACACTAAAGAGAGCAATCTCAATTTTTGCTCTCGAAATGCTTTGAATGGCGTTTCGTATTCTCTGGACCATGTTTTCTCTAGTAGACGTCCCAGTAGCAAAAACAAGGTCTTTAATCTGTCCACATAAATAAAAGTCTAAAACAGTTAAATCTGATGATCTAACTAGCCCAAAAATAGGCTTCCACGTCCTATCCATCTATCAGCGAATACCTCATCTAAAAAATCTCTAACTACTCTGAAGAAATGCGCGGGACACCCCTCGTGCTGAAATAACATGGACCTACAAACTGCTAGTGGTACATATTCCAGAAGAAGAGGCAGTTCATTCCTTTTAAATAAATTAGATAGCATTCATCACTCATAGCATTATAGAAAATAAAGGGTCCAATTATCTGACCATCACCAGATTTAACTGTTTTAAACTTTTATTTATGGCGACGGATTAAAGACCTTGTTTTTGCTACTAGATCGTCTACTCGAGAAAACATGATCCAGAGAATACGAAACGCCATTCAAAGCATTTTGAGAGCAGAAATTGAGACTGCTGCCTTGAAACAGTAAATGCTTGCATCGAAAGTGATGGGCAACAATTTGAACATTTAAGTCGTCACTTAGTAAGTAGTTGTTTTTATTTCTTTGTTATATTTTATAGTGTTGTTTATCTTATTGTTGTTTTAATTAATTATACTGGGTTGGGATAAAGTATGGAAACAAGCAAATATCTTTGAAACGAAAAGATCAATATTTATGAAACTGTGCATGCAAGTACAGTGACGCAAAAGGCATCTGTTGCCATATTTTTTGTTACTCCTCCACTTCCGGTTTCACCGGAAATACCCTTAACTTATTTTATTTAAATGGGACACCCTGTATATTTTTGCGGATTTTAAAAGAACTTGTTATTTTTAATTCATACATACCAAATTTGGTAGAAAAATTTGTTAAAAAGTGTCTGTAGATAATTTGTTGTATTAATACAACGTAGTAGGAAATAAACGAGTAATATCTATACTGTAGACTAAAATTGTTGTTTACATGCACTGCATGACTTATTTGAATTTAGTATAGTAGGTAAAACTGTTACTGAACTAATTGACAGAAACAAGTGGTATTAAAAATGGTTCATTTAAGTGAAAAAGATCGTATTGAAATATTAATGATAATCGGTTATGGTGAATTTTCATATTTTGGAAGTGAATTTTCCAAATCGATGGATTAGACCTAGAGGATTTATAAAGTGGCCCGATAGTTCTCCGGACCTCAACCCGTTAGATTTTTTTTCTTTGGGGTTATCTAAAATCACGTGTTTACATTAGGCGACCAACATGCTTGCAGGATTTGAGACAAAGAATAATTGATGAATGTGAATTAATACGTGGAGAAATCTTGCAAAAATTGACTCACGAAATTTTTATAGGCTTGCACGTTGTCAGGAGGTGAACAGAAAACATTTTGAACATTTGAAATTATTTCTTTTATTTTTAATATCATTGGTCTAACGTAAATAAATTAACCTATTTTTTAACTATAAAGAGATTTATTTCTTGTTTTAATACTTTTTTCTTCCAAACTTGGTATGTATAAATTAAAAATAAGAAATTCTTTTCAAATCTGCAAAAATATACAGGGTGTTCCATTTAAAGTAAATAAGTTAAGGGTATTTCCGTGAAACCGGAAGTGGACTAGTAACAAAAAATATGGCATCAAATGCCTTTCGCGTCACTGTACTTGCAGGCAAAGTTTCATAAATATTGTTCTTTTCGTTTTAAAGATATTTGCTTGGTTCCATACTTTATCCCAACTCTGTATAGGTACGTTTACATCTCGAAAATGTTTCTTTGTTTATTCCATACCACACTACTTTTCCTTAACTTCGTTTACCGGTGACAGTAACAGTTGTTTAAAATTTACACGTTTCTTAAGATATCTCGAGATAGAAAAAAGGTATCGACATGCGGTTTTCGCTATTATGTTGCTAATTTGGTCTAATTTTGTAATACGGTACTAAAAATGCATACTTGTATTTAATATTTTCCAAAGAAAACTAGATTTCTGAAAATAATTAAATAACGCCTCCTAGTTGGCATATTACTTATTAGGCTATTTTGAAATTATAACTCTGACATTGACTAAAAAGAGCTGTTTTCAACAAGACCAAGATTACAAAATTCGACTTAGCAGAACCGGATTACAGCCATTTTTTCATAACAAGGTTCCCACTAACTCCCATTTCTTATTTGCAAAGGTAGACTTGCCCTTTTATTGGGAAAATTTTGACGCCTTCTAGCGGTGGACCTACAATTATTAAAATAATTTTCAGGCTTTTCCCGAGGCAACTTTTATTATAAATATTTTTTCTCAAAATTGTACTATAAACGGTTCATGAGATATGGCCGAGAACCCTTCTTAGTGGGACACCCGGTACATATTTTGCGGTAAATGAAGTCCATTTCAATAAAGCTGTTAAATAAATAAACGTTCCGCAATTTTTGCCATTTTTTACTATTCTTATGAGATCCATGAACTTTATTAGTTCCGTTGAACAGTATCTATGGAGTTTCCTTTGATAGAGCCTAGTCTTCAAAATCTATATCATAAAATTTCGATTCTGAGTTTTGGCAACAAATATGAGGCATTTGTTGCTCAAGATTTTGCTCTAGTAATGAAAACTACATAGTGATCAGTCAATGGAAATAATAAATTTTATTGATCTCATGGGAATCGTAAAAAATGGCAAAAATCGTGTAACATTTATTTATTTAACAGCTTTATAGAAGCTGACTTCATTTGTGACAAAATGCCAAAATTGGAGATGAAATCTGCTCCTCTTTTGGTCTTTAAAACGCATTTTTATTTTTGTCAATAAAACGTTCTATTCAAAAGATATCCAGTTTTTACCGAGGAGTTGATACAAATTGTATTTAAAAAATTGATTTCGCGGGCGTAAATGACATTCAAAATCGCCGGTCGCTTCAATCGTTGGTACTAAGAGAACAGATTCTTGGTAAGTCGATTTTTTCCGTCTCTGAGGGGGGATTTAGGAGGAAGCCCGTATAGGGCTTCATATAGGGCTTTCAAAATTCGTAGTATTCATATGATTTTTAGAGTTCAAATCCCTGACAACTGAACTACAGTAAAAAAGGAAAAAATAATGCTATGTTAGAAAAATAAACAGCAAATAATATTCTAAATTATTTTTTCATTGTTTGTAACGGGCAGGCAAATGGTTTTGGGGTCTACAATATATATTTACTTCATCATAACGCTCGGTAGTCGATAGGATATCAGTAGAATGATTAAGTATCTTCAAAGAAAACTCAATCCTCCACAACAAACTACCATTATTGGCGACAAAACTGTTGGAAAATTGAAGATAGTTATTTTAATTATTTAATTGAGATTTTAGAATTAAAAAACAACCAGCACGTAGGTAGACATCAGAAAAAGTCAACTCAAATATACAACTTTAGATAAATAAACATGAAATCAAAAAAGTGCTGATAGAACTGAAAATAATAAAAAAGCACCAGGCAAAGATGGCATGTCCATGAAGATTCTCTATATACGCATAATAATGTGAAGGACGGTCTGGACAACCTGGGGGAATAGACCTAAAGAAATTAGGTAACTACATAGTGTAGGCATATACTCTGAAAGGTACGATAAAAGGATACCGTGAACATAAATCAAAATAAAACGTCTGATAAAACATACAAAAGAGATTATTGAAGAGTATTAAAAAACTAAGATGAACCGAACAGAAAAACACAGTAGAAGCAGAGTATAGACGAATAAGCAACAATATCAAAATAAATAAATAGAGGTGTAGAAAAATACAATACAGAAATTTTTGAAAGAAAAAGTATAACCATAGCTTAAAAATATTAAGAAAAAGTTTTACAGTTTTAAGAATAATTGCTTGTTTTAATAATAATGCTGGCGAGTCTATCCACCTCTCACTCAATAACTCTACAAGTAGGTACTATAATAAATGCTCTTAAAATTACTGATTCCCTCAGTTCCATCAATACCATTAACCAACTTGACACAGTATATCCAATTGCTCTACTAATTAAAAAATAAGTACCAACCATACAAAACTGTAACCATCCCACACTGTATTATTTTTATGAGTCCCGTCACACATTTGACTTCAAGAAAATGAAGCAGCAGATGCTATAGCACAATAAGCAACAAATAATAAAACTACAATCGAAGTGATAAACATAATGAATGGTAATTGATTTAAAATAATTTGCTAAAGTGAAGGTGGAAAATTTGTGACAAAACCATTAGGACAATTCAACTTCAAAACTTCGAGAAGTGAAAACATCATGGGCGTGGATGCTGCGTACCAAAAAAAAGTTAATTAATGGCAAGCTGAAAATTTGTTAATATCTTAACGGTGTCTAGTCGGACAAACTTTGATGTATGGGAACACTGGAATAGAGGAAGTGTTAATTGTGAAACAGGTTAAAAATTTGGAACGTCAGACTACGAAAACGTCTCATGTATTTTGTCGGACAGAACTTCCAATTTATTTGTTACCCTTTCATTAAACTCTCATGCAAAAATCAGACTGGTATTTATCTCCAACTGGGCATTTTAATAAGTCCGACACGTGGAACATGTCAAATGACAGGAATTATATTGGTGATAAATGGTAGTCTGAGTTTTGCATGAGAGTTTAATGAAAGGGTAATAAATCAATTGGAAGTTCTGTCCGACAAAATACATGGGACGTTTTCGTAGTCTGACGTTCCAACTTTTTAACCTGTTCCACAAATAAAACTGCCCCTGTTCCGACTAGTTTGTCCCACTAGACACCGTTAAGCTATTAACAAATTTTCAGCATGCTATTAATAAACTTTTTTTTGGTAATATCACTGTAATCCGTGGAAATATTAAATTCCCAAGAAAGCTTATAAAGTCGTTGTTACTCGACTTTGTTATGGACATACCCGGCTTACCCACAGAAATATTGGTGGCACTAATCCCACGATATGTGGCAACTGTAATGTGTCCCATGTAGAATGTTATATACCAGTTGGAAAGATAGAGGAACCACTTCATCGGATCAGTAAATCAAATTTCGCACGTACTAAACAAAATGTAATATTTTTAAGTAAATTATCTGATAATTATGTATATCGCTAATAACCACAGATGCTAATGTGACTATGTTTGAAAAATAAAAAAAAATAATATATTTGTAAACTCAGACGAATATTTGGGAGCATTAAATATCAGATACAATAATTTTTATTGAGTTATTGATATTAAATTGTATTTCTGTAAACAAAATATTCTTTTACCTGAAACGCATCTATTGTAAATTCATTATTGGCCTTAAGAACGCTCTCAAATTGATTATAAGCATTACATCCAAAAATTACACATACTAAAACAATTACAACGTAACGCATTCTTACAATTCGGTTTTCACAGATCACATAAACTACAGTATGGTTTGTAGACTGCTGACCGGATCAATTATTGGTAAAGCGATTTATTACCAATATCTCAATAACTTTTATATTATATATTTGTTATCAGAGGAATACGCAACATTGTAAAATATAAAAATTTAACAGTGTTAAAAACAACGTTGCTAAGTGTTTCAAAAATTAACGTTTAAATATAATTTTAAAATCTGTGAACGATGTTTATTATGATATAGAATCAAAAAGTACCAGAGATGCTCAGAAAATCAGATAACCATGTAAGAGGCTTCTCTTAACAAACGAGTAAATTTCAAAGAGATTGTTAGAGATATGCCTACACATGGATATTTAATTCATCAAATTCTTCTTCTTCTTCGAATGCCTCCTTCGGGGGCATTTTGAGAGTCTAGCTGAGGCTCCCCACTTAGATATCCTGTTGAGTTTGTAGCGGTTTGGATAACATTTTCCTCGTTATTTTTGGAATATCATTTTCTTCTGAACTATCGGGTATCGTCTCCGTAAATGTAATACCTTCTAAATTACTATTAAAAACTATTTTAATTTTATTACAATGTCTTTTCCACGTAAGTTTACTACCTAAAGGATTTACCAAATATGCTCTTCTACCTACAATTCGCAAAATCTTTGCTTTGCACCACGACACCTTGGTGTTTCTATAATCTTTAACTAAAACGATATCCCCCACTACAAACTTTACCTGTCTCCTCCCCCTATAATATTTCTTATTATTTTCTTGCGCTTGCATCAAGTTATGTCTAATTTCTGTTTAATCAACTGGATTCGATTATTGCTTTTGTAAATCATCAGGTTTAATTAAACCTAGACGCGTTCGCAACGCCCTTCCAAAAAATATCTTAGCGGGAGAAGTACCTCTCAACAGGTGCACTGTGTTCCTATATGTTAATAAAAATTTAGACAATGATAAATTAATACTTCTTTGATCAATATCTTTTAACACAAAATGCTTTACTGTTTTAACGTTATTTTCAGCAGCACCGTTACCGTTGCAATGTGCTGAAAAGGGGGATATTGTTATATGTTTAATATCATTAATTTAAGTAAAATTTTTAAATTCTTGCGATGTTAGCTGCGGGCCGTTATCGCTGACAAGTGCTTCCGCTAAACCATACCGAGCAAAACACTCCCTAAGTTTAGCAATCGTAGCCATTGAGGTGATTGAAGACATTGGACAAACTTCCACCCATTTAGAAAAAGCATCCAAAAATATAAGAAAAAAAATTAGTTTTTCGTGTTTCGGCAAAATCTTTATGCACTATGCACGCGTGACCAAACATTTTGAGGAATGCTCCAGCCTTGCAAAGGAACCTTAGGCGGATCTGCCTGCATGCTCTGACAAGGAATGCAATTCTTACTGAGAACTTCAATTTCTGTATTTAATGATGGTCACCAAATATAAAATTTTGAACACACGTGAGAAATTTTTCTCAAAGAAAACAGGAATGTTACACACTCCCTCCACTCATCAGAAAAATTTCGAAGACAGGTGAGAAATTTTTCTCAAAGAAAATAAGAAGACAGAGTTCTAACCAGAGATAAATATATGCAGTAGTAATCGTTCAGAACAAATCAAAAATAAATACTCATAATAAAGTAATCATTAAGTCTATGTATATAGTTAATATAAATTATTAATCATAAAAAATTTTAAAGTACCAAAATAATTTTCAGATGTTACTCTGGGAAAAATAAAAATATTACCCAATGAATTGTAGTATTCATCACACTATAAAATATTTATTTATTATAAATAAATGACATCAGAGAATATCTATCTCTGGATAAAAAAAATAGATGTACTTTAAAAAGTATGAAATCAATTTAAAATTATAAAGATTTATAGTAAGTATTAATCAAATTCAACTAAAAATCCAAGTCCAAGTAATAATGAAAGATAAATAATGTAAATGACTTTTAATCAAAAGTCAAATAATATTGGTATTTATAAAAATCATGCAAATATTCAGGTATCTATATAATATAGAAGGCATATTATGTATAACCAAATCTAAGTAATTATATAATGGATATTACATCCTTAATAAAATAAATAGCTAATGGAGCTACTAAGAAGTGAATCTCATAACAAAACACCAGTACCCTGGATAACTCAAGTACGGAAAGTAAGATAATAAAAATAATAATCAATATGACAAGGTAAGTAAAAGCATATAAGTAGATAAAGATAATATAAATATAATATAATAAAAAGAAATGCAAGTGCAACTATAGATAAACCATTAAAAAAAAATAAGTACCAACTACATGGAAAGCCAAATAAGACAAAGTTCTACACCAAAGGGTTTGAAAAAACTGCATAAAACTAGTCATAAAAGACTTAACCAATAAGTTAATAAAGAGAGAGATAATGATACATAATGCAAATGCTACTTCCATCAAATGCATACCAGGGATCTACACTAACGAACAAAATATATGTATAAAAATGCATAAATATGATTTGCAAAGATGGAAAATAACAAATGCTAGTAGCTAAACTACAATCATACTTCAAAGCGCCATAATTCTACACCAGAGGCTCATGAAGAGTAGAGATGCATAGAATTAGTTTAACTTCAAAAGAGAAAATTTATAAAAGACATCATCCTAAAAATAATATACAGCATTAAACTGTATATCAACAGTCATTAAGACCAAAAAAACGGAACTCAGACTCAATAGATCTGGCCCAACCCTATGGATAACTTATATGTACCCTAGGAAAAAAAAACACTAGGTGTCTATGCAGCTATATATTAGCCATACACAACTTATAAGTGCCGGATGAGGCTTTCGTGCTAATCTGTATCAAAAATCAGTACAACACCCAAAATAAAATAATAAAACAATAATATATAGATAAATAGGGCATTGTTAAATAAAAAAGATCTTAAATATAATGTTTATCATAATTAATATAAGTGCACTAATGCAAAAAATTGAAAAATATAAAATATCAAAGATGTGACGTTTGCAACGTTACAACCTAGCTAATAATTTCATCTTAACTATACCAAAGTGAGCTGAATGCAATTCATTCAGTAATTTATTTTGTACTTTACTAGGAACAATTACTCTTTGTCCCCACAATAGGACGCCATCTTCAATAGATATTTCATTTCGTTTAAGGAAGTAAGATTTAATTTCTAATTCAACATTTGTTGGCCATTTGGCCATAACATATTTAGTTATACGAGACAAAATCGGATATAATTCTGTTTATTTCCTTATATCATTCACATTAATAGGAATTTCTTCGTTTTCTGCTAAATTATTTAAATTAACAGTTTCCTCTATATTAAACTTAGAAGAATCTAGCCTTATCGACTAATTTGAAGGCAATCTACTTAAAAAGTCTGCTACATTTTTTTGTGTCGATACATGCTTTACAGTTCCTGGTCATATTATTATGACCACCTATGAATTTATACAAAAATCAACTCTTCCACAAGTACGTTTTGTTTAAAATATGATTTTTAAATTTGATCTTGTTATGGAATGTTAATGATATTCATTAACTATAATATATTTAATAATAAATAGCAATAATATATTTGAAAATATTACATATTTATACTTTTTTAATATTTTGTTCAACTTCTGACCTTAATCAGATGGAAAATATTTGGGAGCTTTTAAAACGAGAAATTTCCGATGAAAAGGTCACTAACGAAATTGTTTTGATTAAAGGACTAATATATCGTTGAAACCACAATGACAAATTGAAGCAAAAAAAATTTAACTGCATTCAAAATATGCCTATCCGGGTACTAGGGGTAATCAAAGTTAGAGGGGGCTCAGCAAAATATTAAAAAAATACAAATATATGATATTTTCCAATAGTTTATTGCTGTTTATTATTAAATGTATTATATTTAATAATAAACACCAATAAAACATTTAAAAATATTACATATTTTTATTTTTTCAATATTTTGCTGAGCCCCTCTAACTTTGATTACCGCTAGTACCCGTCTTGGCATAATTTGAATGCAGTTAAATTTTTTTTTCTTCAATTTGTCATTGTGGTTTCAACGATATATTAGTCCTTTAATCAAAACAATTTCGTTAGTGACCTTTTCATCGGAAATTTCTCGTTTTAAAAGCTCCCAAATATTTTCCATTTGATTAAGGTCAGAAGTTGAACAGAATATTAAAAAAACATATAAATATGTAATATTTTCAAATATTTTATTGCTGTTTGTTATTAAATATATTATAGTTAATGATTAACATTAACATTGCATAACAAAATTAAATTTGAAATCATATTTTAAACAAAACGTACCTAGTGGAATAGTTGATTTTTGTAAAAATTGTGGTCATAATAATATGGCCAGGGACTGTATATTAAAATTGAAACCACCTAGAAATACTGCATATCGCTGCAACCTATTGGCCGCCGTACCCGGTATCCCATTTTTAGGGCCAAAAATTTATACTAACGCCTTGTTGTATGTGATTAAATTGAACGTCTTCCCATATAAAAATTGGTAAAAACGTTTGATTCCCCACACTATAGCCGTCGCTTCTTTATCTAGAGTCGAATAAGCTTTTTCGGTATCGCTGAGCGTTCTACTAGCAAAATATATTGGTTTTTCGCTACCACCTTTAAAACAATGTGAGAGAACAGCTCCGATACAATAATCTAAACTATCAACCGTCAAATTTAATTCTAGGGTTGGGTCGTAATGAACTAATATAGTCTGGGCTGATTATCGGAGAATAGGCCATTTTTGGGAAAAGTTATTTACCAGCAATTTTATTGCTGGAATCGAATTATAAGATCCTATATATTAATAATATAGGTATGCAAAGTCCTCAGATAGTGTGCTACTTTTTTTATAAACAAAATGGCGCCCGAAAATCGTGTTTTTTTCAATTATTGCTCTATAACTCCGAAGATTTTAACTTTACAATAAAAACACTCAAATAAAAATTCACCACGATTAAATTCTGTATAAAGACATGTTTTTCTCGATCTGCTCCGATGAAAATTTTCCTCGGAAAATGCGGGTTTTCCCAACAAAATCTTTAATTTTCAAATAAAGTTTTAGATAAGTAATTATCTACCAATAATTAAATAATTTGGTGACTTAAAACCCTTCTTGGTTTAGATTATAGTTCCAGAAGCTGGTGAAAATTAAACGAATATTTTAGCAACAATTCAATTGTTAATTAATAATTTACGGTCGCAATAATAACCAAAATAATTATGATACACTGATCAAACTTTGAAATCTTATAAATATGAGATGCCTATTTAATATTTTGTCGACAAAATATAATTCTTTTATCTTTTGCATAATCTTTAAATGTTAAAAAAAATAGTTATAAACCAATTAACGTTTCTCAAAAAGTTTTTATTTTATTATAATTTTAAAAAATAGCTAAAATGCGCATTTCAAATATCTTGAAAATTAATGCTTTAAAACTTTTTTGCAACCATTTGCAAAAAAGTTATGAAACAGCAAAATAAACATACGATTACTATGGTGTTTATAATTTTTAAATTCTTTCAAAGCGTAGAAGTGAGTTTAAAGTACAAACTAATTATTTACAAAAAATAACGATTATCAGTTTAATGGTTATATTTTAATTAAAGATTATAAATATATTTTTTTGTAATTTACACGCGCGAAAGTAGAGTAATACAGTACTGTAGCTAAAATATTCACTCAGAGCGACGATCGGCCGCGCGACGTACACTTTTAATAAATAATGTATATGCTGCGTGTCAGTCGCTTCGAGTGAACATTTTAGCTCCGACTCTGTATCAGGCCTACTTTTGCGCTAAAAATTACAAAAAAAGTATTTTTAATCTTTGATTAAAATATAACCATTGCACTAATTTTTGACATTCTTTGTGAGTAACTAGATTGTACCATAGACTCACTTTTAAGCTTTGAAACAATTAAAACAAATTATAAACAACGGAGAAAACGTATATTTACTTTGCTGTTTCATAACTTTTTTGCAAATGGTTGGAAATTTTTTTTAAAGCATTCATTTTCAAGACCTATGAAATACGCATTTTAAGAATTTTTTAAAATTAGTATATAATAAACAATTTCTGAGAAATGTTAATTTGTTTATAACAATTTTTTTAAACATTTAAAGATTATGCAAAAAAATGTAAAAATTATATTTTGTCGACAAAATATTAAATAGGCATCACACCTTTATAATCTTTCTAAGTTTGATCAATATCTCATAATTATTTTGGTTGTTATTGCGACTGTAAATTGTTGATTAACAATTGAATTGTTGCTAAAATATTCGATTCATTTTCACTGGCTTCTGAATTTATAATCTATACCAAGATAGCTTTTATTTCACCAAGCTATATAATTATTAATAAATAATTACTGGCCCAAAAAAATTATTTGAAAATTCGAAATTTTGTTGGGAAAACCCACATTTTCCGAGGAAAATTTTCGTCGGAGCAAATCGGGAAAAACATGCCTCTATGTAGAATTAATTTGGGGTGAATTTTTATTTGAGTGTTTTTGGTGTAAAGTTAAAATCTTCGGAGTTATAGAGCAATAATTGAAAAAAGTACAATTTGTCGGCGCCATTTTGTTTATAAGTAGCACACTATCTGCGGACTTCGCATACCTATATTAATAATAAATAGGATCTTATAATTTGATTCCAGCAATAAAATTGCTGGTAAATAACCTTTCTTTGTACTTTACTAATTAGACCAGCGTATTATAACTATTTTTTTTTCAAAATTTAAAGATTATGCAAAAAAAAAAAAATTTACATTTTGTCGATAAAATATTAAATAAGCATCTCAACTTTATAATCTTTAAAAGTTTGATCAATGTATCATGATTATTTTGGTTATTATTGCGATCGTAAATTGTTAATTAACAATTGAATTGTTGCTAAAATATTCGTTTAATTTTCACCAGCTTCTGGAATTACAAGCTATACCAAGAAAGATTTGATGTCACTAAGTTATTTAATTATTAATTAATAATTACTTACCTAAAACTTTATTTGAAAATTAGAGTTTTTGTTAGGAAAACCCTCATTTTCCGAGAAAAATTTTCATCGGAGCAAATCGTGAAAAACTTATCTCTATGCAGAATTTAATTGCGGTGAATTTTTATTTGGGTGTTTTTGTTGTAAAGTTAAAATCTTCGAAGTTATAGAGCAATTATTGAAAAAAATACGATTTGTCGACGCCATTTTGTTTATAAAAAAAGCGGCACACTATCTGCGGACTTTGCATACCTATATTATTAATATATAGGATCTTATAATTCGATTCCAGCAATAAAATTGCTGGTAAATAACTTTTCCATGAATTTTGCTAATTAGCCCAGAGTAATACTGATCTGAAGCTAACATTTGTTTAATAGTGTCAAAGGCTAATTGACATTCTTCATCCCAGTGCCAAACTACATTTTGTTTTAAAAACTTATATAAACAATGGTAGGGGAGCAAAGGATGCTAAATGTGCAGTCTCTCGTGCGCTTTGGGGACCTATTGGGTTGTGAAGAGTAGCTCCTAAAACCTAAAAAACTTAAGTAAAGTTTTCAATTTTAGTGGGGACTTGTCCATTTTTAATTTAATTTTCCATTTCCATCAACCGTTTTTTCCGATTATAGCGCCATCTGTCCATAATTCGAAAAAATATCTCGAATAAAAGTTAGTTATTTTTACGTAAGGAATCCATATCTGCAATAAAAACGGGGGCTCCCATTTAAGATGTTAAAGTAACCCCCCACCTCACCTCCGTGGGGGGTCGTGTTTGGTGCCATTCGATAGATTTGTCTAAAATATTGAATAAGTGTATTTTTCAGTTTTTCTATCTGATGTTCATTTCGCGAAATATCGCGGGATTCGTATTTAAAAGATTAAATTTACCCCCTTCCCCCTTCGTGGGAAGTCGTATCATTCGATAGACTTTTGAAAAATATTGAGCAAGTATTTTTTAGTTTTTCGATCCGTCATTCATTTCGCGAAATATTCGTTTTTTTCTTGTGAAACTTTGGGACTCACTTATTTCCTTACGCCCCGCTCAAATCGTCAGATTTTGGAAATATACACTGTTTTGCATGTACTTAACTTACCTTATCTTAATCCGACGATTTCTAAGGATAGATTTTTTTTCAGCTCCCCCATCGAATTCCCCTTCTTTAAGAGCCAATATATGGTAGAGGTACATTTTCAGGACACAAGGTTTCTCCCCATGTACTAATCTGACTCGCTCGAGTAACTGCAAAAATCCCCGCTTGGGCTCCCCTACCACAATGAACAATGTTTGGGAGCTTTAGAATGAATCGATTATAATAATTTATACTTCCCAATAACGATTTTAGTAATGTCACATTCGTAGGTTCCGGGATTTCCTCAATAGCGCGAATTTTATCTTGACTTTTATGCAAGCCCTTTTTATTGATTATAAATCTGAGATAAGATACTGACTCCGCGAAAAACGTACATTTTTCTTTTTTAACTGTAAGACTACATTCTTGTAAAATCGCTAAAATTTTACACAAATTCTTAGTGTGTTCGTCCCTATTCCTTCCTGTAATTAGAATATCATCTAAAAGAATAGCTATACTTGGCATATTGAGAAGTATTTGTTCCATAATACGTTGGAACTGGGATGGACCTGATACAACTCCGTACGGTCGACGATTAAATGCAAATAATGGCTTATGAGTACTAATAACCGTATATTTCCGAAAATCTGGATGAATCACAACTTGCTGATAAGCTTGACTCAGGTCAATTTTAGAAAACTCTTGACCACTCTGTAACTTAGCAAATAAATGATCGATCCGTGGTAACGGGTATTTATCCGCTTCGATAAAAGGATTGATAGTTATTTTGAAATCACCACAAATCCTAACACCTCCATCATTTTTTAAAATCGGTACTATTGGCGTTCCCCATTCCGAAAATTCAACTGCAGATATAATTATCTCCTGGACCATTTTATTTAATTCCATCTCTACCTTGTTCCTTAAAGAAAAAGGAACCACTCTGGGCTTAAAAAATTTAGGTCTGGCATCTGGTTTAATATTAAATTTTAACTGAAATTTATTAAATGTGCACAATTTGTCAGAAACTACAGTGGGAAAATCTGTCATTAACCACCCCATTATTTCATTATTTTTATCTGCTTCAATAAAATTTAGTTCCCTGAAACCCATATTATAACACCTAATAAAATTTCTACCTAGGAAGGCTGGAGCACAGTATATAGAGGTTCCACAGTAAAACCACTCCTCTGTCGGCGCTTTGATCTCAAGAAGTAATACCGGCAGTACGCAATTGGCAATTCACCAGTGGTGGATGCGGGTTTTCTCTGTTAAAATCCGTACGTTTATATGCGAGAGTGGGGCAAAAGCGACTAAGAACATTGCGTGCATGGTCGTCATGCGCGAATACAGATTTTACTTCCAATTTTTCGGAGAGTGGTTCTACTGTCCCTCTTTATACTGTGGCTGGAGTTTCTTAATGCATAACATAAAAATCTAAATTATTTGTTTGTTTTGAAAAAGTTACAGGTAAGTTAATTTTGCCCCCTTAGGATTAACCTTGCCTCCCGAAAAATTAACTAACGATACATTAACTTGAGATAATGGTTGTGTATTAAAATATTTGTTATATACAGGGTGTCCCCGAAAATAGTGCGTTCCTTACAGGTATAGGTAGAAGGCACCATGTAGAGCAAAAAGGTCAAAACATTTTTTTCTAAATGCAAAGGTTTGGCTAAAAAACCAAAATAAATTTTGGTATGCAAATTGAAATCTGACAACTATGTATACAGAAATCTAAACGTAGACAATCACAATTCAAAAATAGTTGCAGCATTTTAACAATTTTAGCCATAAGTATTTACATTAAACCCTGTCCTCATCCTAAAAAAACAAACAAATTCTTAATGTTGTTCTGAAGCTATTTTCTTGTGGCATTTTTACAATGCTAAAATCGAAACGTTAATAAAAATCATTTTTTAATAATATTGTGGCTTATTTCCCATTATAAATAGTTAAAACAAATTCTTGTTTTGTTGGATTTCATTCATGGGGTGGTACAATTATTTTGTAGGTGTACCTGTCTGACCTACAATTTGTGGTGTCAATAAACTAAATCACAAACAGTTCAAATACAGTGATGCCAAATTAGTTAATTTTATGAAAATAAAAGTTCGCATATATGACGAACAATGTAATTTTTTTGGAAACGGTAAACTTTATAAAAAAATATTATAGGACTTTTTTGTTCTACATTGTGTATTATATCCATACCTTAAAGAAACTATTTTTAGGGACACCCTTATAATTAAAGACTGGATTATATGCAAAATGCATATGCATATATATGCTGCATATTTCTCATGTTTTTCATAAATGCATATGCCTTGCATATTTGGAGATTTAAGAGCATATAAATGCATATTTTGATGGGAATTTACTCTACCCCATTTAAAAATAAGGTATATATTAGTAACATCAACATCCATTAAAATAAAATGTGAAAGTAAATATTTTGCTGTTAAGCTCCTTTGTTGTTGTACCCATAAACATAATGGGCGTTATTTATAGCTGCAGGTATCATTATCCGGATATTTAAGATTTATAGACTTCTCAGAATTTACAAATTACCTAAGTAAATACCGATTATATTTTGAATAACATTACAAATATTACCTGTACTTTCTGCTGGTGTCGGCCAACTATGAATTATTCTGGGAAAACCAACCAAAACGAAATTTTAAGGCAGCGTTGCCAATTTAGCTTATTTTATGCTAGATTTGGCATATTTTTGTGTTGTTTAGCTTATTTATTTCTTGTTTAGCATATAGCATATTTTCTAGCATATTAAATAATATAAAAATTATTTAGTAAAAATCGAAAATCTTCTAATTCAGAACAAATTTTTATGTTGGCCTTACAATTACTAAAACAACTTAGGAACTCTCTCACAGGAACTTGAAACTGATATCAGTGAGTCAAATCTGATTCCTAACAAAAAATGTTTAACCATTCACACATACACACCTACATCAGCAAATCCCTTCGCCTTCAATAATGTTTATATTAGTACTTATGTCTGTGGACCATGAGATTACTATTAACTACAGGATCATGTTTCAGCATTTTTTAAAACAAATAATTTATCTGTACTGGGTTATGCTTGCTATAGGGATTTTTTATTAGTTGATAATGGAATACCTACTGTTGAACTGATCATTCCATCATTCTTGTGAGGTTTGGCAAATACTATATTGGTCGAGTTGGCAACACTGTTTTAAGGGTAGGATAGATTATTTTATTTTATGAATGGTTAGTCTTAAATCAATCGCCGATTATTCAACTTTTGTGATTGCAAGTTATTGACTATACTGTGTAAAAAAATCATTTTATTATTATTGTGAAAATGCCTAAAGTAGCAAGGGAAAAATCAAGTCTTCTCAGAAGTTGGATTGGAAGTAACAATCATCTAAAAGTTATCGACAGTGAAAGTATGTTTTGCACCATTTGTGATAAAAAGGTAAGTTCTCCACTTCAATAGATTTTTAAACTTATCAAACTTCTTTGCACATCTATGTGTCTGTCTATTCTAAAATGACAAACCGTCCCATTTCTTCAAAAACTGTTTTTTAAAGTTCGCAACGGTTTGGCTTATACAGAGCGAGGTGTTGAGAGTGGCCCACCCTGTATACTACGGTACACTGACTGTACTTTATTGTTTGACGATTTCAATTTCACTTTGAGAAATAAAAAAAAATTGGGGGAGGTTTAAAAAGTTTGATCATTTTAATGTAGGTATCTATTTACGAAAACATCTAAAACATCATTATCATTATATTCCAGATTCCATGTCAAAAGAAATTCCAAGTAGTTCAACACATAAAAACTTCACTTCACCAAACTAAGCTATCAAAAAATGATAATAAACCTCGCCAGCAGATTCTACAGAACAGTTTGCAGATTCAGAATACGTCAGTTGGGCAAGAAACCTTTGCAAAGGATTTATGCCATTTTTTTTTGAACTGCAATATCCCTCTGCACAAGTTAGAACATAAATCGTGTCAAAACTTTTTAAAAACTTATTGCAAGATTAAAGATAAACCAGCTCAAATACCAAGTTCTTCAACTCTTCGGAAAAAATATGTCAGTGCATGTTACAAAGATGTGATGACGAGTATTAAAAATCAGTTAAAAGCCGATTATCTTTGGATTTCCGTCGACGAAACAACGGATACAAAGGGTCGACAAATTGCGAATCTAATTGTTGGAGTTCTTAACGACTCTGGCGATTTTAAAAACTCATACTTAATTAGTGTAAAATGTTTGGAAAAAACAAACTATGCTACAATAGCTAGATTTGTTAACGAATCCCTAACAAATTTTTTTTTACCTGATCAAGTACCATTTGAAAAAATATTATTAATGCTTAGTGATGCCGCCTCATATATGATGAAAGCTGCATCCAATCTTAAAATCTTTTTCCCTAATTTAATTCACTGTACATGTTTGGCGCACGGCCTAAACAGAGTTGCAGAGAAAGTTAGAATTGAATTTCCCAATGTAAACACCTTAATAAATAATGTAAAAAAAGTATTTCTGAAAGCACCACTACGTGTACAGGTATATAGGGAGATGCTTCCCGATATTCCTTTACCACCAGAACCAGTATTAACCAGATGGGGAACTTGGCTTAAAAGTGCTATATTTTTATCTGAACACTACGACGACATCAAAAGCGTTATTTCAAGTTTTGATCCGACTTGTACCGCTATTGATAACTGTCAAAATATTTTTAAAGAAAAGTCTATTAAAAATCAATTGTTGTATATAAAATCGAATTTCGATATCATTGAAAGTTCAATTACAAAATTAGAGGCTCAAAATTTATGTCTTCACAATAGTATGTCTATTGTTGATTCGGTTAAACAGAAAATAACAAATCTGAATGGGGAAATTGGAGTAAAAATTAAAGATAAACTTGATGACGTTTTAAACAAAAATGAGGGTTTCACTTTATTGCGTTCAATAAATAATATAATCAATTTTGGAAACTTCGATGAAAATATTAATATGGATCCGTCTCTAATAGCAAAGTTTAAATATGCCCCAATTACATCTTGTGACGTTGAGAGATCTTTTTCTGCCTATAAACAAATATTAACAGATAGAAGACATAATATTAGTTTAGAAAATATGAATCAATATATGATTATTTATTGTAACAATAAAAATATGTAAATTTGTTTTATTGTACTCTTTTTATAATATTAGTTTAGAAAATATGAATCAATATTGTAACAATAAAAATATGTACATTTATTTTATTGTACTCTTATTTATCTTGTGGTCAAAATAAAATATTTTGCCGTTTTATTTGTCACAAAACCTGAAGTTAAAAAAATATATTAAGAAATAATAATACAATTTGGTTTAAATTCAAACCTATTTATTTATTTTTATTATTTTTTATTTATTTATGTATTTAACGTAAACCATAAAATTATTCATATAAAAATAAGTGCATATATAAATGCATATTTGCATGTTAATTGTGCATATTCAGCTTGTTTTAAAATGCATATTGCATGCATATTTTAGACATTTTTTAGTGCATATTTTCCAGTCTCTACTTATAATAAAAGGTAGGACAGAAACCGCGGCGCCCGAATCTAATTCAAATTTAAACATTTTACCCTTAATATTAATATTAATATTAATATTAATATAAATTGGCGGATCATTATTTGATGGTATACATAATACAGATGATTCAGTTCCTTCTTCCAATAAATTTAAAAATCTATTTCTACATACCCGTTTTAAGTGTCCTCGAACGTTACACAGATTGCAGATATAATCCTTATAGGGACATACTGAAGGTGAATGTCTTTTAGCACACCTGAAACACTTTTGAACACTACCACTGAACTCACGATTGAAATCTAAACTATTTCTCTGTTTCCCTGAAGTTGAAGGTCTAGACTCTTTAAATCCCCGTTCTTGCTGCAAGCTGTGATACTTGCAATATTTCCTTACTGCAACTTCCACTCGTTATTTGACACACCTTTCTTTCTTCCACCGATTCCATTTTTACCACGCTTCTGCTATCTATTTCGTTAATGCCAGTTATTGCTGCTTCTTCAAGTTGTGCTGTTTCCATAGCTTAATTAAATGTGATATCTGACTTCAGTGCAAATAGCGTATTCTTTACTTTTCCATCATTATATTTTGAAATAAACATATCTGTTAATTTTGTTTCCAAATTATTTCCAAATTCACAAGTACCGTCTAGTTTTTTTAAACGTACACTTCAATATTGCACACTTTCACTTTTTGTTTTTGAAGCACCATAAAACTTTGCCCTTTCCACCCACACTAAACAAGTTTTGTTATGGTAGCTATCTAGTCTTTTTACAATGACATTGAATTCACATTCTTCAGGTTTTTTAGGCACGGACAAATCGGATAACCTGCCTCTTCTGAAAGGCTATATAACAAAATAGCTCTTTTAATATTAACATCTGTAATTTCTCTAGCGATGTAATATTGTTCTAGCCTTTTAATAAAAACATTCCATTCACAAATTCTGGGATTAAATTCAAAATTTAACGTTAAATCCAATTTTCCGTCTTTTGACATTTTGTTTTCACTTATAAACAATTTAAAAACATTTTTTATTCTCGTCGCCAATGAGATGTTTGGTACAAAATCACTTATGAGCCCAAAACAAATCTTCAATTGACTACATATCAAGCACAACTGGTTAATTCTTTTACCTGTAAACTAACTGAAATATAATGCAATAATTAGCAATACATGAGCGTCGCGAGTGGGGTTTATAATTACATGGCCAATACATTACATATAGACATATACGATAGAGCTTTACAAACATTATTCACGACATTCCCGATAAAACAGATGTTAACGATGCCCTCTGGAACGAAAAAATCTTTAATTTTTGTCCGCAACTCCGGAATGTTAGACGGTGTATCTGTTTGCCTCTTTCAGCATTCCCAATATGTACGTATCATGTGGCGTTTAGTTTGGTGAGTGGAGATCTCCTAAAATGATCACGCAGTATTATTAAAAAAGATCACATATGACCGAAAATAGCACTCCATAATAATTTTTTTCTGCATAATTGAGAACCGTCCTAAAGTACTTAACATTAACATGACATCCACATACGTTACAACGACGTGCGGAAACCACTAAGTACATTTCGGCGCATAACACAAAAAAATTTTAGGCATACGCATTCCAGTACTATTTATTTTTCCGCATGCCGAATTACAATATTTCCTTAACCATATGGTATAATTTTTATTATCTAATTTCTATCTTTAGGCAACTATAGTATATTGTACAACAAGTGAGAAAAAAGACATATTCCTGACGAAAAGGCACGAGGCGAGGGCCGCAAATCAAGCGAGGGAAAATTATGTCATTTTCTTATGTGTTGTATACTGTACTTTTTCTATAGATGCGGTTTTATAAAGAGTTCAAACTTCAAAATTAAATAGTTTAGGTGCTTTTAGGTATATTATACGAGAATAAAAAACCGCTAAACGCCGTAAAAATGAGTGGCGCATACAATATTCCAGCTACAAAAGAGCTGATATGAATATTACGTGGCGCGATAATGTATTTTCGTTTTGTGCAAAACAGAATTCTAGTTTTATTTTAAAAGATTATTCTATAATATTTGCTCAATTTTAAGTAAAACGCGCGACGAAAGAGTAACTTTGATACAGTTTGAATTTTGAAACTCGTTTGTGGCGCGTTTACTTCAAATTTAGCAAATATTATGGAAACCTCTTTTAAAATAAAACTATAATTTCGTTTTGCATCAAAATGAAAATACATTTTCGCGCCACGTAATATTCATAATATCAGATCTTTTGTAGCTGGAATATTGTATGCGCCACTCATTTTTACGGCGTTTAGCGGTTTTTTATTCTTGTATCAGGAGTTTTTCAAAGTTATTTATAAATTAAATATATCAAGGTGAATGCAATGTTTCTCGATTACACGTTAAGCTTTATAAATGGTTGCCTTTGTTGCATTACCCCCCAAATGATCTAGTGTCCATCGAATGTACACTAGATTTTTTTTCTATTCGAAATATATTGAAAAATATATTCGGATGGGCGGTAAATAAACTCGGATTGCCCGTTGCCAGATCAAATTTAGCGTCGTAACCACTACAACTACATAAACCATTTCGGGAATAATCGTTAATTGGATTATACTTTTGCAGTTTAATAACTTCTAAACGGCTTAACCGATTTTGATGACTAAACATGAGTTTGAAACGTATTGACAAGTAGGATCTGATGCATCTAACGTCAAGTATGATGACTGAAGCTTTTACAGGAATTATTGAGCTTGAAAAACCGTTTTTTCCCATAGATAATAGATTTGATCATACTTATAAAGCTTATAACTTAAAGAAAAAAAAAGACAGTAAAATCCTGTATAAAAGGTATATTTGAAAACCCTCAAAAGGGCCACATCAAAATCACATAACTAGTTTTCGACTGGTTTACCAGGCATCATCAGTGCTTACGTGCAATGTACATGCTAACCACCAAGATAGTATTTAACAAAAATATTAGGGTCAAAGCCCAGTAAAAGAAGTCTGTCAAAGAAACATTGGTTTAAAAAGTTACATAAAGTCTGGATGTTTAAAATATTAAGCTAATCTGCCCCAGGTAACATCTGAGATGTGGATTTGACTTGTTTACATGTTGAATGTATGACGGCAAGTCACTTCAGGTTCTTCAGGTTCAGGTACTATTGAGGTTCTTTTGGTGTATTTAAGGTTCTTTTGTCTCTTGAACCGAAGATATATGTATACCCCCAAAAAATATGCCGTTTTGTACCTACCAAGTTTTATAGCTGGCTTATGGGTGATCAAAAGTCACAAATTACACCGGTTCTGAATCGGTCCTGACCCTCTCTTCACACACAGAAAAAAAATTCAGATCGGTTTAACTTTTCCACACACATACATACATACATACATACATACATACATACATACATACATACATACATACATACATACATACATACATACATACATACATACATACATACATACATACATACATACATACATACATACATACATACATACATACATACATACATACATACATACATACATATATACATACATACATACATACATACATACATACATACATACATACATACATACATACATACATGCATACATACATACATACATACATACATACATACATACATACATACATACATACATATCCACAAACATTTTTTCTTTTTTTTTAAATAGAAATTGAGTCATATTTCTGAGCTCGGTTACTTTTGAATGGTATAACCGTTTTTCAAAATTAGACATGCCTTGGAAAGGTAATCATAGTACTATTAGAAGTCGCAAAGGTCGGACTAAAATTTTCGAAATTTTTGGGAGTTGTGGGGACGAGAACGAAAAAAGACCCTAAATAGGAAGGGTCGTAAAATCCACACCGTTGGACCAAAATGGATGGTTGACATATGAATGGGTGAGTCTTTTCCTTAAATTTTGATCTAATTGATCTGACCTAATTTTAAATTCAGTCAGATTCAAAAAATCGAAAATTTTCCACTGGCCACTGGCAAAGTGCGCCACTGGAACTGCCGTTCTCTGGTAATGCACAAATTGAAATAAAATACATAGATACATGTAGGTATTTAATATTCATAAAATTTATATACCTTAATTTTTAAAATTTTAATTAACAGTTATTTTTGAACAGTTTTGAAACGTAATTCTGGTAGGTTTTGCTTTAACACATTTATATGACAACATTAATTATTGTGTTTATATTGTTCATGTTACCATGGAAACGGTAATTATAGTACGGAAGACCGTAGGAGAACCGGTGAGAAAAAATATTTCTCACTGCAATGGCCGACATTTCTCAATGCGTGAGGAATTGTTCGTTTTGAATGTGTGTAAGTAGTGAGAGAAGTTGCATATTGTACAGCATCCATAGAAAAAATATATTATATTTTGCATAAAAGTTATAATTGTGTCACCATGAGTTGAGGATATTAAAATTTATATGGTAAGAGTTTATGTTATAAATACCAATTATTATTTTAGTACTTATGGATGGATGGATAATAACAATAAATTTTAATTATTAAAAGTAACTTAAATCTGATATCTAAAATAAATCCAAATTAAAACACCAACGCACTGCCTTATTAAATCATAATAAAAAGTACTACAGTATTTCTCATGATCATCTTTCAGTGCGTCACAGTTTTTCGATTTCTTTCTAACGCATTAAATTGTATGTGACAGAAAAAAAGGCACGTCGGTGATTACATTTCGTCGGTGACATTTTTATAACATTTATTCTAGTTATTCTAGTTGTCGATAGATGGCGCCAAAATAAAAAAATAATTTTTTTTTAATTAGATAATAATGTTACAAATATAATTTGTATAATTTATAAGACTATTCAAATCAAAGAAAATACCATTTTATAAATGCAAGAAACACATTTGATTTGTTTTTATTCCAAATTGAAAATAAAATGTGACAACTGTCAGATTTAACTAAAATGTCATGTTAGAATAAATGTCATAAATGTGTATTATCACGGACTTACCCTTTTTCCTATTATTTGTTACGCACTGAAAAATGATCATGAAAAGGACAATAACAATAAAACTTGGCAAAAACTCGCACAGTGAAGGTGAATATAATTATAAAAGGAAAGATATGGAAATATGGAGGGCAACTTACTGTATATACGTATTTCGGACTTATTGATCCATCTTCAGTGCAGTGCAGCCAAGTTATAAAAGAGGTATGTTGACTTGGAAAAGGATCACTTCTTCTTCTTCATGTACCATGTCCTTTCAGAACGTTGGTTACCATCATAGTTATCTTAATTTTATTCACTGCCAGCCTAAATAGCATGCTTGTATCAACACCATACAAATCTCGCAAGTTCTTTAACCATGAGTTTCTTCTTCGTCCTGGACTGCGTTTGCCTGCTGTTTGACTTGCCTGAAAGGATCACTACACGAGAAATATTACCATTTTTGGTAATATTGTTAGAAAACCCGGTCATCTACGAATAACACTGTAAGGGTAAGAACAGAAAAAGTGGGTCGCGGTCGATGTCGATATCCATGTAAAACAAACACATTGTAGTGAATGGAAGAGAACAGAGCAGGTAAGTCGCCGGGGAGGTTTAGCGCGATGCCATCCAGGAGGTTTACATCGATGCTTTTGAAAATAAAATGAGTTTCTTTTACATGGATGTCTACTGCGCGGCCTACAAGGATGCTTCCCTGTGATTAGTCCGTTCGAAGTTGTCATTACCTGCGCTATCTGAGTTGATACTTTTTATATAATACCTTTTTTGTATTCAGTTTTTTTTTTAATTTCTAAAGTAATTAAATTCAGTAAATTTTTGGAAAATGAAGGAGGATCTGATTATTTACAGCTGACATTTCATCACTATCATCACCTGACTGACATAACACTGCAAAAGCATAGTCTTTTTGTCATTCAAATTTCATTAAGCTACTTCACTTATTAGTGATTCTAGCTCGACTGACAGCGCAGGTGACCTCCTTGCTATGTGCTGTCGACATCGACCGCGACGTAACTAGTAGCATCCACCGCGACCTACACCTCCACCTCGACCCACTTGTATTGTTCTTACCCTTAGGCTGTTTGTGTTTGTTTTACATGGATGTCGACATCGACCGCGGCCGACACCTCCACCTCCACCGCGACCCACTTGTTCTGTTCTTACCCTTAAGGAGGTAAGGCTACCTGAGGAAATGGAAAGTCATAAAGTTATTAAATAAATGATGTTGACTAAGCGAGTACAAATATAAATATAGATAAGGAAAATTATTGGCAAAAACTAGGAGTAAAAGGAAATATATGGAATTATGGAGGGTAACTGTATTTATGTATTTTGGACTTATTTGCCCATCTTCAGTACAGTGTAGCCAAGTTAGAAAAGGAGTATGTTAACTTGGGAAACGATCACTACAGGAGCAATGTTACCATTTTTGGTCATATTGTTAGAAGCCCCTGTCATTTAAGAGCCAAAGAAATCTCACGGAACGTTGAAGCTGCAGGCCAAATGAAATAGACAAATGTAACAGAAAAAGATAAGAACTAAAGAGGGGATTTAACGCAACGTGAAATAGATTCAAAGCAACGTGAAATAGCTAAATTTCTCTCGAAATTTGTTATTTGTTATCCTGAAGCTGATACCAAACCGTAATGTATTGCCTTTTTACCCTATTTTTATTATCCTGAGGTGCGTGGATCATTTTCCGATGAATTGTCGGTAAAATGACACCGTTCCAAGAGATTTAACACACAGGTGCTAAAACGTTCCTTTTTCGACTAAGCTAGGGAGCTGATACGATCAGTGCCGTGGTAATTTTACTAAGTAGTGGTCTAACTGGAAGACGACCTGAAACCCATGAATATAAGACAATGGAGAAGAAGGGCCCAAGAGAGATCTGAATGGAAGGTAGAGATGCATCAAGTCAAACTAGTTTGATTTTACTCAACAAACTTGACTTGACTTGAAAATCAAACTTTTTGTATAAAAATGTTTGACTTGACTTGATTTCGATATCTTTAGGTTTGACTTGAATTCAAACATATTCAAGCAGTTTGAAAAGTTTGAATATCACGCAACGTGTTTATTTTCAATTTTAAATGAGACCGCCTATGCCTTTATTTTTGTTCACTGGCGAATCAACGGGGGGATGGTGGGGTGGGGATAGGGGAAATCCCCCCCTCCCAACAAGGTCCAAAAAATTTTTTTTGACAAATTTCCATAAACATAGTAATGTATTGGCTGATACGATATTTAAACCGCAGACAGACAAATAAAACCCAATAAACGCGCCAGTTAAGATAATAATTATTAAGAAAGCATATTTATACATTAATTTTGTTTAATTTAAACCCAACATTTGTAGCCTGTATCCGAAAAAAAATTAAATGTAGATATAAAACCATATAGATCTGGATCCCGCGTACCAAAAAAAAGTTGATTAATAGCAAGCTGAAAATTCGTTAATAGCTTAACGGTGTCTAGTCAGACAAGCTTTGATGTATGGGAATATGGGAACACTGAAACAGAAGAAGTTTTAATTGTGGAAAAGGTGGAACGTCAGACTACGTAAACGTTCCATGTATTTTGTCGGACAGAACTCCAATTGATTTGTTACCATTTCATTAAACTCTCATGCAAAAATCAGACTGGTGTTTATCACCAACTGGGCATTTTAATGAGTAGAACACAAAGAACATGTCAAATGACAGGAATCATGTTGGTTAGTAATAGCAGTCTGATTTTTGCATGTATGTTATAATCGACAAAATACATGGGATGTTTTCGTAATCTGACGTTCCAAATTTTTAAACTATTCCACAATTAAAACTTCCCTGTTCCAGTGTTCCCGTCCATCAAAGTTTGTCCGACTAGACACCGTTAAGCTATTAACTAATTTTCAGCTCGCTATTAATCAACTTTTTTTTGGTACGCGGGATCCAGGTCTAATAACCCTATGGTTAGTTTTGAATTTTAAAGAAATACCAACGAATATACAGCAATACCAGAGAACAACGACCACTGTTCTCTGGTAATACTAACTTTTGTATTGTGGTACATATTTTCGAGTGAACTAGCAGCTTGGTACCACATGTTTTTTTCGAACTGGCCCTAAGATAAATAAATGCCTTTTTTAATAAGAGAAAGTCATAAAAATTCCAAATAAGTTTATTTTGAGCTGTCCATTGAAAAACCAAATAGTCTTATGTTATTGTAACCCTTAAGGGCATATGCGTAACATGTCGCATATAAAAATGGTCAATGTGTTTTAAATGTATTAATTTTTTTCAAATCCTGAGAAAACTAATAGGAATTTAAAAAAAAATTAAACGCAGCATGAAAGATTACATTATTTCTGAGAGACGAACATCCCTGAAAACTTCTATAATGTTTATTTTAATAAGTTACAGGGGTGAACATAAAAAGGAAAATTTAGTGTTGTTATTAATTGCAAATATTTCATTCAAAACAAACTTTTTATTTATTCTAAGAGACTTACCTCCCTCGGTAATAATGCAATCTTTCATTCTGCGTTTAAATTTTTCAAAAATACTTGGATTCGAAAAAAATAAATACCTACATTTAAAAGTTTTAAATTAAAACACATTGAAAATTTTGACTTTTATATGGCACTCTTTGTATTATTAATTTTCTTATCTTAATTGGCAACTAACATGTCTATCTCGATCAAAAAGTATATCTACTAAATAAATTATTATTTCTACTAGTATCTAAGTATATCTACTAAATAAACAAACTAGTTTGACAAACAGTTTGAATTTTCAAACCTATACGATTGACCAGTTTGACTTGACTTGAAATATTTGTCAGAAGGATTGACTTGAGTTTGACTTGAAATTAGGTCAAACTCAAGTCAAGTTCAAACATGCAAGTCAAACTTGTGCAACTCTAATTGTCATGATGCCAAAAGAAGAAGAAGTAGAAGAAGTGGTCTAACTACGTTGTGTTAAGGTTTTTATCATTGTATGAATTAACCAATGTAATAAAATTTCTATGGCCCACATTGGCGGTGTGGGGGCTTATTCTTTGAACATGGCGGTCCGACTGATTTCATAAAAATATTTATTACTTTTACAGTACTTGGGATGCAAACTGTGTTCACTTTCCTTTGCAGTATTAAAAACCGATTCAACACGTACTTCAACGCGTCGTTGTGATCCGAACTGTGATGGGCATTTTTATATTTATAATGCATTAGTTATATTGTTATCATCATCATTTTTTCTTTGCCTTATCTCTATGCGGGGTATTTCTCCACACAATTCTATCTTGAGTCATATCAATGTTAATCCCCTTTACCAACATGTTCTGCCTTATCGTCTCCCCCCCAGGTCATCTTTGGTCTTCATCTCCTACTCCTTCCAAGAATCTGCACTTCAGCTATTCTTCGTATTGGGTGACTAACGTCTCGACGTTGAACATCACCAAACCATCTTAACATATACTCTTTCATTTTGACATCAATTGGTGCCACACCTAAACTTCCCCTAATATACTCATTTCTAATTTTATCCTTCTTTGTCACTCCACTCATCCATCTAAGCATTCTCATTTCCGCCACATGCATTCGTTGTTCCTCTTTCTTTTTCACTGCCCAATATTCAGTTTCGTACATCATAGCCGGTCTTATGTCTGTTTTATAGAATTCTCCCTTCAGCTTCATTGGAATTTTTCTGTCACAAAACACACCACTCGCTTCTTTCCACTTCATCCATCCAGCTCTAATTCTACTGCATGCATATCCATCTTTTCTCCACTACTCTGTAATACCGATCCCAGGTACTTAAAACTATTGCTTTTTACAATCAGTTCACCATCCAAAGATACCATTTTATTTGTAGTAACTCCATCTTTAAATGAACATTCCAAATACTCTGTTAATGTCCTACTAAGTTTTAAACCTTTTTCCTCCAGAGCATGCCCCCACTGTTCCAGTTTTTGTTCCAAGTCTCTTTCACTATTTCACACTAACACGACATCACCATCATCCATTAAGCACCATGGAATGTTACCCTGTAGTTTCGCTGTTATCTGGTCCAAAACTAATGAGAATAAATGCGGACTAAGCACAGCCTTGTGGAGCCTTGGTGCAATCCTACTTTCACATGAAATTTATCAGTCTCTCCCACACCTGTCCTAACACTAGTCGTTACTCCCTTATACATATCCCTCACAATATTCACGTATTCACCAGGGACTCCTTTCTTATTGAGTGCCCACCACAGAATCTTTCGAGGAACTCTATGATGCTTTCTCAAGATCAATGAATACCATAAGAGCGTTTGTTTCTTTACTCCTGTATTTTTCCATCAACTGCCTTATAATGAAAATTGCATCTGTTGTTGATCTGCCCTGCATAAAGCCAAATTGATTCTCGGATATTTTGGTCTCTTCACGTATCCGTCTATCAATTACTCTTTCCCATATTTTCATGGTGTGGCTAAGCAGTTTTATAGCCCTGTAGTTTGTACATTATTGTATATATCCCTTGTTTTTGTAAACAGGTACCAGTATACTGCTTCTCCATTCGTCTGGCATTTGTCCAACTTTCATAATTCTATTAAATAGGCCTGCTAGCCACCTTGTTCCTGTCTCTTCCAATGCTTTCCATACTTCCCCAGGAATATCATCTGGTCCTACCGCTTTTCCTTTCTTTATTTTTGAAGCGCTTGAGCCACTTCCTCGTTTGTTATTTTGGTGGCCATTGCTGCTACTATCTCCGTTGACTCTACACGCTGTCTGTCAAATTCGTCATTTAATAATTTGGCATTAGTTATATTATTATAGTACCCAAAAATCCATTTGCAACCTGGTTGGATCAGTCCGAAAATGGTATATTTATGCCTATTTCCCTGGAGTATTGGTTTAATGGGTGTATTCGCTTTATGAATTGAAGAATTCAATTGAAATGAAAATGTTGTAAAAATAATATTGAACTGAAATTTTAAATAATAACTATTACTCTAATGAAAAACAGAAGATTTTAATTAATATCATTGAAAATAACTTTACACAAGGGTAGCTAGTGACTGAGAAGTTGTAAAGAGAAATTAAAGCTATGAGATGATAAATTAAAAATATAAGAAACAAACTTGCAAATAATCATTGACAAGAGGAAAGGAAAGGGTGTGAGGAATTGAAAAATTGTGGTGTAAGAGTATTTTAAAATTTGAAGTGTACTTTGAATAGTAAATAATTTGTTCAAGTACTTAATGAAATTTTCATCCTTTTGGAAGATTTCATTTTGCATTTTTTGTATACATATATATCACACTAGTAAGTGATGATGTAATCGATTGTTTCAAATGGGAATAGGGGTCGTGTTCTAGCTCATTTGAAAGGTTGTTCAATTCTCTATATGGCAGTATAAGCATTAATATAATAATTATTTATACAGGGTACCCAAAAAAAATTTTGATTTAAATTAAATGACACAAAAATAAGAATGGGTGTAATTTATTTAAATATTTTACTGTTGTCATAACACAAAGGATAATGTGTATTTCACAAATAAACATTGCTTTTCCCTTAACTTAAATGTTCAAACGCCAAGAGGCAGTTGGGTGTCAGCTTTAAGATTGAATTTAAGCTAAAAAAATGAGCTAGCACACGACCCCTATTCGCATTTAGAAAAATCATCGAATACGTCATAACTTCCAAAAAATCATAATTTAAAAATAAAGATCGATCAGTTTTGGGATTTATTTCTAAAATCGCCCATTCACGAAAAAAATTATTTATTCCAACTTTTACGTGCTCACTATATAGGGTGAGGCAGATAACTGGCCTATTAGAAATATCTCGAGAACTAAAGGCAACAGAATCATGAAAATTGGAATAAAGGGGTTTTGAAGGATAATCTATTAAATGAAAATATTTTCATCTCTTTGCAACTTCCGGTTATACTGGAAGTTGCTTATAACTTTGTTTTTTAAATAGGACACCCTGTATATTTTTACATTTTTAGATTCTCTTCGATGTCTTCTTTCTTAAAATATGAGGTTTTGTAATATTATACAAGGTATTTTAAAAGATAATTACGTTTTTTTTATTAATTTCGTAGCAATATTCACACCCTGTAGAATTGAAGTAGTTTGACATCTAAAACTCTACTTACGTTCAAATGATTTTTAATATGCTCTACTATTGTTGAGAATCATTAGTATAGCTAAATTTTTAATTTTAGTATACAGGGTTGGTCGCAACTCGGAATGAGTATTTTCTGAGTTTTCTTAAATGGAACACCCTGTATTTTTGTATTGTAGTGAAATGACATTTTATAGTTCTTTTTTATTTCTTAAGCATTCCCTATACCTAACTGCTTTAATTTGTGAGTTATTGGTGATTCCAGCTAAACATTAATTGCAACAAAAAATACGTAAAATTTTATTAGGTTGGCCGTGAAAATACTCAATCCCAAATAATTTTTCAGAAATAAATACATATTAATCCAGACTGGTCCTTAAAATTACCAATAGTGGTTTAGCTATCAAAATACCTACATAGTTAAGATTGTTGGTGCGATTAACAATTAAGCACAAATTAAAGCAGTTAGGTATAGGGAATGCTTAAGAAATAAAAAAGTACCATAAAATATCATTTTATTACAATACTAAAATACAGGGTGTTCCATTTAAGAAAACTCAGAAAATACTCATTCCGAGTTTCGACCAACCCTGTATACTAAAATTAAAAATTTAGCTGTACTAATTATTCTTAACAATAGTAGAGTATATTAAAAATTATTTGAACGTAAGTATAGTTTTAGATGTCAAATGACTACAATTCTACAGGGTGTTAATTTTGCTACGAAATTAATAAAAAAACGTAATTATCTTTTAAAATACCCTGTATAATATTAGAAAACCTCATATTTTAAGAAAAAAGATATCGAAGACAATCCAAAAATGTAAAAATATACAGGGTGTCCCATTGAAAAAAACGAAATTATAAGCTACTTCTGGTATAATCGGAAGTTGCAAAGAGATGAAAATATTTTCAAATTGAAGAGCCTCAGATGCAGAATCCACCAATTTAATAAAAATTAAAATGGTAAATAGTAATTTAAATCTGAGACTTTTGAAAGTTCTTTCTGGTACATCCTTAATCTGCGACTTTTTCAATTAATAAGACCGCAGACGACGAATATAGAAAACGAAAAGGAAACGATCACATTCCGCTTTCATTCGTTTAGGAAAAAGACAGAAGAGGAACTTTCAGTACTCAAATCCAAGTAAAGAAATAAAAATAATAAATGATGGTTTTGCTTGTTTTCGATTCAGAGGGTTGCACACCCGCTGGACAGGCTGTTTCTACCATTTCAGGCGTCCTCAGCAGCGTTCGTTATAGTGCACTCCTCTGAATCGAAAAATAGCTGGACCATCATTTTAAAGGGAATCTGAAAGATAATTCAAATGCCCCATTAGGACGCAAAACAGCGACATCTCATAACAAATTGAAGAGTCTCAGATGCAGAATCCACCAATTTAATAAAAATTAAAATGGTAAATAGTAATTTAAATCTGAGACTTTTGAAAGTTCTTTCTGGCACATCCTTAATCTGCGACTTTTTCAATTAATAAGACCGCAGACAACGAATATAGAAAACGAAAAGGAAACGATCACATTCCGCTTTCATTCGTCTAGGAAAAAGACAGAAGAAGAACTTTCAGTACTCAAATCCGAATAAAGAAATAAAAATAATAAATGATGGTTTTGCTTGTTTTCGATTCAAAGGGTTGCACACCCGCTGGGCAGGCTATTTCTACCATTTCAGGCGTCCTCAGCCTCAGTTCTACCATTTCAGAAAAAGTCGCAGATTAAGGAAAGAACTTTTAAAAGTCGCAGATTTAAATTACTATTTACCATTTTAATTTTTATTAAATTGGTGGATTCTGCATCTGAGACTCTTTAATTTGTTATGAGATGTCGCTGTTTTGCGTCCTAATGGGGAATTTGAAAATATTTTCATTTATTAGATCATCCTTCAAAACCACTTTATTCCAATTTTCATGATTCTGTTGCCTTTAGTTCTCGAGATATTTCTAATAGGCCCTTTATTTGCCTCACCCTGTATAAATATACCCTTTTACACTAGCAGCTTTTTAATTCCCGGTAAGTTTCTAAATGTCAAATTATAGAAAAATTTGTAATGCAAAAATTCCAAAAAAAGACCTAGGAGAACACCTAGCGGAAATCAAATTTACCTAACATTGTTTTAAAGAGTATATCCTAGAAAAATCCTTAAATGAAGAGTACAGGGGAAAACAAGGAATGTCACTTTTTCCGTGATCAGACATCTCGAAGCACTACAGTTCGTAACCGCACAACTGGTAACGGACAATAATTATTCGTAACGATAAAATTTCATAACGAAGACAGTTCGCAACCGCTATAGTTCGTAACTATACATATTCCTAACGGACAGTTCGTAACGTCAAAATCGAGTTTATCAACACATTTCATATTTCGTGTAGAAATAAACTTTTAAAATTTTACTAACTATAATAATATTATTATTTTTTAAATTTTCTTCACTATTTTTCACACTTAGTTTTACAACCTTAAAGAGATAATTCAAGATATATATTTTTTAATTATTTAGTTGTCATATTAACCCGGCACCTGCCACGTGGCTTTGCAAGGCACCAACTGCCACGTGGGGTGCTCACAGCACCCCTTAAAAATTTTCTGTGATCTACTTGTTTAAAAAACAAAATAATGTATTGAGTAACACAAGAATATAAAAAACATGTTTTATTAACTTATTAGCCACTAATATGTTATAAAAGTTAAAAAAATAAAATGAAAAAGGTGTTATAAGCAAATTAGCAAGTACCAAGCCATAATAAATGAAGTCAAGTAAAATATCTAAAAAAAATTAAGATTTAGTGAGTATAGAGTCTGTATTAATAATTTAAATCAGTTATTTCAATAAAAAATGTAAATTTGACCTGTTTATCAAAATTACAAAAAAAAAATTAAAACTTAAAGTGCTAGATGATGACACGCCAATGCGATTTTAGAGCTATAAATTCAGAATGACACTAAATAACCACTTCAAACATTAACACATCTATGCTATATAATATTATTGAAAGCTACTATGACGCACAGCTCCGTTACCAAACTTGAAATACCAAATATTTGATAAAAATGTGTTATGGGGTGCTTGTAGCACCCCACGTGGCAGGTGGCGGGTTAACAAGAATATATGCAAGAGTATATACAGGGTGAGTATAAGGTACTGTACATACTCCTACCTCGTATAGAGGCCCCTATGGGGAATAACAAATGACCATTAAAAAGTGTCTGCTCCCATTGTTTAATAATATACAGGGCGAGTTTCGCATTTTGACAGAAAATTATACTCGTCATAATTTTTGAACGGTCAGATCGATGTGTCTCTTATTTTGGTCAATCGTTACACTATTACCACCTAATCAACTGATTTATTCAAATTAGAAAAAAATCATGTCCGGCTTTAAAAAATTAGTTCGTTTGGGTCTTGGAAAAAATTTCACCCTGTATACGCTTTTTGAAAACTCTAATATTAATTTTACAAATTAGACAAATAGGCAATTAAAATGACATATTTATTTTTTCCCCACATGATTACTTAATTTTTTATAAAAAAATCAAATTTGACTATGAATTAAAAATTTGGTAAAGTGAACCATAGATTTAAAAAAAATTAACTTTTATTACGAAAATTAATTTTTTTAAACAAATATTTGATTTATGTCACCACCAAATCAACTGATTTGTTCAAACTAGAAAAAAACCAGGCCCGGCTTTAATAAATTAGTTCGTTTGGGTCTTAGAAAAAATCTCACCCTGTATACGCTTTTTGAAAAGTCTAATATGAATTTTACAAAGTAGACAAATAGGCAATTAAAATGGCCTATTTAATTTTTCCCCACACGATTACTTAGTTTTTTATTATAAAATAAAATTTGTAAAAATCGCAATTTTACCATAAAAATAAAAAAAAATTAAACAACGTTTTTCTTAAAATTAAAAGTTTTACCATTTTTTTTTTAATAACACGTCTAGATCTAAAACTCCCCATAACACTTCTCTTTGGACTCTATAGTTTAACATAGACGTGATCAAATAGATAAATTTTAAATTTTTTCACTTAATTTTTGCGATTTAACTTGCAATTCACGAATCTGCACCTTTTATTTTAAAAAATTCATAACTTTTACGAGAAGGAGACTAAAAGTCTACAACAATTATCATAGTCTTCACATAGTCCTCACAAGAGATATGTGCTGTAAAAATTTCAGAAAAAAAAAATTAAATGGAACGTTGTAGCGAGTTAAACCGTGATTTCATCTTTTCTTTTCATTTTTAGGTTAAAATTTTGATTTTGACAAATTTGATTTTTTAATAAAAAGTTAAGTAATCGTGTGGGGAAAAATAAATATGCTATTTTAATTGCCTATTTGTCTAATTTGTAAAATTCGTATTAGAGTTGCTAAAAAGCGTATACAGGGTGAAATTTTTTCTAAGACCAAAACGAAATAATTTTTTAAATCCGGGCCTGATTTTTTCGAGTTTAAAAAAATCAGTTGATTGGGTGGTAACATAAATTAAATATTTGTTCAGAAAAAATTAATTTTTGTAATAGAAGTAAATTTTTTTAAATCTATTGTTCACTTTACCAAACTTTTAATTATTATTCATAGTCAAATTTGATTTTTTTATAAAAAATTAAGTAATCATGTGAGGAAAAAAATAAATATTCCATTTTAATTGCTTATTCGTCTAATTTGTAAAATTCATATTAGACTTTTCAAAAAGCGTATACAGGTTGAAATTTTTTCTAAGACCCAAACGAACTCATTTTTTAAAGCCGGACCTGATTTTTTTCTAGTTTGAATAAATTAGTTGATTGGGTGGTAGCATAAATCAAAAAATATTTGTTAAAAAAGATTAATTTTTGTAATAAAAGTTATTTTTTTTAAATCTATGGTTTACTTTACCAAACTTTTAATTAATAGTCAAATTTGATTTTTTTATAAAAAATTAAGTAATCGTGTGGGGAAAAAATAGATATGCCATTTTAATTGCCTATTTGTCTAATTTGTAAAATTCATATTAGAGTTTTCAAAAAGCATATACAGGGTGAAATTTTTTCTAAGACCCAAACGAACTAATTTTTTAAAGCCGGACCTGATTTTTTTCTAGTTTGAATAAATTAGTTGATTGGGTGGTAGCATAAATCAAAAAATATTTGTTAAAAAAATTAATTTTTGTAATAAAAGTTAATTTTTTAAATCTATGGTTTACTTTACCAAACTTTTAATTCATAGGCAAATTTGATTTTTTTATAAAAAATTAAGTAATCGTGTGGGGAAAAAATAAATATGCCATTTTAATTGCCTATTTGTCTAATTTGTAAAATTCATATTAGAGTTTTCAAAAAGCATATACAGGGTGAAATTTTTTCTAAGACCCAAACGAACTAATTTTTTAAAGCCGGACCTGATTTTTTTTTAGTTTGAATAAATCAGTTGATTAGGTGGTAATAGTGTAACGATTGACCAAAATAAGAGGCACATCGATCTAACCGTTCAAAAATTATGACGAATATAAATTTCTGTCAAAATGCGAAACTCGCCCTGTATATTATTAAACAATGGGAGCAGACACTTTTTAATGGTCATTTGTTATTCCCCATAGGGGCCTCTATACGAGGTAGGAGTATGTACAGTTTCTCATGACTCACCCTGTATTTATTTGAAAAATAGGTATCTAAAAAATTAAATGATGTTTTCTTTCTTTTTTGCTAAAAAAATAAATAATAATACATTAATCGATTATATTTATTTTGACAATTTTAAAAATTTATTTCTCCACGACATATGAAATATATGTTGATAAACGTTATTTTAGTTGTAACTGTAATAAAAGTTGGTTTCCACGTTAATAAAAATAAACAGAAAACTTCAATTTTTACGTTACGAATTGTCCGTCAGGTTTCCGAAATTGTGAACACATCGGTATCAACGGATATAAAAACCTATATAAAAAAAAATCAATATTAAGTGCGTGGAAAAATAACTGGAGTGCATCAAATTCAAAATTAAAACAAGTGAAACCCAGCATAGAGAAATGGAATATTTTACCCACTTCGAGGAGCCAAGAAATAATAATAACGCGCCTCAGACTCGGTCACACGAGGCTAACGCATGACTATTTAATTAAAAAGGGCGAACCGCCGCGATGTGAAACTTGTAATACGCCACTACCAATAGAACACATACTATGCGAATGTCCTCTCTACAATAATCAACGTAATAACAACAAGATACCAGCAGCACTTCTAGAAGCTCTAGGTGCAGACTGTAACTTCAAGAACGTTCTAAACTTTTTGAAAGACATTAATAAGTACCACACAATTTAATTATAACTGTAACTTAAGTTGTAAAACTAAATCATTGTAATGTAACTGTAATGTAATCCATTAATTTGTTGCTAATGGCCATTTGGTCGATGCGATTACCTAAATAAAAAAATTGTCCGTCACGAATGTGTATAGTTACAAACTGTCGCGGTTACGCACTGTCGCCGTTACGAACTGTCGCCGTTACGAATTGTTCGTTACCATTTGTCGGAAAACGAACTGTCGCGTTACAAGATGTCATGGAACCCACTGTTTCATGAATTTTGGATTTTCTCGCCATGTGGTAGCCAAAATTTAGGACAATCGACTAGCCTCTCTATTCAGGACAATAATCAGAAAGGTCAGTCTATCTATATAAATTTTATAAGAATTTATATCTAGGCGAAGAAGAATTATCCACACTCTACAGAATAAAAACAAGGAACGTGAGCAGTGTTTTGGTGCATTATTAAATTAATAAGTTAATATAGATTAATATTCTATTAAGATTATCGAATAGGAATTTCTGGAATTCTGCTAAGAATATCCTAAATAGTTTTTAGATATCACAAGAATTAAGTCTTTATTGGTGTTTATCTCAATATGTATAAAATGTGCCATTCTTTGTTTTCCCGTACTATTTAATTCAAATAATATCTAGTCATATCCTGTTTGAGAGATGGACATAGATGAAGAAGAAATAAATTTACAAAATCTCAGCCAGAGAAAGAATGCTACACATCCTGCCTTCTTCTTCTTCTTCTTAGCCCTCTATCGTCCACGTTTGGACATAGGCCTCTCCCAACTCCTTCTATAGATCTCTATCCTGAGCAACATATTTCCAATTTGTTCCGGCTACTCTTTTAATATCATCAACCCACCTCATCTGTGGTCTTCCTCTCAATCGTTTACTTTTGTAAGGTTTCCAATGTTGTATTGCTGCATTCCAACGTTGGTCTTTTTGTCTAGCAGTGTGGCCGGCGAAGCTCCATTTAAGTTTCTCAACTTTTGTTGTTATGTCCTCGACTTTTGTTTTTGATCTGATCCAGTCGTTCCTGTTTTTATCTGACAGTCATATACCTAACATTGCTCTTTCTGTTGTGGCTAGTTTGTTTATTCATGTTTGCCTTGGTTAGGGTCCAGGTTTGACATCCATATGTCATGATAGGAAGGATGCACTGGTTGAACACTTTGCTCCTTAAGTATTGGGGTATTTTGCGGTTTTTAAGTATCCAACTAAGTTTTCCAAATCCTGTCCATGCTAGTCTTGCTCTCCTTGTAATTTTCGCACTTTGGTTCTCTTTGTCAAGTTTCAGGATCTCACTGCCATTCATAGTTATAAGTCTGGGGTCATCTATGCTTGTCATTATTTTTGTTTTTCTCATGTTCATTTTCAGGCCGACGTATTGGGAGCTGCCTGCGAGTTCCTCCATCATAATTTGCAGAATTTGCATCCTCGAATAGACTCGCTATAATCACAATGTCGTCAGCGAATCTGAGGTGGTTTAGCTTCTTGCTATTAACGGTAATGCCATAGGTTGACCAATTTGTCGTTTTGAAGACGTCTTCTAGGGCTAGGTTGAAAAGCTTTGGCGATATTACGTCTCCTTGTCTCACGCCTCTCTTAATGGGGATGGGATTTGTATTTTAGTCTAGTTGTACTATCATACTTGCATTTTCATATATATTATGTATTAGTTGTCTATATCTCCAATCTATTCTACAATTATTAATAGCATGTTCTATGGCCCACATCTCAAGACTATCAAACGCATTTTCATAGTCTACGGAGACAAGAAATACTGGTAGTTGGTATTCATTTGCCTTCTCTATCAATGTTCTCATTGTCAGCAGATGGTCAGATGTACTATATCCTTTGCGAAAGCTAGCCTGTTCCACTGGTTGGTAATTGTCCATTTTGTAGGTCAACTGGTTGTTAATAATTCTCACAAATAGTTTGTATATTTGACTGAACAACGATATAGGTCTATAATTCTGTAGGTCACATTTGACATTTTTTGTGTAAAAGTATTACTAGACTCTCGTTCCAGTCTTTAGGAATCTTGCTATTATCGAGACATTTATTAAATAACTCTGTTAGTATAGGGATTTTTATTATTTTGCTTGTTTTCAAGAGCTCGGCAATTATACCGTCGTGTCCTGGAGCTTTATTATTTTTTTAGTTCTTTTAAAGCTCTTTCTCTTTCGAATGGGTGGAGGAAAAACCAGGAGCTCGCGTGGGCAGGCACGCCAGTAAGTAAAAATTATGATTATATAGAGATTGTCTTATATCGCAACAGTTTTACAAATGAAATAAAGCAAAAAGTAAAATATAGAACAGTTATAGATTACCGTAAACTTATCTAATGAAATTACAACAGGAAATAAATTCCCCTTGCCATTAATACATAATATTTTAGATTGCATAGGAAGAGCTCAATATTTTACTACTTTAGGTTTAGGTTTAGAAAATTATTTCTATTAAATAAAGAATAAATGTGAAAGATTAATAAATAAAAAAATCCCTAGTTGTTATGCAACCCATTCGGCAACTGTGTATCATTTTGAATATACTTTCAAGGGACTCAAAATTCAAAAAACTGATTTTTCTAGGGTAGGTAGGTCAAATAAATTTGAGTACGCACTATTTATATTATTTATTATTTCATATTAGAGGTCGAACTAAAGATTAACATCAACAAGACGCAAATAATGACTAATCTGGTGCTAAATCGTAATATTGTTGTTGATGGAATGGATTTTGAGCAGACTGCATCTTATAAGTAGGGGAGACCGAATTTGGCTGTTACAGATTTGGCTAAAAGAATAATACTTATAACAAAAACTATTTTTTAGAAATGTATTTTAAATAAATCAAACAAAAGTTTAACACTTCTTTTACCTATTAAAGAACTGAAATAAAACTTAAACACTATTGAGTTAGACAAAAAGTGTAAAATATATGCTGACGACAAACGTAACAACTAACCCCGTTATGGGGCTGGTTGTTACAACCAACCCAAAAAGCATGGTTTGTAAAAAATGCTGAATAACTTTAACAAAACTATATTTATTGAGCAACTATATAATAAAAAAGAAACATAATATACTGATGCATTTACACGTCACAAGAATATTTAATATCATTATGTATTACCAAAGATATTAATACTTACTTCGGCGCTGTGTCGTTTGGTTATATTATAGGTAACGGGCATGCGCGAAATTCTTCAGACTTGTTATGGAGTCAACGACAATTCGTAAGTAATAAAAGCGTCTGTAACAACCTGCCCCTGTAACAACCAAACCCGGTCTGCCCTACTTGGGACATGAAATTTGGTTGGGAAGAGATAACCAAACGTGCCAGCTCCCACGTCACATGGGATTAGCCTGGGCAACGTTTGGTAAACTGAGCTATTATGTATTTAACCTTCGGATGAACAAGCGGGGGAAATTGTGACCCCAGCGTATGTTTTTCTTTAATAAATTCAAAAGTATTTTCAATTTTTAACTCATTATTTTTTTATTTGACATTAATATCATTCTAGATATCCTCATATTTTGAAATAAAAAAAATTCCCTATATTTTACGAATAAAAAATATATTCTGAAGTTGATGTTTAGTAAAATACCGTCTATTATGTGCAATTCCAAGTAGTTTTACGCTAATGACGTCGACTTTGCAAAGTAACAAGACACTTACTCAACATACACACTACACATGACACTAATGACATGACTAAAGTCCATGCCATAAAAAAAAAACTTTATTTTTTTGTTATGTGTCATTTTTGACATTTTTGACCTGGGGTCATTTTCCCCTCCTTGGTCATCCGTGTAACAAAAAAAGGTTGGTCATCAAAAGGTTAAAATTAAAATCGAAAATAAGCTAATTAAAATCGGACTTATCCATATGCCCGAAAAGGAAAATCGTTGACCAGTGTGTATTGCCTGTACTCACTTATGGAGCCGAAACATTAATTACCTGTCACAGAAAAGGTAGTGAACAAGCAGAACAAGATTCGCATAACTCAGAGGGCTATGAAGCGCCAGATGTTGGGTGCCTCCCTGAGGGACCGAATCCCAAACGAAGAAATACGTTGTCGAACAAAAACAACGGACGCCGTCGAAAGAATCGCGTCGCTCAAGTGGAATTAGCAGGACACGTTGCCAGATTGTCAGACAACCGATGGACAAAACGTATTGTAGAGTGGAGGCCACGAAAGCAGAGCAGAGGACGACCACCAACCAGATGGGCTGACGATCTGAAGCGTATTGTCGGCAACTGGATGCAAGCCGCACAAATCAGAGAAAGATGGAAAGAGCTGAGTGAGACATATGTCCAGCAGTGGACACGTCCGGGTTTATGATGATAATGATATATTATTATGATTCTCCAATTTTAGAATTAGAGAATACATAGACCAAGTAATAGCTTATAAATACTTGGCTCATGAGATTCGTGTAGAAAAAGATAACCCAACCGTTAAGCTTTGGGCAACCTTCGGCCAGTTGAACCATATTTTCAAATCGTCCAACACACCAATATGTCTTACAAGAAAAACCTTTAATCAGTGTGTTTTGCCAGTGTTGATTTACGCAGTGGAAGCATTGACAATGACCAGGAGGACAATCAAGAGCTGACAAGATCAGAATATATAAAACAGTGGTTAAACCGGTGCTGATGTATAGGTGTGAGACATGGACTCTCAACAAAGCAATTGCAAGAAAACTTAGATGTTTTGAGAGAAAAATCCTCAGAAGAATATTTGGACCTTATCACGACCCTAATAGCAACCAATACCAAATGAGAACAAATGCTGAGGTCACGCAGATTTATAGGGCGAGCGACGTAGTCCAAGAAATTAAATCTCAGCGTCTAAGATGGACTCCATAGACTCAATAATAACCGCCTTGCCAGGCTGGTCTGGGAGGAAGCCCCCACAGGAAGAATGCCCTTAGTACGTCCACGAATGCGATGGAGAGACAATATATGGTCAGACTTAAGAACAATGGGGCTACCCACTGACCTAACTATCATGGACGACTGTTTGGAGATGGAAGCGAGTTGTGCAGTCAGCCAAGACCCACCCCGGGTGGTAGTGCTACCAGAAGAAGAAGAAGAACGAGAACAATGCAAAAGATCCGTGTGGCTTAAGTACCGATAGAGCGTGCTATATTGGGCCTTTCACCTGGTTTCACTGCGAGACAAGATCTCAAATCGCCAGCTACGAAAAAATTGTGCTAAATATTATTTTTTGATCATATAGGACGTAAAAAAATGAAAAAAATTTAATTCTGGAACTGAGGGCATTTTACTAACCTTAACGGAGGCTACCCTTTATATAGAAAAAGGTCATTCTTTTTTCATGAACTATTACCTTCTAAAGTTTGTCGCACTTATTTACTAATACCCTGTATATGTATATGGGTACCTAAGACCTATTGGTTTTGGAGACGTATCGACGATAATAATTTCCCCGTCTCACGACTTCTCGGTTAAAATCTTCATCGGACTGACCGGGGTCTTTTTTGACCCCAAATCACAATTTTTTGCTGTTACTTTATATGTAGATCTTAATTTTTAATCAACATTATTCTATGTATCTGTAGTTTATAAAGTTTATTGATAAAAAATCATGTATACACAAACATTTATCGGTTAGATTAAATTTAAACTTCAGTTTTATAACTTGGTGTCTATAATATGATATAATTGATCCAAATAATGGCATAACCCAGACATCCAAAGTGAAAGTTATTCTCCAACACCAAATTGTTCTATATAGTCCACATAATGTTTAGAAAAAAGTCACACCATTTTGAGCTTCGGGTTTGGGCGTAGAGGGGGGAGAAATCGGTAAATTGGTAGTTTTTTAGGTTTTTGGTCAATATTTCTAAGACTATGCGGTTGAGCATGAACAACCTTCTATACACAAATGTTCTACATTAAATTTGCAATAAAAGGGGTCCTATGCATAATCGTTCTAAAATGAACGGTTCCAAAGTTACGGAGGTAGTATAGTATAATTGGTCCAAAAAAGGCCTAACCCAGACACCTAAAGTAAAAGTTTTCCTCCAACGCCAAATTGTTCTATATGGTCCACCTATTGTTAGGTAAAAAGTTACACCATTTTGAGCGTCCGGTTTTGGGGGTATGATGGGTGAGAAGTCGGTAAATTAGTAGTTTTTTTTGCGTTTTTCGCCAATATTTCTAAAACTATGCTTTAGTGTAAACAATGGTCTATACAAAAATGTTCTACATAAAATTTAAAACAAAAAAGGTCCTATACATAATTGTTATAAAATCAACGGTTCCAGAGTTACGGAAGGTGAAAAGTGGAGGTTTTCGATACTTTTTATATTATCTGGGCAATTGATGATGATTTTGGGTGATGAGGTTGACGTTTCTTCAAGGGCTTATCACTAACATATCATCGGCCACTAAAATAGCAAATTTTATTTACAAAACACAATCATGTTAAAGAAAATTTCTATAAATTGCCCAAACAATATAAAAAGTATCGAAAACCTCCACTTTTCACCCTCCGTAACACTGGAACCGTTGATTTTATAACAATTATGTATCGGACCTTTTTTGTTTTAAATTTTATGTAGAACATTTTTGTATAGACCATTGTTTACGCTAAAGCATAACTTTAGAAATATTGGCGAAAAACGTCAAAAAAACTGGACTCTCAAAATGGTGTAACTTTTTACTGAACATTATGTGGACCATATAGAACAATTTGGTGTTGGAGGATAACTTTCACTTTGGATGTCTGGGTTTGGGTCTAGTCATACCATGCGTACCTTAAGGGTTTTACATATTTAATTGGGGAAATCCCCATTGATATCGCAGGTATTAATTCCTATCATTTTTTGCTACTAAAATATCCTAATAGGAAAAAGCACAAGTTGAGTAAGCATAGAATGTATATTTTGGCATTAGTCAAGTAACTTATAAAATAATTAATATATTTTCAGGCGTTATAATAATAAGCAGACTGAAAAGATTAAAAAGAGTCATATGGCAGACGCAGTCCCAGAACTGTTGGATATTACTGAGCTCAGATAGAACAAAAAAAATATATAAGGGGGCGGTGCCATTTGTGTTGTAGAGGCAAAGACAGAAAAGTAAGTAAAATATGCTTAAAGTGTAATTAATTGTGTACTTATACCTAGAACATGCGAAATTATACTAAATTTACGATCAAGTCACAATAGAAATAAACAAACCAAGACACGTTAAATGCTACTAGGAGCACTCCTGAATCATAATTTACAATGTATAAACTTTGGAAATTATGATTTGGGATTTACAATGTATATACAGGGTGTTTGGTAAAGAATGGGCCATAGCATAACCTCAGGTTCCTGAGGTTAAAATAGGCCGATTTTAGCTAACTTACCTTAGTACAAAGTTTATAATAACCGAGATACAGGGTGTCAAAGTTAAACTTTTTTTTTATTTATTATTGAATATTTCCTGACAGCTATGAGATAACAACATAAAATTTGGTATGTGGGGGTTTTTTAGGTAGAGAAAACTAAATTCCCTACCAAAAATTATGTATTGCCTAGAGGGCGCCACATACGCCTTTCAGCACTCATTTATTACGTTCAATTGGTTTATCCTTCACTCTGTATAATTTTGACATTAAAATTTTTATTCTCCTATTAGTTTTACTTAAAAAAGGTACACTTCTTTCATCTCTCTAAACTTAACCGTTTTCGAGATCAACGCATTTTAAATCTGCGATAGGTACACCATCATTTTTAGCATAATATCATTGTAGTTACACCCGAAAAATAACTTAAAACCATTGTGCCAGTTCTCAAATTTACGTAATTACATCCCAAATTCCATATGAAGAAATTTGCGATACATTTTTTGGATAATTTTATGGTTTTAAGTTATTTTTCGGCTAAAAATTATGTTGCACCGCAGCTTTAAAATGCGTTTATCTCGAAAACGGTTGAGTTTAGAGAGATAAAACTGGTATTATACCTTTTTTAAGTAAAACTAATAGGGAAATAAGAATTTTAATTTCAAAATTATACGGAGTGACGGTTAAAAAAAATTGAACGTAATAAATGAGTGCTGAAAGGCGTATGTGGCGCCCTCTGGCCAACACATAATTTTTGGTAGGGAATTTAGTTTTCTCATCCCAAAAAACTCCCACATACCAAATTTTGTGTTGATATCTCATGCCTGTCAGGAAATATTCAATAATAAATAAAAAAAAGTTTAACTTTGACACCCTGTATCTCGGTTATTATAAACGTTGTACTAAGCTAAGTTAGCTTAAATCGGCCTGTTTTAACCCCAGGAACCTGAGGATATGCTATGGCCCATTCTTTACCAAACACCCTGTATATACATTGTAAATCCCAAATCATAATTTCCAAAGTTTATACATTGTAAACTATGATTCAGGAGTGCTCCTAGTAGCATTTAACGTGTCTTGGTTTGTTTATTTCTATTGTGACTTGATCGTAAATTTAGTATAATTTCGCATGTTCTAGGTATAAGTACACAATTAATTACACTTTAAGCATATTTTACTTACTTTTCTGTCTTTGCCTCTACAACACAAATGGCACCGCCCCCTTATATATTTTTTTTGTTCTATCTGAGCTCAGTAATATCCAACAGTTCTGGGACTGCGTCTGCCATATGACTCTTTTTAATCTTTTCAGTCTGCTTATTATTATAACGCCTGAAATAGACACTTGTGCCATTATTCTTTTGCTTTTAAATAAGTTAGAAAATTCATATGTGATTGCCTTAAATTATGTCAAAAATTAAACCTTTTTAATCCCAAGAGTGTGTATTCCGATTTCGAAAAAGAGATCCATGCAGCTGTAAGTGAAGTGCTTCTCTCTGCGAAAATAAAATGATGTAGATTTCATCTCGGACAATCATGGTGTAGAAAAATTCAAAAAGTTGGATTTTCCTAGATCCATTAGACGTACGTGAATGTTTTGCTATAGACTTTAGTTAGATTTGCTGATTACTTAGTGAACAAGGAAAACAGTTCATTACTTGAGCGTACAACCATTGCCTGTGAAAGCCTGCTTAACCATTGAAGCGAACCAGTATGTATACAGTTTTCGAATCGAAAATAATTATTTTTAAACTGTATTATATTAAAAGGGATTTTTGAACTCGCGAGCTAACTAGCGTGCTCCGTACTTAAGTTTAAACGGATATATTACAATTTTATAGGTGTTTTAAAGTGCACTAAATTATTTTACTTCAAAAATGTAATAAACAACTTCTTTTTGAGAACATTAAGAAAGGAAAAAAATTTAATACAAAATCCGAAAATTATCAGTTAAAAAAATGATTACACAAAGTCATCAAAATTTTTTCTGTACAATTTACTTACTTAAAATACATTTAATAACAAGCTTAAACAATATTAAATGTTCAAAAAAATTTTTTGCGCTCTTATACAGTATGTCTGCGCAACTTGGAACCTATGGAAAACTTCTTTATTATAAATTTTACGAAAAAAAGTTATTCTTGATAAAATGCTCTGCATCGTATAGAATCTAAAATGCATCAAATATCAAATATACCTTTGTATTTGAAAATATGAATTTCGCTCAAGGGTAAAGTACCTGGTGTCGTTGCAGATGCGGTCGTACCATTTGCGATCACAGCTATTATCGTTGCATTTGCGGTCATACAAAAATATGTTGATTTTATCGTTGCATGTGCGGTCATTGCCTAATAAACAAATAATATTTTTAACTTTTTCTACCACTATCACATGAATAATTTTAGAACCTAATTTTGGTAAAATTTAAATAATATTTACCATGGACGTTGATAAGAGGAGAAAATGCTTACTAATAATTTTATTACGGCAAAAAGTATTTTGATATAAAAAAACTTACTTCTTTTGAGAGCTTAGTGAGATTATGAACACTAATTAAAAAAAATGAAGATAGTTGATTTAATAAACTTTAGTGTCACATAAATAAAATATTAGCGAATTGTTGATTATTTCTATATAAATTGGCTACCTTACTGTTTGTGTCAAATGTTAAAAAGTATTATAAATTTAAAAATGGCAGTTCCTTCCCTAAGATACTTTCATGTCTTTTTATAGTTAAGGCTATGGGTACATAATTCGCAAATATTTTACGTGAATCCCTACTTCTTTTGTCTTTACACGGCAAATTACGTATAGTAAAATTCACACTGATATGGATATGTAAACATTACTAGAATGTCATTCTACTTGAAAATTTCATCATTAATTTAAAGAGATGGCTTTTGAATAAACTGGATAACTGTTATTTTTATAATTGCAAATTATTAATTCAGTTAATAAATGTGATAATTTTTTCACTAACTACGTATTCAGTGATTGTAATAATTTATTTGTACAACAAAAACTAATACTCAATCGAGAAAAGAGGAAAAGTGTTAAAGTGATTTTTTAATAATATATTGTTATGGAACGCTTACAATTTTGAACATCTTTAACAACAAAATACTTGGATCACAGAATATATTATCCTGATGTATTCTCTGCTTGGATCTTCCACAAATAATACACAATAAATAACTTTTTATTAAGTTCACGTCTTAAATCAATTATTTATCAAATACAATATAATATATAAATAATATTTCATCAATAACTCAAAATATTCCCGATGCAATGTCAAATATTTAAAATTGTCACTGGTTGTCAGTGTCTGACTGACAATATATGCTGACAATATTATATTCGGCTGAGTGCGTTGTAAGACAAAGATAGATTTGGAAAATATTACCACGGCATTATGTTTATTTTTTTCGAATCCTGAAAAAACCAATAAATATTTTTGAAAAATTTAAACGCAGAATGAAAGACTAAATTATTACCGAGGGCCGAAAGTCCCTTAGAATAAATAAAAAGTTTATTTTGAATGAGATATTTGAAATTAAAAATCACACTAAATTTTCTCTTAGTTTTTCACCCCTGTAATTTATTAAAATAAACATTATAGAAGTTCTCAGGGACTTTCGGCCCTCGATAATAACGTAATCTTTCATTCTGCGTTTAAATTTTTCAAAAATACTTATTAGTTTTCTCAGGATTTGAAAAAAATGAATCCCTATTTGAATAGCAATGCAGCCGAAAATACGTACCGATCCTCTTCACATTTTATCCAGGCTTAGGACTGCCTATGATGAATCATAGGCATGTTTATTTTTGTTGTTTTTTTTTATCTTTTTTTTTAGCTTTTTTATCTATTTTTTCTGTTTTTTATCTTTGCTTTTTTGTCATTTTTTTATTTTAATTTTTTTTTAGTGAAATTTTTTAATATTTGCCACGGACACCAAAAATGATTTTATAGTCCAGAGAAATAAGATTTTTCTCGTGACACATCCCCCTCCAGGCCAAAACCAAATTTTTTTAGTAGTATGGAAATCTATATTAATAAACTTTGTTTTCCGCAAATCGCCAGGAAATTTTGACATTCCTGTCAAAATTTCTTGAAGAAAAAGTCAGGACTTCCTTACTGTAAGGAAATGTCATTTCCTTACTGTAAGGAAATGATATTTCCGTACAGTTGTTAGTGTTCTACATAAATGATAGAAAACACATTGCTTATGTATGCATTAGGTATATACTAGGAAGTATGCCATTACAACATTTTCTGAGAAAGAACTCGTATTTTTACTCATGCGATAATCCATAAAACGTCTGTATGCATTTTCGTACTTTTCTCTTGATTTCTTTGGCAATAATTCTAATGAAGCAGTATTCACTGCCTCAACCAGCTCTGGAGGAGTCCCAGGAATGGAAATTTCATCATCACTTATCATTTTACTTTCGAGAACACCAGCAATTAAATTTATAAGCGTCAAGTTTGACAATTCAACCTCAATACGTTTCCATAGTAACCCAAGTAATTTTATTAGGAATTTCAAAGCACCATTTATTTGGGAATAAAATTATCGCGTTTTTTTTTAAATCAATCAATATCTGTCGAATTTTAAACGATTTGCGGAAAAATAGTATGTTTAACTCGTAGGAAAAGCCACATTCCTGGACTCTGTGTTGCTAAGTCTCGGCTTGCGCCTCGACTTAGCAATCTTCACAGTCGTCCAGGAATGTTAAGCTTTTCCTACCCGGTAAACAATGTACTATTCCTGCAGCCGATTTTGATGATATACCTAGTAATAAACAAATGAAGATCAAAAAACGGTAAATTTTCGCTTTTTTCGTCTATAACCAAAAAGTTAAGCATTTTAAATAAATTTGAGAGTAAGAAACTCATAAACGGTCTAAAAAATTTAAATGTGGCGTTCGCTGAATATGTCTATCCTTACTGGTTGCTTAGAAAATTGAAAAATAAATCATAAATTTTGAGTTTTTATAAATATTCATAACTTATGTAAAAATTAACTTAAAACCTTCTTATTACACAAATTCCTGAGACTTGTGGTGCTTAAATTATATTTTAAATTTCAAAGCAATTGGTCAAATAGTTTAAAAGTTATTTAATTTGTTTATCCCAAATTCATTTTTTTTGCAACACTTTACGTCAGAAAATTATGAGGTTACAGTAAGACTTCGGACAGTTTATGGAAGAAGAAAATTTATACTATTGACTTAATTAAAAAAAATGACAAAAAAGTAATTTTAAACAGTGTAAAATTATTTTGCAAAAACACCTCGATTGTTTGCTTACTTATAAACAATTAGAATAACTTTTTAACCGTTACCCGTAGAAAAATTATTTTTTCAGATTTGGAATGGCTGAATTTTTATACACACTTAAAAAGAAAAATAATTGTCCTAGGACAATTAGGGACGAAGTTAGCCCCCCCTTTATTAGTTCACATGTTTTTGAAAAATAATTTTGCAGTATTTAGAATTATTTTTTGTTATATTTTTTAATTAAATTAATAGTATAAATCTTCTTCTTTCATAAACTATCCAAAGTATTAGTGTAACTTCACCAATTTCTGACTTTTAGCGTTGCAAAAAAAATTAATTTGGGAAAAACAAATTAAATAACTTTTAAACTATTTGACCAATTGCTTTGAAATTTAAGATATAATTTAAGCACCAGAAGTCTCAGCAATTCGTGTAATAAGAACGTTCTAAGTTAATTTTTACATAAGTTATGAATATAAAAACTCAAAATTTATGATTTATTTTGCAATTTTCTGAGCAACCAATAAGGATAGACATATTCAGCGAACGCCATATTGAAGTTTTTTATACGATATATGAGTTTCTCACTCTCAAATTTGTTTAAAATACTTAACTTTTTGGTTATAGACGAAAAAAGCGAAAATTTACCGTTTTTGATCTTCATTTGTTTATAACTATGTATATCATCAAAATCGGCTGCAGGAAACATAATATAGGTTATTATTATAGATGTCCCTACTACTTAAAAAATTTGGTTTCGGCCTGGATGGGGATGTGTTACCAACATGATATTTTTTTCCTTATTTGTCTGAACTATTATATCACAAGAGCGCTGCAATAGTTCTGTTGCACTCTTTATCCTATTATCCAGTTGAATATACATTTTCTTTCGTTTCTTATTTTTTAGGTAAGTCCATTCTATTTTATATGAAATCGAAATATTCTGCTTTTTTTCTTAAATTTTTATGAGAATGTATATGTTTGGATGAGGTTTCTTTAACATTCTGTTTAACCGGTTGTTCCATCCTTCCACGGCATTATTTGTTCGGTGTCGGAGGCCATGGCAGTTCCACATATTCATGCTAATCACTGGATTTTCTAGCCATTCGTTAACGAAGCATCATACAATTTTGTCAAATTTTCATCTTCCTGAGAATTAGATTGAATAATTAGCCACCCGTCTTCTATTTGCTCCAAAGGTAAGTATGCCAATGCAGAACACATTCTTAAATGAAGTCTAACGTTATCGTCGTTAATGTATTGTGTTGTCAGTCCGATCAACTGAATGTTCCTCCAAAGCGACTGATTAAAATGGTAGTTGCATCTATGCAGTCTAACATCTGGGAAAACAGTTTTAAGAGCTTGAGTAACACCATCTTCAAAATCAAGCGTCACTGTTGTTGGTTTCCATCCGCCTAGTTTTTTGTCAGTATTGTAAACAGCCTTCTATACGTTTTCATTTTTTTGTTTGGTAGAAGCGCATACAACACAGGAACAATTCTTGTTTCGTCGTCAGTGCTGCCCATATCAACATGCATGGTATATATTTGTGTAAACTGTTTGGAGGAGCTCTTAAATGTACCGTCGACAAAAAAAATCTGTTTTTGTTGCTTTGCTTTCGAAGTCGAAAAACATAAAATTCTTTCTCCTTCTTTAGTGTCGTCAAAACACAAAAAACTCTGACCATCTTCTAATGTCAATATTTCCAGTGGGATATCTATTTCAATAGACGACGCTGGTTCTGGTCCGACACCAGTTTGTAAATGTCTTGAACGACAAAGTGTAGACTTACGTGAGTCATACAAAGGAATTTCCCTTACAAAATCGAGTCCTTTTGTAAATAGTTAGGAGATGCTATATAAACATGAAAGAGTATCATAAATACAACATTCCTAACAAATAAAATATAGGCTAATATATGTAAAAAAAATGAGAAAATCCTAATATTTTTGTAGTTTAAAAGTGCTTATAAAATTGAATGTTTCACTAAACACTTCTAGTTCAGAGAAATAAGGAAAAAAATATCATGTTGGTGACACAACCCCCTCCAGGCCGAAACCAAATTTCTTGAGTAGTACGGACATCTATATTAATAACCTATATGTTTCCTGCAGCCGATTTTGATGATATACATAGTTATAAACAAATGAAGATCAAAAAACGGTAAATTTTCGTTATTTTCGTCTATAACCAAAAAGTTAAGTATTTTAAACAAATTTGAGAGTGAGAAACTCATAAATCGTGTAAAAGACTTCAATATGGCGTTCGCTGGATATGTCTATCCTTATTGGTTGTTTGGAAAATTGCAAAATAAATTATAAATTTTGAGTTTTTATAAATATTCATAACTTATGTAACAATTAACTTAGAACGTTCTTATTACAGGGAATGCTGAGACTTCTGGTGCTTAAATGATACCCTAAATTTTAAAAGGTATTTAATTTGTTTATCTCAAATTAATTTTTTTTTGCAACGCTATAAGTCAGAAAATGATGAAGTTACAGTAATACTTTGGATAGTTTATGAAAGAAGAAGATTCATAATATTAATTTAATTAAAAAAAATGACAAAAAAGAATTCTAAATACTGCAAAATTATTTTGCAAAAACATGTGAATTAAAAAAAGGGGGAGGCTAACTTCGTTCCTAATTGTCCTAGGACCGGCGGGTGTAATTTCCTCACCAAAATAATCTTTATACCTGCGTTTGGAAGGGTATGCCATAATCCGACAGGTATTTTCCTCACCAAAATCGAAGTGATTATTTCAGGTAGATTTTACAAAAAGGCATTCAAGGGAATTATTTATCTACCTGCTCTAAGATTACAGTAGGTACCTATAATAATTAATGAGTAAATAATTATGGTATTTTATTTTTAGTCACAATTGCAATTTTGGCATATTTAATATGCAATGGCATATTTAATAGAAAGTAATCGCGATAGACCTTTACTGCTATTTGAAAATTTTATTTTTTATTAAGTGAAAGTTTTATAAAATGAAAGTTTTAAAAAGTGAAGAAGTGTACTGGAGGTGTAATAAAACAATTTGTAGTGCGAAATTGTTTACTATTGGTGCAAATTTTACAATTTCTAGAAGTAGCCGACAACATAATCATGAACCAGATCGTCAGAAGATAGATCGAAAAATTGTTTCTAACTCTTGCAAGCGTAAAGCCGAAGAGAATATCAGTGAAAAACCAGCAAAAATTATACGCCAAGAGCTTGCAACCAATTTACCGGAAACAATAATTACTACAACTGATGTCAGTTATATACGAAAAAATATATATAATTATCGACGGAAAATGATGCCTGGTCGACTTCCTTGCAATATTGATGAGGTTCAAGAATTTGTGAAGAAGTGTGCTCCAAAAACAACCAAGGGAGAAAATTTTCTTTTTATAAACTGTGTCGAAAGTAAGGTAATTGTATTTAGTTGTGAATCAAATATAAGACTTTTACCCACATTGAATTTTGTATATATGGATGGCACATTTTCTTACTGTATCAAATATTATTTGCAATTATTCACTATTCATGGGCTAATTAATGGGCACTATATTCCTTTATTATACTGTTAACTGCCAAACAAAAAAACAGAAACTTACAAAAATCTGTTTTATTTATTAAAATCAGAAATTTTTAAAGCTTTTAAAATTGACTTTAATCCTAATAAAATTTTTGTAGATTTTGAAAAGGCTATACATAATGCAATTAGCCAAATATGGCCGAACGCTGACATACATGGTTGTAGATTTCACCTACACCAAGCTTGGTATAGAAAAATTCAGTCTCTTGGCTTAACATCAGAGTATACAAATGATTCTGAAGTAGGCAAGTGGCTCAAACTTACTTTTGGCCTTACATATATAAAACTAGAAGACGTATCAGATTGTTTTGTGTTTGATTTAATGTCATGCAAACCAGAAAATGATATTTTAGATAGATATGTTGATTATTTAGTTGAAATATATATAGACGAAAAGGCCATATTCTCCCCATATTTATGGGCAGAGGCAAATTCTTCTGTTATTCGTACCACGAATGCTTGCGAATCTTTTCATTCGCATTTTAATTCATCTTTTTATAATACGCATCCATCCATATACATTTTCTTAGAAAAAATTAAAGAATTTCAGGTAGATACGTATGTTAAAATTCAAAGTTTGCATATTGCAAAACCAATCAAAGATAAAAAAGTTAAACTAAAATTGAAAAATGTAGAAAATTTATTAATAAGATATCAGTCAAATCTAATGACTAGACTGGATTTTGTAAAGTGTGTTTCTTATTATAGTAAATATTAAATAATAATAATAATTTTAATATTAAATAATAATAAAATAAATTATAAAATAATATCCGCCACAAAAATCATAGCATATTCTTGAGTTGGGATTGATTTCATGTAATCGAATGAGCTATATTTTAGTAAAGTCGTCCCAGGAACGCAACTCATCAATATTGGCAATATCATTTTAAAGTCGTCTACTTTAAAATGTATAATACGTGTCTGAATTGCCGATATAAATGAGCCAGATTAAATAAATTATTAGAAGAATTTTTTACTAAGCAACAACATTTTTGTTTATTTAGTATTATTTTGTATTTTGACAACGACACCCGACTTGGGCGTCGAAACGTTAATAAAATCATTTTTAGGTAAAATTGTGGCTTATTTCCCATTTGAAAGTTCCTTAGTATTTGAAAATATCGAAAATTGTTATTAAGAAAATATCTGATGGTTGAATCTTAGGTTTTAGACCATGCAGAACTTTTTATGAAAAATAACTTTTTTTCGTAAAATTAATAATAAAAAAGTTTTATATGATTCCAAACTACAGGGACATATTGTATATTGACTCCCCTATAAATTATTATTTAATATTTACTATAATAAGAGACACACTTTACAAAATCCAGTCTAGTCATTATATTTGACTGATATCTTATTAATAAATTTTCTACATTTTTCAATTTTAGTTTAACTTTTTTATCTTTGATTGGTTTTGCAATACGCAAACTTTGAATTTTAACATACGTATCTACCTGAAATTCTTTAATTTTTTCTAAGAAAATGTATATGGATGGATGCGTATTATAAAAAGATGAATTAAAATGCGAATGAAAAGATTCGCAAGCATTCGTGGTACGAATAACAGAAGAATTTGCCTCTGCCCATAAATATGGGGAGAATATGGCCTTTTCGTCTATATATATTTCAACTAAATAATCAACATATCTATCTAAAATATCATTTTCTGGTTTGCATGACATTAAATCGAACACAAAACAATCTGATACGTCTTCTGGTTTTATATAAAGGCCAAAAGTAAGTTTGAGCCACTTGCCTACTTCAGAATCATTTGTATACTCTGATGTTAAGCCAAGAGACTGAATTTTTCTATACCAAGCTTGGTGTAGGTGAAATCTACAACCATGTATGTCAGCGTTCGGCCATATTTGGCTAATTGCATTATGTATAGCCTTTTCAAAATCTACAAAAATTTTATTAGGATTAAAGTCAATTTTAAAAGCTTTAAAAATTTCTGATTTTAATAAATAAAACAGATTTTTGTAAGTTTCTGTTTTTTTGTTTGGCAGTAAACAGTATAATAAAGGAATATAGTGCCCATTAATTATCCCATGAATAGTGAATAATTGCAAATAATATTTGATACAGTAAGAAAATGTGCCATCCATATATACAAAATTCAATGTGGGTAAAAGTCTTATATTTGATTCACAACTAAATACAATTACCTTACTTTCGACACAGTTTATAAAAAGAAAATTTTCTCCCTTGGTTGTTTTTTGGGCACACTTCTTCACAAATTCTTGAACCTCATCAATATTGCAAGGAAGTCGACCAGGCATCATTTTCCGTCGATAATTATATATATTTTTTCGTATATAACTGACATCAGTTGTAGTAATTATTGTTTCCGGTAAATTGGTTGCAAGCTCTTGGCGTATAATTTTTGCTGGTTTTTCACTGATATTCTCTTCGGCTTTACGCTTGCAAGAGTTAGAAACAATTTTTCGATCTATCTTCTGACGATCTGGTTCATGATTATGTTGTCGGCTACTTCTAGAAATTGTAAAATTTGCACCAATAGTAAACAATTTCGCACTACAAATTGTTTTATTACACCTCCAGTACACTTCTTCACTTTTTAAAACTTTCATTTTATAAAACTTTCACTTAATAAAAAATAAAATTTTCAAATAGCAGTAAAGGTCTATCGCGATTACTTTCTATTAAATATGCCATTGCATATTAAATATGCCAAAATTGCAATTGTGACTAAAAATAAAATACCATAATTATTTACTCATTAATTATTATAGGTACCTACTGTAATCTTAGAGCAGGTAGATAAATAATTCCCTTGAATGCCTTTTTGTAAAATCTACCTGAAATAATCACTTCGATTTTGGTGAGGAAAATACCTGTCGGATTATGGCATACCCTTCCAAACGCAGGTATAAAGATTATTTTGGTGAGGAAATTACACCCGCCGGTCCTAGGACAATTAGGGACGAAGTTAGCCTCCCCTTCTTCTTTCATAAACTATCCAAAGTATTAGTGTAACTTCATCATTTTCTGACTGATAGCGTTGCAAAAAAAATTAATTTGAGATAAACAAATTAAATACCTTTTAAATTATTTCACCAATTGCTTTGAAATTTAGGGTATCATTTAAGCACCAGAAGTCTCAGCATTCCCTGCAATAAGAACGTTCTAAGTTAATTGTTACATAAGTTATGAATATTTATAAAAACTCAAAATTTATGATTTTATTTGCAATTTTCCAAACAACCAATAAGGATAGACATATCCAGCGAACGCCATATTGAAGTCTTTTACACGATTTATGAGTTTCTCACTCTCAAATTTGTTTAAAATACTTAACTTTTTGGTTATAGACGAAAATAGCGAAAATTTACCGTTTTTTGATCTTCATTTGTTTATAACTATGTATATCATCAAAATCGGCTGCAGGAAACATATAGGTTATTAATATAGATGTCCATACTACTCAAGAAATTTGGTTTCGGCCTGGAGGGGGTTGTGTCACCAACATGATATTTTTTTCCTTATTTCTCTGAACTAGAAGTGTTTAGTGAAACATTCAATTTTATAAGCACTTTTAAACTACAAAGATATTAGGATTTTCTCATTTTTTTTACATATATTAGCCTATATTTTATTTGTTAGGAATGTTGTATTTATGATACTCTTTCATGTTTATATAGCATCTCCTATACCTAAACTTATTAGTTTCTGGGATATTTTAAGTTTTCTTTATTTGCCGGGAATACATTCAATTTCTATAAGTAGAAATAATTTAACAAATAAGTATTGTGTAATAAAATAACAAATATTTGCATTGAATAAATAACTAACAAAATATATAAACCATAACAATGTTTAATGAATGTACCAATTAATGTGATGTTAAAGATATAAGTCTGAATAAATGTTGAAAATGCGCACCTTCAACGTCTATGCAATTTTGTAACCGATATTTAAATGTCCGAGCCACATTTCTTAACATTTTTGTAAGTCAACATTATTAAAAGCTCCACCTATTCTTTTTTTCATATCATCAATTTTGGAAGAACTAGAGCACCGTCGTCGTGTAAAAACCTCAACCGTCAAAAAAATGTGGGCCAATCACATAATCGCCAACAGTAGGATCTTAAACATTTAGGATATTGATGCATAGTAATGAAAAATAGTATGAGAATTATATAATAACTGCGCGCCACAATCTGCAATTAGGAATGTGTTACTAAAAACTTCTTGGCTTAGAATACTGTTGATATAACAATCTAAAAACTATTACATCAGTTGTATATTGTTTGGATTTATGTTTTGTTTGAGCTGTTTATTAAATAAAAATAATCTCGTTATATTATATACACAAGACATATTTTTTTTGTAGGACTTTTACGATTCTTGTATATTAGGGAAATATGATAATGTTTTAATATCACATTTATTGGTAAATTTACTGCATATTGTTATGGTTTATATTTTGTGTTAGTTATTTATTGAATAAAAATAATTTTGTATAATTATCGCTCAATACTAACTTATTTCTAGTAGAAAAATTGAATGTATTCCCGATATTTGAAGAAAACTAAAAATATCTCGAAAAGTAATGAGTTTAAGTATAGGGAATGCTATATAAAAATTAAAGAGTATCATAAGTACAACGTTTTTAAAAAATAAAATATAGGGTGATCCATTAAAAAAAAATTGAGAAAATCGTAATTTGCTTTTGTAGTTCACCCTGTATACAAATATTCGTCAATAATTTCAATTAAACTTAATTTTAAAACTACAGTATATTGTTTATCTCATTATATAAAACAAATTATTATTTATGACTTACTTCTTTATATACATGGTGTTAATCTCAAAGGGATTTCGAAATAAAAATGGTCATAACTTGTTAAATACTCTGTATAGTAATGCAAAACCCTATATTATATGAGCAAGAATTATGAGAGAAATATAAATATGAAAAAATATATAGGGTGTCCCATTTAAAAAATTAAACATACCACGCAGTTATTGATCACCCTGTAGAAATGAACATATTTTCCTAGCCTGGAGAATATCATTGCCTACATTTATTCTTAATAACTTTTTTCGATATTTTATACCATTATGGAATTATCGACCGATCCCGCACTAAAACCTCACTCTGTATATACTCCATTAGCCCGTTTACAACCCTCCTGCCCAAAACATTTTCTTGATAAAATCCATAGTGTCCTGTCATTCTATGGATATGGCAGGACTCAGGAATTCATCGGAAAACCCTATTTTTATTTTTTGAGAAAATCTAATTTTTACAGGAAAATGTCACAGGATATTTGTGGATATTTCCAAAAATTGTAAGTACCTCGTCTACGCTTCCACTATTGCAAAGGGCAGGACTTAGAAAATCGTGGCTGAACTTCTGTGTAACATCTCCCGGTCTAAAAGGGAGTGAAGAAGAACGACACTCGACCAAGAAGGATAGAAGAGTATTTTGAAGCAGGCCAAGGCTCACGAAAGGCTGTAGCTCCCACTAATGATGACAATAAATTTTGAAAGTTCGTTTTTTTCATCTTTTTTTTTTAATTTTTTATTATGGTTAAAACAGTCAATTCTGCATTTGGTTTTCGTGGCAGCTCTATTTCAAGTCATAAATGGAAAAACGATTTTGCCTATGGAGTACCTCTTGACATTTATTCATTGTTGATAACAAAATGTACAAGGCTGACTCCCTAGTATTCTCCTTTGATAAAACATGGTTTTATCACATAATGCGTAAATTTATTTTACTGAACATGTAATTATAAATATTAATTAGTTGTTGAAAATGTATCTTTCGGTTGCAATCAACGCAACCACTTTGCATAAAGTAGGAAAAATCGAGTACTTTTCAATTTTTTTTATGTATTTTTATCGTTAGCATACTATTCTACACCGTACACAGATACAATTTATTAGAAGCAAATTGGAAAATAGTTTTATAAAATCCAAGAAGCAAGAGGAGAAGAAATATTAATACAAAAGAAACAAGAACTGTCTCAATATTTGTCATGAAACAAGTAAAAGAGAAGTCTATAGAATATAACAAACCCGCATATATTTGCTTCGTAGATCTAAAGAAAGCATTTGACAGAGTCACACTTAGCGATACATTACAGAAAATTAAGCAAAAAAGGATACCGGCAAACATTGTGGAAGTTATAAAATAAATAAATAATAACAACACGGCAAAAATTAAAACAAACGACACCACTACGGTCAACATACCAACACCAGGGGAATCAGGCAAAGAGGCAGCCTCAGACCATTTCTATTTAATATGCTAATGGATGAAATAATAGAAGATGTGGAATCGCTACAACTAGGATACAGACTCGGTCACAGTAGAATCAGTATTGGGACCGTGCAAGTTCGGAAAAGCGACACCTGGTTTCATAGCTCAGCAATATTTTTAGCACTTTTAATTATATTGGCCAATTATATTAGTTCTGTTTGCTGGACAACTGTCAAAAGGCCATAGCCCAAAAAAATTATAAGAAGAAAAATAATATTAAGGTTATGTTACTAAAAGGTAAACAATTATATGTAGTAAATAAAATTAATTATTAAAATGCACTACTATAAGCAAAATATAATTAAATAAATTTACTTTTTTATAATAATTGCATATCCTATCAATATTGTGGAGCAACATATAATTTTTCTTCTTCATTAAGAATAGTTATGAAATATACGTCAATTTGACAATTTCAATTGACAATGAATTATTTAAGATAGTTGCAAGATTTCTCCGCTATTTGCGCACGATCGTTTCTCGTATCTCGTAATAGTGTGCTATGCCGATGATGCAACCCTGATCGCAGAGGATGAGGATGACCTACAAAGACAACTTTATCGATTCTATCAAGCATGTCAACGATTCAATATGAACATACCTACGCAGAAAACAAAGTGCATTACCATTGCGAAAGATCCAGTTAGATGCAAGCTCGTGGTAGAGGGGAATCCCATAGAAGAGCTAAACTAGTTCAAATATCTAGGTGTAGAGTTATCAAGTTATCATGAACCAGCCAGAGACCTAAGAGGACAAATAAACAAGGCCGCAGTCATGTCCAAATGTTTGAGAGATGTGGTCTGGAATAACCCATATATGAGAATGGACAGCAATGTTAGAATTTATAAAACTTGCATCGGACCTGTTATGACCTATGGTATTGAATCAAGAGAAGACACCAATAAAACCAAAAGCATGCTATGAACAGCCGAAATGAAGACACTAAGAGCAATAGCAGGGAAGAAAAGAGGGGATAGAATACGAAACAACATTATCAGGGAACAATGTGGCGTGCAAGATCTAACAAGATGGGGCAGGCAAAGGAAGAGAATGGTTCAGTTATGTAAAAGGAATGGAGGAGCACATACTACCAACAATTGCGGTAGAAGGAAAACCAGCTGGCAAGCGTCCACCGGGGAGACCACCAAAAAAAGAGAGATAGCTGTCTACCTCTCAAGATATACTTCAACGTCGGAATTAACAGTTCTACAGATCTACAACAAGTATAAGAAGAAGGGTGTTATCCATAATATCCGTGGGGCCTTCAACGTTTTATGTCCGACTGAAATATTTTTATATGCAAAAAATTTGAATGAATTTTGAATTAATTAGTTTTCAAATTTATTACCAGCAATAGTCGTAACGTAATTGTGGTAACCATAGTTTTACTTAGATTGTTATTTCTCAACTTTACAGTATTTAACTAGTTATTTAAATTTAATAGGCCCTAAGGTGTTACCTTTAAAAATACCGCCCTAGGGAAATATATCATACTTGACACATTTATCAGACTTTGACATTGTGTCATTATTTATCAAATAATATACCAGTCGGACATTAAAGTTTGAATGTCATGAGTTATATATTGACATAGATGTTTTTGCTGTTTCGTATATCGCCGCAGCCTACGAAAACTATAACTCCGAAAAATGCCGTTAACAGTATAACTTTCAATGAACGCCGCGAAAAATATTATTTTCGATTATATGAGCGTGAAAATTATAATCCCTAATAAAGTGTTAGCGAAAAAAATTATTTTTTGAGGAGTATCAGCAAAAAACATCATTTCTGTTTGTGGGTCCACGAAAATTATAATTACTAAAAAGTTCTCATTGAAAATAATTATTCTTCGATCAATAACATTGAAAATAATTATTTTTCATTCTGTATTCATGAAGATTATAACTCCTAATAATGCGCGGTAAAAAGTATGATCCTGAATGAATGAGAGCAAAAAATATTTTTTCTCTTCTATACTTTCGAAGACCAACTTCTAATACGGTGCAGTGATATGAAAAAGTTCACAATATTTACCTGTAAAAAGAATTATTTCTGATTATTTTTCCACGAAAATTAATATTACTAAAAATTTCTGGGCCAAAATAATTACTCTTCGATGAATGACAGCAAAAAAAATCATTTCTATTTCTATGTTTGCGAAGATTATGAATCCTAATAATGCGCGGCGAAAAGAATAATCCTAAATAAGCGACGGTAAATTTTATTTTCGTAGCTACTCTACTGGAAAATAATTTTTGTTTAATGTAAATCTTCGAGTAGTTATTTTTTCCGCAAGAACAGAAACGTAAATAATTATATTCGTCATCATCTATTAAGAACTAGATGTTTTCGTCATAACTATTTTGGGAGGTATGAACTTCGGGGATGTACAGATAAAAAGAATTATTTTTGTTGTTCCTGGTATAAAAATAATTCTTTGAGTCACAAATATTTTTAAATTTATTATCTTCTTGGACACGTAAATAACAATAATTTTTTTCGCCGATATCTGTTGTAGAGAAGTAATTCTTTTCTCCACAACCTTTTTAGTCCAGGGCGCATCTGTTTTGAGATGGACGTTGAGAGGTGACTCAAATTTTTTTGCAGAAATTGCTTGAAAATAAATCAAATAATAATATTTGAGTTATCCTCCCTCTCAAAAAGGTCCGGAACATTGTTTAAATAATCAAAATGTCAAAAATTGAAGGAAAAATTCGATTTTTTCTTCGTTTTTTGATTATAACTTTAAAAGTATTCATTTTCGAGAAAAGTTGTACTGACATAAAAGTTGCATAATTAAATTTTCTACAATATGGAATTGGTTAAAAATTTACAAAATAGTCACCCTAGTTGCAAAATAGCTATAATTGTGAAAAAAACATACAAAAACAAGTATTCGCATTTTACGTTTTTCAACCATTTATGATACACTTAGGACCTTCATATTTAACCCAGAGAAACTTTATGATACAGTAAAACAATACTGTAAATTTAATTAAGATCGGTTCAATAAATTTTGCAAAATAAATTTTGCAATCTAGCTTTCGCAAAAAAAATTCATTTTTTCAAAATATTACAGGACTGAAAATAAAGCAGATAGCAAGTTGAAATTTTTTTTTGCTTATAGAAGTTTACTGTACCTTTCATTGGCAATTTTCAAAATTAAAATCGATTAATTACTATGGCGTCAGAAAATTCTTGTAATAAACAATAATTTTTGGTGCTACGCGCAGGACAGCGGTGTTCGATTCACACAAGTTGATTTCCACCAAAATTTCTTCCAATCTTTATCTACTATATTATTTTCTTACTCTATATTTTGTTGTATTTTAATATTTTAATTCCACAAAAATCAAACTAATTTTATTATTGTTTGTGAAATATTGTTTAAATAATTGCATATGTTTCAAAATAATAAACTTTTATTATTTAAGTTAAAATATATGAACAAAGAAAGTTTTTGCTAATAAAAGTGTTATTTCAAAGGATAGAGTATGCGTTTTTATTTTGCAATAAACAAATTTATTTATTTATATCGAAATGTAATAAAAATTAAAATGTCTCAATCAATATCAAAGGTCATTGGAATGCCAAATCAGAGCAAACTATCCGCTGTCCTGCGCGTAACACCAATAATTAATGTTTATTTAAAAAAATTCCTGACGCCGTGGTGTTAATCGATTTTAATTTTGCAAAATTGCAAGTGAAAGGTACAGTACACTTCTATACGCAAAAAAATTTTCAACTTGCTATCTGCTTTATTTTCAGTCCTTTTTGAAACATTTGAAACATTTGAAACATCAACATTTTGAAAAAATGAATTTTTTTACGAAAGCTGGATTGCAAAATTTATTTTGCAAAATTTATTGAACCGATCTTAATGAAATTTGCAGTATTGTTTTACTGTGTCATAAAGTTTTTCAAGGTGAAATATGAAGGTCCTAAGTGTAGCATTAATGGTTGAAAAACGTAAAATGCAAATACTTGTTTTTGTATGTTTTTTTCACAATTATTGCTATTTTGTAACAAGGGTGACTATTTTTTAAATTTTTAACTAATTCTATATTGTGGAAAATTTAATTACGCAACTTTTATGTTAGCACAACTTTTCTCGGCAATGAATACTTTTAAAGTTATAATCAAAAAACCAAGAAAAAAATCGAATTTTTCCTTAATTTTTTGACATTTTGATTATTTAAACAATGTTCCAGAGCTTTTTGAGAGGAAGGATAACTCAAATATTATTATTTGATTTATTTTCAAGCAATTTCTGCAAAAAATTTTGAGTCACCTCTCAACGTCCAAATGTACTAATATTTTTACAGATGCGTTCTGGTCTATTTGGAAATTATAGTATTCGCCGGTATATTAACAAAATTATAATTGTTTGTGGTCACTTATTAAAAAATGATTCCTTCGCTGTAAATATTTCAGGAATTATTTTTTTCGCGAGAACAGAAATGGGAATAATTGTTTTCGTCGGCATCTATTAAGAACTAAATCTTTTCGTCATAAATATTTTGGGAGTTATAAATAATCTTCGCGGACACGCATATAAAAAAATTTGTATCGCCAACACTTATCAAAGAGTTATTATTTTCGCTGAAAATATATTAGGAATCACATTAATCATAGGAATCAGCGATATATTAAGGTTTGTTTGTAAATTACATAAACTTTAACTTTACTGAAATTTTAAACATTTGTAGTACACAGTTAAGATCCTAGAATATTATGGAATCTTGTCTTACGAAACAAATTCCCTCAGTTTGTTAATCGGGAATAAAACTCAATAACAGAAAAAGTTGATATTATAAACAGTAAATAGATATACTCTTCGAAACTGTACAAAACTTCTGCACATACTTAAAAACATGGAATAATGTAGCATTGTATATATTTATAATATATAGGGAAGAATTTCATTGGAGTTTGTTAAGATTGCCACAACAGCAGAAGGTATAAAATCTTTTATCATCAAATATATTGAGCCCATTCTAACTATGTATTAGTCATCTAATTACCTACGCCCAAGGACTTTGTAAGATCACTCTAAGGTAAGTAATTGGTTCTATCTTCTTCTTTAAGTGCCAACTCCGCGACGGAGGTCGGCAATCATCGTAGCTATTCGGACTAGAGATGATTGCTCCAAAAAGTTCATTTGATGTACTTCCATACCATTCTCTCAGGTTGCGCAACCACGAAGTGGTTTTAGCTTAAAATCACCAGTGGCATTTGCACCAAGTAGCAAAGTCAATCTTTCTTTAGACCATAGACCATTTATAACCAGGCGCAGATTATTCGGTTTTTGCTTCCAACAAAGTCCTGTTTTGTCTACGTTAAACACTTGTTCAAGTTTATAACCACCTTTTTCTATAATTCTCTTTAAAATGTTAAGATATTCCTTAGAGTCGGCCTCATCTCATTTTATTTTCTAATTACGCATATAAACAAGTGGAAATAGAAAAGAGTGTGCATCGAGATTGCGTTTGCTCGAGAATGACAACATGGGGCCGTTATAGAGAAACATTTTAGGCCGTAAATCGAAACCGTGCCGTAAATGAACAGGGCCGTTATAGCGAAATGCCGTATACAGAGCGGCCGTATAGCGAGGTATGGGTGTATTCTAATTTTCTTGTTTTGATGATATTTAAGATTTCCATTTCTTTATTCATCTTTCTCAGAACCTCTTTGTTTGTGACGTGTTCTGTCCACGATATTTTCAGAATTTTTCTGTACACCCACAGCTCGAACGATTCTAATTTTTTCATTGATGTCGCATTCAAGGTAAAAGCTTTCACTCCATAAAGCAAAGTCGAGAAAACGTAGCACCTAGCTAAACTAACTCTTAGCTCCAACTTCAAATCGGTTTCATGACATCTCGTAACGCGACAGTTCGTAACCGGACAAATGGTAACGGACAATTCGTAACAGCGACAGTTTGTAACGGCGACACTTCGTAACGGCGACAGTTCGTGACTATACAAATTCGTACCGGACAATTCGTAACGTCCAAATTGAATTATTTTGTTTATTTTTGTTAACGTGGAAACTAACTGTTATTACAGTTATAAATGAAATTATGTTTATCACTTTAACGAATTAATATCAGGATAAACATTTTTAAGGCATTTCGTATTTCGTGTTTTAGAATACCCCAACGCTAGAGCAAGGTTTATTATAATAACAGATAATTATAATATTTACAAATACTTTTACAAAATGTTTACTTAGAAAGTTGGGAATGTCTAAAGATGGTTGTCGGCTTAAAGATTTCACGAATTACTTCATTATTCCTTTTTCTAGGTATATGCAAATTTAAGGAACAATAAGAGGAATAATCTTTTAAAAATATTGTTAAAGGCTTGTATGTATTTAAATATTTGTTTGTGTTTAAAGACTTTTAATATATTCTGAAACACGAAATGTAAAATGTGTTAAACATGTTTATCCCGGTACTGATTCGTTAAATTGATAAGCATAATTTCAATAATTATAACTGTAATAACAGTTGGTCTCCACGTTAACAAAAAAAAAACAGAATAATTCAATTTTGACCTTACGAATTGTCCGTTACGAATTTGTATAGTTACGAACTGTCGCCGTTACGAAGTGTCGCTGTTACGAACTGTCGCCGTTACGAGTTGTCTGTTACCACTTGTCCGGTTACGAATTGTCGCGTTACGAGATGCTCGGTCACGCTTCAAATCTCTTGTGCAGAGCACTTTTCTCATTTTGTTAAAATTTGCTCCTTTTATATTCCGATTTAGATTTTCTGGAAGTAATCACATGTGAAATTGATTATTGTTCTAAGATATGCATATTGGTTCCAAGATAATTCTATATAATCCTGAGACAGGCGCGGATACAGAGGGGGGTCAACGGGTCCATGGCCCCCCTATTGTATTTAGTCTATAAGCATTTTTTCATTATTTATTATTTTTGTCTGTCACCTCTTATTTTCGGCCGCCCAGGGCGGCTAATTTAGGGGCGGCAAATTTTAGAGGACGGCCAATTTGTGAAATTGAAGAAATAATAAATTATGTTGTTAATATTATAAAAAAACAAATTTATGAACAAAAGCGGCGAAACCAACGACAGTCACCTAGGACTATCATCAGCATCCACATCTGCTGCCGCCCCCTCTCAGTCCAACGACAGTCATCTAGGACAATCATCAGCATCTACGTCAGCTACTGATGACACTACTACTGTCTACTGTCACATGTAACAATGTTATTATTTATTATGATCCAGCAAAGTGGTCCAATAAAATGAATGATTTTGTTAGAACAACTTCGGTAACAAGAGGCCCCCGCCAAAATTATCCATTGTAGAGGCTCAGTTGTGCCCGAAAGATAATTCAGATTTCTAGATAGATGCCCGTAGATTTACAACTAACTACTACAGTTACAGAATCTGCAATGGTGAAACTCTTGAGAGAAAGTGATGAATTTATTCTAAGACAAATACTTCTGTATATTGGTTTTTCTGTATAATATTTTTCAATGTCAAAATTAAATTTAGTGAAAATGAATATAATAATTGGAAACATATGGTTGACTTTGTCCAGCCACGCTAAGTCTCTAGCTCATCGACAGTCACAGCGACAGTGCAAGAAGCGAACTAGCAATTAGACAAGAATCTAACAAAACCATAGACGAAGAAACACAAAAAGTTATGTAGAACGACTTATATCAATCATACAGTTCCTAGCACAACATTGTCTTCCATTGAGAAGCAATTCTGATGAACTTTTTCATCACAACAATGGTAATTTTTTAAAGCTTGTTGAGCTCTTTGGAAAATTTGATTCTGTTTTACAAGAGCACATTAGGAGAACAACGAATGGTAGTAACAATCAGCATCACTACTTGGGAAAACGTATTCAAAACGAAATTATTCAGCTCCTATATGACCAAATCAAAAATAAAATTTGAAACTTTATAAAATCAGCGTTGTACGCTGTTGTAAATTGTTGTACGTTATGTCGATTTAGGTTAATGTTCTTCACAAAGTGTAAAAATTGCAGAACATTTTCTTAGATTTGTGCCTGTACTGGCAACCACTGGCTTGGGATTTACAGAAGTTATTTTGTAAAAACTGAATGAACTGGGAATACCTTTGGAAGATATAAGAGGACTATTGTATGATAATGGGGCAAACATGAAAGGGAAGAACTTTGAAGTTCAAAACAAAAGTTTGAAAATAAATCCTAGAGCATTTTTGTCCCATATCTAGCCTAGTCATTCACTCAATTTAGTCGTGAACGGTTGCTAAAGCCTCACAGTTTGCAGTTTCTTTCTATTCCTTAGTGACAAAAATTTAAAACGTTTTCTCCGCATCTCTTTATCGTTAGGCTGTACTGAAAAATCATATTTCTAGCCTAAAATTGAAACCTTTCTCCGAAACTAGATGGGAAAGTAGAATTGATGCCATTACTCCCATAAGATACCACATTGAAGAAATCTACAATGCTTTTTAGAAATGACCATCAATAAAAACAACGATAAAATGGTTGCTCATGAGGCAAGCTATTTGGCAAATCAAATTCGTGATTTTACTTTTCTTTGCTCTGTGGTAATAACATGACATTTTACTTCACATCAACGTAGTCAGCAAATCACTGCAGAGTATTGATATGGGAGTGTATCAAGCTGTAAGGTTATTAGAAAAAACGGAAATCCATTTTAGGTCTCTCAGAAGTGATTTAAAATTCCAGGGCTATTTATGACAGACGCAAAAGAGCTATCATCAAAGTTAGAAATCGAGAATCCGAAAATCGGAGGCACAGTAATAGCAAGAAAGAGAAAAGTGAAAAATGATATTAAGGGGGGGGGGGGGGTATGGTTTGAAATCAATATATCAAGCACATTTTTGTGATTTTTTTTCGAAGCTATGGTACAATTATTTTATTTTTAAATTAAATAAACATATTAAGTACAATTCAAAGAATATTTAGAAAAAAAGTCAATCCAAAATAATGAAAAGTAAGCCATTGATAACAAATTTTGGCAGGCAGCTCATAAAAAAATGGATTTTGCGGTGGACATCAGAACTCGTCACTAGATCATACGAAACAAAAAATTCAAAAAGATTTAATTAGCTTATGAGTTTCGCGAGGTCACAACGTTGTGTTTTTTTATTTTTAATGATTTTTGAGTTTTTGGTATCACTCAGAAATCAAAAAAATGAAATTTTTGGTAAAAATTTTGTGAAAATCAAGAGATTTATTATTGTTGAACAAAAAATAAGGAAAAAAAGGAAAATATCTCGACTTTGTTACCTCATGAAATGTCTTAAGAAAATCTGTGCAAAATATCAGGTAGATCGGCCGAGTAGTTTTTCAGTTACAATGTCCACCGCATTTGAAAAAGCAGTTTTGAGAAAAATGCGTTTAAAGTTTTGACAACTGCAACTTCATCTTCTTATTTGTCTGCCAAATCGTAAAGTGATGCATATTGGAATATGTTTTTTGAATCGAGGAGGAATCTACAAAAGAGAAGGCGAACAGTTGTTTAACGTTTCTCACTACGCTCAAGAGTGCTGGCGCGAAGTCGCGGCAAAGCGAGTCGAACGTAGGGATATTCAACACGCTGTATCTCTGGTAATTTTACTCCGATTATTTTGAAATTTTCAGAGAGTATTCTTGAAAGTATTCACTTTTATTTGAAATAATAAAAAAAATATTTCAAACCATACCCCCCGCCCCCTTAAGTTGACTTATTTTTAAAAATTATAGACACAACCGTTAATGCATTAAGTGATAAATTTCAGCAAATTAAAAGTCATGGTGAAATTTTTGAGTTTTTGGATCTAAGGGGGTAAGGGGGGCGGCAGTCGCCGATCTTGCCCAGGGCGGCAAATTCCCTAGGGCCGGGCCTGTATATATTATATATAATACACGCATATACCTTTATTGACGTCCAGGCACCTTTGAATTAGTATATTAAATGAAAAAAGAGCATCACGATTTCCTAGGCCTTTGCCAAACTCAAATTGCATATCATTAATAGCTATGTCCAGTGTATGATATATTCGGTTATGAACGACTTTCAGTAACAACTTTAGTACATGGGCCATCAAGCTAATGGTGCGGTAGTCGTTGTATTCTCTTTCGTTTTTCCTTTTGGGAAGACAAATAAAGATCGACGTCAACCGTTGTTTGGGTAACATGCCTGAGCTATATATTTTGTTCAAGAGTATCAATAAAAGGATTTCCTGGATAGACAAAATTACCAATAAAGGAGTTCGACACAGAATAGATAAAGAGTGCGAACTAGTCGTAACCATAAAATGTCGTAAACGGAAATATAATGCTTAACTGGGCCATATAATCCGTAATGAACAACGATACGACCTACTTCGAACCATACATCAAGGTGAAGTTTATGGAAAAATTCCAGGAAGAAAAAATATCCTGGCTTCATAATCCACGAAAATGGTTTAGCTTGACCACTACCGAACTTTTTAGGACGGCAATCAACAAAATGAGATTAGCCATGTTAGCGTCCAGCGTCCATAACGAAGAAGAAGAGTAGTAATCGGTTATTGTTCACAAGGAATTATACTGCTTGACGGTGCCATTGATTATAAACTATTAATAACTATAATACTATAGCATTATAAAACTATAAGAAGGGTAGTTTATAATCAATGACTGTGGATAACGAAAATATTTTTAACCAAAGTCAAAATATAAGTATTTTCCTACGACCGTTTAATAAGATTATGCTCATTATTCGCTATTTTTTAATCGATAGTAGCACCCATTACTTTACCCGTGAGTAATAGTTCATTTCTCACATGCTGGAGTTACTCACTGGTCATTACTCGCGGGTTGAAGTTAGATTTAAGTGGCACATGCCACTTTTAATATTTAATCGTATTAATTAATTTAATCGTATATAACTGCAAATAAAATTATTTAAATTTGTTTATTTAATACAATAATTATTGTAATTTATATCAATAATTAACTTCGAAACGAAAAATGTTTAAAGGAATTTTAACTGTAACAATGTCGGTATATTTTTACGTTTATATCTTGTTTACTAAAAATTTTGACGTTTATCATTTATTTTAGTGACAGTGACATTAGCGCATTTTGTTTGTGGTTATTGACGATGTTAAGTCACAATGACGACCTCTTGTGGATTTCGGCGGAACTAAAATTGAGGCCTTTTTTCTTTTTATTGCCCTGCTATAATCAGAGCCTATTTTACTTCAAACCAGGCACGAGGCAATACACAATTTTCGGGCCCCTAAATATAATTTAATAATAATAATGTCACTGTTTTATTTATTAAGTAATAATTATTTAACAGAAATATAGTTGCACCAGTAATTTAAATTTATATTAGCAATAAATAAAATTATAATTCCTACCCAGCAAACAGACCGACGTGTTAATACCGTGAATTTTGGGTACATTTGTCACCAATATACCTACGTAAATTGCTTACGTGAATTTCACGTGAAAAATTGGTTGGAATGTCACATTGAAAATACGTCTTTAAATTACGTGAATAACTCGTCTTCAATAGACGTGTTATTTACCTTAAATAGCAATAAAATATTTCGGGAAATTCACGTTGCAAATACGTGTTAATTAACGTATCTTTTAGGGAACGTATATATTAGTAAAAATGAATAACCATTTTCAATTTCGTTGCAAAACGAAAATACAGCCGAACCATATTCCAGTCCAATCAGAGAGTGCCGCAAGCACCTCTACCGGTTTCGAAACTTCTTAGTCTCTCATCAGGAGGCACATATGCTGCTCTCCCTGATCCAACCAAAACAAACCCCAGCGTGCAGTCCCGAATTGCAACGAACGAAATGGCATAGATGCCCTAGCGGCAACTGCTAGCAAAAGACTAAGTTTTCACTCTAATGGCATACAACATATCCCACCAGAATGAAAACAATGGGAACCTTCTCTGGTTACACCTCCGAGGCTTCTAAAATTTGCAAGCCATACGGATGCTGAGACTAAGGAAGATGAGGGAATTCTACAATTTACAATTCACGTCACATCTTCTCAGCGCGGTAAAGTTCCAACGAGACTGGTTCCCTTCATACTCCACAAAGAGTAAATGTAAATCAAAAATGAATAACCATTTTCAATTTCGTTGCAAAACGAAAATACAGCCGAACCATATTCCAGTCCAATCAGAGAGTGCCGCAAGCACCTCTACCGGTTTCGAAACTTCTTAGTCTCTCATCAGGAGGCACATATGCTGCTCTCCCTGATCCAACCAAAACAAACCCCAGCGTGCAGTCCCGAATTGCAACGAACGAAATGGCATAGATGCCCTAGCGGCAACTGCTAGCAAAAGACTAAGTTTTCACTCTAATGGCATACAACATATCCCACCAGAATGAAAACAATGGGAACCTCCTCTGGTTACACCTCCGAGGCTTCTACAATTTGCAAGCCATACGGATGCTGAGACTAAGGAAGATGAGGGAATTCTACAATTTACAATTCACGTCACATCTGCTCAGCGCGGTAAAGTTCCAACGAGACTGGTTCCCTTCATACTCCACAAAGAGTAAATGTAAATCAAAAATGAATAACCATTTTCAATTTCGTTGCAAAACGAAAATACAGCCGAACCATATTCCAGTCCAATCAGAGAGTGCCGCAAGCACCTCTACCGGTTTCGAAACTTCTTAGTCTCTCATCAGGAGGCACATATGCTGCTCTCCCTGATCCAACCAAAACAAACCCCAGCGTGCAGTCCCGAATTGCAACGAACGAAATGGCATAGATGCCCTAGCGGCAACTGCTAGCAAAAGACTAAGTTTTCACTCTAATGGCATACAACATATCCCACCAGAATGAAAACAATGGGAACCTTCTCTGGTTACACCTCCGAGGCTTCTAAAATTTGCAAGCCATACGGATGCTGAGACTAAGGAAGATGAGGGAATTCTACAATTTACAATTCACGTCACATCTTCTCAGCGCGGTAAAGTTCCAACGAGACTGGTTCCCTTCATACTCCACAAAGAGTAAATGTAAATCAAAAATGAATAACCATTTCCAATTTCGTTGCAAAACGAAAATACAGCCGAACCATATTCCAGTCCAATCAGAGAGTGCCGCAAGCACCTCTACCGGTTTCGAAACTTCTTAGTCTCTCATCAGGAGGCACATATGCTGCTCTCCCTGATCCAACCAAAACAAACCCCAGCGTGCAGTCCCGAATTGCAACGAACGAAATGGCATAGATGCCCTAGCGGCAACTGCTAGCAAAAGACTAAGTTTTCACTCTAATGGCATACAACATATCCCACCAGAATGAAAACAATGGGAACCTCCTCTGGTTACACCTCCGAGGCTTCTACAATTTGCAAGCCATACGGATGCTGAGACTAAGGAAGATGAGGGAATTCTACAATTTACAATTCACGTCACATCTGCTCAGCGCGGTTAAGTTCCAACGAGAATTGTAAATTGTAGAATTCCCTCATCTTCCTTAGTCTCAGCATCCGTATGGCTTGCAAATTGTAGAAGCCTCGGAGGTGTAACCAGAGAAGGTTCCCATTGTTTTCATTCTGGTGGGATATGTTGTATGCCATTAGAGTGAAAACTTAGTCTTTTGCTAGCAGTTGCCGCTAGGGCATCTATGCCATTTCGTTCGTTGCAATTCGGGACTGCACGCTGGGGTTTGTTTTGGTTGGATCAGGGAGAGCAGCATATGTGCCTCCTGATGAGAGACTAAGAAGTTTCGAAACCGGTAGAGGTGCTTGCGGCACTCTCTGATTGGACTGGAATATGGTTCGGCTGTATTTTCGTTTTGCAACGAAATTGAAAATAGTTATTCATTTTTGATTTACATTTACTCTTTGTGGAGTATGAAGGGAACCAGTCTCGTTGGAACTTTACCGCGCTGAGCAGATGTGACGTGAATTGTAAATTGTAGAATTCCCTCATCTTCCTTAGTCTCAGCATCCGTATGGCTTGCAAATTGTAGAAGCCTCGGAGGTGTAACCAGAGAAGGTTCCCATTGTTTTCATTCTGGTGGGATATGTGTTGTATGCCATTAGAGTGAAAACTTAGTCTTTTGTATATATTAGTTTTCACGTGAAAGATACGTCCTCGGTTCACGTAAATAATTCGACCTTAATTAACTTATGAATCACGTAATTATTATTCTCATATGATATAATATAAATAAAACAAGCATATAAAGTATTAACAATGTATTTATTTAGTAGAATTTAGAGACTTTAAAACATTTGTCTTATATAATTATTATTATACAAGATAATGCACCAAAAATGGTACCGAACTAAACACACGTTAAAAAATATGCCAACACAAACACAGGTCACTTTTTATTTCGAACAGGACACTTTCTTGTTTCTTTCTAATTGCATCATCGACACTTCAACCCTCGAGAAGTGAGGTAAACGTTAATACGAAAGACATTATTATAAATAAATCCGCCTAAAATGATTCGAGGGAAAGAAAGCTCTGCACGTTTCACTTTTTGTTGTGAGAAATGTAAGAAGCTGATATTAGAGGTATTAGAGTATAAAAATCGATTATTTTTAAATTACAGTTAAACTATTCTACTTCCTGTAAATTAGTATTACATATTTTCTTTTTGTTTTTAAACTTCTTCTACTATTAACTAATTGGTCTTACTAAAAATCCATTTCAATACCAGAATAATATAAAAAAAAATAATCCTCTCGAAACGTATCTATTATTTGATAAATCGATTAATTTAGTTTTCGAACCAACTATGTTAGTGACTGTGGTCACGTACTGTTGTCACGTGATAGTATTTAAAGGAGGAGAAAGGCTTGGTAGTACGTCATCACCGCGCGCGATTTGAAAATTAAACTCAACATCATTTTAGCTCCTGTGATATTTTTAAAGAAAAAAATAGCAAAAATAGCTTCAAATCAAAGTTGGATTGAAATAGTTATGCTAAATGATTTTAAAAGCGAAATCATAAACTTTTTGGTTAAATATTGATATTATTTACATTACTTTTACGTGAAGTACATCTAATTTTTCGACGTCCATAAAATAGAGTGAGTAAAATTCAAGCGATACGTATTTAACCAACACTGTTGTAAAAATTTGTTTCCAAAATATTTCTCAAAATTTAACCAACGGAAGTTATTTCTGTTTCGTGATTATTACGTGAAATAAACGTACCTTTGCGATGTAACCGACATTCACACCTATTATAAAAAACATGTAGTATATTCGTCATTATGATTTTATAATTATTCTAATGCCAAACGTGTATAAAGGAAGTACTAATATATAGGTGAATGATTTGGCACTGAAATACGTTTTTTTCCCGTCATAAATCACCGAGCTACGCATTCGTTGAAATTTGCCGTAAATTTAACGTAATCATCACGTAACTGGGCTTAAGTCTGTTTGCTGGGTATTGTTATCATTTTTCATTTCCTGTTCGTAACATGAATGAATTTTGAAAATTTAGTTTGTTTATAGTAATAAAAATGTTTTTGGTGATCTTTCCGTTCCCCATTAAAATACGGGCCCGAGGCAGGTGCCTCACGGGCCTAGTTGTAAAATAGTTCCTGGCTATAATGGGGGTTTTTAATGTCAAATCGTTGTTAAAATCGTTGTCAGTATTTTCAAAAATCAATATAATTAATAAATGTTAATACAAAAGATTTAATTAAAGGCTTACAACCTTTTATCAAAAGTGTTCTTATTTGTATGTTGTGTTGCAGAATATTTGGAGTAAATCTAGAACGAACACATTCTTTTTGATTCTACTGATGCTGGTAGATTAATGTACTAAATTTTTCACTTTATTGATTTTCGAAAATACTGACAACGCTTTGACATTAAAAACCCCCATTATAGCAGGGCAATAAAAAGAAAAAAAAGACCTCAATTTTAGTTCCGCCGTAATCCACGAGAGGTCGTCATTGTGACTTAACATCTCCAATTTGAATTCTCTAATATTGTGTTTATTTTTTAAATCATACTGCGTTAAATATGTTATAACATATTATATATAGCTATATTATAATATATATAGTTAAATGTAATTATACATTATAACTTTAACGAAATACGGCCATTTCCTATTTATTAGATTCATTGACAGTAGGTACCTACAAATTTATGTTTATAATTTTTCGGAAACGAATAGAACTTGGATTGGCTATTTCTTGTTGTATTTTTACAATACATAAGAATTTGGTAATAGTAGGCAACCAATTATTGAGCCACGTACTAAGGGTAAACAGCGTTTAGTAATTTTTATAAATTATTATAATTTAAATCTCGAGTAGCTGATAATTATATTTTTACTAATTAAAATAAAAAAGGTCGTAGAAAAAGTATAGTATTCTACTCGAATGTAATAGCTAATACTCACTCTGATGAATTACATCAATCGTGAAATTTCATCATCGTGAGTAATACCCTTCATTACATCCTTGTTGAATAATATACTATTCTTACTTAAGGCCATGCAAACAATCAAGATAAATATAGTACTTAGAGATAAGTATCGTAACAGTATTATTCCTTATTCTAATTCTATGTAAGGTACAGTAATCTTAGTAATATTCTAGCGAAAATAAAACTTTCAGCAGATATTAACAAGACGGCACTGATTACCAAAACAATCTTGAGAAAGGAATGGAATAACCCTATCATTAAATATTAAGGAGTTATCATTGGTAGTTAACTTACGTGCTTAGGCCGATGCCACATTATGCGTTTTGACCGGATGCGTTTTCGCCGCATCCGGTGAAAACGCATAGTGTGACAGATCGGTCCGGTTGCGTTGGAAACGGATGCGTTTTGAGTCATCGGTACGCGCTTACAAATTGCACCAGACTAAACGCATAGTGTGACAGGTCGGTCCGGCTGCGTTGGAAACGGATGCGTTTTCACTGCATCCGGTCAAAACGCATAATGTGGCATCGGCCTTACGTGGAATGCATACCCCTCAAATCTATCTTCCGTCCTGACCCCCGGAGTGTAGTGGTCATTGTGATGTTTATTGTCCCTCTTCAAAGATCTCTCTATCTATGGTCAGTTCTGTTAACTCATACATAGGTCTTTTGCATATTCCTGTAATTTGGTCGATCCATCTTGTTGGGGATTTTTCTCTTGATCTTCGCCCTTCTACCTTCCTTTGGTAATAAGGTTTTCCATTTAATCTGTGTCTGCTCTAATAATATGTCACATATCTAGTATTTTATTTGTTGGAGATCAACACCAAACTTTTCCGACAATCATTTAAAACTGAATTATTTGCTTATTAAAAACAGCTTATATTTCATTTCAGTTCAGAGATCCACCATCCCCATACGTCCGTTTCGGTCTCTTCAGATCTCTTCAGTAGGGCGACATGAACACCTCGAAACGAAACCAAGCTGCCCATTTAATTGGAACTTCAAAAACAATTCTGCGTATTGGACACAGTAGCGGTAGCGACATCTATTTTAAAGAGAAATGAGACGTCTCAGATCTAGACAATAAATCTTAAAATTCTCTTGGAATCATTTTCTAATAATCTCCTCTACCTTTTATAATTTATAAAGAAACGGACGACGAATAAAAGAGACGAAAGGAACTCTACAATATGCAGTCACCTTCTGTCTATTCGTCTAGCAGAATTCCAACGAAAGTTGATTTTAGAATTATTTTTGAAATTTTGCTTAAATAAGCAGCTTGATTTCGTTTCGATTCAGAGGTGTTCATGTAGCATACTGAAGAGGTCTGAAGAGACTGAAACGGACTTATAGGGATAGTGGATCATCTCTGAACTGAAATGAAACATATTTTATTTATTTAATATGCTCTACAGGCCTTGTAGGCCTAGGGCTTTACAACTTAACAATTACAATTTTACATAATACAAATGACAATATATACTAATGTCTTATATATTATTGTGTTTCAATTTATCAATCAAAGATGGAATAACAATTTAATTTTTTTATATAACGCGGGCACATAAATTTAATACACCCTGTATATTGATTTGTAAATATTTATTAGAAGTTAGCTGTCACGCAAAGTGGGTTTCTCTTTTAATGAGCTTTTCCCTGCAAAAATTAAAAACAATTTTGTAAATAAAAAGTGAAGTGAAAGTTATTTAGGATTAAAAGTTTAAAAAGATTGTTTACGGAAAAGATAAAACCACAGTTAGATGTAATTATTAGTTTTTAGAAAAATAGAGGTAAAGAGAATTTGAATTTTAAATACGTTTGTTTAATGACAGGAATATTTAGATAATTTCCGAAAAGTCATTAGTTTTGAGTTAGAAGTATTGTTTGAAAGAATGACTGGGTTTTCGATTGAAACAGAGGGAGGTGAAGAGAGAAATATTTCTGATTGGCTTGGCAATTTGGAAGGGAGAAAGTTTTGTTTGAATGTTGAGACATTTTGGAAAAGAAGAGATCATTGTGTTACCGGCATCCGAAAGAAGCAGTCAAAACTTTTCGTGAGTAGTTCAGAAGTAAGTACTAGTGTTTTGTTTTGATAGTGAGAGTAGCCGAAAAGTGGTACGAGAGACGAATCAAATCGAGAAGAAATACCTCTTTGATTCTGTAAAGTCCAAGAGAGTAAGTTACAAGAATTATCATTATTAAAATTATTTGTGACACCAAGTAAAAAAGATACTTGGGTCTCAGGAGATTATTGTTGAGAGAAAGAGAGGAGAGAGATTTGGAGTTTATTGAACGAGTACTGGTCAAAAGGAGCCTGGCTTGTGTTTTGGGAGAAATAGTTGCTGGTTTGCTGCTGGATTTTTGCTGAGAACGGAGAGGGCTTTGATTGGTAGCCTCCTCAACAATGAGGAGCTGTTTGGGTCAAGAGGAGACATCATTGTGTGTGAATCAAAAAGGTCAGTCAATAACCTATGTGATAGATATTTTTTTATAATCAGAAGTTAATTTTTTACATAAAAGCATATGCATTTAAGATTCCAACATTTAAAAAATTTAATAGGAAGTATAAGTAATTTGAGAATACCAAATTTGTTTGTTTAGCTTGTTTTATTAATAGTATCAAGAACAAAGCGATAAATATTTGTTTGAATTAGATTAATTTATATGGTAAAAGTTTCTTTTGGACAGTTATGCCCACAGGATTTAATTAATAAATTTACAGAGCATTCCTTTTGATAATAAAGGTATTTGTATGTGTTTATTTATGATTTTTGTATTTATTTCCTTTTCCTATTTTATCCCGATAAGGATCAACTAAGAGATACTGAAGCCACGAGAAAGGATAAGTATAACCTTAGAGAATTTAATTCATTTTTTTTTTGACAAAAGGCACCCTGAGATTTTTTCCTAATAATTTTTATGTATGATTTGCGTTAATTAAATAATTGATCAAATAAACAATAATTAATATCAAAGTAATAAGACGCAGATCATAACAATATATTATATAATTTGATTTAACCTTCGGATGACCAAGCGGGGGAAATTGTGACCCCAGCGTATGTTTTTCTTTAATAAATCCACAAGTATTTTTAATTTTTAACTCATTATTTTTTTATTTGACTTTAATATCATTCTAGATATCCTCATATTTTGAAATAAAAAAGATTCCCTATATTTTACGAATAAGAAATATATTCTGAAGTTGATGTTTAGTAAAATACCGTCTGTTATGTGTAATTCCAAGTAGTTTTATGCTAATGACGTCGACTTTGCAAAGCAACAAGACACTTACTCAAGATACACACTACACATGACACTAAGACTCATGTTGTGACTGGCTGAATGACATAAAGTCCATGCCATAAAAAAATACATAAATAAAAAAAATTTAAAAAAAAACTTTATTTTTCTGTTAAGTGTCATTTTTGACATTTTTAACCTGGGGTCATCCCCCCCTTGGTCATCCGTGTAACAAAAAAAGGTTGGTCATCGGAAGGTTAATGTCTATGTAAAAATCGCTGCACTATGTTTCTCCACTCTATCCTACTTTTCGCTTTCTCTTTCCAGTCTGTAATTTCCATCGATCCTATATCTTCTTGAAACTTTTCGTGTCATCTTTTTCTTGGTCTACCTCGTCTCCTTGTCCCAACTGGTCTTCTTAACAGTACCTTCTTTGACATTCTTGACCTACACATCCTCTCGACATGACCTGCCCACCTGATTCTTTGTGCCTTTGTGTATATTGTTATAGTTGGTTCTTGGTAAAGCATCCTTAATTCTTGATTAGTTCTTTTTTGCCAACCGTCTGCCGTATTTTTCCCCCGAAAATAGTCCTCAGTACCTTGCGTTCTCACCTCTCTATCATTCCTTCTTCTGTTTTGTTTAGTACCCATGTCTCACATCCGTAAATGAATGTTGCTCTTATTACAGTTTGGTATCTTCTGATTTTCGTCTTTCTTGATACATAATTTTATTTTAATATTTTTTTTAAATTGCCGACCTTTGGGTTACCTTTAGCTATCCTGTGCTTTAGTTTATTTTGCTCGTGTCTTTTTTCATCTATTGTGGCACCTAGATATGTAAAGTGCTTTACTCGTTTAAATTTATATTCTTTTCCATCGAACGCTGTTAACTTTAGCATATCTTCAGGTTCTCTTTCTGTGTTGCCTAGCACCATATACTTCGTCTTTTCTTCATTTATTTCTAGGCCGAATTTTTTTGCCTTTCTGACTAATCTTCTCATGATTTTCTTTAACTCGGTATTAGTTTTTGCTAGCAGTGTAAGGTCGTCGGCGTAGGCCATGCATTGATGCTCGTTACGGTAGATCGTTTTATTTCTTGTGTTTCTATTCTGCTGTTCCTTACACTTGTTTCCAAAACTAGATTAAATAACACAGTTGCTAGAGGGTCACCTTGTCTAAGTTCTTTTTTGACTACAAATTTGTGACTGTTCCACACTATTTCGTTAGATGTCATATTAAAGGTAATTCTTATTAGCTTGATTAGTTTTTCTGGTATTTTCATTTGCCGTAGGGCTTCATACATTTTTTTTTTCTCTAAATTTTGTCATAGGTCTGTTTAAAATCTATGAATAGTGCATATAAAACCATTTTATGTTCGTAACAGGTTGTTTGGATTTCTTTTATGTTAAATATTTGCTCTGTCGTCGATCTATTGTTTCTAAAGCCTGCTTGGTATTCTCCTAATAGTTTCTCTGCGTATACCTCTAATCTTTCTCTCATATTCCTAGCAAATATCTTATAGCACACGCAGAGCAATACCACTGTAATTTTTCACCATCGTTGCATTACCTTTTTTTATGTAATGGGATTATCCAGGCTCTGGCCCACTCTTTAGGTATATTTTCTTCTTTCTATATAAGTTCCATCAGTTCAGACACCTTTTCCAGTAGTTCTCTCCCCCCTGCTTTCAGAATTTCTGCACTTATTTCATTTAGACCTGGACTTTTATTGTTTTTCAATTTACTTACAACTCTTTGCACTTCGTCTTTGGTTGGTTCGGCTATTCTTATATCTTCTTCCTCTGTTCTGTCTTTGTCCTCTCCCTGATCTTCATCATCACTGTTTATTAAAGTTTCAAAATACATTTTCTATTCTTTCATAACTTTTTCCGGCTCACTTACTAGCTCTCCTTTTATGGTCTTTATATACCTTGTTTTGCTTTGGTAGCCTTTTTCTACTTTTTTACCTCTTGATAAAATGATCTTATTTCATTGTTTTTAAATTTTTCTTCTATCTCCGGCAACTTTTTTTCATTGAATTCTCTCTTTTTCTTACTGCAACTTTTCTTTAACTATTTTCGTACGTGGTTATACTCTTCCCTGTTTTTTTCCTTAGGTTTGGTCAACATACTTATTCTTAACTTTTTCTTCTTCTGACAGCTCTGCGGTCGGCCCATGGAATTCTCAACATTCTTCTCCAACAAAACATTTCATTGTTATCTAAATTTCTTCGTTTTTCTTGACTCAGTGTACAAGATTTACATGCGTATGTCAGTATTGATATTGGGTATATTAAATGGTTAATCAACCTCATTTTTAGAACACAATAAGAACTCCCAGATCCGTAAATCTGAAAACCTCAACCGTGGAACCAATTTCTGGGTACATCCTTAATTTCTGTCTTTTACAGTTTATAAGGCAAGGACGACGAAATAAGGAAGCGAAACGGATTCTACAATATGCAGTTACATTTCTTCCATTGCTCTAGGAAAAAATTCCTACGAAATTTGGTTGCGTGTACTCACATTATGAGTAAACTGAGAAAATGAGAGACAGCTTTTGTTTCATTTCGATTAAGAGCTGATCAATCATCCCTTTACGTACGTTTCAGTCTCCCGAGACCTTATCAGAGGGGCTATATAATCAGTTCTTTCATTTTTTTATAGTTTGTAAAGCTTTAGATGAAAAGGAAACAATTCAAGTTAAACAAGGCGGAACCGCGCCTTATCACGGATATTATTGCTCCGGTCTCCCCTTTGCTACTTAAATCAACGTCACACGTTTTAGGAAATTTATTCAATAAATTTGTAACTTTAGTGTATAGTGTATATAGAATATAAAACGATAAAGATACGAGTTATTTACAAGTAACCTTACTGCGAATACCTTAAAATAACAATACCTACTAGTTAATGAAATCATTTTACAACCTATTTAACAATACCTTTTGTTGATAAGCTGACAGAATGATGTTTTTTAGTTTGTTTTTCATAAGCGCATATTTTTCTCAATGCTTTGCTAGTGAGGCAGTAGAGATATTTGCAAATGGCATTGTTAAATATTCAGGTAACATATATAAGGTATGTAAGACAAAAATGTTTTTGATAAATGTACGTAAACTAACAAAATATTTTCCATTTTTATTTTGTGTTAATTAACAAACTAAATTGAACTCAATTAAACTGAATAAAACTGAATTAAACGTCGAAAATTCATAAAGGATATTCTTAAATCAACGTTACAGATCAGTACCTACTTAAAGTAATAGGTAAAGAATAACTAACAAATTATAAATAACCTAATTTTTATCGAGAACTTCAGAAAAATAAGCAAATTTTGTCCATATTCATGATATTGCAATAGCCAGTTATTTGATGAGTTTTTCAGTTAATATATTATTCCCTGTTGTAAGAAAACCTCTACTTTTTCTGCAGACATTTTATAGTCAATTCTTCTTTCTCATATGCCCTCTCCTCATCGGAGGTTGGAGACCATCAAATTTAATTATTCATCTTGTGTTAATCGCATAATTGTGCTGGCGTCCTTTATGTTGTGCTATTGCCGTAAGTAACGCAACGAATAGAATCTCTTTCGCCTGATGCCTCTTGTTCTTTTGAAGTTTCTTTCAACCAGTCCCGGATTAAGAATCTTGAGTCCTATAGGAAACCCAAGCTAGGGGCCTTAAGAAACTTTTTTTCCCTCAAAAACCTCGGATAACTCCTCCATCTACGAGCGGTATTCCTTTAATATATTAGTGGACATTTTGTAGATTTAAACTTAAATTTTTGTTTCATTTGTTCCTTGAGGAGATAAAACAAAGAGATAGTCAAGAAACTGTTTATTTTTATAATTTTGCTTGAATTTTGTAATAAAAAATTGTTTTAGCTTTTTTTTTTTTGTTATATTTATTAATAAATGGACGATTCATTTTAAAGTATAATAATTTTTCTAATAATGAAAAAAAAGAAGGTCGTAGAAAAAGTACCTATACCTAATATTTTACTCTCATGTAATGGATATTACTCTGATGAATAACGACACTGGTCGTCGGCTCGTGTCGCAAACTTCATCATCGTTAGTAATACCCATCATTACATGCTCTTTGAATAATATACTATTACTTATTACATAATTGTGTAATAATGAATAATTACGGATTAAATTTAGTTTGAGTTTTCAAAGCCTTATAATTATTATAAAGCAACTTATCTGAGTTTCATAGAAACAAAACTACTTAATATATCTTCAACTTCCAAAGTTTCGAGCACATCATTCTCAATAGCCATAACTATTGAGGGAAATGCTAGTCTATTTTGGACCACTGTCGAACGGTGACGGTTTTCAATAATTTTAATTTTTGAAACTGACTCTTCCTCTGTTGCACTTGTAATCATTAGCGTAGGATAAACCTTAGAAGCTACGGACAAATTTCAAAACTTCGATTCTAATTTGTTTTCCTAAATAGCCCAAAAAGACTATGAAGCAGGAATAAAATGTTTTCGCTACAAGTCCTGAAGATGGACTATAAAATATTTGAACTGCATTAGTTTTCATGTAGTTTGAAGCACACTCCTTTATTCGAGTATCACTCAGTTTTGGAAAACACACAAAACACCAAATACTGCAGTTACTGACTCGTACACTGTCAACTGACGACTTAGCTCAGTAATTAGCTTATCCAAAATTGGTAGATTCGTTTCAGCCTCTAACTTTTCTCCACCCTGTAGAAAAACTTCATTGGAATTAGCATCATCAAAATGTAGTTTTCTTTCTCGCGTTTGTTTGCTCTCGTCGGTATATTTAGAGTATTGTTGATCGCAGACCTTCTGTTCGTAGTAAGATCTCTTTGGGATTTTAAGAACTCCAAAAGTCATTTTAGAAGCTGAACTGCAGTTTCCAGTTCAATCTCTTCTCTCTGTAATGATTTACTGACAGCGTTGATAAGTTCTAAAATTGTAGCCCAAAACTCCTTAATTATGAAAGTTTCTTTTTTTGACATTTCTCTCAGCAAACACTTAGTTTCACGAACTGTTTCAGCTTTCTGATTAGGGTCGTCAGCAAGAGTATGAAGGGCACATTTGAAGGCATTGTAACCTTTGTTGCTCTTGTTGCAGCATCACTTGCAGTCCATCTAGTGCAGCTTATTCTTTTAAGGACAAGGTTTAGATATGACAAATGGAATCGCTTAGTTGAGTTCCATTTAAGCTTTTGATCGTAGCTTCCCAACGGTGGGTAGAGCCTAAAGAAAAGTTGTACACGGACTGAACAAATCCAATATACGATATTGCTCCAACGGGTCCAACGCAACTTTTAGCAGCACTTAGGTACTCCAACTAAAGCGAGTGTGCCGCACAAAAAAATGTAAATTGCAAGTTTCTTAATCTGGATATTCTTGTATTTGCCTGACATGTAGTGAAAAGCATGAATAATGAGGGAGAAGGTAGCGACGGGCCGCTGACTCATTTGTTGCTCTTGCTCTTAATACTATGCGACAAGCGATAGCTGGCGGGTCACCTTGCGCGAAAATACACAACGAGAAATACACAATACGAGAAGGTCACCTGCCAGGTGTGGCTTGTCGGATTGTACTTATCTAAGAAACCGTGCAGACTGATAGGCAGTTAGTACTGTTCCTTCTACCAAACGGCATTCATTAGCGACATGTTCTCGCAACATAGGCTTTCCATGTGAACAAAAGTATGCACTGTAATGTAATTTTATAATATGTCCACCATCACTTTTATGGTATTGCGCGATATTTGAATTTTTCAACATAATAATATTTATAATTTTTATTTAAATCTAATTATTATTTTTTCATTTTGGGCCCTGCGAGGCCCTCTTTGGGGCCGAGGCCCCTAGGCAACTGCTTACTTTGCCTATTGATTAATCTGGCACTGCTTTCAACTCAAAGATCAACTGCAGAAAACCATAAGTATACTAGTTGTACTTGTTGTTATTGTTGTTACACGCGTGACGTGGTTCTTGCTTCTTAAAATCCTGTCATCAGCGTCGAGAGTAGGTAGCATCGACTGTCTATTTTTGACCTTGATAAACCCTACAGTACGGTATCCTTAAATAAGTTGTAGTTGTGCATGAAACACAATGGTATCAGGCAACCAGGCAACCAGGTTTCATTAGCTAAATTATCAGTAGTAATTGCACAAGAGCTCTAAAATTATTGAATTTTTCCCGAGTGACACTTTGACAGTTTTAATTTCAAGAGCCAAAGGCGAGTGAAATTATGTCAAAGTGTCACGGGGGCAAAAATTCTATATTAATTTTAGAGCTCGAGTGCAATTTTTTGCGATTATTTCATGAATAAAACTGTTCAAAACCAAAATTTTATTGTAATTTATTTATGTAAGTACAAATTAGTACAATTAAACACAAAGTATTTATAAATATTTGACGATTGAAAGCCATCACTTTTATAATTTTTAAAACATTAATTGTCATTAATGTCACTGAATGTATTTTTTCGTAGCAACGAAGGGCATCTGACGTAATATACTTAACGACGGGCAATTATCAAAAATTATCGATTTAATTCAGATTTCTGTAGCTTTCTATTGGTCAGAATCTGCTATGAATGAAATAATCAGTAGTAATTACACGAGAGCTCTAAAATTATCGATTTGTATCCCGAGTGACACTTTGACAGTTTTAATTTCACGACCCAAATGGGAGTTCGAGTAATTCGATAAGATTATTTCATGAATGAAACTGTTTTTTAAATCTTTTAACTAATATTTTATTAAAAAGGGTTCAAGGCAGGTTTTGTTTACATTCGATTCAGAGTTGGACTACCATCTCCATATAGCAACTATTTCAGCATCCTTATGCATCATCAGTGAAGATTATGCAGTCACAACTCTGAAGGGAATATAAACATTCTGCCTCTTTTAAGGCAAAACATCGCGATGCAATGAACCCACCTTTTGAGACGCAAATCAGCGACATCTCTCGTATTACGAGGAAAACAACGAAAAGCCTCAGATACAAAGTTTACTACTTTTTAAACAATTAGAATAATTGAAATAAAAATATAATAAACAATATTTTAAATCTAAGACTTTTCGTTAATAAACTGCTTTCTGGCTGCATCCCATATCTCCGGATTTTACAATATATAATCACGTAGAGACGACGAAAATAGGAGAAAGCAAATAAAGGACACTTAGGCCACGCATTTACCTTCTCTTCGTCTAGGAAAAGGACCGAAAGACAGTTTCTAAATACTCAAAAACTGAGTAAAATGAAAAAGATTAAAAAGGGTTCAAGGCAGGTTTTGTTTACATTCGATTCAGAGTTGGACTACCATCTCCATATAGCAACTATTTCAGCATCCTTATGCATCATCAGTGAAGATTATGCAGTCACAACTCTGAAGGGAATATAAACATTCTGCCTCTTTTAAGGCAAAACATCGCGATGCAATGAACCCACCTTTTGAGACGCAAATCAGCGACATCTCTCGTATTACGAGGTAAACAACGAAAAGCCCCAGATACAAAGTTTACTACTTTTTAAACAATTAGAATAATTGAAATAAAAATATAATAAACAATATTTTAAATCTAAGACTTTTCGTTAATAAACTGCTTTCTGGCTGCATCCCATATCTCCGGATTTTACAATATATAATCACGTAGAGACGATGAAAATAGGAGAAAGCAAATAGAGGACACTTAGGCCACGCATTTACCTTCTCTTCGTCTAGGAAAAGGACCGAAAGACAGTTTCTAAATACTCAAAAACTGAGTAAAATGAAAAAGATTAAAAAGGGTTCAAGGCAGGTTTTGTTTACATTCGATTCAGAGTTGGACTACCATCTCCATATAGCAACTATTTCAGCATCCTTATGCATCATCAGTGAAGATTATGCAGTCACAACTCTGAGGGGAATATAAACATTCTGCCTCTTTTAAGGCAAAACATCGCGATGCAATGAACCCACCTTTTGAGACGCAAATCAGCGACATCTCTTGTATTACGAGGAAAACAACGAAAAGCCCCAGATACAAAGTTTACTATTTTTTAAACAATTAGAATAATTGAAATAAAAATATAATAAACAATATTTTAAATCTAAGACTTTTCGTTAATAAACTGCTTTCTGGCTGCATCCCATATCTCCGGATTTTACAATATATAATCACGTAGAGACGACGAAAATAGGAGAAAGCAAATAGAGGACACTTAGGCCACGAATTTACCTTGTCTTCGTCTAGGAAAAGGACCGAAACACAGTTTCTAAATACTCAAAAACTGAGTAAAATGAAAAAGATTAAAAAGGGTTCAAGGCAGGTTTTGTTTACATTCGATTCAGAGTTGGACTACCATCTCCATATAGCAACTATTTCAGCATCCTTATGCATCATCAGTGAAGATTATGCAGTCACAACTCTGAAGGGAATATAAACATTCTGCCTCTTTTAAGGCAAAACATCGCGATGCAATGAACCCACCTTTTGAAACGCAAATCAGCGACATCTCTCGTATTACGAGGAAAACAACGAAAAGCCCCAGATACAAAGTTTACTACTTTTTAAACAATTAGAATAATTGAAATAAAAATATAATAAACAATATTTTAAATCTAAGACTTTTCGTTAATAAACTGCTTTCTGGCTGCATCCCATATCTCCGGATTTTACAATATATAATCACGTAGAGACGACGAAAATAGGAAAAAGCAAATAGAGGACACTTAGGCCACGCAATTACCTTCTCTTCGTCTAGGAAAAGGACCGAAAGACAGTTTCTAAATACTCAAAAACTGAGTAAAATGAAAAAGATTAAAAAGGGTTCAAGGCAGGTTTTGTTTACATTCGATTCAGAGTTGGACTACCATCTCCATATAGCAACTATTTCAGCATCCTTATGCATCATCAGTGAAGATTATGCAGTCACAACTCTGAAGGGAATATAAACATTCTGCCTCTTTTAAGGCAAAACATTGCGATGCAATGAACCCACCTTTTGAGACGCAAATCAGCGACATCTCTCGTATTACGAGGAAAACAACGAAAAGCCCCAGATACAAAGTTTACTACTTTTTAAACAATTAGAATAATTGAAATAAAAATATAATAAACAATATTTTAAATCTAAGACTTTTCGTTAATAAACTGCTTTCTGGCTGCATCCCATATCTCCGGATTTTACAATATATAATCACGTAGAGACGACGAAAATAGGAGAAAGCAAATAGAGGACACTTAGGCCACGCATTTACCTTCTCTTCGTCTAGGAAAAGGACCGAAAGACAGTTTCTAAATACTCAAAAACTGAGTAAAATGAAAAAGATTAAAAAGGGTTCAAGGCAGGTTTTGTTTACATTCGATTCAGAGTTGGACTACCATCTCCATATAGCAACTATTTCAGCATCCTTATGCATCATCAGTGAAGATTATGCAGTCACAACTCTGAAGGGAATATAAACATTCTGCCTCTTTTAAGGCAAAACATCGCGATGCAATGAACCCACCTTTTGAGACGCAAATCAGCGACATCTCTCGTATTACGAGGAAAACAACGAAAAGCCCCAGATACAAAGTTTACTACTTTTTAAACAATTAGAATAATTGAAATAAAAATATAATAAACAATATTTTAAATCTAATTAATATTTTATTGATATCTTCGCCTGAATATTTGCTAAACCTGTTCATAGTGTTCTCTTTGACGAGTTTTATAAGATTAATTGGCATCAATGTCACTGAATGTTCATTTTTGCGTAGCAACGAAGGGCATCTGACGTAATACCTGATGACGGGAAATTATCGAAAACAATTCCCGCTGTAATTTTTATTCTTGTAGTGTAGCTGTCTATTATTGTTCAGAATCTCTATGAATGAAATAATAATCTTTGTTATAATACAGTGATGAGCGCGCTAATAACCGGCAAAATAACTCAAAAACACATTAAGTTGTGAGATAAAAAAAAAAGAAACTAGTGGAGGTGGGAGATTTAGCGATAAAAACCTATGAATTGACATTCTACTTATTGTTTCTTACCTTTACACGTATCGGCCGAGATTGGCAACTGGCACTGTCACAGTGCCACTGACAGTTTTAGTTGACATACTCCTGTGATAGGTCTTAAAGTGGGCAACAATAAATAGAATGTAAGTTTATAGGTTTTTATCGCTAAATCTCCCACTTCCAATTTTTTATTATTTTGTAAATAGTAGGGAATAAAAATTTGAAATTTTGCAGCTGTGTATAACTTTACAGACCCTATCAAAATAGCTATCAAAATGACAGTGTTGCCATTTAAGAAAATCAACGATTACTTGATATCTCTAAATTGGGACGCCCTGTATACATTATTATTGTATGTCAAAAATGACAATTTGAAATACTAAGCGACGGGTCTGACCATTTTTCAAAAAAATACAATTAGTATTTTAATTATTGAATTTATTCCAAATTATAGACATAACTTTGTTATTTTCTATTATCTTGTAAATGGTAGAGAATAAAAATTTGATATTTTGCAGTTGTGTATAACTTTACACACCCTATCAAAATAGCTATCAAAATGACAGTGTTGCCACTTAAGAAAATCAACGATGACGTCATATCTCTAAATTGGGACACCTTGTATACATTATTATTGTATGTCAAAAAGGACAATTTGAAATACTAATCGACGGGTCTGAGCATTTTTCAAAAAAGCAATTAGTATTTGAGATATTGAATTTATTCCAAATTACAGACTCTCTCTGTATATTAATGCAGCTATAACGCGTATATTAATGTAGGTATGTCACTACTGTATTGCATGTACTGGATGTATGACATATATTGCAGACCACATCGAAAGAAATAAAATGGAAACTAACGAGGCACAGCCACTATATGTGCACGAACCAACAATAATGCGAAGAAAATCGAGAAAGCTTCGTATATTACTCAATTCTATTAGACACAGAGCCAAGCAGAGGAAAGATGATTTTGTGTTTAAGAATAAGCTGCCCCACCATGTCGGTAAAGTCAGCAGCACCACTTCATAAGACCAAATTCAGACCAAGACTATATTTTATTGCTAATTTATTGCTAATTTATTACGCAAAGGAAAAATTTATTGCTGTAGCCGTTTCCGAAAAACAGTGGGTGCTGCTAGCTTTACGGTAAAGCTAGCAGCACCCACTCTATATCTCGGCAATGAAAAGGAGTACAGGGATCATTTTAACGGCATATTTTATTATTAATTAATTGCTCTTGATTGGTAAATTAACCAATCCAGAAAAACTACCCCATCATCCCCTAGCGCAAAACTAACCCCCGAAAAAATGATTAAAATCGAAAATTCAACCCCAAGGAATTAATTGCTAATTTATTGCTAATTTATCACGGAAAGAAAAAATTGATTGCTGTAACCGTTTCCGAGAAACAGTGGGTGCTGCTAGCTTTACGGTAAAGCTAGCAGCACCCACCCTATATCTCGACAATGAAAAGGAGTACAGGTCCCACTTTAACGGCATATTTCATTGCTAATTAACTACTCCTGATTGATATATTAACCAATCCCTAAAAACTACCCCATCATCCCCTAGCGCAAAACTCACCCCCGAAAAAATGATGAAAATGGAAAATTCAACCCCAAGGAATTAATTGTTAATTTATTGCTAATTTATTACGAAAAGAAAAAAAATATTGCTGTAGCCGTTTCCGAGAAACAGTAGGTGCTGCTAGCTTTACGGTAAAGCTAGAAGCACTAAAGCTAGCAACACCCAAGCTATATCTCGGTAAGGGAAAGGGTACAAGACCCATCTTAGCGGCATATTTTATTGCTAATTAATTGCTCTTGTTTTACATTAACCAATCCCGAAAAACTACCCTATCATTCCCTAGCGCAAAATTCACCCCCGAAAAAATGATGAAACTAGAATATTCAACCCCACGGAATTGGTTGCTAAGTTATTACGGAAAGAAAAAAATTATTGCTGTATCCATTTCTAAGAAGCGATAGTTATGCCAACTTTACGGTAAAAACAATCATAGGTATATCTCGATTATTGTCGACAATGATAAGGACTATTATAGGGCCCATCTTAGCGGCATATATTATATTAGTAAAAGTACCCTATTAATCCTCACCCTAGCAAAAAACTCACTCCAAAAGTCGAGATATCGGTCAAAACTACAAAGCCTGAAAAGTGAAATGCGAGGTATTAATTACCTACTAATAGTAGGGGAGGAAAGTATGCTAAATGTGCAGTCACTCGAGCGCTTTGGCGATCTACTGGGTTGTGAAGAGTAGGTCCTAAAACCAAAAAAAATTTAAGTAAAGTTTTCAATTTTAGTTTCGTAATCGTTTTGCATGTAGTTAACTTACCTTATCTTAATCTGATGATTTGGAGTTTTTATAGGGATAGATTTTTTTTCGCCCCCCCCCCCCTTTACGAGCTACCCTGTATTAAGAGCCAATATATGGTAGAGGTACATTTACAGGGTACAAGGTTTCTCCCCATATGATAATCTGACGCGCTCGAGTAACTGCAAAAACCCCCGCTTGGGCTCCCCTACCATAAATTATTTCTGAAGTTTTATGCCAAGAAACAATTTATTGTTGCAACTTGCAAGTGTTTACTGTTTACATAATAATATTATATAGTATAGTATATTATAAAATTAATAATAATGACAACTATTAAATAATGACAAATATTTTTATTATAAATGATTGATGATTACTAACTCAGTAGTATTAATGTAGTATGTATTCTCAGGTCTCGCTGGCTACTGATACCGCATATACAACGTTCCATTATGCAAAAATTATGTATTTAGTAATTAAGACCAGTTGATACAGGGTTTCTATTAATCATTGGTGCAGTCAGTAGAAAGGTGAATAATGCAATTTATTGCTCTACCCTTTTCCAAAAAAAAAACAAAAAATATTTTAGCTTCATACTTGCTACAAGGTATTACATACCCGTCTACCGATTGTTTCTCGGAAGGAGGGGAATTGATAAAAGGCATAGAACTATAACAAAAAACTCAAAGAAACTTTACTGTCCAAAAAATGATAATACGTATAGTCTACCTCGTCCAGTGCTATTTTATAGTAAATATCGATTTTTAATCAATTAATATATACAAACTTAAAATCAGCGTTTTTAAAAATAAAATTTTAATGATCGAATTTTATGATTCACGGACGCCGGACGGAGATATTATGTCTTAGATTGATTTATTACTGATTTATTAAGCTTAGCCGTTTATTTCAGTTTTGATAATGGACCTATAAAAATACAAGAATAAAGAAAGAAAAATAAAGGCAAGAATACCAAAATGCTCTCTAAATAAAACTCAACGGAATCAGAGAGGAAGGTAACTGTAGAGGAGTAATAGACAATAATTAATAAAAACAATAATAATGGAATCTTCAGAAGAAACTGTCGTAAAAGCCAAAAGGCAAAGAAACGTGGAATGCAATGATGATGAATTCAGAACTGCAGTAGAGGAAGCAAGCTAGGATTAACCAACTTCAAAGAAAAACAAGAAATGTCAGAGAAATTTATAACGAAACGAGAATACAAGCGACTAGAATATACAGAAGAAAAAAAAGAGAGGCTTTGAAAAAACAAGTACAGGAAATCATAGAGCTTAAAACAACAGACACGAAAGCAAAAATTCTACAAAAGAATAAAAGAAAGCACACAGTCATTTAGCCAAAAATTGGCGATATCCAAAGACAACGACGGAGAACTACTAACAGAGAACCAAAAAATTATAATGAAAGAATACTTCGAGGAAAACCTAATGCAGACAATGAAAATGATGAAAACGAGACAATATAATACGGCGGAGCAGCAAATTGAAAATCCGGGCTATGAAGAAGTACTTCAAATAGTAAAGAAACTAAAAAACAATAAAGCGCAAGGAACAGATGGAATTTTCTTCTTCTTTTTACTTTATAAATAGGCTCAATGTCTGTTTTACTTCGGTTTTTAGCCTCAATCAACGTTGTCTGACCATCTTTTCCTCGATCGTCCCAATGATCTTGTTCCATTTGGCGATTTGTCTCTTGCTATTCGCACTATTCTATTTTCTGTCATTCTTCCTATGTTGTGTTTACTGTACTTCTTTTCATGGCCGAGATATAGAGTGGGTGCTGCTAGCTTTACCGTAAAGCTGGCAGCACCCACTGTTTCTCGGAAACGGCTACAGCAATAAATTTTTTATTTCCGCAATAAATTAGCAATAAATTAGCAATTAATTCCTTGGGGTTGAATTTTCGATTTTCATAATCTTTTTGGGGGTGAGTTTTACGCTAGGGGATGAAGGGGGAGCTTTTCAGGATTGGTTAATATACCAATCAAGAGCAATTAAATAGCAATAAAATATGTAGTTAAAATGATCCCTGTACTCCTTTTCATGGCCGAGATATAGAGTGGGTGCTGCTAGCTTTACCGTAAAGCTGGCAGCACCCACTGTTTCTCGGAAACGGTTACAGCAATAAATTTTTTCTTTCCGTAATAAATTAGCAATAAATTAGCAATCAATTCCTTGGGGTTGAATTTTCGATTTTCATCATCTTTTTGGGGGTGAGTTTTACGCTAGGGGATGATGAGGTAGCTTTTTAGGATTGGTTAATATACCAATCAAGAGCAATTAAATAGCAATAAAATATGCCGTTAAAATGATCCCTGTACTCCTTTTCATTGCCGAGATATAGAGTGGGTGCTGCTAGCTTTACCGTAAAGCTAGCAGCACCCATTGTTTCTCGGAAACGGCTACAGCAATAATTTTTTTCTTTCCGTAATAAATTAGCAATAAATTAGCAATTAATTCCTTGGGGTTGAATTTTCGATTTTCATCATCTTTTTGGGGGTGAGTTTTACGCTAGGGGATGATGGGGTAGCTTTTCAGGATTGGTTGATATACCAATCAAGAGCAATTAAATAGCAATAAAATATGCCGTTAAAATGATCCCTGTACTCCTTTTCATTGCCGAGATATAGAGTGGGTGCTGCTAGCTTTACCGTAAAGCTAGCCGCACCCACTGTTTCTCGGAAACGGCTACAGCAATAAATTTTTCCTTTGCGTAATAAATTAGCAATAAATTAGCAATAAAATATAGTCTTAGTCTGAATTTGGTCTTATGAAGTGGTGCTGCTGACTTTACCGACATTGCCCCACCTACTATAATGGAGTCATCAAACAGAGACCTTACCACCTGGCAGAGACCTGAACTGCAAGGCATGGAGAGTTTAAATAGACTCACAAATACAGTGGAATGGTGGATGGAACTACCTCGGTAACCTTCGTATCAGGAACCTCGTTTCATATTAACCCGCGATCAGTAGTGTTGTTAGAAATTATCTAACATTATTAGCTATTAAAATAGGAAGTGGTTGAACATACCGGGTGGTGAATCGTAAAACGGGCCATAGGAAAATCAATGTAAAATTCTAAACTGTTGAATTCCTGCTTCCCTAATTATTTTACATCAAAAGTCATGAGAGAATATTTGAGTTTGAGTTGAATTATTAGAGGATTCCAATCTGTATTACAATCAAAAGTTAAAATTGTACTACGATTTAAACGCATTCCAAAATTTTTAAAAATATAATACATTTGCCACAGTAGGTATGTGTGTAAAAGTTAGGCCACACGTTACTATTTAACTGACAGTGTTCACACCATTGACTGAATAAAAAATCTTTATTATTAATACTTTCTTCCTCAATTGAGGGTATCTTATCAACTGTATTGTTTTTAAACAATAAATGATAAAATAAAAATATTGACAGCTCAAAAATGTGAAAATAATATCTTCATTGTGACTTGTGACACATTATTGCACCGTGTGTGGCCTAATTTTGGGCTGAAAAACTGGAAAATATTACATTTTTACAAAATTTCGGAATATGTTTAATTCGTAGAACAATTTTAACAGTTGTTTTCAATACAGATTTCAATCCTCTACAAATAGTTTCTAATGTCTTTTGATGTAAAATAATTAGGAAAGCAGGAATTCAACAGTTTAGAATTTTACATTGAGTTTCCTATGGCCCGTTTTCCAATTTACCACCAGGTATGAAATTTACGGAAATAAAAGGGAGATATCGAACACTGATTTTATTAAATCTTGCCCAAGTATACTTTCGCTCCTAGAGTATCATCAGGGGCATTTCGTCAAAACAGGAAGTTATCCTTGAATGTCATAAACATTTGTCTGATTTGGGATGGCCATATTAACACATAACATAATATATAACAGACACTTGACAGAGGAGAAACAGAAAAAAATTAATTGCCGGGACTACTTCTACGTCAGGTACATATTGAAGATATAATATACATATACAAATTTACATTGATATAATGTACATTGTACAAACAACACAACTGAAAAGGGTCATATTTTTAAATATTGATTAAGCAAATTATTTATACAATAAAGCTGTTATAAAAATTTGATAATGGAATTTAGTTCAATTTTGGATAAATATGATTATTTTCAACGATCACATCTACATTACATATTACACCAACAAACCAACAAAAACAAAACAAAAACAGTCAGAATTTGATACCCCCTGGTAACATTATTCAAATAATGCTTTTCAACCACAGATTACTAGAAGCCTTAACCCAGCATTTGTCGCTAGGTTAGCTTTTAGTCAGTGGTCGCGCGTGAGATTTTGTCTCACATATCCAACTTTTACCCGTTTTTACGAAATAAAAATTTCAAACTAGATTTTAAACTGAATAAAGTTATTATTAGTTTTACACAATGTGACTGTTGATACGCTTGTATAGTTTAATCGAAAAATGTAGAAATGATATTTATTTTAATATTTCAATATAATAATAAATATTGTAATATATTGTAAATTTCAAATTTGTACTAGTACCTTTATTTTATTGTCCTGCAACAGGGCAAGTCCCAAAATTATCTTTGCACGATTCGTATTGCAAATACAAAAAAAATAATGCTACAATATAGAGTAATACTAAATAATGTTATACAGGGTGGTCGCGCGATGAGAGAATATCTCACGTGAAGCGAACTGACTTAACAGTCGGGCCATACTAAGTAAGCCAACTGAACCACCATCTGAGCAGACTTGTCTATTCGATTGTAGCGGAAGGATAATTAGGAGACTAGAAGGAACTACAACATGTCCAATTTATCAGGGAAAAGTTGCGTCCACTATTCTGAAATAGTTTGAAAGAATCTCATATAGTGACCAATGCCGGGTTAAGCGGATGGGTACGTATTTTCGGCTGCAATGCTATTCAAATGGGGATTCATTTTTTTCGAATCCTGAGAAAACTAATAAGTATTTTTGAAAAATTTAAACGCAGAATGGAAAATTACATTATTAGCGAGGGCTGAAAGTCCCTGAGAACTTCTATAATGTTTATTTTAATAAGTTACAGGGGTGAAAAACTAAGAGAAAATTTAGTGTAATTTTTAATTTCAAATATCTCATTCAAAATAAACTTTTTATTTATTCTAAGGGACTCTCGGCCCTCGGTAATAATTTAGTCTTTCATTGTGCGTTTAAATTTTTCAAAAATGTTTATTGGTTTTTTCAGGATTCGAAAAAATGAACACAATGTCCGTGGTAATATTTTCCAAATCTATCTTTGTCATACAACGCACTCAGTCGAATAGAATATTGTCAGCATATTATTGTCAGTCAGACAGTGACAATCAGTGACAATTTTAATTATTTGACATTAATCGAGAATATTTTGAGTTGTTGATTAAATAATATTGATAATATAGTGTATTTGATAAATAATTTATTTAAGACGTGAACTTAATAAAAAGTTATTTATTGTGTATTATTTGTGGAAGATCTAAGCAGAGAATACATCAGGATAATATATTCTGTGATCCAAGTATTTTGTTGTTAAAGATGTTCAAAATTGTATGCGTTCCATAGTAACAATATATTATTAAGAGGAAACAGTAGCGATCAACAGGTAGCAAAAACGCGTTCCAAGATTGCGGCTGTAATTTTGAATATTTTTTCGAGATATTTGGCACACGTATTCGTAATATAATAAAGAATGGCGGTACAGAGCCCAATTTGAAAAATATATTAATGTGTGGAAATTACTCTGTAATTAAATACAATATTAACAAAACGAGCCTGTACCGCCATTAAGGAGAACAAAAAAATACACTTTCTTCAAATAAACTTTTTATCCGAAGCCTAGATTTTGTGTCATTTTGGAACTACTAAAATGTTTTATTTCATTAGTAGTTCCAAAATGACACAAAATCTAGGCATCGGATAAAAAAGTTTATTTGAAGAAAGTGTATTTTCTTGTTCTTCTTAATGGCGGTACAGGCTCGTTTTTTTAATTTTGTATTTAATTACAGAATAATTTCCACACATTAATATATTTTTCAAATTGGGCTCTGTAGCGTCATTCTTGATTATAAATATTTAAAATTACAGCCGCAATCTTGGAACGCGTTTTCGCTACCTGTTGATCGCTACTGTTTCTACTTCACTTTTCCTCTTTCCTCGATTGAGTATTAGTTTTTGTTGTACATATAAATTATTACAATCACTGAATACATAGTTAGTGAAAAAATTATCACATTTATTAACTGAATTAATAATTTGCAATTATAGAAATAACAGTTATCCAAAAACATTCAAAAACCATCTCTTTAAGTTAATGATGACATTTTCAAGTAGAATGACATTCTAGTAATGTTTACATATCCATACCAGTGTGAATTTTACTACACGTAATTTGCCGTGTAAAGACAGAAAAAGTAGGGATAGCAGTAAAATATTTGCGAATTATGTACCGATGGCCTTAAGATACACATAACCTAAAAGATCAGGTTGTGAGGATTTTCGCAGAACTTTCAGACCTAAGTAATTTTTCTTTTTTAATTTTGTGAAGTCGGTTTCCGGAGTGGAAAACGAAACGTTAAACAGTAGTTCATTTAAGAAATGTAATTTTCATTACACCAATAATTGAATGAGCTGCTTTGTGAGGCTTGGAATATCACGGAAGTCTAAGTATGTGATGTGAGAACAAGTTGGCTTCCAATAACCGATAAAAAGCTAGCCTAAATATTTTCTAGCATACATACATATTCTTTATTTCTTTTATCGGCTGACGCCGGTGTCTAAAATCAAATTTTACATTTCAAAAATAAATATAAACTTAAATAATAACTACTCACAGCCTAATTAAAATCTAAAAATAAATTATGACACTTTTATCGTGGCGCTGCAGTATAAGTTCTTCTCCATTCTCTTCTGTTGTTTGTCAAAGTTTTTGCTTGCCTGATGTCTATATTTCTTTTCGTTAAAGCCTTCTCAATGATGTTGTTTCAGGTTAGCTGAGGTCTGCCTCTTTTTATTTTGCCTTGCGCCTTACACTCCCAGACTATTTTAGGAAGTCTCTCATTTGACATTCGATTCAGGTGGCCAAACCATCGCAGTTGATTTTCTTCAACTCTATCCAGAACTGCTTTAGTTTTCAAGTGCTTTCTGATATCCTCGTTTCTGATACGATCCCTTCTGGAGACTCCAAGTACTCTCCTTAGGTATTTCATCATTTAGGCATTTCAAAGACCTTTAACTTCGTCTGTCTCGTGATTTCCTTCTTATTGAGCCGAGTCTTCCCTAAAGCATGAAAAAGTCTTTCGGTGTTTCTTATTCTGCTGTCTACTTCTGTTTCAATATTTCCATTTTCGTTAATGAACCCTCCTAAGTATTTGAACCATGACACTTGTTCAATTGTTTCATCGTCTATTGTGATTTGGAAATCTTGTTGATGCGGTAAACTCATTACTTGTGTTTTCCTAGCATTTATTATTAGTCCTCTGTCTCTGAATGCTTTATTTCATATAGCCAAATTTTCTTGCAGGTATTGTGTAGTAATATATATAATTTATTTTAGGAGCTGGTTATCGATAACAACACCAAGGGCAAAAACTTTATTACAAGTCCCCTTGGCGTACAAGTTATTTTAGCCTTGGTTGGAGAAGGATGCAAAGGAGTGACAGCTCAACAATTAATCACAGGACTTCAGTTACCGAATACTAATGTTAGGAGAGAAGTTATTAACCATTATAGGACATTAAATCCTTTTATAAAAGGTACATTTGAACTAAATTTGGCCATTAAATTGTATATCTCTAGATACTTCAAAGTCCTTCCATCGTTTTTGGATTTGGCAAGAAATATATACAAATCAGATATAGAAAATATCGATTTTTCGAATCACGTTTTAGCGGCTAATAATATTAATAAGTGGGTCGCTCTGGAAACAAACAATACCATTCAAGGTTTGGTAGATGCTAATGAACTTAGTGCATTGACCAAGTTTGTTACCGTTAGTGCTTTATATTTCCGAGGAGATTGGACAAGATCGTTTAGTCCTCAGAGAACAGACAACCAAAATTTCTTTCCAAGATATTGCAATAACAATAAAATTGCCAAGATAGTTAAAACAATGAATGCTATTAATACATACCTGTTTTTGGACTCATCTGCACTGGAAGCAAAATTTTTAGAAATTCCATATAAAAACTCGAATTGTAGTATGACGTTTATATTACCACATGAGCAAGATGGTTTATGCTCTATAGAAAAGGACATTCAGAAATATCTACAGAAACAAAAATTGACAACTGAGCTAGTTGATGTATCTATTCCCAAGTTTAATATTACCAGTTCAATAAACTACATACCACTACTGAGAAAGGTAATTAGTTTTTAATATTATTTTTTTAAATATACTCACGGCACAGTTAATCGCCCACCTTGTATTTTTTTAAATTCGCAAAAATTGTCAATATTTGACCACATTTTCTGAAAGATACGGTGACAACAACCTTTGAGGAAAAAAAGCAATAAAATTACTAAAAAATAAATCAAGGGATGCTTAGCAAAAATTCAATATCTTCGAAGAAGCTCGGTAAGCCACTGCTTTGGTTAAAGGACATGGAGCAAACCTTTTATTTTACCGATGCGGTAGACACGCTGACGTCCATCTGGGCACTTCGGGTTATTCTGCTTTCATCTAAGAACAGTATATTCTTCCATTCCATTACAGTCCAGTTAACATATTCTCGCACAAAACCAAGTCTAGCTCCACGGTGTTATGAGAGCAGCTGTGGGTTGCGAGCCGGACCGAAAGCCCTCTAGTTTCTTTTTTCGGTTTACTTCTAATGGTACGTTCACTTACATTAACATTTCTCATCTCAAAAAGAAGAGTATGAGCTTCAGGAGCGGTGCAGAAGCGATTTCTCAACACGTTGTTGACAATGAAGCGGTCATCTTGAATTGTAGTGCATCTGTGGATGTATAAATATATCTCCCAAAATCGTCTGATTGCATCCCGTACCGTAGTTCTGCCCCTATAGCCTTCGGCGAGCTCAAGACGGCTGCGGTACGCGGTAGACAATTGGCACAATATCCCCCAATCGAATATCCAGGATATCATGAATGGATTACCTAATCGGCTCCAAAAAGTTTGAAGCGCCGGAGGCGGCGCTACCTATTATTATTACTAATATTTTTTTAACTATACTATGATTTTCAAAATTATATTTGTTTGAATTTTCTTCGAAGATTTTTAAACATTGGATTTTTGCTAAGCATTTATTAATAAACGACTTTTTTGTCAATAATGTTACTGTTTTATTCTTCTCAAAGGTAGTTTACACCACATATTTCATAAAATGTAATCCGAGATAGACAATTTCTGCAAATTGAAAGAAATATTATGTGTTTTTTATTCCTGATGACAAAATCGATCTCGTTTTTTGGTCTTACCATCGGGATTCCTCAAGGTCCATATTTTATGGATCTTCTTAAAGAAGAAGCTTTCATTAAATATAAATTGTTTTCAACGAGAAATTTAAGAGTATCCCTTTCGTTTACGTTGCTTAGTTCGCCTCCTTTTTATTGATACATTAAGGGGTAGCGGTAGGCCCAAAATCTTGGTCCAATGCTATTTAAATACATTCATTTTTTCGAATCCTGAAAAAACTAATAAATATTTTTAAAACATTTAATTACATTTTTACATTTCAGGTTACATTATTACCCACGACCAAAAGTCCCTTAGAATAAACAAAAAGTATCTTTTGCATAAAAAATTTGAAATTAAAAATCACGTTCTTTTTTCACCCCTGTAATTTATTAACATAAACATTATATAAGTTTTTAGAGACTTTCGGTCCTCGGTAATAATGTGTTTCATTCTGCGTTTAAATTTTCAAAAATATATATTAGTTTTCTCTGGATTAAAAAAATGAATGCATTTAAATAGCATTGGATCATGGACCAAGATTTTAAGCCTACCCCCTTAATCTGAGCTGAATTTTCATTTTTGTTATACTAATAATTTTTTGGCTATGAAATTGTGATTGATATACTTTTACTTTAGCTTTTGTATTCCGTTTAATTAAATACATTAAGGGGGTAGGGGCAAAATCTTGGTCAGATGCTATTTAAATGTATTAATTTTATTCGAATCCTGAGAAAACTAATAATAGATATTTATGAATAATTTAAACGCAGAATGAAAGATTACATTATTGCCGAGGGCTGGAAGCAGAGATATGTCAACAATAGATCAGGCTAGGGATATGCCACTCAATGCATCGGGGTATAACGCCAATATCAAGTACAGTGGCCTAGCTATCTTTGTGTGTCGTGCGAGTGTGAGCGTATCTACCAAGAGGTGGGAGTAATGGAGCGACAGTGACACAGAGGCGGCAGCCATCATATGCTAGAGAGAGAAAGCTAAGCGCCGGTAGAGAGAGATAGATAGACAACCGACTCGAAATGCTCCGCGTTACGGTATTTTTAGGAGTTGGCCAAATCTATGTGTATAAGATCTTTGGCTGGAAGTCCCTTATAATAAATAAAACTAACTATTTAGATGGGAAATAAACCACAATTAAATTGAAAAAACAAAAAATTTTTATCAACGTTTCAAAATACAAAATACAAAATACGTTATCAAAATACAAAATACTCAATTTGACGACACCCTATTTGGGCGTCGAAACGTTAATAATTTTTTTTTCAATTTAATTGTGGCTATTTTCCATCTAAATAGTTAATTATAAAAATGCCACAAGTACAGTGGAACCCCGATAAGTCGGCCCCCGATAACCCGGAAGTCCGGCTAACCCGGACCGATTTTCATCAGACAAAAATTTAACAAATTAACAATTTAACAATTTTATCAAATAAAAATGTATGTAGGTCAAATAATATTTGAGAGATAATGTGTATTTGTGTAATTTGAACACATATAAGTATTTACAACAGTAAAAATGATTCATGCACACGGCGGCAGGCAGAGCGACCGTCTCAGCTTATCGGAAAGAACAGGCACCTGTCTGTATTCCTTTTCCGTTATTTATGTCAAACTGTCTTAGCATTGTTTAAAGTAGACGTGACTATTTAAAAATTCTTTTTTAAAACAATGGCCTTAGTCTGTTCTTAAATAACAACATTGTTTTAATCACTTCCGTTCTGTAATCGTGCTTCAGATTGTGTTTGCCTGATTTTTGTCTACGTAATGGTAACAAAACTGTAATGTTAACAAAACGTAAAAATGTTGTGACAATGGAAAAGAAACTAGAAACATTAGGTAGGATTGATAAAGGCGAATCTTTAAAATAAATTTATTGCAGCATCATAATATGATATTATGATACCATATTATGGTGTCGGTACATCTCTACAGTATGACTGAGTTTTTTACCAAGAAATGAACAAAACTCTACACTCTATACAACTATACGTAATTTAGATGTGTACTGTGCATATGTGTTTCATGTTTTTGTAATTATAATGGAGGTTATTTATTAATTTTTACTATATTCTCCGGCTAACCCGGATTTTCGATAACCCGGATCGGCCGCGGTCCCGATTAATTCGGGTTATCGAGGTTCCACTGTAAATAGCTTCAGAACAAAATAAATAAAATATTTATTTTGAATTATATATTTGAAATTAAAAATCACACTAAATTTTCTCTTTTTTTTTTCACCCCTATAACTTATTAAAATAAACATTATATGTAGAAGTTTTCAGGAATTTTCGGTCCTCGGCAATAATGTAATCTTTCATTGTGAGTTTAAAATTTTTCAAAAATACATACTTATTAGTTTTTCAAGTTTCCAAAAAAAATGAATGCATTTAAATATCATTGGACCAAGATTTTGCGCCTACCCCTTTAAAAATCTGTGTACTTATTTCTTAATTATTATTCCGTCATTGCTTTTAGAAATGTTGGTGATTTATCATTTACACTTTTTTCATTATTTTTTAATTTACCAAAAATGCACTTTGATTTTTCTATTTCTTATACACTAAGCATCAAAATTAACGCACCACCTTAAAATGGGACAAATTTGATGTCTCCATTTCCTAAACCTCTTCTCCGATTTTAGTGATTTTTCAACGAAAACTTTTCGTTTATAAATTTGCAAAAGTCTGTGTGTTATTGTGTTGCCGATCCTGCAATACTTAGAGCAGGTGTATCGATGGATTCTTATGTAGTTTTGCCTTCTGAATCCAAATTTGAAAACGGCATTTCGATATATCTAACCGTCTTTGAGATAATCGACCTCAAAATCTAAAATGTGACGTCACAATCCGGTTATCTCCTACAGACGCACTAAACGTCAGCTCAAATGGTTGATTAGGAAGTAGGCTACTTTTTTTTAAATCTCGATTTGCCAAGCATAGGTTATTTACATTTGAGTTTGACACTTCGTGAATCAAACTACATTTTAAATTAAGTATTAATAAAACATCAACGACATTTGATAGTGAATTTAATTATTATATAAAATAAATAAGATGTTTAAAAATACAATTTGAGTATAAATATTTTAAAAGCAATAATTTATTAACAGTTTTAAAAAGGTTTATACCAGTATAAATACGGCCTCCCCTTTATGATAAATGGACTGTTCCATTTGCTATAAAATTAAAATATTATGTATGTATACCTAGTCGTTCCCTAAACTCGACACAACTAGATAGTGATTGTAGAAGGTAATTCTTTTGTTTTTTGAGAATTTTGCCGAAATTGGCAAAATTACTAATTATATAGTAATAATTATTAACTATTTAGAAATTATTTTTTTGTCGAATTGGCAAAATTATTGACTAAAATCACTAGCCAGTATTGTGTCTGTGTACATCCTTCTAATGGAAAGAAATATTTGGAGATTTTTCTCAAATTATGGATACCAAGAACATTTTCATTTATAACTCTTTTATTTTTAATTTGACAAATAAAAGTTATTCTTCATAAAAAGCTAAGTTATTCTTCTTTTTCTAAGATTTATGATGCAACCCCCCTATGCATTTGTCCCAAAAGTAGGGGAACGGTCGAATATTTCGCGACCTTAACATCGGATGGAAAAACTGAAAAATACGTGTTCAATCATTTTCAAAAATCTATCCAATGACACCAAACACCAACTCCCACTACACCCCCTGGAGGTGGGGTGGGGGTAACTTTAAAATCTTAAATGGAAACCCCTAGTTTTTCTTGCAGATTTGCATTCGTTACGTAAAAGTAAGCAACTTTTATGCAAGACATTTTTTCGAACTGTGGATAGATGGCGCTATAATTGGGAAAAACGATTTATCCTGATACCATAGGTAAATTATAGAAACGGTCTAATATCTCGAGAAATACACTTCCAAATAAGAAACCAAAAAACAGGTTTTTAATATTTTTTGAAAACCTATCGATTAACACTAAACATGACCCTCCAACCCACCCCCTGGAGGTGGGGTGGGGGGTAACTTTAAAATCTTAAATAGCAACCCCCACTTTTTATTGCAGATTCGAATTCGCCATGAAAAATTAAGCAACATTTATTCGAAACATTTTTTAAAAATGCTGATAGATGGCGCTAATAAATTGTATTTTTCCAATTAAAGCGCCATCTATCAACAATTCTAAAAAATGTTTCGAATAAATCTAGGGGTTTCTATTTGAGATTTTAAAGTTACCCCCCACCCCACCTCCAGGGGGTGTAGTGGAGGTTGGCGTTTGGTGTCATTGGATAGATTTTTGAAAATGATTAAATACGTATTTTTCAGTTTTTCGATCCGATATTCAGTTCGCGAAATATTCGACCGTTCCACTACTTTTGGGAAACTTTTTTGGGAAAATTTGTATAAAATTTTATTAATTTTATACGAGGTATATAAAAAATATGAATTTCGATCAAGAGTAAACTACCTTTATAGTTCATAACATTTAAATTAGAATGATATAACTGCACATTAAAACATAATTATTAATTCTAAACTACTTTTCATAATAGAAATTTTCCATACTATGAATTAAAATACGTAAATATACAAAGTTTTCGTTATGACAATGCTCGCATTTTCAGCTTGTTTAATATGTGATAGGCTTATTCTTTAGCAATATCCCTATGGTAATATTGTTGCTAGATACGTAAGTTGTCATTGAATGCCGGGTGTAATAATCGTGCTGTGTTTTTTCTAAAAGTTTGGAACACCCTGTGGAATATTCTAGACTCTATAAAATGTTGAAATTTAAACTCGATTGTAGCCTTAGGCTTTCTTAACATTGTGTTTTTTGATTCATATGCTCATATTGGAAAATAAAAAAGTTCGGTACCTACTTTAATACCTAGCCATGTATTTCGTCGATAAATCCTCATTTTCTTCATGGTTTAATTACCATGCCTACAGTGGGCTATGAGAAATTAACAATTTGATATACAGGGTGAGTTTTTAGTGCGGGATCGGTCGATAATTCCATTACGGTATAGAATATCGAAAAAAGTTATTTAGAAAAAATGTAGGCAATGATGTTCTCCACGCTTGGAAAATATGTCCCTTTCTACAGGGTGATCAATAACAGCGTGGTATACCAAACATATAATTTTTTAAATGGAACACCCTATATATTTTTTCATATTTATATTCCCCTCATAAGTCTTGATCATATAATATAGGGTTTTGCATTACTATACAGAGTATTTAACAAGTTATGACCATTTTTATTTCTAAATCCCGATGAGATTAACACCCTGTATATAAAGAAGTAATTCATAGACAATAATTTGTTTTATGTAGTAAGATAAACAATATACTGTAGTTTTTAAATTAAGTCCAATTGAAATCATTGACGAATGTTTGTATACAGGGTGAACTACAAAACCAAATTACGATTTTCTCTATTTTTTTAAATGGATCACCCTATATTTTATTTTTCAAAAATATTGTATTTATTATACTCTTTCATTTTTATATAGCATTCCCTATATCTAAACTTATTACTTTCGGAGATATTTTTAGTTTTCTTCAACTTTCGGGAATACATTCAATTTTTCTAGTAGAAATAAGTTGGTATTGAATGATAATTAAACAAAATTATTTTTATTCAATAAATCACTAACACAAAATATAAACCAATGCAATATGCAATGAATGTATCAATAAATGTGATATTAAGGAATTATCATATTTCTCTAATATACAAGAATCATACAATTCCTACAAAAAAAAATATAGGTATGTTGTGTATAATAAAATTACAAGATTATTTTTATTTAATAAACAACTCACACAAAACATAAATCAAAACAATATACAACTAATTTAATAGTTTTTAGATTATTATATCAACAGCATTCTAAGCCAAGAAGTTTTTAGAAACACATTCCTAATAGCAGATTGTGACCCGCAGTTATTAATAATATAATTTTCATATTAAATTTCATTAATATGCATCAATAAGAAATCCCTACTTTGTTAACACTCAAACTAGGTGATCTATAAATGTTTAAGGTGATATTGTTAGAGATTATGTGATTGGTCCACATGTTTTGACGGTTGAAGTTTTTATACGAGGGTGCTCCAGTTCTTCCAAAATTGATTTTTTTCAAGTGGGGCTATATAAAAAACCTTGTATACCAGAAGCATCCAACAACGCTTGATGATATGAAAAATAGAATAAAAGAAGCTTTTAATAATATTGACTTACAAAAATGTTAGAAATGTGGCTCGGTCATTTGAATATCGGTTACAAAATGGCATAGACGTTGAAAGTGGTCATTTTCAACATTTACTTTAGACTTATATCCTTAACATCACATTAATTGGTACATTCATTAAATTTTGTTATGGTTTATTATTTTTTTGTTAGTTATTTATTGAATGAAAATATTTGTTATATTATTACATAATAGTTATTTGTTAAGTTATTTATATTTATAAGAATAATTGAATGTATTCCCGGCAAATGAAGAAAACTAAAAATATCTCAGAAACTAATAAGTTTAGGTATAGGAGATGCTATATAAAAATGAAAGAGTATCATAAATACAATATTTCAAAAAATAAAATATAGGGTGATCTATGAAAAAAAATTGAGGAAATCGTAATTTTGTTTTGTAGTTTAAAAGTGCTTATAAAAATGAATGTTCTACTAAAAAATTCTTGGCTTAGAATGCTGTTGATATACCAATCTAAAAACTGTTACTTCAGTTGTATATTGTTTTGATTTATATTTCATGTAAGTTATTTATTGAATAAAAGTAATCTTGTTATATTTTTATATACAATACAAAGTTTTTTGTAGGAATTTTACGATTCTTGTATATTAGGGAAATATGATAATTTCTTAATATCACATTTATTGGTGTATTCACTGCATATTGCTATGGTTTATATTTTGTGTTAGTTATTTATCTGATAAAAATAATGTTGTTTAATTATTACTCAATACTAACTTATTTCTACTAGAAAAATTGAATGTATTCCCGAAATTTGAAGAAAACTAAAAATATCTCGGAAAGCAATCAGTTTAGATATAGGGAATGCTATATAAAAATGAAAGAGTATATTAAATACAATAATGTTGAAAAGTAAAATATAGGGTGATCCATTTAAAAAAATAGAGAAAATCGTAATTTGGTTTTGTAGTTCACCCTGTATACAAATATTCGTCAATGATGTGAATTGGACTTAATTTAAAAACTACAGTATATTGTTTATCTTATTACATAAGACAAATTATTGTCTACGAATTACTTCTTTATATACAGGGTGTTAATCTCATAGTGATTTCGAAATAAAAATGGTCATAACTTGTTAAATACTCTGTATAGTAATGCAAAACCATATATTATATGAACAAGAATTATGAGGGGAATATAAATATGAAAAAATATATAGGGTGTCCCATTTAAAAAATTATATGTTTGATATACCACGCAGTTACTGATCACCCTGTATAAATGGACATATTTTCCAAGCGTGGAGAGTATCATTGCCTACATTTTTTTTAAATAACTTTTCTCGATATTTTATACCATAATGGAGTTATCGACCGATCCCACACTAAAAACTCACCCTGTATGTCAAATTGTTAATTGTCAAAAATTGTTCTAATTTGTTGTAGAAATTTGTAAGTTGTTATTATTTAAAGGTTCAAATTAAGTCCGTAATAGTTTTTGTTGTTTGGTATAAATGGAACGCGCTACAAGGAATTTGACCCGCGATGAGTTTGATCAAGAAGTGAACTTACATAGTGAAGTAGTGAACCATGCTATCGGTTCCTTATATTGGTAACAGTTGTTTTTTGTTAATGCACGATAATGCAAGACCTCACGTTGAACGAACTGTTACCGAATATTTACGAGTAAATCTTCAGACTTTGAATTGGCCACCACATAGTCCAGATCCTAACCCAATCGAACATTTGTGGATCTATGAATTTATAGATGACTACGACAGCGATTGCCACCTCCTAGAACCTTACAAGAGGGAGAAACAGTAGCTCTCGAGATTTGGAAAGATATTGTTCCAGACCAAATAGCAAACCTCATTTGGTTTATTATGTATATCTCTTTTATTATTGAACATAAGCGAATCTACCAAAAAACAAAATTATAAGGAAGCCTAAGGCTACAACTGAGTTTTAATTTCAACATTTTATAAATGCTAGAATATTCCAGAGGGTCTTCCGAACTTTTAGAAAAAAACACAGTATGATTGGTGCACCCGGTGTACAATGACAACTTACCTGTCAAGCAATAATATTATTACAGGGATATAGATAATGAATAATGCTATAACATATTAAAAAAATCACTCCAATCGGACAAGAGGTTTAGGAAATTCAAGACATCAAATATGTCTAATTTTTAATTTTTAAAGGTGGTACGTTAATTTTGCTGCTTTCGCTGTATTAACTCATATTTTAATATTTTTTTATGTTTACAGTTAGGTATTACCCAAGTATTTGAAGAAACGGCAGACATGACAGGCATATCAACTCAAAGAGATCTTTTTATTCAATTTGTTACACAAAAAGCATTTATAGGAGTAAATGAACAAGGGACTTTAGCTACAGCTGCATCAGCAGGTATTTACAAATAATACTTTGTATTTATTTTTTACTTATTAGTGATATGTTTACAGTAACAATGATTTTATAGAAGGGGAGGAAAGTATGCTAAATTTGCAGTTACTCGAGGGTTATTGGGTTATAAAGAGTAGGTCCTAAAACCAAAAAAAGTTAATTTAAGTTTTCCATAAAGTGGGGGACTTACCATTTTTTAATTTAATCTTCCATTTCCAACAACCGTTTTTTTCCGATTATAGCGCCATCTATCCATAATTCGAAAAATTGTCTCGAATAAAAGTTGATTATTTTACGTAAAGAATCCAAATCTGCAATTAAAATTGGGACTCCTATTTAAGATTTTAAAGTCACCACCCACCCCACCTCCGTGGGTGTCATGTTTGGTACCATTCGATAGATTTTTCAAAAATATTGAATGAGTGTATATTTGAGTTGTTCGATCTGATGTTTATTTCGCAAAATATCGCGGGATTCGTATTTAAAATTTTAAATTTACGCCCCACCCCTCTCCGTGGTACGTTGTTTGGTATCATTCGACAGATTTTTGAAAAATATTGAACACGTATTTTTTAGTTTTTCGATCTGACGTTCATTTCGCGAAATATTCGCTTTTTTTGTGAAAATTTGTGACTCGCCCATTTACGCCAGTCAATGGGAACAAGAATAGGCTATTACCTCCAAATTCTATCCTACTGCATGGATTTTATTGAAATTTTGGGAGGAGCCTCTACTTATCCCCTAATCCAAAGTCTACCCTATGCCGATGTGTGCTTTTATGTTGGGGCTGGTTCCCACCCCAACCCAAATTTTTTTGGTTAAAATAACCACAAAAGTGGCTAGAGAACCTAATTCTAAGCAAAAATTGTTCTATAATTTATTTTTAAACTTAATACTTTTTAAGTTATTCGTGGTTGAAATTTGGCCATTTTCATTGAAACATAACACCTTTTCGAACGGTTTTTTGCGAATACCTTAAAAATTATGCATCTAACTAAAAAACTATATTAAACATTTTTGTAGCTTATAAAAAAAGCAAAGAAATTCGATCCCTTATGTAGTTATAACACAAAAAGAGACAGTAGGTGAGAAAGGTTTGTTTTTTTTTTGGTGCATGCTCAAATCGGTGTATTCAATTTGAAATAACAGAGAAACAGTCGATTTTGGTTTATAATGCCACTTATACTTTTTGTAGTGCTTGAAAAGACCTTTTAAATGAGTAATATTATAGGCCAATTACATTCCAACTAAGCGAGATATGCTCCAAAAAATTTATGACTTACGTATTTTAAGACAAAATGTGAAGTATATTTAACCCCTCATCCACCAGAATTTAAATGCATCGTTTTCCTTCTACAACATCTTTTATTATAGTGTTATTTCTATGTTTAAAAACTTGAACGGGTTTGAAATAAATAGTTTTTGAAAAAAAAATAAGAAAATTATAGAGCGCATTTTTAAATTTTCTTAAAAATTTTCCATTTTCTATGTGTAACTTGAAAATGATAAGAAAGTCAGTAATAAAAAACAAAAACAAAATTTTTGCCTAGAAAAACCCTACATTTTTGTGTTGAATCTTTTTTCGTATCTCTTATCATTTTTGAGTTACATGGAGAATAAGGAAGATTTAAAAAAGAAATTAAAAATGAGCTCTATAATTTGATCTTATTTTTTTTTTCAAAAACCATTAATTTTAAACCCGTCCAACTCTTTAAAGATAGAAATAACACTATAATAAAAATTATAATAGAAGAAAACGGTGCATTTAAATTCTGAGGATGAGGAGTTAAATATACTTCTCATTTTTTCTTAAAATACATTAGTCAGCATTTTTTTGCAGCATATCTCGCTTAGTTACAATGTAATCGAAATTTGATATTGCTCATTTTAAAGGTCTTTTCAAGCACTACAAAAGGTATTGGTAGCATTAAACACCTAAAATCGACCGTTTCTCTGTTATTTCAAGTTGATTACACTGATTTGAACATGTACAAAAAAACAAACTCATCTCACCTGCCATATCGCTTTTTGTATTATAACTGGAAGATTTATGAAGGAACGAATCTCTTTGTTTTTTTATAATCTACAAAAATATTTTATATAGATCTTTTCGTTAGGTGCATAGTTTTTAAGGTATTCTCAAAAACCCGCCAGAAAAGGAGTTATTTTTCAATGAAAATGACCAATTTTCTACCACGAATAACTCAAAAAGTATTAAGTTTTCAAAAAAACTTATAATTTTTGCTTAGAATTAGGTTCTCTAGCCACTACCCTAGTTTTTTAACCAAAAAATTTTCCACCCCCGGAAAGGGGTGGGAACCACCCCCAAGATAAAAGGGGTCTAAAAGAGGTCCCGGACAATTGCCCGAAAACAGTTTCCCGAAAGACAATTCCCCGAAAGCAATTCCCCGAATGAACAATTTCCCAAATGGACACTTCCCCGAATGGACAATTACCCGAATGGACAATTGCCCGAATAGACAATTGGCAGATAAACAATTGTCCGAAAAGAGAATTGACCGAAAAATATATTTTTTGCACGATTGATCATTTTTGACTGTTTACCGTGACAGATTTTACGTCAGTAGGTGACATTTACTAGCAACTCGACGGTAAGTAATCCAACTCGACGGTAAGTAATTCACTTACCGTCGAGTTAAAACATCTCTTAATTTTAATTTATTTTTTGAAAGAATAAAGAAAACTAACGAATTATTTATTAATATTGAAACTTATGGTACAATTTGTTAATTTTTCTCTTCAAATATGCGATCAAAGTTGAAAACTTGGAAATATCAATCATAAAGAAAAACGGTGGATTTAATCATTGAATATTCTGCCCAGAGGCTTCCAGGAGCTTTCAACTGCATATGTCTTTGAACGAAATATGCCAATAGAGTCTTTTCTTCGATTCTTAAATTCTTGCCTTCGCACCATTTTTTAAAACTTTGGTAGGTATTTTGATAACGGATTTTGGATTTTTCGGGAATAATTGCGGGACACCCTTCTTCCCAAGCCCGTTCAATTTCTTCAAATTCACTTTCGCTCATATTTTAATTTATAATAATCAAAATTGTACTTAAAATTATTGACAACTAAATAAAAACTCGATTCTCCATTGTTGTTATGCACCCTAGTTACTACCTAACAACCAAAGTATCTATCTTGATAAAATGAATGAAACTAGTCAATATGACGAAAATGTTTAATTTTATAATTTATAATGGTATGAATCGTGCAAAAAACGTTATAAGCATGTCGAACGTTAAGGGTAACCGATCTCAGACAATAATTGGAGTCGTCGCTCCGCTCCTCCTCCAAACAATTGTCTTCGATCGGTATAAAACCCTTACCGTTCTCCATACTTAATATACTATAAATAGTTATTGCCTTATATAAGTTATTACTGCTTAGATTATGTTCGACCTAGCTATCTCGTTAATTGATTTATTATTATATTATATATTTTAATTTCCATCTTCCCTTCACACTTTACTCAGGCTTAGGACTGACAGCGTACCGCTGTTTGACGTGTTAAGAACTTGGAATAAACATCCAATTTGTAATTTTTTTTAATTATTTTTACAGTTTATTTTATTTTTTGTTAATTTTTTTAAATATTTTATTTTTTTGAATTTTTTTTAGAGTTTATTTTAATTTTTGTTGATTTTTTAAAATTCATTTATGCACATGATCTTTATACATGATCTTTATATGTATTTCGTATATACTAATACGATAAATTATGTGCTATTCCCCGCAAGAATTCGTAAGTGTTCGCAGGGTCGTAATTGTTTACCAGACTTGCAATCCGCTCTGCACAATCTCTGTATTTTTTACATGTAGGAGGGCCTTCCAAGCCTCCTATATACTGTTCAATTTGAAGTTCATGTAAGCTCTGCTCCAGCTCAATGCCTTTAATAAATCTCCGAATGTTTGGATGATCTGCGGAAATCTGTTGTTCAAACCCTCGATGCCATCTTTCTATAGAATTGTTTGTTTTTGGTAAACTTTCTTGGACCCCATCATAAAACAACATTGTCCCCAAACGACATCGTCTGCCTCTTTGTGGACGCCCGATCCAGGTATCTTCAAAATAATCAATTACTGACTGGGCTTCTGCTGTCAACACATCTTGCTCGCAAATCGTTTCAAATGCCTCCACTACGTCTGCAGTAGGAACGAATGCTAAGGCCGCCAATTATTGGAGCTTTAAAGCAAAATCTGAATCAGTTTCAAATCTTCTTTTTAAACCATCTGACTGGATTCTTCTAAAGAGACATTGAGTGAAATGGAAAAAGCACCCACGATCAGGCGCGGATACAGAGGAGGGTCAACGGGTCCATGGACCCCCCTATTGTATTTAGTCTATAAGTATTTTTTATTATTTATTTTTTTTCTGTCAACCAGAGCTCAATTCTTTTGATACCGTAGGTATCTGAGATGACTGAATTTTATCCTTAGAGTAAGCTTGAGTCGTATGGCTAAATCTGGAATTGCGGTACGTCTGACCCCCCTATTTTGAATTTCTAGATCCGCGCCTGCCCACGATGTCTTGAGTCGGGATATTCTTGTCTTATAGCACTTATCATACTTTGGATATTTATTCCAAGTTCTAAACACGCCAGCAGTGCAAATGTAAAGGGAACATGGAATAAAAAAAATTGATATTATAATAATAGATTAGTTAAGGACATAGCTAGGTCGAACACAATCTAAGCAGTAATAACTATTTAAATAGCACCTAAGTTACCGTATTAGTATATAGGAAATACATATAAAGCAATAACTATTTAAATATATTTTTCGGTCAATTCTCTTTTCGGGCAATTGTTTATCTGCCAATTGTCTATTCGGGTAATTGTCCAGTCGGAGAATTGTCCATTCGGGGAATTGTACATTCGGTGAATTGTCCATTCGGAGAATTGCTTTCGGGGATTTGTCTTTCGGGAAACTGTTTTCGGGCAATTGTCCTAGATCCAGATAAAAGCACACATCGGCATAGGGTAGACTTTGTTTCTTGAGCTATTCCCTACTTACTGTGAAAATATCAAGTTAATCGATGTAGTAGGATGGAATTCGGAGCCAAATACCCTCATTGACTGCCCTAATTTCCGAACGCCCCGCTCATATCGTCAGATTTTTGGCATATACACTGTTTTGCATGTACTTAACTTACCTTATCTTAATCCGACGATTTCGAGTTTTTCTAAGGAAAGATTTTTTTTCGGAGCCCCCTTAACGAACTCCCCTGTATTAAGAGCCAATAGGTGGTAGAGTTACATTTACAGGGTGCAAGGTTTCTCCCCATGTGATAATCTGACGCGCTCGAGTAACTGCAAAAATCCCCGCTTGGGCTCCCTTACCATTAATTGTACATATTTAGCTACATTTCTGATCACATTATTTTCGTAATTAGCACATTAATGGCCGGTTTCACCAACGATAAATAGTAGTTTATTTTATGAATAAAGTTATTCGACCAATAAACTGACATTTCCCCATTTTACTAACGTCAAATGAGACTTATTTTATTTATTTATCAAATAAATATTTACTCTTAGAATAAACTGGCAAGTTAATATTGCTGTAAATATTTATACGAAGGTAAATTCGTCAGTTTAACTTTATTCAACGAATAACTATTCATTGATTTATTTGTTGTTGGTGAAACCGGACCTAAAGCATTTTGAAGCAAAACTTTTATATTGACGTATTCATTTTTCTCTATAGTAAAATTAAAAATGGTAAGAACAACCGAAAAAGATGGAAGAGGTAATTTACTTAACAAGGGAAGTCCGTTATACGAATATAAACATTTTAGTTAATTATAAAAAAAAATGATATATCTCTACTAACTTTTTATTTATAATATAATAGTGCGGAGTATGTCATAATTTGTTAGTATACTGGATTATAATGAAATAGTGGTTGATATTCACCAAAATAATCTATTTTGCTAAACAATATTTTCTAAATTTTGCTAAATAATATAGCACTACAACAACCCTGGGTGGATCCTAACTGACTGTACATCTTGTTTCCAATTTGTTAGGTCTTCCATCAACCTAGCGTCAAATGGAATGTTCATTTTCCGGAGATCTGCTTGAATGTTATATCTCCATCGCATTCTGGGACGTCCGAGTGGTCTTTTGCATGTAGGAGTCTCCTCCCATACCAGTCTAACAAGTCTTTCGTTATGAAGTCTGTGATTAAATTTTTTTTAAAATGTTTAAAATTTAAAAATGTTGATCTCCCCATCTGTTTTCGGGTGACTTTTCGCCTATAAACTTTTAATTTCAAATTTCAGTCCAAAATGTTAACCCTAACCCTTGTCCCAAACCCCCAAAAAAACTAAAGATTTCTCTAAAGAAATCCACAAGGAAAAAGTTGTCCTGTAGTTGGCTGTATACAACATATTAAAAAAAACGACTAAAATTCTTTATAAAAGGTGTATTTTTAAAAATCCCTAAAAAGGGCTACATCACAGAACTAATTTTCGATTGGATGACCATTGACCAATCATCATCAGTGCTTACTTAAAATTCGTATAACCTGATAAGACAATGCAAAGTTTTTAAATTTTGACTAAGGTTTTAAGAAAAGTTGTAGGTTATACTCACGTAATCTAACATGCAAACCACCAAAATACAATATTATAAAAATATATGAGTAAAAACCCTTTAAAATTGATCCGCCATGGAAACATAGATAAAATATGGGAACTTAAACATGGATGTTCAAAATTTTCCATGTAATATGCTGTTGGTACCTTCTGAGCTCCAAATTGACTTGTTCACATGTTGACTGTATGGTGGCAAGTGACGATGATAGCGGGACTCTTGAACGATGACATGACAGAAGTGACAGTTCCGTAGGAAGTTGAAAAATTAACCTGTCAGTTTTGAAGTCTCTGGTGTAAATCTTGTTAAATTAAAAACAGTAACGACAATCACTCCACTGTGATAAATAATCAATTAAAATAAAATAAACTTGATGTTATAGTTACAAAAATGTTTTCATGTATGTTATCAATGGAGGTGGTAGGCAAGCCACATTACACAAAAATTAATCGAAAACTAAAATCGATAATAATAAACCCTATTGTGATTACACTCATGATTTAGAATAGCAATTTTGTGTTGTTTTAAAGTTATCGAATTTATTTAACTTGTTGGTAGCTGTAGGAATTTGTGTAAGTTCAAGAAAAAGTCACAGTAGGGATGACTGAAGTGTAAAAATGTCTTAAATAATCTAGGGTGATATATTATTAAAAACAAGCTCAGACTTAGGCGACTAATTCCTAAGGACCCCGCAGGCTACACGGAACCCTAAGGGTTTGAATTGAAACCAAACCGTCATAAGATGTAGTTGACAGTATGGGGAGGAGAGGATGAAATATAAGATGTATATGAGAAAATGGGTATGAATGTGAGAAAAGCCTTATACACTCTACCATCAGCTGGATTTACATAACTTAATAAATATCCAACTGGTCAATATGAGACAAATCTGGTATTGAATCGACACTTAAGGAGTAGTATTTGGATTCCTTCATTTCTTTAACAATTGTATTCAAAACGTGTTTTCCATTACTTCTATTATTTCTTCCCAGATCTTTGAAGATAAGTCAGAAGGTTCTCCAGTACCGTTATTGCCATATTTAGCTAAATGAGAACTTAAAGATGATCGTACTCAGAAGAAGCTCTAAAATTCCCAAGTATTTCCCATTATTTTGTGAACGAAGGATCTCTGTATCACTTCTAAACGCCAATCCGCGAGAAGATAGATACTTAACCACAAAGACTACTCTTTTCAGAACTTGAATCCAGTAATCGCGTTCTTGATTAAATTAAATTTCCAAAGAGCTATCGATTCGACCATGATGAGTGCCTGCCTGTCGATGAGTGTTCGCCAAATGTTCGCCATGTTCGCCAAAAACTATACATGGAAAGCAGTAAACATTTCTATTTGAGGGAGAGTACGTTAGCCAATCTCTTTCAATTTTTGTTACACTGGTATATTTTCGAAAAGATTGTGTAAAAAATATTATAATGCCCTCAAAATTTCATTTTAATGCTGAAAAATTTCCATTACGGTTTTTACATTCTGAAAAACCTTTCCCAATCCAAAATTTCCATATTTCTTTAGTTATGGTATTCCATAATCCTATGTTGTTTCCGAATTCTGGGCCCAATTTACCTTTAACTTCAATTTCTAACTTAGTTTCGGTTTCTGGTTCTTTTATGCACTGGAATATAACAAACTGGCATTGTATGTTTTTTATCTTCTTCAGTTACGGAAGCTATGTTTCCCTCAGCTATTTCTATTTCATCACGAGCATTTTCATTGGTTGCAGCTTAACTAGCTGTAAATTTCCGTGTGAAACCGAGTTTATGGTATTGTGCGATATTTGAATTTTTCAACATATATGATTTGTAGTTTTTGGTTAATTCTAATTATTATTATTTTTTCGTTTTGGGCCCTACGAGGCCACCTTTGGGGTCGAGGCCCCTAGGCAACTGCCTACTTTGCCTAATGGTTAATCTGGCACTGCATGACTGTATCAAAAAATCATATATTAATCAGTATTCTTACTACCCACGTCGCAAAATAAAAGAAAAATACATATATAGGTAGTGTTGTTAAAAATCATAAGACAGTATTGCCGTTTCTTATAGTTTTTTTTTGTTTTAGCTGTTGGAGTAATACGTTCCTTACCTTTACCACCACCAGATACAGACTTAACATTTAAAGCTGACCATCCATTCTTTTACTATATTAGAGACAATGAGTCAGGAGTTATTCTGTTTATAGGAAGATATGTTCAGTAATACTACACCTTTTTGAAAATCTGTAAACAAAATATAAATATAAAAAACACAAATAAAAAATAAATGAAAATAGTTCTACAAATAATCATATTATTTTTTTACGAATAAAAGGAATATCTATTTGCATTATAAATTTCAGAAAGTTGTGTAACAAGTCAAGAAAGTACAAATAAAGATTTTCAAAAAATTAAGTGAATTATCTATCAGTCGCCTTTCTTATATCCAAGTTCAGATATAGACCTCCCCCTGACTGCCATTTTTTACGTTTGTTATTTTAACCTGTTTTAACCATCATAGACTCACATGTTTCTTTAATCGGGTCACCTCATTTGTGGCCTTCCATCGGGTCAGTTTAATTCCCAAAGTCTCCAGTGTAGTACTTGTTTTTCCATCTCTTGTTCTTCTGCCTGTAAATTTAAAATATTTGTTTATTGCCTTATTGTGGCAATATAATATTTCTAATTTCTTTTTGAAATAATGTTTACCGTTCGTCACATTGCATATCTACTTGTTACGTTTTCTGTCTTTCAATCCTATTCTCAGCATTCCTCTTTCCATCGTTCTCTGGGTCGTCGCTAATTTATCCATATTCGATTTTGTCATTGCCGATGTTTGGCATCGGTATGCCATTAAAGATGTTGAAAAAGTATCTATTCGTTACAAAGTACTCGTTATTTACGAATACCGAAAGTAACGATTACTATACAGAGAGGAAAATCGTTACTTTGATTACTCTGATTACTTCGTTACTTCGTACCAATCGTATTAGAGCGAGTAACGACTATTATATCTACTTTGATTACTCTGATTACTTCGTTACTTCGTACCAATCGTATCAGAGCGAGTAACGACTATTGTATCTACTTTGATTACTCTGATTACTTCGTTACTTCGTACCAATCGTATCAAAGCGAGTAACGACTATTATATCTACTATGATACTTTGATTACTCTGATTACTTCGTACCAATCGTATCAGAGCGAGTAACGACTATTGTATCTACAACCAGTACAATTGATTACTTTCTACCAATCGTATCCCAGCGAGTAATGAACAGGACCGGTATTTTATGAGTGTTATGAAATATCGTTATCGGTATGAAGCGTTTTAAGGGTGTGAGGGTGAGGCGAAGATAGAAGATGAAACAGGGGAGGTGTAATGGTATACGTAAAATATGCAGTGTATGTCATTAACAAAGATTGAATGCGAGAACCCTATATTTTTATCTAAATCTATATCTATAATTATACAAAATACCTACCTAGTACATACTAAGAAATACGATTCTCGATATGATTACCGGTACTCAAATACAAAAGTAACAAAAGTAATCATAGTAATTAAATCATTTTTATCCCCTAAACAGATCGGTGAAGGTCGCTGTTATATCAGAATACAGGAATTACCTATACAAAATACCTACCTCGTACCGGTACTCAAATACAAAAGTTACAAAAGTAATCATAGTAATCAAAGTAACGAATACTGTAAATGAGTACTTATACAAAAGTAACGATTTGTAACTAATACTCGAAAGTAACTAATCAACATCACTATATATGTCATTACTGGTGGTACAGATTGGTCGAAGAGTTTTATTTTAAGGTATTTTTAGGTTATTTATTTTATGATTCTTTAAAATAAAAACTTACTTTTTTAACGTAGTAAATTTGTTCGATGTTTCATCTTTACTGTCTGATTTTCTTTGTTAAGTTTTATGATTTCTCCCAAATATTATGTAGCTTTAGAACCCGTTCTATCTTCTTTATTATTTACCTGTTTTAATATTTTTATTGTGATAATTTCTTCGGTATTACTTATTGATTTCGTTATTTCATAGTTTATTTTAAGCCGATCTTTTTTTTTCTATCTAGTTCAAGAATTATATTCTTTAACACCTCTTCACCATTGTCTACCAAATTATTTATTTATTTGGATTATGTGCATTGTCCAAGTATTCAGTATATAAAAATGTGTTATTTGGACATTCTGTAAAAAGTGTGGACTTTAGTGTTTAGTAGTCGTTGAATCTTGCATAATTCTTGGATATCGACCCCAAAACGCCAAAATCTTAACAAAAACTGGTATCAATTTTAGTTTAAATAAAAGGGGGTAAATGTCTGCCAAAGCTCTACACTGAACCACCGCGGATAAGTTCAAAGAAGAAAGCTGATCTGCTAACAATGTGTGCACTTCGCTATGTGCTATTTGTTAATCGGCTACTCTGTATGTGCACAAATATTTGTCTTCTGAAGTGTGTCAAAAACCGACTACCGGGCGGATAGGCGTATTTGATTTCGTTATTAAGCGTTATGCATGCGAATAAAGCGAATATTGACTAGTGAACCCTCCAGACTTTGTCCTATGCGACCGAATAAGGCGCATAAATAAAACATAGCGAAGTGTGGTGCCGCCATAAAAAGAAGTAATTCCAAACATTTTCCATCAGTGGTATAAATCTCTGCCAGCAATGAATAAGGACGATATCCATTTTCTTCCCAACTCAAATGTATTTGATGATTGTGAATAAGAATATTTAGGTGTTGAATGGGTTGCATATGTGAGTTCATTTTAAATGAAGTAAAAGAAAGATCCTGATGAAGTAAAAAAAAGATCCTGATGAAGTAAAAGAAACTGACATCCCATAGTCCTTTGACTGGGAACAAAAAATCAATCACTTATTTTCTATTTGTCTTTTCCTAAGATCGACCTTTGCCCTCAGCTCAAAACGTCTAAGACCAACGACCTTTACAATTAATTTACAAGTGCATACACAGAGTTAATAACACTTTAACTGCATTTATTAACAGTTCTATCTGAACGTTGTCTTTCTCACAACTAATATACATAACATTAGAATTAAATTAATAGTTTCTCCGTTAATTTAATTAAAACTTAATTCCGTTACACTCGACAATTTTAATTTAACATTTTCTCTAATTATAAATCACAAACAAAATACCCTACAAAGAACTGTTGGTTTTCTTTCTTTCTTCCTTCCTTTCTTTCTTTCTTTATTTCTTTCTTTTGTTTAACATTACATCTCTACCTTCAAGGACTATCCCGTTATATTATGTGTTAACCTACGAAGCATGTCCGCCTACCCAGCCCTTTACAAAGTCATCCTGTAGCATAATTTGGACTTGAATTCATGTTACTACTGATGACCTTACAAATCATCCCTTGCAACGGCATCATTTAATCACTGGTAACGCTGATCTGAAGGAAGATGATCTGTATATTGTAGAGATCGAAATGTGAAATTAAATGATTGTGAATACGTCTTTCTTTTATTTTATTTCAGGACCGTAACTACCATTGGGACAACCGGGGCAGTGCCCCGGTGCCCCCGGCCAAGGGGTACTGCCCCACCTTGGCCGGGGACCCCGCAGGCTCTCCCGTTTGGTTGACCATGCATAGATTTTAACCAGGAAAATAATAATATGTATTTTAAAAGCCAATCCCAACTAAATTTTTTCAAATAACACAATTTTAAAAAAGACCATACAGGGGCATCCTAGGACTCAACATAGAGTTTTAATTTTTCACTGGGGAAATTAGTCTTTTTGACTAAAATGCAATTGGTACAGAACAGAGGCCCCTGAGGCCTGAGCTAAGCTGGGGCCCCCGAGACCTTAACATAAACATTTAAATTATTACTTACGAGATTAGTTATTTCGGCGTAATAAAACCTAAATTCCATTGGAAGAGGGGGACCGGGCTAAGCTGGAGTCCCCGAGACCTTTCGTACAGATATAAAGATGTTCAGGATACATCAAGTCCTGGAATGGATGCCTCAGGGGAGTATTTAATCGCCCATTCCATATATGCTATATTTTTATAAACTAAAATAGCAATACTTGGATACAAGAAACTTCATTCATGGAATGCATTAAAATGCGTTTTCAAGGGGCTAAATATCAAACTTTTTCCGGACCCCCTTCCACTGGGGGGTAAACCTTCAGACCCCCCGGAAGGGGGGGCAGATTACGTTTGCCCCGGGGCCCCCAACATCGTACTTACGGCCCTGCTTCATTTAAGAATATTTAGTTTTGAAAAATTGTAATTCAAATTAATATTATTGTAAATAAAAAAAATATGTTTATGGAGGGAAAACCGTTTATAATGGACTCCAAGGGACCTAGGGTTTTGTCTATTATAGCCGATTTCTATTACAACTAATAAATCGTTTATAATGGACTGTCTACTATTAGTGATTTTTATCGTTTGTAATGGACATTCAATTTATTATAAATGATTTTCCAAAAATTACACGATGTGTGTTCTATTTATTGACAAATGCAAGACTACTAGAAAACCGGATTTGATTGCACAATATGAGGAACAAATTTTGACGATCTGTCTATTACAACTGATTTTTACAGGGGAAGGGACGGGAATTTGTGTCTATTACAGTCGATATTTACACTACAAACGATTGTCTATTACAAATGATTCCTATTATGCATTAACTCCATAAGACTCGGAGGGACTGGAGGATTTGTCCACTACAAGTGATAGTTTACTATAACTGATTCCATTATAAACGGTTTTCACTGTAATTACAACTGTTAACTGTTGTTCTATCTTTTTAAACATAATATAGGTAAGGTACGATAGGGTCGACCTGCACCGATCTGTTTGGATAAAAATGATTTAATGTCCGACTGGTCTATTATTTGACAAATAATGACATTATTTCGAAGTCTATTAAGTACAATATAACGCCCAAGGGCGTGTTATTGAAAAATAACGCCCTATGGCCTATTAAATTTAAATAAGGAGTTAAATACTGTCAAGTTGACGAATAAAACTATGGTTACCACAATTAAGTTACGACTATTTCTGGTAAATGTACTTATTTGAAAACTAAAAATTCATTCAAATTTTTTGCATAATAAAGAATAATTTAGTCGGACATTAAACGTTGAAGGCACCACGGGTATTATAATAACGCTTTCGGTCAACGTATATACCTCGGGCCGAAGGCCCTCGGTCTATACACCATTGACCTCAAGCGTTACTATCCTTATAATACCCTTGGTGCCTTAATAACTATAATATGTATGTTAACAATAATATTTAGTATGTTCACAAAGAATTATAAAAAAGGGGTGCCAGATATAATTTTATTCTGACTATAATTATTAATTATTAACTAAAAAAAGACTCTTTTATAAATTAAAAAAAAAATCGGCCCTGGCAGATATTATTTAAGATATTTTGGATCAGTCGAAAAAAGATCTTTAGTAATTTTTATTTTAACTTGATCGTTTTCGAGTTGTAAACAATTAGTGAAACATGAAAAATGAATGAAAGGTGACGATTTTCAAGGCTCAAAAACAAGTAAAAAATATTATTTTATAAAGTAATGAAGTACCTAAATTCAAGCTCAAACATTATCCTTATTCTATCAGTTCTTGATAAGTATTTTGGACCTATTTAATTTTAAAACATTGTTTTTTAGTTGTTAATGCATCCCGATCGCCCGTCTCCCCATAAGGAACTTTCCTCATTATCAATTAAAAAAATATATTTTAGAATAAAACATGTCAAAAATTCTTATCGTGACCTCATAGAAGATCAAATTTAGGTACTTGATGATTGTTCTTCTTCTCCAGCCTGTTTGCATCCATTCCTGGACAATGGCCTCTTCATGAGTTCTCGATTCTTCTCTCTTTTGTGCTATCTGGTGCCAGTTTCTCCCCATTTTTGCTTTGATGTCGTCTAGCTATCGTTTTTGTTGTCTGCCTCTACTACGACTGTGCTTGCGTGGTTTCCAATGTACAATGTTTCTCGTCCACCTTTCGATGTTTTGTCGTGTGTCCTACTCAGCTCCATTTCATTTGCGCAATTCTTTCAATTACATCTTCCACCTTCGTCCAGCATCGCACGTCATCATTTCGTCTGTTCCCTCAGAGATACACCTAAAGGTATGTATCCATACGTGGGTGCTCCGTGCTCGGTGTAACAGCTCCACATAGTGGATACGTTGGTGCTTGCCGCTCGGCGCTCACCCTCTTCGATTCAGCCGGTTTGCGGTTTATATGTAGGGGAGCGCATGGCGCATCCATTTGAGCAGCAACACCGAGCACGGAACACCTACGTATGGATACGAACCTTAACATAGCTCATTCGATCGCACGACTTGATGATTACAAAAATAATATTTTTACTTGTGATTTTGAGCTCTAAAAATTTTCATCTGCCGTTTATCTTTTCAGTTTTTATTTGTTTATAACTTGAACCAACTCGATATTTCGTGAAATGAACATCAGATCGAAAAACTGTAAAATGGACATATTCAATATTTTTTAAAAATCTATCGAAGGACACCGAGCAGGACCCCCACGGAGGTGGGATGGGAGGTTCTTTAAAATCTTAAATAGGAGGCTCCATTTTTTATTGGAGATTTGGATTCGTTACGTAAAAATAAGTAACTTTTATTCGAGACATTTGTTCGAATTATGAATAGATGACGCTATAATCGGAAAAACGATTAATGGAAATGGAAAATTAAATTAAAAAAATGGAAAGTATCCACGGAAATGGAAAACTTTGCTTAACTTTTTTTAGTTTTCGGACCTAATCTTCACAGCTCAGTAGGTCTCCATAACGCGCGAGTAACTGCAAATTTAGCATTCTTTCCTCCTCTACTATAAGCCCACGATGCAATATTTTACTTATTTTTAAACAAAAAACAGTCTAAATAAAAATTTTACTTTTCATTTTGTCGGTATTGTAACGTAATTAAATGAGAGTTATTGAAATTTAGAAGTAACTGTACAATTCAGTACCCCTCAAATATTTATTCTAAGAATAAGTTTTACGACAAAGAATCGTGGCGGTACCAAGTCTTTCGCAATTTTTAATGATTCTATTCTAACTACTATATACCGTAAATTTCAAAGAAGCAGCTTTTAAGGTTCATAAAAATTAAATATTCAAAGTTTATGAGGGTGCTTACGGTCCAGGCTCTAACGGTATGTCCATTTTATGCAAAAATGGTAAAAATTGCACAAATACGGTACTTTTAGGTATAACTGTTATGTACAAATAGGGCAATAAAAATTGATTTAAGTGTTGTACAATAAAAAGTTTAAGAATTGCCAAGTGGCCGGTACTGTGGGTATTTTAATGGTATCCAGCTGTTTTTAAAAATAAAGATCTCAGGTTAAAAAAAATTAAATTTTACTTGAACAGTCTAAGGAGAAAAAACATACACAAAAACTATAACAAGACACAAAACATAAATAAAATGGATCGATCGATTGAAAAATAATTATATCTATCATTGACAAATTACCAAATCTACCAAAATATAAAGAAATATTAACGGCATTTATGATCGGCATAACCCCATTACAGCTAAACTTATACTAAAATTGAAGAACTTAAAAAATAATCAGTATCAAGTATCTCCGAGAAAATACACGTAAGAGACTTTATAGGCTATTGATTATTGTATTCTAGAAAGGAACTACAACGTTAACGAAGTTTTATTATTTCATATCATCACATTGTTTGATTTGCTTGTCTAGAAAATGCTTAGAAGAAATGCGTTCAATGTGCTTCCCCGTTTAGGATTTTGTCCTCTTCAGGGTTTGTAGTGAATGTGTAGTGTTGGCAGCAAAAGCAAAACAGTCCGAAAAACACACTGGGGCAAGCGCCGTGTCCTGGTGTTCTTGGATCCTGGGTTATGCCGGAAGGTGGTGTCCAGAAGGCTAAGAAGTCAACAGAGAAGAAAGTTTGATGGATTGTTGTTGGTTCCATAGACATTTACGTGTACTGTCCGTGCTTTGCTCTCGACCAGTCTCCCTAGAAACCATTGTACAACGACAGGCGAACCTGCGTCCCTCGTCGGCGGTCAGGAGGTGGCTTTGAGCGCAGCGTGGACAGTGTGCGTTCGAGAGGAGAAAATAGTTGCGGCTATTTTCTTGGGACGAACAGGTATAATTGTGCAATGAAGTTGGGAAACCGCAAAAAACCAACTTCTCCCTGTTCGGGGTAGGGAAGAGGAAATGTTAGAGGTGGGTACGGTAGGCTAACGGGGTAGCCTCAAGGATGTTTTCGTACTCCACCGGGAGTTCGTCAATGCATGTTTGCATTAGAGCGGACGGTACATGAATCTTTTGCGTTTGGGCTTTCGGTGGAGTACGTGGCCGGAAGATGAACAGAAACATTTGAGAGATTCTTGTGTGTCGGAAGGGGGGCCGTTGATTACTTTGATTGTGAAGTTCCTGTTCAGAGAATTTATTCTCTCGGTGATTTTGGGGGTGTTCGAGATGTTATGGATTTCGTTTGAGGGATATCGCCAGTGCTCATAGTTGCATCTACGCAAGATTCTTCGTTCTGTCCTCAACAACCACTCTTGTTTTTGTCTTGAACAAAGAGAGTAGATACATGATTTGTACTCCATGACGGGTCGAATAAAGGTCTTGTAAGTGTGAATGAGAGTCTTCTTGTGTGTCTTGCCAATTTTTCCCGAGAGAGCGTTGAGAAGTCTGGCCCTGTTCCTTACCCTATCTAAAGTTGCCTTTAGATCTGCGTTCCAGTTGAGAGTCCTGGTGAACAGTACTCCCAAATAGTTCGCAGTCGGGCTAACAACAAGCCTTTCTCCCAACAGTCTCAGTGGATATTGGTCGTCTTCATTGGCTATGATTCTATTTGACACAGAAGGCGCGCGAAACACAATTGTTGTTGTTTTGTTCGCGTTCAGCGTGACTCTCCACTTACAACACCATTCGCCGACGCCGTCCAACAGAGCCTGGGCTCTTCTGAAGAGGAGTCTTGGGTTGTATCGAGAGGTTGTTGAGAGCAGAGTCGTGTCGTCTGCATAGAGAAACAGCCGAGTACCTGGGATATTTTGGTTAGTGATGTCGCTGTTGTAGATGATGTACAACAGCGGTGCTAGGACTGAACCCTGGGGAACTCCAGCTTGTGGAGTGAAGGGGGTGGACCTTTGATCGCCTATTTTAACTCTGACAGTACGGTTGTGGAGGTAGGAGTGTACAATTTTGGTAAATTGCAATGGTAGCCCGATGTCCAGAAGTTTCCGAACAAGCCCGTCGTGCCAGACCTGGTCGAAAGCCTTCTGCACATCCAGAAATGTGGCTATGGCGAATGAACCATCGTTGATGGTTTGAGTAACTTTGGTAGTGAAATCTATTAATGCATGTTTAGTAGATTTACCTGACTGGAATCCGTATTGGAATTTTGGTATGATATAGTGGTTTTCGAGAAAGTCATTGAGCCTCTCTTTTAGGATTAGCTCAAGAACTTTACCCAGAGTATTGATTAATGAAATTGGTCTATAGGATTCCACGTCGGTTTGGGGTTTGCCTTTTTTCAAAAGCATGATGGTGTTGGCCACCTTCCAAGGAGTAGGAAAGTGGCTGTTTTTGAGACATGCATTGAATATTTTAGTTAGAAGAGGAATGATACTCTCTGGAAGTTTTTTGAGGCACCTTCGGTTGATGCCATCAGGTCCGGGAGCGCTGTTTTTGCCGATTTGGCAAAAGCTCTCCGTTTCCCTGTTTGTGAGGGGGTCCATGATAGGATCATAGACTGGAATGTAGTGGTTGAGAGTAACATTTACAATGTATTCTGTGTTGAATTTAAATATGCGATCAAAGTTCGGGTTATCTGGAGTTTGAAAATTGTTTTGAAGCGAATTTCTGAATGCTTCGGCTTTCCCTTCTGGGGAATTGACTATGTGATTGTTGACCAACAGATGGGATGGTTGAGATAGTTTTTGTTTTGTTAGGACTTTGAATTTTTGCCAGAATTTACCTCCGTCTCTGTAGTCCAGTTTTGAGGTAGTATCTTCCCACCGGCGAGCCGTTAGGACAGATATCTCCCTCTTTATCCTGGCACAGATCCGGTTGTACTCTGTTTTGATTAGTGGGTTTCTGTTGGCCTTGTATTGACGTAGAAGACGTCGTTTTTGTTGGATTTTGGCAATGATGTATTGTGGAAGTGCCGGTGATGTATAGGTTATTTGTTTGAGTGGAATTGCGTGCGTGATCGCCTCAGTGATGAGGTTCTCGATTTCGGTTGCACTGGTGTCGATACTATCGTTAGTGTCGAGTTCGCCTAACATAGGGAGATTTTGTGTGATGAAGTTTTGGAATTCAGTCCAGTTAGCGTGACGATAGTCTCTTATAGATCTTGGAGGGTTTGGTTGTTTTGGAATTAGTATGTCGGTGTCGACAAGAAGAGGTAAGTGGTCTGACGTTATTGAATCGCCTATGTGGCATCTATCCCCGAACCGATCCAGAATGTTACTAGTAACTAGGATGTGGTCGACAATAGAGGCCCCATTGGCGTTCAAAAACGTGAATTCAGTGTTGGTGATTCTTGAAATGGGAAGGTCTAGTAGGTAATCCGTGAGGCGGATGCCTTCTGGGTTTAAACGGTGATCACCAAACTGAGTGTGTCTACAATTTAGGTCACCCATCAGCACGGCCTTGCTAAGCGTTGAAAAATACTCAAGCAAGTGCCTGCTGAGTGGCTGACCCGGGTGTTTGTAGTAAGAGACTATCGTGAGGGTTTCGTTATTGGGGATATGCACGTCAATTGCCAGGAAGTCCACATCAGGTGGACGAAAATTTTGTGGGAATGTGTGTGTGGTGTGCGGTATTCCGTGTTTCACGAGAATACCATTCCCACGTGAAACCTGACAGCGGCTTCGATGGATGATCGAATATCCTGCGAAGTGTGGATCGCTTTTCAACAGAGTATCTGTGAGTGCGAGGATCTGGATGTTGTGCTTCGACAGGATATTCTTGATGAGGGGTCTCTTTTTGGAGAGACCCTGACAGTTGACTGTGCCTAGGGTGAAATCCATAAAGGGAGGGTTTTAGTGGTTGGAGCGGAATGTCACCGTGACATTGCTCCCGTACCCGTGGACCACTGTCGAGTGGTCGTAGACTTGGTTAATTAAATTAGCCGTGATTGCAGCGATATGTTCGCGAAGTTCGGGCAACAAGTTCAGCAACAGAGCAGTCTGAATCGACAAGATGTTCTTTGTTTCTGTTGGGAGTTCGAAAGGGGGAATGATCTTTCGATCGTTAGTGGCTGTATTTCGTGTTGGGCGGAGGGGATGGTGTGTCTTTGTGGACACTTGTTGGAGTATGCGGGGTGGTCACCGCCGCAATTCGGGCATTTGGGTTCCTGCTGTTTGGTGCAGGCGCTGGATTTGTGGTTGCCGCCGCAGTGGGGGCAGACGAATGCTTTTTGAGGGCATTCGTCGATGGAGTGTCCGTTAATGCAGCATTTGCTGCAATATTTTGGGGTGGGGATTGTAGGGTCGGAGCCATGTGGAAGTTCGGCATTGTAGATTTCACCGTCGAGAGTTATGCCTCGGCTCAATGCTGACGTGAATTTCTCCAAGGATTTGGTCACCGCCTTGATCACTTTAGAGTCCTTGCCTGTTTTGTAGGCTTTGACTCTCCACAGTCTTTCGACTGGGAATTGTTGTTCTGTGAGCAAGTCGGTGACCTCCTGCTCGGAATAATCCACGTCGATACCAGTAATGCAGAGGAGGTAGGTGGGCTCTTTAGTGGAAGTGTTAGCATTTCTGCTACGGCTGTGAACCGTAACCATGGTTTGGCCAGTTGCTGTGTGGATAGCTTTTTCTATATCCCCTGCATTTATCGGATTGAAAAGTCGAAGGTGTGCGATGCCATGAGAGAGTACTTTACAAGAATGGATTTTGTTGGCTAAGAGAGTGGTGGCATTTATTTGCCGAAAGAAGGTGCGTTTGTTACACAGATCTTTTGGGAGATCTTTGATAAGATATTCGGACAGTGTAGGATCGTTTATGGCGTTTATGACATTTTGGTTTCTGGCTTGAGTTTTGGGGCGTGGATTGGCTGCGGCATTGGCATAAGACATTTGTCTTAGTTGTCTTCTTGGGAAGACGAAATCGTTGGGTTCAGGATTGTTGGAAGCGCTGATGGATGCTTGTTGTTGAGAGGGTTGCTGTTGCGTGGGTTGTTGTTGAGATTGTTGGGGTGCTTGTTTAGACGGTTGGGTTGGAATTTTTGGTATAGCACCCTGCCTATTCCGAGCGCTCTGACGCTGAGGACCAGCCTGTGCTGGTGTTAAAGGCGGAAAATCGTGTGCATATCGCTGCAGAAGGGGGTTGGAGGCGTCGTCCCGCTCGATGCGGAGGTAGGCCTCGCGATACTTATCGCGGACGATTTGCATCTCCGCGCTAAGCGTCTCGAGGTCCAGCTCCGCCGTGACACGGTTGTAGCCTCTGGGTGGTGGTACAGTGCCTTCCTGTTGCAAGGAAGCGAACTGGTTGGCTGTAGTGGTGGCTGTATTGGTGGCTGTAGTGGTGGTAGTAGTGGTGGCAACGTTTGTCGAGGTCGTCGTCCGAGGACGAAGCGACCGGGTGGAACTGACGGACCTTACTGATGAAGGCATGACAATTGGGAGGATGCAAGTCTAGCGATCGGAGGGCACCTCAGCCTCAAGGTGTTCTGGGGGGTAAACCCCAGGGATAAAGGTGGCTTGTCCACCCCTCCGTGCTTTTCCGGCGTTAGACAGTGACTATATCTACCTGATGGGTGCAGTTTACCCTGCTGCTGGTGGGTCCCTCGTTGTAAGCCTTTTTCGCGGTTAGTTTGGCCCCCTTACTCGCACTTGTTCTTGGAGCCGTATGTGGACACTAGGTAGAGTTCGGGGCGAGCGAACTCGCTCGAGCCCAGGGCCAGAGTATTCCTCTGAAACCCCGCAATCCGTCTACCTTTTTGGTTTACACGGCCAAGCGTCGTTGGTTTTTCACACTGAGTCCAAACTAATCGCTTAGGGCTAACCGTGCGCCGCTTCTTCAGCACTTGGTGCTCTCAGGCTTCTCGCTGTTCGTCGGTAAGAGTGGGGTGTGCTAGCAGTGACCTTACTCTTCGACGACCGGATCGAGGTTATTTCATATAGTCAATGGACCTCTAAATATGAAAAACCCGCGGAGTGCTACCATTTAAAGGGGTGCGTTTTTCAGAAAGGAGGGAATTAGTCCGTAGGCACAGGGCGAATTAGGGCGAGTTCTATGCACTTTTGGTACAAACACGTCTACAGGAAAATTATTCCAGGTTAAATTTACTATCGAAACATCACCTTTTAAAAAACACGAAAGATAGCCATTTAGTTTTTTGTCCCATAACTGTTTTTCACGGGGATATAGGTATAGTCATTGCTTCACAGAAAAAAAACTTCGATCCCTCCTCTTTAAAATGACGTCTGGTACAAGTCTCTATTGTTTACAGTTTCCAAAATATGGTTTTTCAAAGTTCGCCACTCACAGTGATTTTGGCCCATTTTCCTTGTTACTTCTCAAGCATTGTTCTATAATCTTTTTCTACGTAGCTTTAGGTAGACGCAATGTTACATTTAGTATAAAGAAAAGTCAATTACGTTTAAAATGGTCTATTGAAGAAGGCTGTATGACTACTTTTAAGCAATATGGTTGTTCAAAGTTTTATGTTTTTAATGATTTTTTATATATTTTACGATTATTTTTAAATTTCTCATTATAACTTTTTTTATTGTATATGTAGGTATATACCTTAGGGCAGTCAATGAGGATATTTGGCTCCGAATTATTCCATCCTACTAAATCGATTTACTTGATATTTTCAGCGTAAGTAGGGAATGATCAGGAAACAAAGTCTACCCCATGCCGATGTGCGCTTTTATCTTGGGATGGTTCCCACACCTTCTCGGTGGTGGAAAATTTTTTGGTTAAAATAACTACGGAAGTGGCTACAGAACCTAATTCAAAGCAAAAACTGTTCTATAATTATTTTTAAAACTTAATACTTTTTGAGTTATTCTTGGTTGAAAATTGGCTATTTTCATTGAAAAATGACACCTTTCGGACGGTTTTCTGCGAATGCCTTAAAAACTATGCATCTAACAAAAAAACTATTCAAAATATTTTTGTAGCTTATAAAAAAACAAAGAGACTCGCTCCTTCATAAATCTTCTAGTTATAATACAAAAAGAGATATGGTAGGTGAGAAGAGTTTGTTTTTTGGTGCATGCTCAAATCGGTGTATTCTACTTGAAATAACAGAGAAACGGTCGATTTAAGGTGTATAATACTACCAATACCTTTTAGAGTGCTTGAAGAGAACTTTAAAATGAGCAATATTAAATGTCGATTACATTCAACCTAAACGATATATGCTGCAAAATATTGATGACTAATGTATTTTAAGAAAAAATTGGAAGTATATTTTAACCCCTAATCAATCAGAGTTTAAATACATCGTTTTCCTTCTACAATACTCTTTATTTATAGTGTTATTTCTATGTTCAAAAGCTGGACGGGTTAAAAATGAATAGTTTTTGAAAAAAATAAGATCAAATTATAGAACGCATTTTTAAATTTTCTTAAAAATCTTCCTTTTTCTCCATGTAACTCGAAAATGATAAGAGATAGGAAAAAAAGATCATCATCATCATCATCATCATTTGGCTCTACAACTCTATGTGAGTCTTGGCCGCGTTTACTATTTCCCTCCATTGTTGTCGGTCCTGAGCAGCTATTTCCCATTGCTGTACTCCCATTTTGCGTAGATCGCTGGCTACTGCGTCCTTCCATCTCTTTCTTGGGCGACCAACTGACCTTTTTCCATCGGGCCTTTCCCAGAATGTGGCGTTTAGAAGTCTTTCGTCACTTGATCTTAGTACGTGACCCGCCCATCGTATTCTGTTTGATTTAATGTAGCGTACTATGTTTTCATCTCCGTATATTGTCTGGAGTTCATCAAAAAGATACCAAACAAAAATGTAGGGTTTTTTAGATAAAAATTTTGTTTTAGTTTTTCATTACTGTATCTTTTATTGTTTTCAAGTTACGGGGAGGAAAAGGAAGCTTTTTAAGAAAATTTAAAAATGCGCTTTATATATTGATCTTATTTTTTTTTTCAAAATGTTTTTGTATTATAACTAGAAGACTTATAACGAAACGACGAATCTCTTTGTTTTCTTATAAGCTACAAAAATGTTTTATATGGTTTTTTTAGTGAGATGCATAGTTTTTAAGGTATTCGCAAAAAACCGTTTGAAAAGGTGTCATTTTTTAATGAAAATTGCAAATTTTCAACCACGAATAACTCAAAAAGTATTGAGTTTTCAAAAAAAATATAGAACAGTTTTTGCTTAAAATTAGGTTCTATAGCCACTTCCGTAGTTATTTTAACCGAAAAATTTTCCACCCCCCAAGAAGGGGTGGGAACCAGCCCCAAGGTGGCACACAATATCGAAAAGTGTTATAAAGAAAAGTTATTTGGAATAATGTTATAATATGCAATTATATTGTTGTAATTAAAAAAAAAATAAAATTTTAATTTTTTCTCAAATTACGGATACCCTTGGATATCCTACGGATATCTTGTTTAAAAATAGTTCTAAATTTTTTTGCAATACACCATTTTAAAGTAAAGAAAATAAGCTTTTTTTATTCCACAATGTATATACCTAAATGTACAAGGAAAAAATCATAATAAGAAATTTAAAAAGTAATCATTAAAAATATCAAAAATCATTAAAAGTATAAAACCTTGAAAAAGCATAACTTGCTTAAAAAGAGCCAAAGAGCCTTATAAAATGGACCATTTTAAAGGTAGTTGATTACCTCTGGACCTCTTTCTACTAAATGTACCATTATATATACCTAGAAATGCGTAGAAAAAAGTTACAGAACAATGTTTGCGAAATAATGGAGAAAATTGCCCAAAATGCTGTGAGCTGCGGATTTTGAAAAATTATATTTCGGAAACTTTAAATCCTAGAAATATTTACCAAACTTCATTTTAAAGAGAAAGAAAGGGAGTTATTTTTTCTGAAGCATTGCCTATACCTATATCGCTGTGGAAGGAAGTTACGGGGAAAAACAAAACTGCTTTCTTTCGTGTTTTTTTTTTCTTGCTTTTCTTTTGAATATATTTTTGTAAAAAATATACTTTTGACTTTAACATGTGATATTTCGACAGTTAATTTAACCTGGAACAATTTTCCTGTAGACGTGTTTGTACCAAAAGTGCATAGAACTCACCCTAATGTACACTGTGCCTAGGGACTAATTCACCCCTTTTCCAAGAACGCACCCATTTAAATGGTAGCACTCCGCGGTTTTTCAAATCTAGAGGTCCATTGACCATATGAGATAAAAAAATCCCGTTAACGTTGTAGTTCCTTTTAGCTCTCTTATTTTGAACATAGTCAATAGCCTATTAATAAAACTGCGATAAAAGAAAAACTAATAGCAGAAATTCATAAAAATTAAAGAAAAATGGAGAATGGACCGGCAAATAACGTCGAGAATATAAAAATAGAACATTAGTATATATTATTATCAATGTAGTAACACCAGAATTGAAACTTATTAAAGGAACAAAACGTAAAAAAATAACTGGATCACAGAGGAATATTAAAGCTCATCGTACACCAGACGATCAAAATCGTACAGGTACCTAAAAACCAAAGACATCCCTTATTTGTTAGACGAGAATAAGTCTATTTTAAGCGACATCGAAGGAAAAGTTAGACAGTGGATGTAGAAGACCCATTTTGAAAACATTTTTGAAGATAACTTAGAAGAAAATCAAAACGGTACTTCAAGAAAACTAAACAGGACCGGATATTTAAAATTTGAAACGAAACATAACAAAAGCGGAAATTCAATATGCTTTGAGAACTATGCAAAACAGAAAAGCGCCTGAACCTGATTACTTTCCATATTATAATAAAATTAGTAAACGAGAAATATATAAACACAATGAATTACATTCCCAACAGAAATTATAGAACTGGCATAATAACACAAGAAGGGCTCACAACAATCTACATTTCGTCTGCCTCATATAAAAAGTGCGTAAGTCCAAATTAACAAATTTTAGAGGAAAGAATGATTTTGACTTAAAACTTTATCTTATTTTACACAGTTACTTAGCATAGTATCCGTCAGCCTTCTCATAAAGATAAATCTATTTTTAAAATCTTATTACTTTAAAAATTGAGTTGGGCAATTTTTAATCAAATATGACAATATAAAACAACAAACAAAGTAAATATGTTACAATATATTATTGAGTACAAGTACAGACAATACAACATACATATATTACTTAAAAATAAAAGAATGGCGAAAACAGAACTAAAAATATCACTAATAACGAGTTTAGTCATATATCTTAAAAAACTAATTAATATTCATAGCTAAAACTGTCATAGAAACTATGAAAGTCCTGTTCCATCGTATTTTTTAAAAACTGAAGGTTTTCATATTTTTCTTTTTTTCAATCATCCTTTGAATAAACTGGGCAAATCATTAAATGGAATCATCTTAGCTCACTTCATTTGCCTTGCAGGTAACGGTTTAAAGTCGTCTGAGTGACGAACCTTATAGTGAATTGATCCATCACTGTTATATTTTAAAGCCCTAATGTCCTACACAGCAGGATCTCCAATTTTAAATCCAGAACGTATTGACGTATATTATAAAAAGTTAATACAGAAAACTCTTTAAAAAAATCATGTTTTAAGTATTTTACCGTATAGTACCTAGAGAATTCTCTGGCAATCTTGGCTAGCTCTACATAATAATGCCATGGACAGGGCTAAATTTTAAACAGCTAATAAGAACAACTGCAGACAGAGAAGAGTTTGCAATTATTGTAGTAGCTAACCTCCATTGAGGAGAGGGCACATTAAGAAGAAGAAGAAGAAGGTGAAAACTGGATCAGTTACCTCTGAAAAAAAAAATAATGAATTCGGAGAAGAAATATTGTTTGTTTAAATTCATCAATAATTCTTTATTTGTTTAACGTTTGTATATTCGCTAATGACTCTCACACTCACTGAAATATGTTTGAAATGTGATAAGCTGCTGAATTAGCTATTTTGATGAACTTGAGAATAAATACGTCTTGTTTGTTGAATTGGGAAATCCTAGTAAAAATAGATATTAGTATCAGTCAGCTGTGCAGTCATAATTGTATTTTAATTGTATAGATGCTAACGAGAATAAGCTTATATTTTATCATTAAGGTGATACAGTAGCGATCAACAGGTAGAAAAAACGCGTTCCAAGATTACGGCTGTAATTTTGAATATTTTTTCGAGATATTTGGCACACTTATTCGTAATGTAATAAAGAATGACGGTACAGAGCCCAATTTGAAAAATATATTATATGTGGAAATTACTCTGTAATTAAATACAATATTAAAAAAACGAGCCTGTACCGCCATTAAGAAGAACAAAAAAATACACTTTCTTCAAATAAACTTTTTTATCCGATGCCTAGATTTTGTGTCATTTTGGAACTACCAATGAAATAAAAAATTTTAGTAGTTCCAAAATGACACAAAATCTAGGCATCGGATAAAAAAGTTTATTTGAAGAAAGTGTATTTTTTTGTTCTTCTTAATGGCGGTACAGGCTCGTTTTTTTAATATTGTATTTAATTACAGAGTAATTTCCACATATAATATATTTTTCAAATTGGGCTCTGTACCGCCATTCTTTATTATATTACGAATACGTGTGCCAAATATCTCGAAAAAATATTCAAAATTACAGCCGCAATCTTGGAACGCGTTTTCGCTACCTGTTGATCGCTACTGATTCCTCTTAATAAATTCAGGAGAAAAAAATCATCCCTGTGGAATCGCCTAAAAAAATTAAAAAAAAATAAAATAGTTTTTTGTATGTTGTATAAAAAGGAAATAGTTTTTTTTCGAAAATACAACAAATTTTCAAAAACATTTAGAATAATAATACATCCAGTTCAGAATTTTAACAATGATTAATTATTTGTTTTTATAAGTTTAACTATTTTTAATATTACATTTTTGATTTTATAATTATTCATATACATGTATATACACGTTATAGTCTAATTTACTTCATATTACGTAGGTAAAAAACTGATATAAATGTAAATATTTCTCACCGATTTTTGGAAAGACTATTCTTAATTATTTGTTACTCCATTTAATAAGGAAAATCATGAAAAAATATGCGTAACTCCATAAAAAGTTTCCTAGAATTAATTGTGGAAAATGCTTAAGTCCCACAAAAAAACGTATATGGGTTTTAAGTATAATAATGCTACTTAAATGTAATTAACACAAAAACTATAATAATATGATCAAATTGAACTTACCTTCAATAAGTTTACACTACTTCCTTAAAGATATGTTAGCTTATAATACTTTTCTTGAAGATATAACACAGCAGCAGCAAAAGTACATCTAACCTCAATGACAATGATGGACTTTGACAAGTTTCATGTGATTCAACAACGCCGGCGCCGTGGAGTTGGATAGAATTCTTTTTTGTGGTTCTAGCGACATCTATTGACTTTTTTGAACTTTTTTGTCTTGCTATGCATGCGTACCATAAATATTAATCAGATGGCGCAAAAATCTTATTTTTGCTTATTTTGGGACTTAGGCACTTTTCATATGAGGCCGACGATTTATAACCATCCCAAAGAAACCAAACGACAAATACTGCCATGAATATTGCACGACAAGTTTAATGTGTCGTATGTTAAATCTGTTTCTGAAAATAATACACTAGAGACTATATGGTACAACTCGAAGAAGACATCAGAGACACCCAATTTAGATTCTTAGGGACCGTTCAAGTATTACGTAACGCAGGTTGAGGGGGGTCAAAAATCTTCAAAAAACGCGTTACGTAATACTTGAACGCTCCCTTAGAAGATCTGAGAAAAAGAGAAGCACTCTTTGTATAAAATATTTTGACAACACAATGGCAATTCAATGTTTTGGACATAATGTGCGGGTAGATAAATATCAAATTCTTCTACTTCTTCTTATGGCGCTACTACCTTTTGTGAGATTTGGCCTGCTTAACAATTTTCTTCCATTCTGCTCTGTCGGATACTTTACTTCGAAAATATCAAATATCAAAGAATATTTTAGAGAAAATTATAGGAAGAAGAAGGGTAGTTTTGTTGTAACTACAATCAACTGTGGGAGCGTTCAAGTATTACGTAACGCAATTTTTGAAGATTTTTGACCCCCCTCCCCCCCCAAGTAACGCACCGTAACGTTTTTATGTACCCCCCTCCCCCTACCTAAACGTTACGTAACACCCAAGTCACCATTTGAACGTAAATGGAAAACTAGGTTGCGAAAAGTACCGGAATTATTATTTTAATCGCATTTGAGGTAATAATAAAAACTTACAATCATCATCCAGCCTCAAAAGTCCACTGCTGAACATAGGCCTCCTCCCCTCATTTCCAACCACGTCTATCCTGCGCCGCTCTCATCCAGCTTTTATTTAGCTTTCTTACGTCGTCTGTCCATCTTGTAGGCGGTCAACCGGCGCTTCTCTTGTCTTCTTTTGGCCTCCATTCCAATAACCTTTTTGTCCATCGCCCATGTGTCATTCTCGCTATGTGTCCTGCCCATCTCCACTTCAAGTTAGCTATCCTTTTGATGACGTCAGTCACCTTTGTTCTTCTCCTGATTTCTTCGTTTCTGATTTTGTCTCGCAGAGTTATTCCTAACATTGACCGCTCCATTCTTCTCTGAGTTACTCTTAGTTTGGTAGCCGAGGCTTTAGGTAAGGTAAGTGTTTCTGATCCGTACGTCAAGACTGGGAGGACGCACTGATCAAATAAATACCTTTCTCTTTAGGCATATGAGCAACTCACTCTTAAAAGTTTCTCTCAGTTTTCCAAATGCTGCCCACCCAAGAACGATTCTTCTTTTTAGTTCATGTGTCTGGTTATCCCTGCCAATCGTAATTTCATGTCCCATGACATGAAATATGTCCAAAACTTAGAATAATAATCTTTTATTACTAATTTTACATTTACATTTACATTTTCCCTGCTTGGCCCCATCCTTACATACATTTTTGGCTTCATCCTTTATTGTTCTTCTCATGCATTCTTCTATTTGATCTTCTTTAATAAAAACTTAAAATAAAATAACATATTTATTATTTCAATATTTTATTTTGCTTAGTAAAAATTTTTGTATAACAAATAATATACGATGTTGCCAGTAGTTTCGGAAAAATAGTGAAAAAAATGTGTAAAACTTTTTGTTCTTCAACGCCCTATATCGTGAAAACGCATGCCGTTACAAAAATTTTATACTAAGCAAACCCCAATTATTTTTCAGTTTTTCACCTATCTTAGAGATCGTGTTACCTTTTTCTGAAACACTCTGTATATGTAAGAAGGCACTTATGGAATAAAATTATTTCTGTCCATGTTTTAATCAATTTTAAAAAACGCTGAAACCCGTAGATTTTAATATATAAAAATGTGTGCTTTTTAAACATAAATTTAAATGTACAGGGTGATTTATGCAAGACTACCGTAGTCCATCAGCTTTATTTTTTAACACCCTGTATATTTTTATATGTGTAAAAGCTGCTTAACAATCTGAATTTATGGTCTTTATGAATAATACAGGGTGATCATTTAAAATTATAATGTATGGAAACCACTTATGGAATAAAATTGTTTTTGTCATGTGTCATTATTTTAGAAAATTATAAAAACGCTAGGATACGTCAACTTTTAAATTCAACTATGGACTATTTAAACATAAATTTGAATATACAGGTTGATTCACTCAAGTCTAGCATAGTCCATTATCTTTAATTTTAATTAAACACCCTGTATATTTTTGTTTTTAGAAGCTGCTTAACAACCTCATCTCAAAAATGTGTATTATGTAGGGTCTATTATGAATAATGCAAGGTGAAATTTTGAAATTCACTTGAAATTTTTGAAATTTTTAAATCACACTTTAAATAAGGGTACTATTTTTTTAAATATCGATCAATTTTCTAAACTAAGCATCAATATAGTGGGTTTTGTATTTAATGCTTTTTATTTAAAGACATTTTTAAATAATTTGAAAATTTGCGTATTTAAAACATTAATGAATACCTACTGCAGAAAACGATTTCAGAAAACATACAAGATTTATGAACATGTAGTTCCCTTCTGCAACCTCTTAAATAACATCTGTATCTTTTAATCTTTTGTTGTGGAGACAGGTCCATCTAATTATTGGAAACAAATGTTACTGTGCTTCATCTGTGTTACAAATTTTAAGATTTTTTCACTTGAAAACGTACTATTATGTATTGTCCTCTTGTCGGAACATGAACGGAGCGTGAGAGTGCAACATAAAACAATTCAAGGGTCTATGTAAAACATAAATGAAATTCCGTAGTTTTTTTTCATTTAAGTTAAAAAATAATCCACAAGGAAAAAGTTTTCCTGTAGTTGGCTGTATACCATGTAATACAAAAAATAGTAAATCCTTTATAAAAGGTATATATTTACCTTAAAATATATACCTTTTATAAAGGATTTACTAATATTTAAAAAATAATGTTACGTAACGCGCTGTTCGAACCCCCCTCCCCCATGTAACGCGCCGTAACGTTTTACAATACCCCCCCTCCCCCCAAACTGCGTTACGTAATACTTGAACGCTCCCTGTTCCGTATTGCTGTATCTTAGATCCAAATAGTAAAGACAATAATTAAGTTTCGAAACGGAGATGATACGTGAAGAAGAAAAACAGGTGTTCTTCACCAAAATCATAATTCAAAATATTAATATTTTGTATTTTGATAACGATTTCCAAAGTGGAAGATGAAACGTCAAATAAATTGAATTTACAACTTAAATTGTGGCTAATTTTTCAACTAAAATAGTAAACTGCATAAGAGGCGGCAAAGAAATAGCTTCAAAATAATATAAAAAAGTAAGAAATACACGTTTCATAACTCTAATGCACTGATGGAGGTGTATTGAACGAATATATTGAACAAAGTTCTATCTCAATGTACTTTTGTAAGTTACATATATGTATTTCTCGTCCTGTTACTGGAAAGATCCCACAGGTTACTGTGCAAATAACTTAAAACACTCTCATTGCCATTTAGATGATAGAAATCAGCTTCTGGTTCAACAAGAATAAATCGAACTAGACAAAAAAGACAGATTTTCTTAATAACCCTGTTAGAAATAAAGAGATTATGTTTTACCTTTTATTTAATTTATTTTATTTTTTATTGTTTATAAAACTTTTTTTGTCCGAAATCAATTACATATTCTTCTTTATTAACAGAAAATATCTATGTACTTGTTGTTTATCTTTGTTTCTGCATATTACTTCTTTTTTGCGTAGTACATAATACACCGAAAGCTATACGAAATGTGATGTATGTATAAACATAATTACATATTCTTGATGTAAAATAATTAGGGAAGCAAGGATTCAACAATATTGAATTTTCCATTGAGTTTCCTATTGTCCGTTTGACGATTAACTACCCGGTATAGGTATATGTATGTGTTCTACAATGATTGTTGCTCGCTGCAAAATACTTGTAAAATATTTATTTCAGTAATATAATTCAAAAGATTATAGCTTTTTAGGATTACCGCTTTTTGACATGGCACTCACACATTCTACGTTCTTTTCAGCGTACCTAACTAAAAGGTACCTACACTCATGATTGTGAATACGATAACTTGGAGTCTTTTAAATAGTCAATAATAAGCCACTTCCTGTTGCCACGATTCTGTGAATAAAGCTTTTTCAAAATAGTGGATTACAATAAGCTTTTGTGTGTGTTTTTTCTATTTTCGAGTAAGTTCATTCAGAAATCGAGTGCCAGTATGGAGAGGGCCACCCTATAGACACTTGCCAAAAGGACAATGCACTAGCTTCAAGTGAGTAGGCGATTTTTCAAGGGCGTAGAGAAAAATCAAAAAGTGTACCAATCTTTTAATAAATATTGAACCAATTTATTTTATGAACAATTAGAAATTTTTATAGTATTGTTGTTTTGTATCAATTGCATCGCACTGTTCATGTTATGGTGTCGAGTGCCATGGCTCATAGTTCTAGATCACACCCATTCTTCGTCAGTGGGAACATTATGGCAGCTCAATGATACGTAGAAGACATTTTTTGGAACCTCATTCATACACTACGTTCAGTTTTAAATTTTGAAGAATATTGTCCGAATGCTTCAAACGGTTTATATCCAACGGACAGTGGCGTAGCTAGCATGGGTGACACCCGGGGCGGTAATCGATGGTATCACCCCAAATCCAAAAAATAGAGATTGTTAAAATCAAAGAAAATCCAATAGACGTTTTGAATCTTTTGAATAATGAAAAAAATTAAGAGTCACAGTTAATAAATCAAGGTTATTTGGCCTTGTTTGTGCCATTGTTGGTCGCAAGTAATTCTTGATTAATTTAAATTTACTAAAATTTCTCTCCCATGAAGCAACCATTACAAAAATGGTCATAAACAATTTTAATGCGACCAATAAGTTTGGGAGGGATGCCATGAAATTCCATTCCACAATGAATGTTTTAAAAATCTACAGCTAACCATTTAGAGGTTGTAATATTGGCCGCTTGTAAATGTCTTCTGAGACTTGGTATTTCTAGCAGGAGGTCTGCTTCTGATACCTCCCTCCTCATGGTAAAAGTCACAAAATGTTGAAACATCTAATTTGAACTGTTCACTGTTCGTAAAAAGCAAAGTGTGTCTGCATAAACTCGAACAATGAAGCCACGTCATGAATGGACGTTGATCTGGTTTCAAGGTAAATATTGAATAGATCAAATTATATTGAAGTTCGACTCGAAGTGCGAGTCCTGAATTCGTTTTTTGGTAGGAATGTCGTCGTCCTCATATTTTTCCGTGGCAATATCTATTCTATAAAAAAATTCTATTCTATAAAAAAACCTAAAGAAACAAGACATAACCATGGTAATGGGAGATTTTAACTCCAAAATAGGAAAAGGCGAAGTCAGTGACGTAGTTGGCAAGTATGGGTTGGGAACAAGAAATGAACGAGATGATCGACTAATACAGTTTTGCCAGGAGAAAAACTTAATTATCACTAATACTTGGTTTGAGTTACCGTTAAGAAGACTGTACACTTGGAGGCCACCACAGGACAAGTCTGGGTACATCGTTAGAAATCAGATAGACTTCATAATAATTAACAAACGATTTCGTAACGCAATAATATCAGCCAAAACATATCCTGGAGCTGATATAAACTCTGATCATAATCCTCTTGTAGCCCAATTACGAGTCAGACTAAAAACCTTAATCCAGAAACAGAATAACAAAAGATTAGATATGGATCAACTTAGAAATCCCGAGAAAAAAGTCAAGCTTACAAATAGCATTAATAGTAATGTTGCTTTAACAACCAATACTGATGATTATGAAAGACTGGATCAACTTAAGGGACGCTATATGCAACGGTGCGAAAGAAGTAATTGGTGACTACGAGCGGAAGAAGAAGAACGAATGGATGACAGATCAAATATTACACCTCATGGACAGAAGGAGGGAAAATAAGAATAATCCCGAACAATATAAAGAACTGGATAGAACTGTCAGCAGAAAGATAAAAGAATCCAAAGAGAAATGGTTACAAGAAGAATGTCAAGAGATAGACGCGCTAGAACGAAGACACGATAGTTTTAACATGCATAAAAAAATCAAGGAGTTTACTTCTACTTACAAGAAAAAACAGTTTGGTAAGTTAATAGACGAGAACAACAAACTTATTGAGATAAAAAAGAACAGTTACAGACTTGGGCAATTTACATAAAAGATTTGTTTACGGATTATCGTCATATTTCTATGAACACTCTTGATCTGAATGGACCAAAAATATTGAAAAGTGAGGTGATAAAAGCTATAGATCAAACAAAAGATGGGAAAGCAACAGGATGCGATGAAATACTAGTCGAATTTTTAAAAGTTTTTAACGAGAACAACATAAATGTAGTATTGGAACTGTTTAATACGATATACGATACTGGTCAAATTCCATCGGACTAGTTGAAATCTACATTTGTACCCCTTCCCAAGAAATCCAATTCTAAGACGTGTAGAGAATATCGCCTTATAAGTTTAATGACTCAGACCCTTAAAGTATTCTTGCGTATTATCCATTCCAGAATACGAGCAAAATTAGAACACAGCATAAGTGAAACACAGTTCGGTTTTAGATGCGGTTTTGGAACTCGAGAGCCCAGATTTGCAATACAAGTCTTGATTCAAAAATGCCTGGATCAACAGAAAGCTGTTTACGCATGTTTTATCGACTATGAGAAAGCATTCGATACTATCAAACATGACAAACTCATAGAACTATTACATCTTTCAGGACTTGCAGATTATAAAAAATCTATATTGGAATCAAACAGCCCACATAAAGAATGGACATATGGTGAGTGAAAACATAACCATTTCTAGAGGGGTTAGACAGGGCTGTATTCTTTCGCCACTGATTTTCAACCTGTACACGGAACAAATATTTCTAGAGGCACTGGAAGAGTACAATGAGGGCATCAAGATTAATGGCGTACCAATAAGTAATTTTCGATATGCAGATGATACTGTTATACTGGCCGATAACATCGAAGATTTACAGATGATGCTAAATAGAGTTAATACAACTGGCAACCGATTTGGACTGAAGATCAATAGAAAGAAAACTAAATTTATGGTGATCAGTAAAAAGAACATTCAACATATCGACCTGAATATTGAAGCCGAACGTATGAAAGAGTACACCGATTTAAATGTCTGGGATATACAGTAAATGATAAGTGGGACCCAGACGAAGAGATTAGGATCCGAATTGAAATAGCAAGATCCAAATTCATAAAAATGAGAAAGCTCTTAAGCAACCGCAACCTAAGCGTTAACCTCCGATGGCGCGCCACGAAATGCTACGTACTCTCTACGCTACTTTACGGAGTAGAAGGGTGGACGTTAACAGCAGCAACTATAAAGAAGTTAGCGGCTCTAGAAATGTGGCTGTATCGACGCATACTGAGAATATCTTGGACAGACAAAGTGGCCAACACAGAGGTATTGAGACGAATGGGTGAAGAGGTGGAATTGTTAACAACTGTTAAAAGGAGGAAAGCGTCATACCTGGGCCATGTGTTCCGTAATGATAACTACAGTCTGCTACAGCTTATCGTGGAAGGCAAGATTAAAGGTAGAAGAGGTTTGGGCAGAAAGAAGAAATCCTGGCTGAGAAACTTGAGAGAATGGTTTCAAATACCAGAAGCTGCGAACATAATTCATGAGGCACAAAACAGAGAAACCTATCGTTTGATGGTCGCCAACCTTCGGTAGAAGACGGCACATAAAGAAGAAGAAGAAAGAAGAATATCTATTCCTTCAGCTATAATATGACCACCTTTTCTTTAATATAAACTGTACCTATTTTGGTGGATGATTGATCAACGGTTATGCCTTTATACTTTGCAATTCAATCTGACACAAATTTATTTCTCTTAGTACATCATTCCAAAAGAAAATATAACAAAGAAATGTGAAATTACACACATCGGGCATATGGTTATGTGCAGCACCTCTGGTGTCTAAATTTTCTTATTGATGATATAATTCGTCAATTGCAGCAACAAAATTATCAAAATGTTCTGCCAGTACTTTAATTGCAGCACAGTCAGCACTTCAACGCATTGTGGACAGTCAAGTAACAGATGCTTTGCTGTGTTTAATAAGCACTTCCCAGCAGCTAGTGGTAGCAGAAAAAAAAATTGCCTCTACAGTTCCGAAAAAATTTACACAAATTGTATTTTGTGCAAAAGAGTGCTGGCCACATAAATGAATTAAATGATCAATACATCCAACGAAAATTGCCTCCTTGCTTTAATAATAGCTTGTATTCATTAATGTGCCCCGCTCATAACAGCTGCATTATCTTATCCGGTGAACGGCACTTCATAATAATTTAAACCATCAATTTCAAGCTTCTTGAGAATTTCGCAACTTTCAGCTGCTTTTTTCCTTTTAACGGAAAAAATCCAAGAAATGCCACTTTGGCCTCAACTTTTCTCGGTTTCGTATGTTCACAAAATAATATCGAATTGTATTTTGATTCTTTTGTGATCTTTTCGATCTCATTCTTTTGCGATCGGGTCTTTCGGGTGTCACCCCCGAACGGGTGACACCCGGGGCGGAGCGCCCCCTCCGCCCCACTCTAGCTACGCCACTGCCAACGGATATCATATTTTGCAAACATTTTCGACATGTTTGCTTGAAGAATACATTAATATATGGTAGGGATATGTAGCGTTTGTTTGAGTTTAAATTTGATTGATTTTTGATAATTCTTCTTTTAATTAGATATTTTTTTCTAAAATATCCTTACCTTTTTCTAGGTTTTGTTTTCACCCATTCTAGATCATTAAAGAAAGGTGAAAACGTTGAATTATCCACGTCCGTCTGTCCGTCCGTCCGTAATCACATCTCCGTTATTATGGAAGATAAAGAAAAATAAGAAGTCATACAAGAATACTTGTATGATGTATAATGATCATTTTTATTTGGGACTTCCGGTTCTGGAGTTACAACTGGAAGTGACATATATTTATCGTTTAGATTAGATAATGAACTAGAAGAATTAAAAAGACGAGTTCAAATATAAGGTTCCGGATTTAATGTCTTATCCGGTTGAAAAGTTGTGACCAGAAGTTTTCCAAAAATAATTCAAAACTGGACATAATATGATATACTCCGTCCCAAACCCTTTTTTTCGTGCATCATTAATTTTGACGTCATATAGAATTTTAAGAATGTCGCAAATCATTACATGAGACTTTAGTTAAATCTAACACTAACAGTCGTCAGAATATTTATATTTATATAAAGATCAATATTTATACAAATATTTGCCAGAATATGTAAAATTAAATAAATATAATATCAAATTTCACTATACAATGCCCGAAAAATATTTACATTTACGTAGTTGATATATTTCTAACCTAGAAATAACAATTGTCATTTTACCATAATATGATCGATTATGTTTTGTGTCAAATTATCTTACCCGCCTCATTGATTGGTTATCTATTTAGAATGTAATCGACAACCAATTATACATCTAAATAAGTATAAATCCGTTTTAATATGCAAATACCCGTCAAGGAATGCATAATTTTTAAGTTCAATGTATACTAATCACAGAGGTACGTTTTTCTGTCGCTTCCAACTGTAATGCGTTAGGGAGAATTCGATAATCTGTGACGCACTGAAAAAAGGATTTTGGACTGAGTATACAATGAAATCTTTTGAACCCGGTTTATTAAAAAAATTAGTTGCTTCGACTGAAATATAGAATTTATAGAACTAGAATTCTTATATATTACAATTCTTGTGCAATCATGCCCCTTGCCTACTAAATTGACTTACCTATTAATCCCCTCCAGTTATTCCCGTTTGTTGTTCTTTCTTCACAAGCAACAATTCCCTCATTACTGAGATCTTCCTGTACGCTGTCAAATCATCGTTGTCTGGACCTTTCTTCCCTTCTTTTGATGATTCCGCCTTGTTTTAGGATCATCTTTGGCATCCTCCCTCTTCCATTTTATTCTCAGCACGTGTCCCATCCATCTTACCCTTTGTACCTTCACCGTGTTTTTGCTCCATACATAGCTCTGAGCATTTTTCTTTCCCATCTTTCCAATTTCTCCGTATACATATATTCTTTTTTCAATGTCCATACTTCGCTACGTTACGTCACTGTGGGCCCTAATATCGTATAATATATTCTTAGCTTTGTTTTTCTCGATAAATATTTGGATTTCATCGGGCTTACCATCTTTTTATTTCCCTTTGCCAGTCTGGCATTTAGTTTCTATTCTTCCTAACCTTTCTCGTCTATAGTAACCCTCAGTTACGTAAAATGAACCACTCTCAGCGCTTTATCTTTAAATTATATTCCTTTGCTTCATTGGATATGAAAGTAAACTTCCCCTCTTCTTTTTGCTCTGGATTTCCGAGTATCATGTACTTTTAGTGCCGGATTAACCATTGGGCAAAGTAGGCAGTTGCCTAGGGGCCTCGGCCTCGGCCTCGCAGGGCCCAAAAAAAATAATAATAAGAATTCAATAAAACCTATAAATCATATGTTGAAAAATTCAAATATAGCGCAATACTGTAAAAGTGATGGTGGACGTATAAAACTACATTACAATGCATACTTTTGTTTACATAGAAATCCTATGTTGTGAGAATAAGTCACCAATGAATGCAGTTTGGTAGAAGAAACAGTACTACCTATCAGTCTGCTGTCTGCGTGATTTCTTAGAAAAATAGTAAGAGCAAAAGGAACAAATGAGACAGCGCCCCCTCCCTACCTTCTCCTCCACTACCCAAGCCTTTCGCTCTAGTTTCATTGAGGAATTGATCATTTAGCCTCTTATTTCTTCTTAGTTTGGTTACTTTACAACAGTATATTTGGATTGGAAAAATACTTCTCATAGAATGAAGTCACATGATGAAAGTCAAGCTCACCGATCATGTGTAAAAACACTTATGCAGCGCCTTTATGGTCGAATTGACAGCTCTTTGGAAATTCAATTTAATCAAGAACGAGATTACTGGAGACAAGTTCTGAAAAGAGTAGTCTCTGTGGTTAAGTTTCTATCTTCCCGAGGATTAGCGTTTAGAGGTCATACAGAGATCCTTGGTTCACAAAATAATAGGAACTATTTAGGCATTTTAAGGCTACTTGTAGAGTACGATCTTTTTTAAGCTGTCATTTAGGTATGGCAATAAGGGTACTGGAAAACCTTATTTATTTTCAAAGATCTGTGAAGAAGTAATATAAGTAATGAGAAAACAGGTTTTGAAAACAATAGTTGAAGAAATTAAGGAAGCCGAATACTACTCCTTAAGTGTCATTTCAACATCTGGTTTGTCTCATATTGACCAGTTAACTATTATTATGTTAGTTCACCTGATGGTAAAATGCATGAGTGTTTTCTCACATTCCTACCCATAAGTAGCCATAGTGGAGAAAATCTTTCTTCTGCTGTTTTAATCTTTTTAAACGACTGTGGCACTGATGTTAAAACGACATGAGAGGACAATCATACGACAATGCAGCAAACATGTCAGACAAATACGATAGTCTCCAGGCTCATTTATCTAAAATTAACAAACTTGCAATTTACATTCCTTGTGCCGCACACTCACTTAATTTTGTTGGAGTAAGTGCTACTGAAAGTTGCGTTGGAGCAATATCGTATTTTGGGTTTGTTCAGTCCGTGTACAACTGTTTTTCAGCCTCTGCCCACTGTTGAGAAGTTATGATCAAATGCTTAAATGAAACTCGATTAAACAATCCCATTTGCCACAATCTAGTCCTTAAAAAACCAAGCAGCACTAGATAGAATTATCCACCCAGGCAACCAAATAACGTTTAAAAAACGTTGAAAAAACGTCATTATTATCACCAAACGACGTCAGTTTATCACGTTTTTTCGACGTCGAAGATCACGTGAATATGTCCCACCATAAATCACGTCATTTTTATCACATTTTAAATACGTGATATGAAAAACGTAGTTTTTACGTCGATTTTGCCTCGTTTTTTAGATTTAATTTTCATTTTATGGTTTTAGAAATACACAATAATTGAATGGGTCCACCACATGGTTTGTTTTTGAGAAGTCAAAGAAAAAGTTTTATATTGTGATAATGGTGAGTTTATACATTTTAAAGGTGAGTAATACAGTTTGTATTTTGTATTTAAAAACTGTATTACTAACCCTTAAAATGTATAAACTCACCATCAGCACAATATTAAAACTCTTTCTTTCATCATCATCATTCTCTTTGCCTTATCCCTATGCGGGGTCGGCTTCCCTAATTGCATTTCTCCACCCACTTCTGTCTTGGGTCATATCAATGTTAATCCCCTTTACCAACATGTCCTGCCTTATCGTCTCCCCCCAGGTCTTCTTTGGTCTTCCTCTCCTACTCCTTCCAGGAATCTGCACTTCAGCTATTCTTCGTATTGGGTGATTAACGTCTCGACGTTGAACATGACCAAACCATCTTAACCTATGCTCTCTCATTTTGGCATCAATTGGTGCCACACCTAGACTTCCTCTAATATACTCATTTCTAATTTTATCCTTCTTTGTCACTCCACTCATCCATCTAAGCATTCTCATTTCCGCCACATGCATTCGTTGTTCCTCTTTCTTTTTCACTGCCCAACATTCAGTTCCGTACATCATAGCCGGTCTTATGGCTGTTTTATAGAATTTTCCCTTCAGCTTCATTGGAATTTTTCTGTCACACAACACACCACTCGCTTCTTTCCACTTCATCCATCCAGCCCTAATTCTACTGCATGCATCTCCATCTATTTCTCCATTACTCTGTAATACCGATCCTAGGTACTTAAAACTATTGCTTTTCACAATCATTTCACCATCCAAAGATACCATTTTATTTGTAGTAGCTCCATCTTTAAATGAACATTCCAAATACTCTGTTTTTGTCCTACTAACTTTTAAACCTTTTTCCTCCAGAGCATGTCTCCACTGTTCCAGTTTTTGTTCTAAGTCTCTTTCACTATTTCCTACTAACACGACATCATCAGCATACATTAAGCACCATGGAATGTTACCCTGTAGTTTCGCTGTTATCTGGTCCAAAACTAATGAGAATAAATACGGACTAAGCACCGAGCCTTGGTGCAATCCTACTTTCACATGAAATTTATCAGTCTCTCCCACACCTGTCCTAACACTAGTCGTAACTCCCTCATACATATCCCTCACAATCTTTACATATTCACCAGGGACTCCTTTCGTATTGAGTGCCCACCACAGAATCTCTCGAGGAACTCTATCATATGCTTTCTCAAGATCAATGAATACCATATGAGCGCTTGTTTCTTTACTCCTGTATTTTTCCATCAACTGCCTTATAATGAAAATTGCATCTGTTGTTGATCTACCCTGCATAAAGCCAAATTGATTCTCGGATATTTCGGTCTCTTCACGTATCCGTCTGTCAATTACTCTTTCCCATATTTTCATGGTGTGGCTAAGCAGTTTTATAGCCCTGTAGTTTGTACATTGTTGTATATCTCCCTTGTTTTTGTAAACAGGTACCAGTATACTGCTTCTCCATTCGTCTGGCATTTGTCCGACTTCCATAATTCTATTAAATAGACCTGCTAGCCATCTTGTTCCTGTCTCTCCCAATGCTCTCCATACTTCCCCAGGAATATCATCTGGTCCTACCGCTTTTCCTTTCTTTATTTTTTGAAGCGCTTGAGCCACTTCCTCGTTGGTTATTTTGGTGACCATTGCTGCTACTGTCTCCGTTGACTCTACAGGCTGTCTGTCAAATTCTTCATTTAATAAGCTGTCAAAGTACTTTCTCCATCTCTTTTTGACTTCCCTTTCGTGAACTAGTATTTTATTATTTTCATCTCGGATACATCTAATCTGATTAAAATCTTTTGCTTTCTTTGCTCTCTGTTTGGCTATTTTATATATCTTCGTTTCGCCTTCCCTGGTATCAAGTTGATCGTATAGGTTTGAATACGCTTCTGCTTTGGCTTTTGCTACTGCTACTTTCGCTTCCTTTTTCGCCACCATATAGTTTTGAAGATCTGTGTCGGATCTGGTTTCTTGCCACTTTTTATATAATTTTCTCTTCTCTTTTATTTTTCCTTGTACTTCGTTTGACCACCACCAAGTCTCTTTATCCTCGAACTTTTTTCCTGACGTTTTCCCAAGTATTTCAATAGCAGTCTCTCTAATACTACTGGCCATTTTTCTCCAAATTGTATTAGGGCTTCCTTTCATGTTCCAACATATTTTTTCTACTATTCTTCTCCTGAATAGACCTTCTTTCTCATCTTTCAGCAGCCACCACTTGATTTTTTGTGGTCCTCTCCGATATTTTTGTTTAGTTTCGCTTTTTACTTCGATGTCCAGAACAAGCAGCTTATGTTGTTGGCTTACTGTCTCACTCACTATTACCTTGCAGTCCTTGCATTCACGTATGTCTTCTTTCCTTATCATGAAGTAGTCTATTTGGGATTGATGTTGTCCACTTTTGTAGGTAATAAGTTGAGTTTCTCTCTTTTTAAAGAATGTGTTAACAATCACCATATCCAATGCTGTTGCTAATTCAAGCATGTCATCTCCAGCTTCATTTCTAGTTCCAAAGCCTAATCCCCCATGTATTGTTTCATATCCTGTCTTGGTTTGGCCCACATGTGCATTGAAATCACCTCCTATTATAACCTTCTCTTCTGCTGGAATATCACTCAGTACGTCTCCTAATTGATCATAGAAAGCTCTTCTTTCATTCTCACCCAGACCTGTTTGGGGAGCATACACACACACAACATTCAATACCTCTTTATCAATTACAAATTTCACTGAAATCATTCTATCACTCGTTCTTACAACTTCTACTACGTTATCTTTCATTTCACTATCAGCAATTATACCAACTCCATTTCTAGTGTTACTACTCCCTACATACCACAATTTGTATCCTTCACCTAGTTCTTTCGCCCTTTGTCCTTTCCACCTAGTTTCTTGAATACAAGCAATTTGGACTCTTCTTCGTTTGAGCGCATCCACTAACTCCAGACTCTTACCTGTAAGACTACCAAGATTCCAAGACCCTATCCTGATTTTTCTAACCTGTAATGGTGTTCCCCCTGAGATAGTCCTCACCCGGAGATCCGAACGGAGGCTCATTTTACTTCCGGAACATTTTACCTCAGGAGATGCCATCATTTCAGTATAAGTTTTTATTGCGTTTGGAGAAGGTCTTTTCATTATTATGGCCTGAAAAGATTTTTGGATATTTGATGCCTGAATGCCTTTTCTATCAGCACCATACCCTGCCCTGCACGTTTAGCCAATACACCACCAATGCAACCAAAGTGCAGTATTACCCCACACCCGCCTGCATTTTTCTGTATAGGCCAGGATCCCTACTGTAAGGACTGCCCTATAAGCCAATGTATTGTTGCCCGTATCCCGCCGCTAGGAGGCACGTACTTTGGTTATTTCGGGATACATTAAAACTCTTTCTTTGACTTCTCAAAAACAAACCATGTGGCGCTTACAACGTTATTCGGCAGGCCCATTCAATTATTCGTATGGGCATTGTTAGTATTGCAATTTTTCCATTTAAGTAAAACCAAATGGAAGGTTTGTTAAAATGCATAGAATTATAATATCCTCAATGCAACATATATAACATACATAGAATATTCACTTTTTATATTATAAGTATTTACTGTGTCAAAAGTGAAACAACATATAAACTAATAAATCATTTATTAACAAATTAAACATTTAAGTCACAATGTAATAACAAACTTAAGTTTAAACCATTTAAGTTATATAATATATATAATTATTATAATTATACCACACACTTTAAAGGTACGATTCCGACAACGACTGCAGATGGCAGTTACAGTTGTCACCATGACAGACGTCATTATTTTGCACTAATAATTTGCATAATTATTAGCAACTGACGTTCTGCCAGACAGCAGTTGCAGTCAGATGTCAGAATAAGTCTCATACAGATAAATAGTGCAAAGTAGTAACGTCCATAACGCCGAGAACTGCAACTGATGTTTGCAGTTGCTGTCTGCAGTCGTTATCGGAATCGTACCTTTAGTCAAAAATGAATACATACAAATAAGACCCAATATATTGAATTTCAATGAAAACTATCTGCTTTATATTTATAAATTTTAAGAAGACTATTGAATGATAAAAAATAGGACAAAACTATAATAGTATGTGTTCTCACATATATTTCTATACTCTAATAATCCTCAAAATGATTTCAAATAATTATTACAAATTTTTGCATACAAAAAGATCCACAGACACCTGAAAAATATATTTCTTGATTAAGGGACTGTAATGACCAAATTAACATGATAAAAACAATTTACATGTGATATCTGATAATACACACTTAAAAGACTAATAGGGCTTTTTATCGACTGTCATTTGTTTCGAGCATCTGTCATGTGTCACATAATATTAATATATCTATGCCATATGTCTTTGGTGTGTATCATTGATATATACCAATAACGTATGACGTAGATATAATATTAATATTATGTGACACATGACAGAAGCTCGAAACAAATGACTGTGAATGAAAAGCCCTATACATAAATACTCATGATGAAGAAGTACATTATAATTAAAAATAACTAACCATTTTCATATCACTGCAACATGAAGCCTAAGCCGTCTTATATTTCAGTTCGTTTAGAGAGCGCAACAAGCACTCTGACCGAACAGCTTGAAAACTCATTAGTTTTTCACCAGAGAATGTACATCATAGCTGTAACATCTGTAAATGCATTGGGTTCTTCTTCTTCTGTCTTGCTGTGGGCATACTCAGCTGCAAATAAGATTGCTGCAATATGGCTGCAAATTTCACTATTACTGGCCATACACATACAATGTGCATTTGCTATGCCATTGGAACTGGCTATTCACCGAAGCATCTAGCGGTTTAGCATTAGCTTGTTGGGAATGCTTCACCTAAAAAAAATATTTTATCTTTGTGGGAATGCTTCAAGTACAAAAATTTATTTTCATTCGAGTATTTGCGTTCTTTACAATGATTGAGAATATTTTAAAATCAGACATTCATATAATAGGTATAATTTTAGAACAAACGATCATGACTGTTTATTATTCTCTTTTCTATCATAGCAATTACATGTCGTCGACCTAATCTGTAAACTGTGTAACTCCATTTATCCAAATTTTACAGAGGCACAAAAAATTATTTCTCTAAATATGACTAATGCGAATACTATGTATCTCCCATTTTAAAAGATAGAATGCTAAAATGGAATATTTTATAGATAGGTACTAACATTTGTACCTATATTGTTTAATGAGTGTATTGATATTATTTACCACCAACTCTTTCTTGAAAATATCACTTTCTAAACAGTGAGGTCAATCGTGTGGTATGACAAAATGGGGAGATACATATTTTTCGTACTAAATTTGCTGCAAGGGAGATACAGTGTATACGAAGATGTCACTATTTACTCTTCTGGTAAAAATATGCATGTGCATCCTTTTTTAAACGAGTAGGGATTTTTTCAAATAAATGGCAGTAATAACTCATTTTCAGAGAAATATGGAGTTACACAGTTTACAAATTAGGACAATATGTCTGGTTTCATACAGATATATAAACGTAAATAAATCTAATATTTAAAACCCATTTATCCGAAAGACACTAATACTGTTATCCATATATTTCTTAATGGTGAATAAATAAAATAAAGACTTACCTTTCCAACAATAATATAGAAATCATCAAAACATCAATGTTTCAAAACAAATCCAGTTGTGAAGGCTTTTATGTGCCTGAAGGCTTTTGTATGCTTTCATCTGCTGCTTAAAGCAGTAACTGTGAGACTCTACCAGTCTATCTATAATAGCATTATAACAGTAATTGATGGAATGCACTGTAAAATCCAATTCTGATGACTGAATTGTATGTATATGGATCTAAATCTCCAATTATTTTCAGCTTCAATGAATATCTAAAACAAGAAAAGAAATAATGTTATTGCTTGCAAAATTCATCATTATTGATAAATATCAGGGAAAAATGAATAGTAAATAAAAAATTGTTTCGCCTACCTTTCTAAAACATCTGCGGAGTTTCCATTAATAATTTCCTTAAATAATCACTTTGCATTGTGGTAAATTAAATTTACAAATGACAAACAGAAGTATTAAAAAATACACACAAAACAGCCAACAAAATCCAAATGAATCCAAAAAAGGCAAAATACTAGGACAAACAAACAATGAAATGAAACGACAAACGACAACAATGATACAAACATAACCCTAGTTTTGTAACTTTTAAGCTCCAATTTCCTCCCAATTTTGTGACGTCAGACTTAGGCTGGCTGAAATGAAAACGTCTTTTAAACGTATTTTAACGTCATTAATCTTACGTATTTAAAATCACCTACAAAAGACGTCGATATGACGTAATGTTCAACTACGTGTATATATTCCACCAAATACTGACGTTTCCTCGACGTTGTTGACGTCACTTGGTTGCCTGGGCACTTATCTAAGGAATACCGCTCGGAGATGGAGAGGTTATTCGAGGTTTTGGAAGGAGAAGGAGAAGGCACAGGTTTCTTTAGGGGCCTCCAGGCCTTATAGCATGGTTTGCCTAAGGGCCTCAATATTCTTAATCCGGCACTGTGTACTTTGACTTTTTCTGATTTATTTCTAGGTCATAATATGTTGTTTTCTTTTCTAATCATTTCATAACATTTTTTAATTATTTTCTTGTTTTCTTTAGAACAGTAAGATCATCAGATAAGGGCAGACGTTAATGTTCATTGTTGAAGATGGATTAGGTCATTTTAGGCTAAGTTAAGAAGCACCTATAATAACCGGTCTCCTTGTCTTCGATCTATGTTCACTTCAAATTCATCCGATGAGAATTCTCTACATACTACATGATGAGAGTGATTAACATTTAAATTTTCCACCATTTAAGTTGTCTTTCACGTATTTAAGGTAATGACCTAATTAATTACCACCTGGCAACCCACGTACCACGTGTGGGAGACATATGTTGCCGTAAGGCCATATCCATAAGGATTATATCCATCCTTTGGATTTTATAATTTATCCATTTATTTAAGACATTTAGTCTATTTTTGTTTTAACCTTAGTATTTTTGGGTAACTTAGCATGTTCTTATAACACTGATGATGCTCTTTTTACAGAGCGAAAATTGTTTTAATATTTGTGGCCCTTTTATGAGCTTTTTAAATAAATATACCCTTCACCAAGAAAAATTTTTCATTCAATTTACATTTAAATTTTCAGAAATTCCGTCCTCATAGAAACGACGTACCCAATTCAATAATTCAATACAACCCCTTTACTACAATAATTGTACGTCAATGCACTCAGGTCAAACAAAGGACGGATAATAGACTAAAAATTTACTACATATCCATTATTTGGGTATTACTACGCACTGCAGGGTATTTTCATGCACAAAAGTCATACATCATTACCTACTATTCTTTAACCGTCAGGTGGCTCGCTTTTTGGTCTTTTCTTTAAACAGGATTTAAAAGATCCCGACAGTTCTTTATGAAAAAGGTGTAAAATGTGCTAGGAACCGTACATGTGAGTAGGTACTAGATGCTTATTTCTTGAAAATGATTGAGGATGTCAATATCATGGATTATTTTTTGGAAGTGTAAACAATAATTGCTGTTGTAGGAATTTTGACATTTTAAAAAAATTAATTTATTGGTAAAAAAATATTAGTTTAAAATTAATTTTGAACCTGTTGCAATATAATGGCATAATTATCTGACATGTATCTAATTTAAGACTTCTTGAATCCATAAACTTAACGATTACCAAGAGTTTTAAAAAAAGGATCTCATATTTGGATCCGTTACCCTACATATATTTTACAGTCGGACCAAATATCGACGCTAGGATTCTTTTTTGAAATGAACTATTTTTGAGTCTATTTGGTTATCATAATTATAAGAATGAAATAATAAATTATTATTGAACTATTTTTCAGTCTATTTGGTTATCATAATTATGAGAATGAAATAATTATTATTTCATTCTCATAATTATGATAACCAAATAGACTCAAAAATAGTTCATTTCAAAAAAGAATCCTAGCGTCGATATTTGGTCCAACTGTAAAATATATGTAGGATAATGGATCCAAATATGAGACCTTCTTTTTAAAACTCTTGGTAATCGTTAAGTTTATGGATTCAAGAAGTCTTAAATTAGAAACATGTCAGATAATTATGCCATTATATTGCAACAGGTTCAAAATTAATTTTAAACTAATATTTTTTTACCAATAAATTAATTTTTTTAAAATGTTAAAATTCCCAACTTCAAAAAAAAGGTGTCTTAATATGAGACCATGTGGTATCCTATTATGAGACACCAAGTTTGATTCAGTGAATTTGTACCCTACGAGCTTCCCTAGTGGGAAAGTTTTGGGGTAGTTCTGATTTCTTTATTATATATGGATTTTGGGCTGCTGAATCCGAATATGAGGTTTGCGGACAAAATTTCTTGCCGGAACATTGAAAAAATCGCGAGATAATCGAAAAATTCCATCTTTTTTCCGATTTTTTGCTCAAATCTCGAAAACTATTAACTTTTAGTAAATGGTCTGTTAACAGAAATTAAAGTACTTAAAATTATCTACAGATATCACTGTTTACTTTTTTTTCAGACGAACCGTTCGGTCTCAAGTGCAAGTTGAAACTGACAATTTTTAACGGTCTCGGCAAAACCCACTTTTTACATTCCAAAACTTTAGTTTTTATTAGAATGCTGTCATTTGATAAATTTCTCCTAGTTTTTTTTACAAATAATAAATGTTAGTTCATAATATGAATATGGTATGTCTCTTCTCACAGCTTCCATGAATCCATTCCATCCTAAAATACCGATAATGTCTCTGCTTTTCCCTTAAGAGCCACAGAAGATCAGGCACAGAGGGAGTCACAGTTTCAGTAGGTGTGAACATTCCCTTCGGATCTTGATTTCTGATAAACATTGAGGTTTTGTCCTTTCAAAATGTATTAGTTTAACAGCTCTCTGGCTTCCATAAATTTCAGGTGCGGGTTTAGTTTTTAGCCAAGGAATGGTTAGGGGCATGTTTAGGTGCAATACAAGAAATGCCACTCATGACGTAAAAAGTGTGGTATCCGTCCATTGTATGTACGTTAACCCTTTCTGTCCCAACGCTGCATATATATGTTTTTGAAAAAGTGGGTCTGTATTCCCAGCCGCCGTATATTATACGTTCAAGGTGTTATGGTCTCAACTTACCAAAGCCGAAAATATGCATTGCTTATAAAATTTTAGACTCATTGGTGTCCCAATGCCGTAGAAATATGTCCGAAAATGTTAGATTATTGTTCCCAAAGCCTCAAAATGTTGCCACCTAAGACAGGTCATGCGGACCCATTGCCGTATATATTTGTTCACATATTTTAGATATATATGCTATATTGTAGCACTGGTGGCAACGCTTATAGGTAGCTGCTAGGAGGTGAAGCGTTTGTAGCCACAGAAAAGACCAGAAAAAAAGAAGCGAATCGAGATACATGTGTGCAAGATGCGGAGTCGGCCTTTGTGTAGTGTCATGTTTTGCGGAGTACCACACAAAAGAAAACTTTTAATGTTAATTTACATTACATTATTTTTCTTAAGTTAGTTACATTTTTTCAAGTTTAAGTTGGTTAAAAAACTCATTAAAAACATGTTTTGGTCATTTATTTGTTTATTTATATGCGACGTATATATAAGGCAATGGGACTCTAAGCATGAAAAAACTTTTGGGATTGAGGGACCAACATACAAATTAAGGCCTGGCATAGAAAGTGTTAAAATCAGCGTTTTCGTACACCTGTTGTCTAAAGCACGGCTGGTCAATTTTTTGCAGATCGCCTGCGATTGCTGACACTTCCAGATAAGCAACGCGCTTGCTCAAAGTCTTGTAGCGGCAGTAAGGCCCAGATAGTTGGTCTCACCATTCCTTGCAGGGTTGGCCGTTTTCTCTACAAAAAGTACGGCTCAAGAAAATAGGTTGATGTAGTTTCCTCTTTGGAGTTTTGTTCATCCTATACAGAAACTGTTTGCCTGGAAGTGTCAGCACTCGTAGGCGATCCGCAGAAAATTGACCTGCCGTGCTTTACACAGCAGGTGTACGATAACGCTGATTTTAACTTACATACAATCGACGAATACCACAATTTTCATGTCATATGTGGCATTTCTTGTATTGCACCAAAACATGCAGTAGCTCCTAAGCAATCCATTCTTCGGATAAAAAGGAACCCGCGCCTGAGGTTTATGGAAGTCAGGAAGCTGTTCAACTAATTTATTTTAAAAGGACAAAACTTCAAGGTTTATCAGAAATCAAGATACCAGATCTGAAGGAAATGTTCACAACAACTGAAACTGTGACTCCATCTGTGCCTGATCTTCTGTGGCTCTAAGGGAAAAGCAGGGACATTCCCGGACACTTAGGACGGAATGGACTCATGGAAGCTGTCACAAGAGACATACCATACCTATAAACTAACATTTACTATTTGTACAGAAAACTAGGAGAAATTTAGCAAATGACAGCATTCTAATAAAAAATTAAGTTTTGGAATGTAAAAAGTGGGTTTTTCCGAGACCGTTAAAAATTGGCAATTTTCAACTTGTACTTTAGACCGAACGGTTCGTCTGAAAAAAAAGGAAACAATGATATTTGTAGATAATTTTAAGTACTTTAATTTCTGTTAACAGACCATTTACTAAAAGTTAATAGTTTTCGAGATTTGTGCAAAAAAGCGAAAAAAAGCTGAAATTTTTCGCTTTCTTCGCGATTTTTTTCAATGTTCCGGAAAGAAATTTTGTCTGCAAACCTCATATTCGGATTCAGCAGCCCAAAATCCATATATAATGAAAAAAATCAGAACTACCCCAAAACTTTCCTAGTCAAAACACAATTTTATTGAATCAGTTATATAGGTTAAACAGGTGATACAAATTATTTTAACGCATTGTTCTGGATATAAGCTGTATTACATGCTGTAGACATGATTCTATTGTTCTGAAGCTATTTCTTGTGGCGTATTATGCACTTTTTTTTTGTTTTTTTAAATAAGCCACAATTTAAGTTAAAAATAAAAATTGGAAGTCTAAACGTCAATAAATTTCATGTTTAACTTAAATTGCGGCTTATTTCCCAATAAAATAGTAAAAAGACATGATGCTATACTCAAAACATTACAGTATCTTGATATGAGGTATTTCATATTAGCCACACTTGAGGGTCTCATATTAAGAGCAACCACGTGTAAACTTTTTAGTCCGTATTTTGAGTTTAAGATTGGTTTTTGCGCCACTATAATTGCGTGTTTCTGTAACCAATTTAAGTAGCTATCAACTAATTACTAAGGTGATTTTTTTTCTCCCACCGTAAAAATAAAACTTCAGTTTGAGATACATCGATTAAAAAACTTTTGAGTCGCAAAAAACTTAAAAATGCACAGACTGGTAATACTAAATCACAGACACTCGATTTATTCACAACCTACTGGAAACACTATCAGAGCTTAGTTTTTACCCCACTCACCAGGCTGCAGCACTTACAAGACTCTAGAGAGAGGGGTCTTATATTAGGAACGGGTCTCATAATAGGATCCTTAACCCTACAACTTTAGATAAGATAACTCTATAAAATAAATAAAAGAAAAACTAAAATGAATGATTTTGAAAATATTAACATACCTACTACAACCTCACCATTGACATGTTCCAATGCAGTAAGCAACTTCATTTTTTCTTTAAAAGAACTAGCAATTATCTTGTCAGCTATCCAAGGTCCAAGGTATTAAAATACATGAATACATAGTAGCGTTATAGTAGCCATAGGATCTCTACTCCCAACGAAAATGTTATCTTTGCCTCTCGAATAGCTAACAACCGAGTGTGTATTTACAATACTGGCATAGTAGGTACCGTACTAAACAACCAAAAAATTATAGTCATCCAAATTCGAGGAATTATTAAGGAGACTAGTAATATCAAACACCTGCACTAGCATCACTGTGTTATTGAAGATCAACTTAAACAACTAGAGCTAATTGCAGTATTCAAATTAACATTTTTGAAAGTTGACAGGTCCGTGTCTGAGAGGTCCAGTCTGACAAATATTTGTCTCTCTAATAATTACCAAACCAATTCCAAACTCAATTTTAGTAACCTATGACAATACTCCTTACATAATTTTGCTATCCACTGGTACAGAAACACTTAAGAGAGAATATGTTTTGCTTAGCATATAAGATAACTGAAACAAGTTAGTTGTAGGTATATTCCTGGACAGTGGCTATAAGATCTGCAGAACCTACCGCATTGTCAAGAAGTAGATAAAGTTGGGAAACGTTTAGTGCAAAAGGTAAGGAATGGTTGTTGATAAAGTCGTTTATTGGTTCAAGAGTGACCGAGAGATCTAATTTCAATGATAATTTTGTTCTTGGTCCGTGAGGGAGTAACTTCGTATTGTTTTTTTTTGTTTTTGTATTAGGAATATTAGGTAAAATCGAAAGGTTCAAATATTATTAGGATCTTTTTCAGGAGAGAGCATTTGGTTTGCAGCACGTTTTAATCTGAGGGAAGTATCTTCGTTTACAGTTATAAGTAGTGTCTTTTGGAGTTTGATCCTGTGTTAAAAAGGTTAGAGTATTATTTAGATACATTATCAATAATTTTCTTTGAACTTGCTGGAGGTAATAAAATTAATGGCTCTCTGGATTCAAATTGTAGTTGGGAAGTTTGAGAAGGTGAAGTTTGAGGAAGTTGAGGATCCAACAACGATAATATCATACAAATACAATAGTTAAAAATCGGTCTGTTTTGAAACTTGTTTTATAGTGCCATTTATTTACCTAATTATAATACGTTCGTTTGAACGTATTAGTTCTTAATCGGTGATATCACTATTATATTGTGATAACAATCTTTTTTAAATGATTTCCACGTAGTCTCCAGGTCATTCTATCCTTTTCAGCACACTTTCACTCTTCAAGAACCCTATCCTAATAAAAAATAACCCTATCGCAATAAAAAAACATTCTTCAAAGGAATTTCTTAAATTATTTTATAGCTTCGAAAATGCCCTCTGCAATACATCCCAACGTTTAAACATCCAAGTGTGCCGCCTTACTCTTACTTTTAGAATCTTTTGATTCGTATATTATTTTATTGATTTTTATTGCTGCTGTTAGTTTTATTGCATCTAAGCCTTTTTTGCAAAGAGTTGAAGGCAAAATTTTGCAAGATGCCATAAATGTTAGATACACTACAATGATGGTAAAAGGGTGATGTCTGCTACCTGATGTAAGTGAGAGTTTCGCAAGAGTTGTAAATTTTGCAAAAAGTTGAAGGATTCCTTAAAGGGTGGTTAAACGAAAATTTAAAGGGTTTTTGGAAAATGGTTTCTCTAAAACAGATATTATTGATTCTAAATTTTGTACGGTGTACAGCGTGAAGTCATCTTAACCTATGATATCTCGCAATAACATCAGTTGGTGTTATATTTTAAACTGTGCGCAGGGCCGCCGATAGGGCGGTACAGCCGGTACATTTTACCGGGGCCCGGCAATGTAAGGGGCCCGGCGTCGACCAGACCAAAGACGTAATTTTTCCCGTTTTTTTTTTTCTCTTTACTTTATGCCCATATTGCGTTTAATTAATACTCGGCTATATTTAATATTATGACCTTTAATTGATTTTAACTATGGTATCGATATGGAGATTAAAAATATATCAGAGCTTCTAGAATATTTACAAAAAATCAGAAGAATCTATGTTGAAGAATCTGAATTAGTTACCAGCAATTATGGAATAAATCCAGAATTTACATGACTCTGACTCTATGTTAAGCTTTGTCCATAAAATTTTATAATTTTCAGTGACAATAAAGCATATTTCTATTCTATTCTACTCTACATCAAATAAAGAAAAACGGCTCAAAAGGCTTGTGAGATTTTTTGATGATTTGTCTGGGCCTGATAATTTTGAGCCCGGCGCAATATTTTGCTGGGAAATATTTCATATGTATTGTCATATAATAAGCAATTTAACCAGAAGATTTAATGCGGAAAATAAAATTCATTCGCTATTTAACATTTTATGGATATTCCGAGATGAAGATGACGACAATATTAAGAAAAAAATTGATATAGGTATGTATTGCGCAAGTTTTATAAAAAAGACATCAGTGAAGAATTGATAGATGAAATTTTTCATTTGAGAGCGATATACAAGGATAAGTAATATTGGTGAATCTCAACTTTCTCCAATATATTTGCTTAATAAAATTAAATATCTCAAATTTGAATCACAGAGAAGCAGAAACATCCTTTAGTTTTCTTTTTCGCATAAAAAATTCTATGAGGTAATGATAGCTACGATGAAACAGAATCGGTTAGCTGCCTATCAACTTTGTGAATTGAGAATGATTAGGCAAAAACATGCGATTTTTCAACAATTAGAGACATTTTATTTTTGCCAATCGGAAAACTCGAAAAGCACCTTTAATATAAATAATTCACTATTATAAACAATAGATATATTCAAAATTTAATCAAATTTATATTGGAAATGTTTCTTATTATTTATTATTAATAATTTGATTTCTATAAAAATTAAGCAATTTTTTTCGCTCTTCACTTTTTGCCAGGGGCCCGCCCTTTACTTTTTACCGGGGCCCGGTCATCCCTCTCGGCGGCCCTAACTGTGCGTATAATATTCTTGTAATAAATTGTAATAAATCTATTCTTAATAAGATTATAATTGTTTTTGTGTCACTCCACTCGCTCAATAAATAAGCATTTATTGTTATTTAATTTTAACTACCCAACATACCACTCGAATCTTTTTCTTTTCCCATTGCTCTAATTTAAATATTTCTTTTGGCCATCAGATACCGTCTTATTTATCGTAGTAACTACATCTTCAAATAAACATTTCAGCTGCTGTGTAATTTTCACTTTTATTTTATTTTTTCTGGAACCTATTTTGGCATTTTATTCTCTAATTAATTTCCTGTTAGTCTAAGATCCGAATAGGAGGTCGCAATGTACCCATCTACTTGTCGGATGCAACATTTCTTTTATTAAATTTCATACATAGACAAACACGACCAGCATGGGTTGCCTATCAAAATGGTGTCATGGCTATCCTTAAGGGGGGGCATAGGGGTTGAAATCAGCATTGCAAGCACATTTTTATAAATTTTTTTTGAAAGTACGATAAAATTATTTTATTTTTAAATTAAATAAGCGTATTCAGTATAATTCAAAGAATACTCAAAAAAAATCAAGGAAAAATATTGAAAAATAAGCCAACGGTGTCAAAGGACCCCGCAGAAACCTTATGGGAAATGGCTCTCTGTTAAATGCTCTGAAACTTTTGGTTCTGGTAGTCCTTGATGTGTAGAACAAAAGACTCAATGGGAGCATAGCTCCAAAAAATAATGGATTTAAGATATAAGATAGATACAGTGAGGACGTTTGAGTTGGAATAAATTCATTTTCTCGAGAATGGACAACTCTGAAGATAAATTACAAATCAGGTCGATTTTTATTTTTAAATTATAATTCTTTGGCATACATATATATCATACTAGTGATGTCATCCATCTGGGCGTGATGGCGCAATCGTTGATTTTTTAAATAAGAATAGGGCTCGTATGATAGCTCACTTAAAAGGTTTTTAAATTCTCTATTCAATAATATAAATATTAACAATATTATTTATACAGGGTGATCAAAAAAATTTTTGAATTAAATTAATTGAGACAAAAAGAAGAATGTATCTAATTTATTTAATTCGAAATACATTTTACTGTTGTCTGAAAAGAGTAAAAAATGTTTATTTCATAAATAAATATTGTTTTTCGCTTAAATTCAATATTAAAGCTACCACCCACCTGTCTCTTAGCAGTTTGAACATTTAATTTAAGCGAAAAGCAATGTGTATTTTTCAAATTAACATTTTTTCTGTTTTCTGACAGCAGTAAAATGTATTTCGAATTAAATAAATTATATAAATTCTTCCTTTTGTCTCAATTAATTTAATTCAAAAAAAAATTTGGACACCCTGTATAAATAATTATGTTACGCTATCACACGACCCCTTTCGCTTAAATTAAATAGTCAAACTGCTAAGAGGCAGGTGGGTGGTAGCTTTAATTTTGAATTTAAGCGAAAAACAATATTTATTTATCAAATAAATATTTTTTTCTGGTTTCGGACAACAGTAAAATGTATTTCGAAGTAAATAAATTATATGCATTCTTCTTTTTGTGTCAATTAATTTAATTCAAAAAATTGTTTGGGCACCCTCTATAAATAATATTGTTAATATTTATATTATTGAATAGAGAATTTAATAACCTTTTAAGTGAGCTATCACACGACCCCTATTCTTATTTACAAAAAATCATCCATTGCGTCATCACGCCCAGATGGTTTCTGCGGGGTCCTTTTTAAAGACACCTCGAAAAAAAAATGGATTTTGCGGTGGACACCCGAACTTTACATTGGATCATAGTAAACAAAAAATTCAAAAAGATTTTATTAGCTTATATGTTTATCTAGGTAACTCTGTTGAGTTTTTTTAGTTATAACGATTTTTGGTATCACTCAGAAATCAAAACAACGAAATTTTTTGCACAAAAAAGGGCGAAAATCAATATATTTATTATTGTTAAATAAAAAATAACCATAAAACAAAAAGTAAATCAACAGCGTTACCTCAAGGAATGTCTAAAGAAAATATATACAAAATTCCAGGTGGGTCGGTCAAGTGGTTTTTGAGTTACAATGTCTACAGCCTTTGAAAAAAGCATTTTTGAGGAAAAATCGTTTAAAGTATTGTCAACTTTTATTTTCAATTTATTTTTTGTCTGTCAAATCGTAAAATGATGCACACCGGAATATCTTTTTGAATCACGGAGTAATTTACAAAACAAAAATTAGAACAGCTGTTGACCGTTGCTAATGCTGTTCATTACGTTCAAGCGTGCTGACGCGAACCTGCTGCAAAGCGAGTCGAAGATAGGGATATTCAACACTATCTCCCTACCTTCGACTCGCTTTGCAGTATCTTCGCGCCAGCGCGCTTGAGCGTAGTGAGAAACGGTCAACAGCTGTTCTCATTTTCTTTTGTAAATTACCCCGCGATTCAAAAACATATTCCGGTCTGCATCACATTACGATTTCACAGACAAAAAAAAAATTAAAAATAAAAGTTGACAATACTTTAAAAACGTTTTTCTCAAAACTGATTTTTTCAAAGCCTCTAGGCATTGTAACTCAAAAACTACTTGACCAACTCACCTGGAATTTTGTACATATTTTCTTTAGACATTCCTTGAGGTAACACTGTCGAGATATTTTTTGTTTGATGCTTATATTTTGTTTAACAATAATAAATATGTTGATTTTCACCCTTTTTTTCTGTAAAAAATTTCGTTATTTTGAATTCTGAGTGATACTAAAAAGTCAAAGATCATTAAAACTAAAAGAAACTTGACAGCGTTACCTCGAGAAACTCATAAGCTGATATTTTGAATTTTTTTTTAATTCATTGAAAAATTCATTGTTTTTTGAGGTGTCTTTAAAAATTTGCCACCGTTGGCTGATTTTTCAATATTTTTTCTTGAATTTTTTTTCCTTGGTCTTTGAGTTATACTTAATATGCTTATTTAATTTAAAAATAAAATTATTCTCTCATACAAAAAAAAAATTCACAAAAATGTTGATTTCAACCCCTACGCCCCCTCCCCCTTAAGGATAGCTATGACACGATTTTGATAGGCAACCCATGCTGGTCGTGTTTGTCTATGTACTTATGAAATTTAATAAAAAAAGTGTTTCATCCCGCAAAGAGATGGGTACATTTCGACCTCCTATTCGGGTCCCGTACTATGAAGTTTTCACAAGTATTTCAATTACTGTAGCTTTCATATTGTAGACCTGGATCCCGCGTACCAGAAAAAAGTTGATTAATAGCAAGCTGAAAATTTGTTAATATCTTAACGGTGTCTAGTCGGACAAACTCTGATGTGCAGGAACACTGGAAAAGGGGAAGTTTTAATTGTGGAACAGTTTAAATATTTGCAACGTCAGATTACGAAAATATCCCATGTATTTTGTCGGACAGAACATCTAATTGATTTGTTACCCTTTCATTAAACTCTCATGCAAAAGTCAGTCTGCTATTACTAACCAACATGGTTCCTGTCATTTGAGATGTTCTTCATGTTCCACTCATTAAAATGCCCAGTGGGTGATAAACACTAGTCTGATTTTTACATGAGAGTTTAATGAAATGGTAACAAATCAATTAGAAGTTATGTCGGACAAAATACATGGAACGTTTTCGTAGTCTGACGTTCCATATTTTTAACCTGTTCCCCAATTAAAACTTCCTCTGTTCCAGTGTTCCCATATATAACAGTTTGTCCAACTAGACACTGTTAAGCTATTAACAAATTTTCAGCTTGCTATTAATCAACTTTTTTTGGTACGCGGGATCCAGGTCTATTACACTAATTTATAATTTTATCTGAAATAGATCTTTATGGTCTTTTCATGATCATCATTTGATCTGAAAGGTTATTTCTGATTTTTTTCGATATTTTGGTTTTGTTCCGCTTCTTCAGTACTAATGACATATGACTTATTAGCAGGGCCCCCGTAAGGGCTACTGGCGCCTGTGTGCAAAAAAGGAATTTGGCACTCCTTAAGGCATTTTGGTTCATATTTATTTATTTATTTTTTTGATGGTAATTAGGTATTTCAGGTAGGTTCTTGAAATAAGGCAAAAAACTGAACTTTGGAAGTCATAAGTTTTAATGAGTTTTCCCCGAAAAGTGCTTCATATTTTGGTTAATTCACAATGAAATATTCGATTTGGAATTTGACGAATAAGGACGTATTTTTTATGAGCTTCAATTTTGCTTTTACTAGGTCTATAGACTTCATGAATATACAATTTTTTTGTTTTTTTATACGATACATTTTTGATAACAATATTTTTTCGATAAAATAGTTAGTTTTTGAGTGATTTGGAAAAATCCGTCTAAAAACGTGGTATTTTTTAAGAAAAATAGACATTTTTACTCGCAAATAACTCGAAAAGTATTGATTTAGTTGCAAAACTCTATAGAACAAAAGTTGCTTAGAATAAGTCAGTTTATCCATTTCCGGACTTATTTTAGACCTATATTTTTTCACCCCCGAGATGGGGTATCTTTCACTCCCCTTCACTTTAAGTGAAGGGAAGTAGAACCTGAATCCAAATTTACTTGCAATTCTGTGGTGACTAGGAAAATTACACGGTATCGCCGTATTTCACGTTCGTTTACTGGGGTATAGGTACCATAGAAAAATAAAAAAAAACTATTGTAATAGCAATACTTTACGAGACTTTTCTGTTGCAAATTCATTAATTACATCACTCAAATTTATATTATCAAAAATGTCTTGTTCAATTGATAATTTTGCTAACCCAGGATAATCTTTCTTGAAGCATTGCCCTTAATGATTTTTAACTTCCAGAAAAAGATCTCTCGCCAAAAGCTACAGATATAGGCAATGTCAAAACAATTCTTAATGAAATGCTTGCGGCTTACGTTTGAAAGGGTGGAGATTAAATTGTTTTCAAAGTAATGAAAGTAACTTTAACGCTTTAATTTCATTAAACAAATAAGGATTTGAGTCTATATGCTTACGATCCTGATCTGTCAGTCATTCTTCAACAACAAAACAACGTTTTAAAAGATCGCTGTCATTTAATTTAAATATGTTTCGTGTGTATTTATACCTGATCCTAATTAATCCACGAGGAAAAATTTCCTGTAGTTGGCTGTATACCATTACAAAAACATAAAATCCTTTATAAAAGGTATATTAATTAAAATCCCTATACAGGGCTACATCAAAGACAGAACTAGTTTTCAATCGGTTGACCGATCATCATCAGTGCAATCCTAAAATGTGTACAACCAGATAAAATGATGCAAAGTATTTGAAATGTTGACTAAGGTTAAAAATTTTTTATAGGTTATACTCACTTAGAATCTACATGCAAGCCACCAAAGTAAAATTTTTACTTTGGTGGCTTGCATGTAGATTCTAAGTGAGTATAACCTATAAAAATTTTTTAACCTTAGTCAACATTTCAAATACTTTGCATCATTTTATCTGGTTGTACACATTTTAGGATTGCACTCAACATTTCAAATACTTTGCATCATTTTATCTGGTTGTACACATTTTAGGATTGCACTGATGATGATCGGTCAACCGATTGAAAACTAGTTCTGTCTTTGATGTAGCCCTGTATAGGGATTTTAATTAATATACCTTTTATAAAGGATTTTATGTGATCCTAATTAATTTCTCAACTTTTGTTTTAAAATAAATTATTTTTGCAATTTTTGACCCTGGATTTTGGCGCCCGTGTGCATAGCTTACTTTGCACATGCTTATCATGCAGGGGGCCCTGCTTATCAGCCTCAGGGATTTAACCTTCTCTTTTGTGACTTTGTCAAGTTTAGCTATACAGAAACACACGGATTATATTATGAAAAAAAAAACACTTTGTCTCCTTAACCTGCCATTTTTTTTCTAGAATCTGTCATTTGTAAACCACTCGCATTGCAGCTAATCGGCTTATTGTGCATCTTCGATCACTTATGATAACCATTCCAAAAGATTTTGGAACCGTATACGAGTTTATACAGATATAGTGGATAGGTACCATAAATTTTTGGAGGCATTTGGTTGTCTCCAAATAGTGTCTGCTTTCTGCGCTCTAATACCCTACAGTTATGCAAGATATGGTTGATTAGTTTAGCTTATCCATTACAGAGCCTGCAGCTCAAGTTTCCATCACTAGATGATGGTTCATCGGAAGATCCGAGTAGAGTGAATCTCGTCCTACTGCTGAGCTCGCAGAAAGGTTATTGGTTCAAGCAACAACTACTCTGGTGATATTGGTCATGCCACCGGTATATTACCTTATCGATTTACTAATTAATTTTTGATTTGTTTAGTATCTGTTATTTTTCTCTCCATTAGTATAAGATCTCTTTACATTTTCGTTTTGTATTTTGGAGAGATCATTAATAGAACGAGATAGAGGTATTGCGGTTATAAATATGTATATTATACTCATTTTTATATTTTTCACATGTATACTTCTACCTCTGGTTTCTATATAAAACATGCTTTTCTTTCTTTATCTCTCCCTTTCGCGTACCTTTCCCTCCGTCCGTTAATAAGTTTTAAGATTAATAAATTTTTCCTAAAACCCATTTTTATATTCCATATCTCATTGTATGGTGTCCAATATAGGCCAGGAGCCGAAGCTTTTCACCTCGCAATTTTTACAGAATGGATTGATTTGCTTGAAAATTTAAGAATCAGTAGTGGATAGTCCAAGGATCAAAATCTATATGATTCCGAAAGGTGCTTTTACCATGGGGATGGTTGCCACCCCATCTCGGGGGTGAAAATTTTTTATTATATTTTGACCGCAAAAGTTGATAAAAACATTCAGTCTAAGGAAAAAATAAACCATACAATTTTTATAAATTTAACAATTATACAAATAAAATTAATCGTTTTCGATTTATTCGCTATCGAAAGTGTTAGTTTTCTATCTCTCTCCTGTCGTTTCCCCATTACTGAGGATCGTGATTTCTTCCAATATTCCTAACAATGTTTCTCCATTGGTCTCTATCTTCAGCTGCTCTAAGAGCTTCGCAAAATGAGTTTCCAGCTGAATGCTTTATTTGGTCAGACCATCTAGTTGGTGATCGTTCTCTTGATCTTCTCCCCGGAACGTTTCCAGAAACAATTAATCTCTCCAAACTGTCGTCACCTCTGCGAACCACGTGACCAAAGAATTGCAGAATTCGTTGCAGACATATTGTGGACAGCCTTTTTTTAATATTGAGTTCATTTAGAATGGAAACGTTTGTCCTATGAGCTGTCCAAGGTATGCGCAGCATTCTTCTCCAGCACCACATCTCAAAGGCATCAATTTTATGGCGCTCGCATGCGCGAAGAGTCCAAGTCTCTGCTCCGTATAGAAATATTGAGAATACAAGGGCATTCACCAGTCTCATCTTGATATTTTGAGAGATAGATCTATCTTTCCAAACTTTAGTTAGGCGACTCATCGCATTTTTTGCCATACCAATACGTCTCCGAACTTCTGCTTCACAGTTATCATCGTTAGTTATACTAGACCCGAGATAGACAAAGGTGTTTACTATCTGGTATTCCTGTAATATATTAGTCAGTTAAATAGTGTCAAATCTGTCGACCACCATTATTTTTGTCTTAGCTTTATTGATTTTCAGACCAACTCTATTGCTTTCGTACTCAACTCTTCGCAGAAGATCAAACATTTCTTGCTCATTTGCTGCTATAAGTGTAGTGTCATCAGCAAATCTTAAATTGGAGATTTTCCTACCAGCTACTGTTACTCCACCGGCCCATCCTTCTAAAACCATCCTCATGACATGTTCACCATAAATGTTAAATAAGTCAGGTGACAACACGCATCTTTGTCTAACACCTCTCTCGGTCTTGAATTTGTTTGAGAACTTCTGATCTAGTCGTACTGTCGCTATATTAAACTGGTACAGATTTTTAATAAGTGTCACCAGGTGCATTGGTGCGCCCATTTCTATTAAAATTGACCACAGATTTATCCAGCTTACACAATCAAATGCCTTTTGGTAGTAAACGAAGCATATAATCATAGGTACTTGAAATTCTCTAGACTTTTCAATGAGTTGTCTCAGGTTCAGGATTTGTTCCCTTGTACCTTTACCCTTTACAAACCCCGCTTGTTCCTGAGGTATTTGGTAATGTAGATAGGTTTTTAATCTGTTTTTAATGATATGCAACAAGATTTTACTAGCATGTGTTATTAGTGACAGTGTGCGGTAGTTTTCACATCTGGTAGTAGTTCATTTTTTGTGTAGTGGGATATAAATTGAGGTACACCAATCAGATGGCCATTTTCCTGAATTCCAAGCAGCGACACATATAGAATGGATGATATGTAATCCTTTGTCACCTAGTAACTGTAGTATTTCACATGGTATTGAATCAATGCCTGGGGATTTATTTCTGTTTAGTGATTAAATTGCATCTTTGACTTCAGCGAGTAAGACAGTAGGTTCTCTAGGGTAGTCAGAAGGCCACTGATTTTCTGCTTATACCTCGTTATTTTTATATAGCTCGCCACAGTAGTTTCGCCATGTTTCCAATATTTCATCAGTATCGGTCTTTAAATTACCTTCCTTATCTATTACAGACTACGTTTGAGGTTTAAATTCTCTGGTAAGGAGTTTGATCTTCTGGAATAAGTCCCTTGGTTCATTTCGACAGCCATGTTCCTCTATCTCTCTGCATATTTGAGAGATGTAATCAGCTTTATCTTTGCGGCACTGTTTTCTGATTTCTCTCGATATCGCTCTGTATTCATCGTTTGTTCCGTATCTAGTTTTATGTTCTTTTCTGCGTTGAATCACAGTCCACGTATTATCGGATATCCATGGCTTACGGCCAGTGGAAACCGATGCCTCACAGTCTTTTGCAGCCTCGATTACCTTATCTTTGAGATAGATCCAGGTACTCTCAGGGTCACTATCTACTTGGTCTAAAGAAAGAGCATCTTCTAGGTTTTGTTGGAAGTCATTGATTTTTGATGGACTTAGAAACATGACTTTTCTCTGGAGTCTTCTTTTGGGGACTTTAAAACGAAGTCGAACGTTCAATACCAGGAGTTGATGATCACTTCCACAGTCTGCGCCAGGATATGTTTTACAGTTGATGGACGACGACTTCCATCTTGATCTTTTTAGGATGTAGTCTATTTGATTCCTTGTTCGTCCATCTGGGCTGCGCCATGTGTATAATCTCCGTGGATGATGTTGATATAACGTGTTTGTAATTGTAATATGTTGTTCTACACAGAATTCCACTAGACGGTCACCATTCTCATTTCTCTGTCCCAGTCCATTTTTGCCCAGCACTCCTTCAATATTTTCATTAGATGACCCCACTTTGGCGTTCTGTATAGAAAAAATCAATGTTTTTCGATATTACGGTTCACTCAATTTTTGCCGTAGGAAATTTTTTTTCGAACCAAGTTCTTGGGAATTTAATAACCTACAATTTTATATGGAAACACTTTTTTGTATCTCTGATGCTAATCTTTCTATTCTGAAGAAAATGGCATTTTACCAAACTACAAAAATTCGTTATTCGCTTTTAACTCCAGTTTTTTTAAAACTAATCATTCTAAGCCAGTCAAACTTCTAGAATCTATTTATAATACATAAATAAATAAGAATGAATAAGGCCAATGACCAAAATCACCGCTAACTTACATTATTATGCTTCCATTTGGATTTCTCCTTTTTTTTTCAAAAATATATATTGATTTTTTATAACGTAACTTTTTTATTTTTTTATCCTAGAAAGTTTGATAACAAAATAATTTTGTAGGTTTTTACAAGATCTATAAGCCTATTAATATTAAATCTTTTTAAAATCCACAGTCGTAAAAAGAGGTGACTTTGAAAGGGTCGGTAAAGGTGGTTTTTGCATGTTATTACAAGTTTTAATTTCAAAAGCTCACTCAATTTTTGCCGTAGAAAAATTTTTTGTAAACCAGGTTCTTGAGAATTAAATAAGCTACAATTTCATATTTAAACATTTTTTCGTATCTCTGGTGTTAATTTTGCTATTCTGGAGAAGAAGCCATTTTCTTCCAAACTACAAAAATTCGTTATTCGCTTTTAACTCCATTTTTTTAAAACTAATTATTATAAGCCGGTCAAACATCTAGAACCTATTAATAATACAGAAGTAAAAAGACCAAATAAGGTTAATGACTAATTTTAATTAGGGTGGTGATTAAGGGGTTGCTTGGGATCACTTTTTCGCTGAAAAAAATGGGGACTGACATTATATTCATTATAAGTAAAGACCGGATTATATGTTCCTGTTTTGACTGAAATATGTGCATATATATGTCTGAAATATGAGTAAAATATGTTGAAAATATTCCCTAAAAGTTTAAAATATCTTCCAAATATGTGGAATATGTGAAAAACATTTTAAAGTAACAAGAAAATATGCATTAAAAAATGTATAAAAGTTTTATTAAATAACGGTAAGTACATATAGTGACAAAATTAACCTAAATATACGAATGTATACCTATTTAGTACCTACCTATTACTATTACTTACGTTTCTACATTTTATTCCTTCTTATAAAAACAATTCACAATCAAATGTTTTTAAATATTTTCAATAGTAAAATTATGTCGCCTATCCGTTAGTAGTAATTTGTATGTTGAAAATCTTTGTTCAACATCAACTGATGTGATTGGTGCAAACATTAACAATCTCCGCATTTAAATTGGTATTGACATCAAAATCGTCACAAATAATTTGGTTTGCATCCTGTAATAATAATTTTAAATCACTATTTTTCTGTAAAGTTTCAATACATTTTTTATTTATTGATTGTCCAATTTTTCCAGAAACTTCTTCAGCGTTTTCCTTAAATTTCTGAATTAAATTAAGGGACTCTTGTAGTGGAAACGATTCAGTTTCAAGATTGAGGATGGTTTTATGAACAAATTCATAATTCGATTTAATAAAACAAAGCTCATTGTGCAGTGATCTGTTTTCTAAACTTGATTTGCATTTTGAAATCGCACCAATATTTGTTTCTTCAAAACATAAAATTAGTTCTTTTATAGGGAGAAAATGTTCCGCATAAAAACAGGCAGCTTTTAAATATGTTCCCTAACTTGTGATTATACGCTCCGGTGGCAAAGGAGTATTTGGTAATTTTTCTTTATATATCTGAATCCTTAAAGGCGATTTTACAAATATTTTCTTCACGTTGCTAATTAAACTATTAAATTTAGGAAATGAATTTCGAATTTCTTCCGCCACTCTGTCTAAACCATGCACCAAACACGTCACATGAATTAAATTGGGATATAAAACTTTTAGTTGTTGGCCAGATTTGACCATGTATGACGCAGCATCGGAAACTATAAGCAAGATTTTGTTAGCTGGAACAATGTCGGGAAGGAAAAAGTTCATGAATGCATCATTTATAAACCTAACCATTGTTACATGGTTAACTGTGTCAAGCTGTTTACAGCCAAAAATATGTCAAAATATGCCAAAATATGTTAAAAATATGCCAAAATATGTTAAAAATATGCCAAAATATGTCAAACAGTCGAAAATATGTTCAAACCATCAAAATATGTTAAAAAACCGAAAATATTCTAAATATGTAAAATTAAATTAGTGTCAAACGCCTTTAATTATCATAATTCGTCCACATCCTGAAGCGTTTGATTGTATCTTTGATGGTTATCGATATGCAAAAAACATATAATCCGGTCTTTAATTATAAGTCAATTAATTTTTGAGCTAGAGACTTTTTTTATTTCTGGTGATAGATATTTTTAAGTGCTTTAAATTAGTTTTGAACAAGTTGTCCTCGAAAAATGCATAGTTTTCCCGTCTTTTGACTTTGAAACTACAATATTTAGCATTTGACGAAGAGGAGCTAACATTATAATAAAGTATAGCTCGATTACTGTTGGTCCTAAAGAAAATTTGAAAAAACAGTTTTGTTAATTCTTTCAAAAGGTACATTTTTGTTAAGTAAAGTTGTTTTGATAAAACGAAAACTTTTGTAGTTATTAGCAGAAAACTTATTAAAAACATTGATTTTTCGATATAAAACCAACACTTTCGGTAGCGAATAAATCGAAAATTATCAATTTTATCAAAAAAATGTATAGAATATTTTTTGCTTAGAATGAACGTTTTTACCAACTTTTGCGATTAAAGTATAATAAAAAATTTCCACTCCCGAGATGGGGTGGCAACCATCCCCATAGTAAAAGCTCCTTTTGACATGCTATAGATTTTGATCCTTGGACTATCCACTACTTATTCTCAGATTTTCAAGCAAATCGATCCATTCTGTAAAAATTGCGAGGTTTTGTCCTATTTTAGGCTTCATTACTTGGACTAATAATAACTTGAATTTTCCTGTCAGTTTTTTGTAAATTTTTGGAGTTAGTTACTATTACAGTTTATACCTTACAGATTTCTTAGGGCATTGGCTCAAAATTTAGTGGCAATTTATTTTAAATGCATTCATTTTTTTTCGAATACTAAGAAAACTAATTAGTATTTTTGAAAAATTTAAACTCAGAATAAAAGATTGCATTTCATTACGCATAAGTTTTTTTTGAATGAGATATTTGAAATTAAAAATCACACTAAATGTTCTCTCATTTTTCACCATTAAAATAAACATTATAGAAGCTTTCAGGGACTTTAAGCCCTCAATAACAATGCAATCTTTCATTCTGCGTTTAAACTTTTTAAAAATACTTACCTATTAGTTTTCTCAGGATTCGAAAAAAATAAATGCATTTAAAACACATTGCCGCGAAACTTTGCATCTATGCCCTTAAAACCTAACCGCAAACCTTTTCTTAATCATCTGTTTTAAGAAAGTTCATTTTTCCAAGTTTTATCATCTGCTTTTCTTATAGGGTTGGTACTCATTCTGCAATATTTTCTCGCTGTTAAATAGATATCTTAAAGCTTCCTTCTTATGAGTTCCTCTTGCATTGCTTGTGTCCAGTTTTATAAAATTTGAATTTTTTTTATCTTCTCTCAAAGAGTTAAATTCATTGTCATAGCTTTATCATTTATATTTTGTTATTTCTTATAAATTTTTTATACCATCTTAAAAACGTTTCTCTACTTTCACTTATAGTATTAGAAGCGTGGCATATCCGCTCAATAAACTTACACTGTGCTTACACCTAGCAATATAACTTCATATTTTATTGTTTTATTTATTGTTATGACTAGTGGAATGAAATATTGTATTTATAAAGCGAAAATAGTTGGCATACTTTTTTCTAGGTAAAACGTTGGTGGCAACTTTAATATTTTATATTTTTATAAGTGCTATTGTAAATCCTATTTACAACATAGGGAGTGTGCCTTTCCAAAAACGACCTGAATTGTTATTTTAGCGCGTTTTGTAAATACCGGCATCATGCCTTTACCAAATAAAATATTCATGTGCCTATAAACCTGAATTACTTATGGTAGGGGAGCCCAAGCGGGGATTTTTGCAGTAACTCGAGCCCGTCAGATTATAATATGGGGGTATATTTCAAAAATCTGACGATTTGGGCGGGGTGTACGAAAATGGGTGAGTCACAAAGTTTCACAAGAAAAAAGCGAATATTTCGCGAAATGCACGATATATCTAAAAACTAAAAAATACGTGCTCAATAGTTGTCAAAGATCTATCGAATGATAACAAAGACGACTCTCCACGGAGAGGGGTGGGAGGTAAATTTTAAATACGAATCCCGCGATATTTCGCGAAATGAACATCAAATCGAAAAACTGAAAAATACACTTATTCAATATATTTCAAAAATCTATCGAATGGCACCCAACACGACCCCCACGGAGGTGGGATGGGGGGTTACTTTAAAATTTTAAATAGGAGCCCCATTTTTTATAGCAGATTCGGATTCCTTACGTAAAAATAAGTAACTTTTATTTGAAACATTTTTTCGAATTATGGATAAATGGCGCTATAATCGGAAAAACGATTGTTGGAAATGGAAAATTAAATTAAAAATGGAAAGTCCCCACTAAAATGGAAAACTTTACTTAACTTTTTTTGGTTTTAGAACCTACTCTTCACAACCCAATAGGTCCCCAAAGCGCTCGAGTGACTGCACATTTAGCATACTTTCCTCCCCTACTATTATAATTCAGATACTACTATAGATGATATATTTCTCCAACTTCTAACTTCTTGTTTTAGACAATGTTTTAGACACTTGTTTATGACAACCAGAGCCGAGCCTACTACATTCTGCTGATCTGTTTGCTCCAGATGTTTCGTCATTAAGTAGAATGAGAGCAGCTTCTTTGATTTTTATATTTTTTATGTCTGTTTCTTTCATGTCTTTTGATGCATATTTCCATTGTATTATGTGCTGATTGTCCCAGGCATGTTTGCATATCTGTGATTTATCAAAGCCTTTGTTTTTAATGTATGGTTCATGCTCGTTTATATTAGCGCGGTCTTGCGGTTAGCCCACATATACATTCAAGTTGTTGCGTACAAAAATGAAGAAATCTATTTAGCATTCTTAGATACGAAAAAGGGTTTAATATGGTGGACCGGGCAGTATGGAGAACAATACTGCCGTCCTTAGGAAAAACACCGCATATGCAAAAATTATGAAAATTGAGTTAGGAGCGAAAATTTGATCTAGAGGGTTTATATTACATGATTATTTAAAAAAAGTATAGTATTTACAACCCCAACTATATATTCTGAAAGAAATAATAAACCTAGCATCTACAAAAACATGCGTGGAACTAAGGAAAAACCCCGCAACTACAACATTACTTAGGTAAAACCCCGCATATACTTGTCGGAGCCTGCAGTTACTGTGTTTATTCTAAGCAATACCCAATTGCGGTGTTTTTGCTACGTAATTGGCGCGGTTTATCAATTTATTTACTTTCTTTTCAACTTGTGTATGGTGCGATTGTGTTAGTTTGTGTCTTAAGAAACAACGTAAAATTTTTAATGTTGAAAATCAAGTAGAGTAAGTAGTCTAGATTAAAAAAAATGCTTAAATACTTTTTTTTTAATTTGCTTAAAAAGTTTTTTTTGTAGGTACATAAGTTAAAACAATTTAAGATGTTTTAATCATATTCATTGAATTTGTAAAACAACATAATAATTTAATTCACCTACAATTACAGTTCCTTGTATATACATACATATTGTAAATTCTGACGCTATAGCTGCTCAAGATATTTGTATTAAGTATTTCGAACCAGGACACACCTTCATGTCCGCCGATAGTTTCCACATCAGGTGGAACTGTTTAAAAAAAGAAAAGAAAAACCTACGATTTTAATGATTTTGTGACAGCTGTTGGAAAGGCAAGTTTAAAAAAGGTTACAATAAAAAGAATGCAGTATACAGATTTTTTAAATGGGAAAATTTCGCGTCACAAACAAAAATTAAAAAAATTGAGAAACGTCCTTACTTGGCGAAAATAACAAATTGTTGCCAACAGGGGATTATTTTCTCTAAAAAGTACAAGTTAACAAATAAATCCGATAGTATGTTTGAAATAACTTTTCTTCAAAATAAAGTTTTAAATAAAAAACTTCCCAATCCTCAGGCATTTACATCTCCTTGTGGAGTATCAAAAAATACAAAAGAAACCCTTATTAAAAATCTAAAAATCATAATGCCTTCAAATAGATTACAATTTTGAGAAAACCTTGAGTAAGATAAGAATTAATAAAATGATTTCTTTGTATATTTAATTTTGTTTTATTTTTTTTTTAATTTTGTTTGTTAGGGTTTAATCGGTATAATAAATGTGTTTTTTTTTTATTAAATATGTAGATTTAATAAATTATTCAAAAACTCATTTTGTTGTTTAACTACATATATTTTATGTAACATGCTAAAAAAAACATCGCATATACATAACATCCGTAGATGCTGTAGTTTTACTTAGCAATTCCTAATATTACTTACAATTTTTTTCCCAGTATCTGCCATAGTAAGGATAAATTACTGCTACTTTTTTTAAACACAGTTTATTTACAGACTTATTGATATAAAGTTAAATCGTTTCTAACCGCATTGTTGTAACAATTTTAGCACCTTTTAAAAGTTGCAGATTCTTTGAAGTCCATTTACTCATTTTTATAAATACTGTAGATGCGGTGGTTTTCCTTAGGAGGGCAGAATGGAGTAGATGAAGAACTGTTGAAGGTGGTATATAGTCTGTATGAAAATACTAATAACCAAGTAAGAACGGGCAGATTGCAATTGCGCGCAGCGGTCAGGGTTCTCAACAGGGTGTCTAAGCCAATGGTGCAATTGCGCGCACGTCTTTAAAAAGGTATGCTGTGATTGCGCGCAAAGTCGTAAATTATAGTAAACGGAAGTTTTATTTACTTCTTATTCGTGTTGAACGGAAATTTTGCTAATTTTAAAAAATTAAGATAATAACAAGTGAATACTACATTGAAATAGTTGTGATAAAAAAAACTAAATAGTGTTTCTTTTATAATTAATATTTATTGTATTAAATAATGTACATATGTTGACATTTAATTTGAACATGCCTTATAACATATAGTTTTAACAAATTACATATTTTAATGTTCTTTCATAATTAATATTTTTAATTTTTTCAATTTTTTCAGTACAATTTTCAAAGGAGGAAGACCTAACCCTTCGGTCCAAACCTAACTTTCGGGTATTAGAGCTCAGGGGCGTCATTTGATAGGGGGCAGGGGGGGCGTTTGCCCCCCCTGGCCCTGAAAATTACTGAAATTTAGAAAAAATAGATCAATTTTGTATTATGTTTGCATATAAATGTATTGTATATATAATGCTTGCCCCCCCTATCAAAATTTCAAATGACGCTCCTGTTAGGGCTGCTGATATATACCGCTGCGCGCAATCACAATATACCGTTTTGTTTACCTGCCTTAATCCTTCCGTTGCGCGCAATCACAGCAACCCTCTTAAAGGAAAATTTGAGTACCCCAGGAGGTATTTGACCGCTGCGCGCAATCACAACCCACCCGTAAGAACAAGAAACAGAACTTTAAATTTTTTTTAAAATAACGATGGAGTCAGACAAGGTGCTGTATTGAACCCATTATTGTTTGTAAGCATGATGGACCAAGTAATAAAAGCTTGCTGGCCAAAAATAAAAAAATATATTGCAGGATATGAAACATGACAGTAATCAAAGTAGAAGCTTGCGTATTTGCAAACTATATAGTTCTTATAGCAAAAATAGAAAAAGACATTCAAACGAACATGACAATGTGGACAGAAGAATTAAAATTTTACAACTTAAGAGTAAACACGAGAAAAAAAAGTAAAAGTAGTAACAAAAAACAATACCAAAGTAAACATTAAGGTTCAAGGAAATAGAATCGAACATATAGAAGTATTCAATTATTTAAGGATAAGTTTGAATAATAAAGGGACGCAAAAAGACTAGATATGTGCTAGAATAAACTTAGCAACTAATAGAATATATCACGCACTAGGCAAAAACTTCTTGAACAGAAAAGAAATAACAACAAAAACAAAAATGATCGTATGTATTCCAAACAGTGTACCAACCTATATTAGCCTACGGGGCAGAAAACTGGCTACGCGACGAAAAACAAACAAAGCGACTGCAAGCAAATGAAATGAAATACTTGAGAAAAGTGCTGGGTGTTAGAAGAACAGATCGAAGGATAAACTAAGACATTAGACAAGAACTAGAAATGAAGTCACTAAAGGTTAAATCAGAAGAAAAGAAACTGAAATGGTGGGGACACGTGATCAGAATGAACGAAACTAGACAGGTGAAGAAGATATGGGAAGCTAGAAAAATAGGAAAACCCCGTAGAGGACGAGCAAGAAAAACATGGAATAATAGCATAAACTAGATTCTCGAAGAAAGAGGAAAGACATGCAGTGAGGCGAAGGAGCCTAGCTAGAGACAGAAAAGAGTGGCGTAAATTTGTAGAAAAAATTTATGTCGTATGTATGTATTTCGAATATGGTATGTATGTGATGTTGTACTGATTCCTAGACCTTTTTATTTCTTCGATAAGCCCTTCACATATATGGTATTTTTGTTATCTTTGAATCCCTTCGTGAGAGTATTTCTGGATTGCTTGTTGTGTTTTGTTGTTTTCTTTCTTCTACCTTGTAAAATTTTGTTGGTAAATGACAATGGGTAATTATTTTTTTTTAAGCCTTTGTTAGCAGGTTTTTTCTTGTTGAAATGGATTTTCATTAGAGCAGGTCTTTTGGGCTCTATCATATATTGATTTGATAATAATTGGCCTGTTGATGTTTACGTTGTGGTTTGAGTGGTAACTTAAATATATCTGTAGGTGTGCACTAGTTTTCTGTAATCTTTAGTTGCATACCCTATATCATGTCTTGTTATTAACATATCCAGCAACAATTTTCTGTGATTTCTCTAAAGCATTCGATTGTGTAAACCATAACATCTTGACTGACTAATTACAGCACTATGGATTTAGGGGAAAGGCTCTTAAATGGCTTAAATCATATCTTAATAAAAGAAGTCAGTTTGTAAGGGTTGACACGAAGACGTCTTCTTGCATGTCATTAGAATGTGGGGTACCTCAGGGTTCAGTTCTAGGCCCTATATTGTTTCTGATATACATAAATGATATCTCTAGTCTGAACATTAAAGGTAAAATATGTCTCTTTGCAGATGATACTAGTATTACTTGGAGTAACACGGATATTATGGATCTTCGCAATACCATAGCTACAGACCTAGTCACCATTAAATCGTGGTGCGATTCGAATCTCCTGTTATTTAACGTTTCTAAAACTAAAGTCCTACCTTACAACAGTATGATGCAACCTTTAGTACTTAATAACAACAGTCTAGAGGTAGTTGAATCGGTGAAGTTCTTAGGGCTTATTGTGGATAAGTCTCTAAAATGGAACTTGCACATTGATGCCTTACACAAAAAATTAAGTTCTGCTTGTTTTGCGCTAAGATCAGTTTCTACGAAAATGAATTTGTCAACATCTAGGACCGTTTATTATGCCCTTTTTGAGTCTCATCTTCGGTACGCCCTTCCATTCTGGGGTACGTGTTGTGCGACTCAATTTGAGCGTATTTTTAAACTACAAAAGAGAGCTCTTCGTTACTCCCTGAGACTCAATAGCAGAGTTCATTGCCAAGAATTCTTTAAAAAATTTAAAATATTAACTCTTCCTTCTTTGTTTGTTTTTGAATCCGTTTGTTTAATCCGCAAACATGCATCAGAAGGTCCAGAGAGACCCACTCACAACTATCCCCTTAGAAACGTGGAGCATAATCTTTATCTGCCAACCCCACGGTCTGAGCTGGTTAAGTGCTCTATACTTTACAATTAGAGAAAAATGCACAATCACCTGCCATCTAACATCAAATCTATTACAGCATTTCCCGCTTTTCGCAAGGCCTTGAAAGCTTATTTGCTAGAGAGAGCTTTTTATACAGTGAATGACTTTTTTATAAACGATTTGAATTCAGCAAATTGACTTGCAGGATTATTACTTTCGAGTACTTTTGTACATATTTGCAGCGGCATAGAACTTTTGATTTACTTTCCCTTTTCCTTGTTCGCCTTCTTTTTGCTCTGACGTTGTATACATATTGTTTGCAAAATTTTTAATTTTTTAATGTGTACTTAATAACTGTAAAATTATATTAAGTAGTATAACTCACGCCATTTACTTGGTGTCTGTTTCTGTTTTTGTTTTGTTTGTAGTTTTTTATTATTTTTTGTTTTTTATTGTATTTTTTTATTTTGTATAAGCTTTGTCCACAAATTGGTAAAATTTTATGACAATAAAGCATACCTTACTTACTTACAGAAAAGAAAGTAAATTACTGTTTCCTTTTTCCATTGTGAATTATATTGGTTTATCTTTACCTACTGTTGATGTTCATCTGGTATCGACATCTTCTTATCTCATTTTTTTTACAAGAATTTATGAAAAAAATATCACACTGGCCAACTTCAAATACTAAATTCTACTAATCATTTTAAACCGGATATAATAGCATACTTGAATTCTCGAAAACCTCTTTTACACAGCAACAATTTTTTTAACCCTGAAAAATACGAAGGCACAAAAACATTTATCATCAACATTAAGTGCAAGCAAAAAAATACCATCAAACTGAAATCATGACAAATATGCGAACCAATAAATGTAAGAGAATATTCTTATCATGTTAAGGTATATGTTCAGTTCTTAAGAAATACGAAAACAAACCACCCCAAAAACTGCTCGCTCCGAAATATATACCTACCTGTCCAATGTACAATGTAGAACGCAACCTACAATTTGTGTGAAAGCTTCATTAAGCCTCTTTGTTACTGTACTACCTGTATTGCATTTACTTGACCGGATATGCTCATTAAGCCGCAATGGTAAATCGGTTGCTCTATACATGTAATTTGATATTGTCCAGGAATATGAGACCTCGTATTTCCTATTCCTATAAATTTACAGAGGTATTAGTATTCATAAAAGGACGCTCATGAATTTCACTAATAATGGACCAAAAGTGACATTTTTATAAATATGAATATAGTAAAAGAATGTGGAAGGATTTTAAAAGAAACAAAATTAAAAATCTACGAAGCTATTTGCCCATGTCTGGTTGGAATTGAGAAGATTCAAAAAAACAAAAGAAAATGAAAAAAAAAAAGCAAAACCAACAAGAAAACTATTAAATAAAATTAGAAATGATTTAAAATGCATTTTAATTGTCACATTACGGACTTTTGGAATACTGCTTCATCTTAACATGGAACCGAGAAACATAGAAAAAGAAAAGGTGACTGAAATAAATAATTACCAGAGAAGTCTAGTTAAGTGCGGAGATGGATGATGTGTATGAATACCAATATGAGGTGAAGAGGTTATTCCCAAAGAGTGCACGAAATAATTAATGATCAAACTGCCAAAAAAAGGGTGATGTGAGCAAATACTACTAAAGCGGAAGTAACATTAAATTGACTTTTACTAAAGGCAAGCGTCCACAGGTCCGCATCGTACGCATCGGACGCATCGTTTGCATCGGATTAATTTTTCATACTGCGTCCACTGTATCGGCAGCGATCGGATTACCGATGCCACTACCTGCTAGGGTAGAAAAATTACTAAGGTAGACTTTAAAATTGGTTGTTTATTTATTTATCGGTTGTTTATTAATTGGTTGTTTATTTAATTTAATAATTAATTTATGCATATTAATTATATTTATTAGTATGATATTTTAATGTAGGTATCTGTTTAGTAATAAAAAATCCACAAAAACGTAAAATGTATAGTTCTTTTTTAAATATCTACAAAACGAAAGATGCTAGGTACATACAACCTGATATTAAAAGAAAGCTTGTAATATTTACTACAAAATGCAATACTAATTAATATACAATATACAGGGTGTACCATTTAAAAAAATGAAAAAAAAATGTATTTGCAAAAAGTGATCACATTGTATTTTATATTGATATACCATATACCTATGTCAAAGATAATAAATTATTTAAAAATTACACTATACTGATAAAACACTCATATTTTATGTCATTTTAAATATTTCGAAAACTATTAACTTTGGACCTATAAAACCTTACACAAACTCTACATGTTTTTAAAAAATAGATTCAAAAATTATTTGTAAACATTTTTTTATCGGCATAGTAATATTACAGCTTACACACCAATTCTCTCGGTAGACCGCAAGCTATAGCAGAAACACGATGGTAGACCGCATAATAGCACCCATTTTTCTAAGTAATTATACATTTGAATATAAAGGAATACACAAAGCTGTTATACAATTTGATTTAAATGGAAAATAGTAACTACATCAGTAAAAAAGTTTCTTTAAAGATTAATTAAATGGGTCATTCCATTTCAAATCACTCAATTTTGGAGCAAAATAAATTTTGGACCTCCGATTTGTCTGAAAATTGGTATATAGCTTCTGCGGGACGTAAAAATAAGATATTTAAGGTCAAAAAATCTTCTTCTTTTTTCTCAAAATGTTATTTTATGCAATTTTACAGTGATTTGGTGTTTATTTAAACAAATTTGCATTTTCTGTCGTAAAGTATCAATGAAAAACAAAATATTTTAATAGAAAGGACTCAAAAATGTCATTATATGGCATTATAACAAGTTACTTTGATTCAAAACAAGCTTTTGATCAAATTTTATGGTGTAGAAAACGTTAAAATATGATCTTTTACATTTTTCTCCATTCCCAAAACACATCATAATTGATTTGGCTGAAAATTTGCCCACAGATAGACAAAACATAGGACTTTAAGTTTTAAGAAGGATTTGAATTATATTATAATACCAAAAAGTAAGTACAATTAACTCGAAAATATCGACCTCACGACAAAAATTGTTAAAAATAAACTGTAATAATGGTAAATATGATTTATTTGGAACAATTTCAGTTCCTAACATTTTTGCCGAAAAGTTAAAAATGGCGGAGATATTGAGCAAAACAGGTTCTCCTTTAAAATCAAGATGGCGGCTAACGTAACGGAGGAATTCATTCGTGATTTTAAATTTAGGCTACTATTGACTCCCCTAAAGATCAGAAAAATAAAATTTTGGGCAGCTCGGCATTTAAGGTCAAATGCTATCCCGACTGGACTAATATATACTTTTAAGTCTGATATTACTACATGTAACTTTTTTGGTATTGTAATATAATTCAAATCCTTCTAACCACTTAAAGTTCTATCTTTTGCATATCTGTGGGCAAATTTTCAGCCAAATCGATGATGATGTATTTTGGGAATGGAGGAAAATGTAAAAACTTGCTTTGATTCCAAATAACTTGTTATAATGCCATATAATGACATTTTTGAGTCCTTTCTATTAAAATATTATGTTTTTCATTGATACTTTACGACAGAAAATGCAAATTTGTTTAAATAAACACCAAATCACTGTAAAATCGCATAAAATAACATTTTGAGAAAAAAGAAGCAGAAGATTTTTTGACCTTAAATATCTTATTTTTACGTCCCGCAGAAGCTATATACCAATTTTCAGACAAATCGGAGATCCAAAATTTTTTGCCTGAGTGATTTGACATGGAATGTACCAAATACTTTATTTGGTTTTTAACTACTTGTAACACACTTTGGTTGCTTTTTCATGTTTTGTGAGGGACAATAAAATGTCTCGCATCAATTTTACACTTCTCTCAGAAACATCATTAACAAGTCATAATATTTTTTTAAAAGTTCATTGCTCATTGCTGCGATAGAAAAATGTGTTGTTTTTTTTTAACGAGAATAATTTTCATAGTTAGATACTCAAGATATCTTGAAAAAGACTAATAAACATGAAAAGTGAGTAATATTTATGACATTTTAATCCCCATAATCAACTTATCATGGGTTGTAATATTTTTTTCTGAATATACCTATATATAAAATAACAGTTAAAACTGAGTTTACTTGTTTCATTACGGACAAGACGATCGTCAAAATGCAAATAGCCGTATATTAGCTCCCACTGGCCCAAGCGAAATTCCGTGGGGTGCGTCCACTGATCGGCATTCCGAATGATTCATCGGCACGCATCGCAAAAGTTGCCTCTCGGAGCAACCCTTCGGCATTCCTGATGGTGCGATCCGTACGATGCGGGTCAGTGGACGCAGGTACATAAGTTTTTGTACAAGGCAAACTAAAATCTGTTGCGTACGATGCGTCCGATGCGTACGATGCGGGTCTGTGGACGCTTGCCTTAAATCAACATGCACTATTCTTGTTCCTACCCTGCCATATACTCAGAGTATTACATGTGTTTTATTTGACAAACACGAACGATTAACCATAAACAAATTTGTCTGCTGGGACATAACGTTTTGGAATGAAAGAGACCAGGAACAATTACCGAAATTAGAAAACGTAGATATGTATATCAGTAGTCCATTGAAATGTTACATTTAGGGTTGTATTTCTTAGAGGAGTCAATTTTATTTTTTTAATGTGTAGGGAGGTTCAGTAGAAGCTTAAGTTCAAGTTTTTGGGGTCGCCACCCTTGTCCCCCGGCCGCAATATTGGAAAAAGGGGTGCAAAGGGCTTTCGCGCTGTATCTTCTAAACTAGCACTTCTACAGAAAATTTAATTACAAAATAAGAGAAAATTTTATAAGAAGTTTCCTTTTGGAGGTTATAACTTTTTTTCCGTTCATTTCACAATAAAATAACATCATACAGATTTTGTAGAGGATTTTGAATGACAATTTTCGGACATCTTGGATATTAAAGCACCCTATGTAACGCACAGCTGAATGTGGCTGAATTTTTATGTTTGTGGGTCACAGTGTTGCCATGCTGTTTTCTATATATTTCTTTCATAATTTCAATCAATGTTAAATGTACCTACAAGAATAATAGAATAGTAACGTTTACTTCTCCGTCATTATACTAGGTAAAATGACAAATGAGGTGTCAAATGAAAGCTTATAATCCAAGGGTAGTACTAAATGTGAGAAATTAGACTTAGATTGTCTGTCCCTCAAAAAATAAGCGTTATATTGGGGATTTCTAATGTTGACATTAAAAGTTGCACTATTTTTTTTTTCTATAAAACAATTTGATCTAAAACTTACCAGAAAACTTCTTTGTACTCTTTACTTTAAAATGAACGTGATAGAGAAGCTAAATTTTAAACTTCGTCACACAACTTTTACGATTAAACTTTGCAATGCATAAATCCGCACCTTTTTCTTTGAAAAATTCATAACCTTTATCATGATAAGAATAAAAACTTGAGGCAGATACCTTTGTCTTCAGAAATGTTACAAATTTCAGAAAAAAATATTAAAATGGAACAGAGTTGTAGCGGGGTAAACGCAAAAAAAACGTGATTTCTTTTTTTTTATTTTTAGGTTAAAATTGCGATTTTGACAATGTTCCCCCACATAAAATTCAAAATAAACTTCATTTTCGTTTTCAGCACCCTCGAAAATATAAAGTATGAATAAAATTAGCCATTCATCGCTCTGTGGTCAGTATCTCGAAAACTAAGCGCTTTTTGAGGGTGTCACGCTCGTGTATAATATCACAAAAATTGTAACATGATAATATGAAAAAATAGAGGATACGGCAACGATGTCACAAGTGATGGTCGGATCGAACGCCAAAGTCTACACAGACATATTAGGGTGCTTTAATATCCAAGATATCCCAATTTTCACTATAAAGTTGTTTAATTTTATTTATTATCTAGGTTTTACAGCGCTCCAAACTTGACCAGATTCTCGAATTCTCATAGGAGTAGAATAAAAACAATACTTATCTATCTATAAATTAGGCGAGCGGCATCTACCGTTATGCCGACCACTAAAATCAAATTTAAGGTGAATGACCAATTTTGGTCTATTTTTATGTTTTCGAGGTCGCTGAATCCGAATATGAAGTTTATTTTTATCTAGAGTTGGTGGAACATGTTCAAAAATTAAATTTTATACAAAAATGACAAAAATCAATTTTGATGATTTTTCAAATTTACTTCGCTGTATCTTTGGTCGCTGTAAATACTTCCTTTTGAAAATTTTACTGTCATTTTTGAAGTATGTAGATAACAATGAAATTTGTCCAAAATGTTTAGAAACATTACAAAAGGAGTTGTTAATTTTAAACATTTTTTCATCATATTTCGTTAGTTTCATGTTTACTTAAAAAAGTTGAGTGACAAACTTTTTAGTTTATAATTTTAACCAACACAAAAATAAAATATAATTCATGAAGGTTTTTGGAAAATTTTAAGTCAAAATATACAATAGAAAAAAAGTTATGTTACTTCATAGACAAGCGGCACACCCCAAAAATCGCTTATATCTCGGATACCTGACCACGGTGTGGTGAATGGCTAATTCTGATCATACTTTATGATTTTGATATCAAAAATCGTTTTTTGCTCTTTTTAAGAATTTTGCATTTTGCGGTTGCGTCATTCTTCTTTTGAACCGGCGAATTTGTCCTCAAACAACTTCTTGGGCCTTTTCTATATTATATGCTTAGGGTTATAAGTTTTATAGTGGGGAGAAAGGTCAAAAACAGATTAAAAATTGCATAGGATTGTTAAAAACATAATAAATTGTATGAATAAAATATATGTTGATAGAAAAGTAAGCCTAACTTTTATTTTTATTGTATCCCTATTAGCATTCGAGAATCTGGTCAAGTTTGGAGCGCTGTTAAACCTATATAAATAAATAGAATTAAACAACTTTATAGTGAAAATTGTTCGCTGAAAAAACCCTCTACAAAATTACTATAATGTTATTTTATTTTAAAATAAACTGAAAACAAGTAATAACATCCAAAAGGAAACTTGTTAAAAATTTTTTACATATTTTGGTTTATAACTTTTTTATTGGCCACTTGACGATAAAAAGTAATAGAAACAAAATTGTAGAAAATTTAATTTGCTACATTTTGTGTTTTATTAGATTTTCCGTAGGGTTGGTAGTTTACGAGATATAGCGCGAAACCCCTTTGCACCCCATTTCCAAGATGGCGGCCGGGGGTCAAGGGTGGCGACCCCAAAAACTTGAACTTAAGCTTCTACTGATCTTCCCTACACATTAAAGAAATAAAATTGACTCCTCTAACAAATGCAAGGTATGGCTTAAAAAATGTAACATTTTAATAGACTACAGAGTTATATATATATATATATATATATATATATATATATATATATATATATATATATATATATATATATATATATATATATATCGGTTTTAAAACGTTCTCCTACGTCTTCCGATGCCTAGTCGCCATTCACTTCGGTCCATCCAAAGGTCTTCATCCAATTCTCTTTCTCTCATTTCTCGATTTATGCCTTCTCTCCAACTAAGGCGGGGTCTTCCTCTTTTTCGTCTACCATGAGGGGTCCACCTTAGGATTTGTTTCGGGAGTCGTTCTTCGGACATTCTTTGTACGTGTCCATACCATCTAAGCTGTTTGGTACTAATGTCATCTACTATTGTGTGTTTCACATTCATTATTTCTCTAATTCTGTTGTTGGTTACCCTTTCTAATCTTGATTTTCCTGCTGAGCGCCTCCAGAAATCCATTTCTGTTGCTTCAAGTTTTCTCTTGTATCTTTCTTTAATTTGCCATACTTCACTACTGTAAGTGATTATACTCTTAACAATTGTATTGTATATTCTATGTTTGTTGTTGTTTGATATTGACTGGTCCCACAGGATGCTATTGAGAAGGGTAATTGCTTTTCTTCCCTGGTTGTTTCTTTCTTCTATCGTCCGGTCTACGCTTCCTTCTTGTGTGATGGTCATACCCAGGTATTTATATGCGTCGCAATGTTTAATAATTTCGCCATTCCCCAGTGTAAGGTCCTGCTGTGTCCCACCGATACACATATATTCGGTCTTCTTTATGTTTATTTCCAAACCACCTTTTTTGTACTCCTCTATTAATTTCCTTGTCATATATTCTATAACATCGTAGTCTTGCGTTAGTACAAGTTGGTCGTCTGCAAATGACAAAGTGTATATTGTATTGTTGCTGATCGGTAATCCCATGTTTTTGCATTTGCGTTTCCAAAGTTTTAGAGTTTGTTCGAGGTAGATCTTAAATAATGTCGGTGAAAGGCAGCACCCTTGTTTTAGGCCTTTGCTAATTTGGAATCCTCTCGATAGCCTGCTTCCAACTTTCACCCTTGATGCAGTTTTGGTATACAATTGTTTCGTCGCTGTTATTAAATTTGCGCTTATATTCGTTTTCTCTAATGCTCCCCATAGTTTGTTTTGTGGGATGCTATCATACGCTTTTCTTAAGTCCACATATAACAGATGCACCTCCTGGTTGACGGCCAGTTTCTTCTCAATAATCTGTGTAATACAAAACAGATGGTCAACCGTTGATCTCCCTGCCCTGAATCCTGCCTGTTCTTCAGCTTCTATATCTTTATATTCGTTTTCGATTTTATTTTTAATCAGTTTTCCGTATATTCGGCTGATCGAGTTCGTTACAGCGATGCCTCTGTAGTTGTCACATTGATCCCGTCTGCCTTTTTTATGTATGGTGGATATCCATGATGTCTTCCATTCTTCTGGGATTTCCGCTCCGTTGATGCATCTTTGAAAGAGTTTAGCCAGGTTTTCATAAAATTTTGTTGTGCCATATTTTATTAGTTCAGCTGGTATGTTCCCTGGTCCTGGTGCTTTGTTATTTTTTAAAAACTTACATACTTCTTCTACTTCTTTTGTTGTTACCCGTAATGGTGAGGCTAAGATATTTACATTGCTGGTATCACTGTTATTTAAAAATTCCGCTCTGTCCTCATTTAGGAGTTCTTCAAAATATTCGTCCCATTGATCCGGTGTGATTGTTGATATTATATCTCTTTTCTTTTCCTGTCGTAGCGATTTTAATACTTTCCAACTTTCTGTACTTCTCCGTCCTCCTAAATGTGTGTTAATCATGTTACACTTTTGCTCCCAAGCCTCATTCTTCTTTTGGCATATCATTTTTCGCACTTTAGCTTGGACCCTCTTGTATTCTACCTTATCGGCGTCGGTCCTTGTGTTCAGAAATTTTTTATACTTCTCTCTTTTATTTTTAATCTCTTGTTCTATTTCTTCGTCCCACCAATACGGAGTTTTTCTGTGGTTTTTTATTTGGAGTCCGAGGGCCTCTGTTGCTGCTTCCTGAAGACATGTTTTTATATAATGATAATGCTCTTCATTGCTGGTAAATTGCATGGTTTCTAACTTTTTATCTAATCTACTCCTGTATAAATCCCTCACGCTTTCTTGTTCTAAGCTGTTTAGGACTACAGAGTTAACAGAGATAAAAGGGAAAGGCCAAGGAACAACTCGTTACGCACAATACATCCTAATATAGTGGTAAACTCAAACAAGACAGTTAATACTGGAACTGGAGCTAACATGGAACTTAACCTGAGCGAACACTGGAACAGTTCATAACTTGGTTTTATGTAAACTGAATTAAGGAAGAAAAATGTATTATCTATATTAAACGTGGCTCAATGAAGGACGTTCAGCACAAAATCTTTAGTAGTACAAGAGTATTCAATTGGCTAATTAGATGAAATGTTATCAGTAGTAATTGCACGAGAGCTCTAAAATTATCGATTTGTTACCCAAGTGACACTTTGATAGTTTTAATTTCACGACCCGAAGGGGAGTGAAATTATGTCAAAGTGGCACGAGGGCAACAAGTCGATGATAATTTTAGAGATCGAGGGTAATTCGCTGAGATTATTTTATGAATAAAACTGTCTTTTTAAATAATTTTAACTAATATTTTATCGATATCTTCACCTGAATATTTGCTTAACGTATTTCTTGGTGTTTTCTGTGACAAGTTGTAAAATATTAATTGTCATTAATGTCACTGAATGTTCATTTTTGCATAGTAACGAAGGGCATCTGACGTAATGCTTGACGATGGGATATTATTAAAAATTATTGGGTATAATATCACAACAGAGTAAGAATAAATTGAAAATAGTGCGACAGTTTTTCGAAAATTTGTTGTCTGGCAATAGACACGAGAGCCCGCATGGCTCGGGTGGCTATTGCCCAATGACAACAAATTTGAGTAAAAATGCAACATAATTTTCTTATTTATTGTTACTGTGGTGTGATATAGGTAAGATTATTTTTTAATACGTATATTATGGATATTTTCTTAAATGTGACAGTTGTCAAAACTAGGAAACTGGTTGCCATTAAACCAGGGGCTCCCACACTTTTTTGTACCACGCCTTTGTTGTACCCCTTTTGTTGAAATGAAAGCTTCTCGCGCCCCCCCTTTACAATAAATTGTATGCGCCAAAATAGGAACAAAACAAAACATTTATTTATTCTGCCATAAGATACAACAATATCAGTTTCCATAAAATACAAAAATTATTAATAAAAAAAATAGATTAGGTTGGTTAGTGAGATGGATGTGTTTGCGTTTTATTTACTAGTATGCCTATTCGTGGCTGAGTTTTAGTAAGTGCACAGCACAAGTCACTAGCAACATCAAGTTTATTCCGATACTTTGTTCTATTTGCCACAAGTGTTGAAAATCGCACAGTTACTTGAAAAAGGCAAATATAAATGAAGAGCTTCCCGTGATACACTAAGATACATTTTGAAATATTTTAACCAAAATGAAGGTTTGTCAATTATAACAAATTATTTGGCAGGGGAATCATGCAAAAAATCATTTGGATTTATTTGCAATAAAGCATCTTCTTGAAGTGATTCAGGCAGGGAGTCTATGTTGACATGGAATGGATCAGTTGACATTCTGTAAATAAAATTGTCACAAGTGTTTGGGAAGTATTTCTGGAACTCTTCAATTAGGCTCTCCAAATGGTTTGATATTTGGATTTTCAAACTTGATCCTTCATAAATGTCCTTGAAGCATGTTTCTTCTAAGATTGGCTCTACTTTAGAAAAATTTGAATAATTTCAGGGGTTTGCTGATATTTTACGCCTCCAAAGTTGAGTAATTAAGCCTCCATTACAATGAGTAACTACTATATTTGAGTCTCCACCCTGCAGTTTTAGGTTAAGGCTGTTCAACGAGTCAAAGATGTCTGACAAATAAGCCAATATTACTTGGGTACAATGTTTGTTGAAGGCCATGTTTAGCTCATTTTGCTTTTGATGTTCCGAGTTGATTACTTCATCTCAAAGGTCAAATAATCTTGCCAACATGTTTTCTTTTGAGAGACATCGTACTTCTGTATGAAGTAGCAGTGTTTTAGGATTACTTTCTAAATCTTCACAAAGAGTTTGAAACAGTCGAGTATTCAACGCACTGTTTTTATGTACTTCACTACTTTAATACACAACTTTAAGACAGCCATAAGTTCATTTGGAAGGGTTTTTGCTGCCAAGGCTTGTAGATGTATAACACAATGTATCCCAATCATATCAGCATTTTTCTCTATTACTAATTGCAAAGAGCCTGAGCGAAAACCAAGCATTGAAGGTGCGCCATCTGTACATAAACTGATCAGTTTTTGCAAAGAGAGTTCATGTTTGTCAAAAACCTCTCACACTGCTTTCATAACATTAATAGCTTTTGTCGTGGTCTCCAGTCTCCAACTCTGTAGAAAAGAGTAGCTCCTCTTTTATTCTTTCGTTTTGAATATACCGAACATAAACAATTAACTGAGAACATTGTGCTATGTCAGTACTCTCGTCTAGCTGAATAGCAAAAAATGGCGATTATTTTACTGCATCAACTATCTGGTTTTGTATGTTTTCGGTCATATCATCAATGCGGCGTTTCACAGTGTTGTCAAAAAGAGGTATTTGAGATAACTTTTACTTACTCTGCGTTACCAGACACAGTCTAACAAGCGGTTAATTTTGAATTTTAGAAAAATAACTAAATTTAATTTCATGTTCAACCTGTCTCGCGCCCCCCCCCCCCTGATATCTCCTCACACCTCCCAGTTTGGGAACCCCTGCATTAAACAGAAACAATCTACTTAAAAAAATTCTATCGGTAATTTTCTACAGTGGATAATTCTCAGTATAATTTTAATCTGATTGAACAGAATTAAACACGTGATCAAATATCTTACTATACGATTGGAAGTTAAAATCATTAAAAAATAATCACTTTAATTTTTATTTCTGTAGTTTTCTATTGGTCAGAATCTCCTATGAACGAAATAATCACTGAAATGACTTTTAAGCAGGCTTGTTTATCTACAGAACTATAAATTTCTGTAGGTAAAGCCAGCTGACTAGAAATAACCATAATTAGATGTTGTAAATGGTTCGTTGAAGGTGGTGGTACTGGAGTTACAGTCGACATCATCCAAAGACTACCATGAAGTGATGATGAATGCGACATTTTTTAATCATACTGTACAGTAATAATTGAAATGATTCCCGCAAATATTGTCATCTTAATGGACAACGCCACTTACTATTCCGGTTTACAGAAAAGTTCTATATACCTTAAAAAAATTTATGCAAAAGCTGAAAGCGATAAACTGATTCTAAAAATATACCAGTTGAAGATGACATGTTGAAAGAGAAAGTTTTGAAGATGATTAAACAATAGCTAAAAGTTGAAGAATAAAATTGCTCCATTTTACCGCTCTGTCACTGTGGATAAGTTATCGAGTTGGCCTGGTCACAAATGAAAGGTTCTGTGGATAGACATATTATATGAGTAAACTTATGAAGCACTCATTGACAACAATAATTGCTTAAACCTGAACAAATGCAAATATAGCAAAATTTCGCAAAACAAGAAAATTATCACGTTTTTTCACAAGCAAAAGACCAGCTATTATAAATATATAATATCATCTAGTTACCGAACAGAGATTAGTGATGGTGATGAGTATTGATAAAATACATAAATACAATTCCAATGAAGAATTGTTGTAACAACTTACGAGATACTAAATTCAGAGCCTATTTTCTGTTACATCCCTGTCTTACAGTACCTTACTAGTTGTAAAATAATTTTGTTACTACTACTTAACTCTGGTACTACCTCCTTTGATTTTTTTATAACACTTAACCCGTTATAAAAATCACAAATGTCGTAACTGTAACTAAAAGTACCGTAGAATTTTTTGCTTGCACCATAAAACGTCAAGGGTTCAGTTATATGCCGAACGAACGGGTTACAAAAGGATTGAAAGGATCTTTTTGCCAATTTCTGATTAAAAATATCTCTTAAATGCCTCCGACAACCCTTTTATGGATTTTATTTGACCATTTAAGATGTTTTACAATGTTTAGCAATATTTACAAGTTAAAAAATTGCCATAGATTGCGAATAATAAAACGACCCTTTGGTGCATCAGGACAGGACAGAAAAGACATCTAGAAAGACATTAAGAAAGGATTTCGTTAAATACGCTGCAAGAATTCGCTTAGATATTTTATTAAAGCAAGTTTTGACACAAACCAGCCTTCAGCCGTTGATTGAATACCCGAATTGGGGTATTCAATCAACGCTTCAGCTAAGGTAACAATAGCAATTAAATTATGGTTTATGATTATGAGAAATAACACAATCATAATTCAAATATTTTATATTTCACGTTTTGGTCAGATTTCCAAAAATTTCAGATCTTGTTCGAAACAATATTCCCATGAGATATATTTTTGCTTAATGTCGGTCGCGAGATACCTCAGAATAATAATCAAGAAGTCGCCCAACCGAAAAGTGGTCCCAATATTTTTGAATATTTTTCTTATTTGTAAAAATCTACTTTTTTGGCTCGTACAATTTTTTATAAATTTGCCTATGCATAGAAATCGGCCCACTTAAATTAGGGTCATTTTTGATGTCTCGTATTTCCTAAACCTGTCGTCCGATTTAAGTGATTTTTTTAACACGTTATAACCTTATTCTTTACAATACCGCTGTAATAATATTGTTGCTAAACAGGTAAACGTTCATTGTATACCGGGTGTACGAATCAAACTGTGTTTTTTCTCAAAGTTCGCATCATGCTGTGGAAAATTCGAGCATTTATAAAATACTAAAAAACTAAAAAAACTAAAAAATTAGAACCCAACTATAGCATCATGTTATCTCAACATTCCATTCGCTTATGTTGAACCATAAAAAAATAAGGTACTTTAACAACTAGCCATGTTTTTCATCAATACAGGGTGTTTTTAAATAAGTATGGCAAACTTTAACGAGTAATTCTGTATGAAAAAATAATAACAGTTTGCTTTATAATAGAATGTCCGCAAATGTTTCGTTTCCGAGATAGGGGGTGTTGAAATTTTTCTTACAAGCTGACGATTTATTTATTGCTTAAACCGCTTGAGATATGCAAATGAATTTTGGTGGGTTTTAAAACGTAGTTATTGAACATTTTTTAATATACAATCAAGAATTTAACATTCACCATTGGCGGGCATACGGGTCATATGATGGCTCATATTACCCGTATGCACGTCTATGGTGAATATAAAATTCTTAATTGTATATCAAAATATCCGCAAGAACTGTCTCTTAAAATCTACCAAATTTTATTTGCATGTCTCAACTGGTTTTGGAGCAATAAATTATTCGTCAGTTTGTAAGAAAAAATTCAACATTCCGTATCTCGGAAACGAAGCAGTTGTGGACGTATGCTTATAAATCAAACGGTCATTATTTTTTCATGCAGAATTACCCCTTAAAGTTTGTCGCACTTATTTAGAAACACCCCGTACTGATGAAGAACATAGCTAGTTGTTAAATTACCTAACTTTTTATTGTTCAACATAAACGAAATTTTTAAATTTTTATATTTTTAAATTTTGCAATTTATTGTTTCTGTTTTACTTCATTATTTATTTATTTATGTAATTTTACTAAATTTAATTGTTATTGTTTTGTTTTTTTTTTAACTTTTTATAAGCTTTGTCGACAAAATTGTACAATTTTCCATGACAATAAAGCATATTTCTATTCTATTCTATAATGAATAAAAAAACGGAATGTTAAGAAAACTTGAGGCTATAGTTGGGATTTAATTTCAGTATATTTTATAAATGCAAGAATATTCCACATGGTGATGCGAACTTTGAGAAAAAACACAGTTTGATTCGTACACCCGGTATGCCATGAACAATTTTCTGTTTAGCAACAATATTATTACAGTGATATTGTAAAAGAATAGCAATAGCAATATTAATTCAAAAACGTTGGGAAAAATAAGTACATGGATACCTTCCAGTAAATGATCGAATAATAAAAATAATCCTAAACGCTAAACGCAAAATGCATATTATAGAGGTATATAATGTCAACATCCGAATCGACAGAAGATATAGTGAAAGAAACATACCATCTGATACATGAAACCATCTCAAAATGGCCTTCGCCTGGAGGACGATACAAGAACCAAATAGATGATATTCTTATCATTAAACGATGGAAGAGCTCTGTAACGAATGTGAAGACAAAACCAGCTCCAGACTGTGGTTCGGACCATAAAATGCTACAAACAGAATTTCGCATTAAGTTGCACAGTAAAACAATAACAAATAAAAGACAAAAATTGGTTCCAAAACACCTGGAAAAGTTTAGAGAAGCACTAGTAAAAGCTGACCTACCAGTGACTACCGGAGAAACTGACAAAACGTGGGAATACACAAAGAAATTGATCACTGAAGCCATCAACAACACAAACCCAAAAGAAAAAATAGATAGGAAAAAACATTGGATGACTGAAGAAATTCTAAACCTTGTAGAAGAAAGACGAACACTTAGAAACGGCACATTAATTTCAATACAAAAAGAAATAGAGATAAGTACCATAAAAATACAACTATAAAACACTTGTGCAGAAGGAAAAAAAATTATATAAAAAACATATGTGAACAACTAGAGGAACATGCTAACCGCCAAGAATCTAGAGAACTTTTCTCAAAAGTCAAATATCTAGCAAGAGAATTCAAACCACAGACACAGACCATCAAAGATAATAGTGGAAATACCATAACAAACCCAGACGGTATCGCAGAGGTGTGGAAACAATATTGTGAAATACTATTCTCTAACAACGACCCAGACCATAATACAGAGAAAAGAAGTTATGAAAACGAACCTCAAATATTGAAATCATAAATTGAGTCGGCAATAAAAAAGCTAAAATGTAGAAAAGCACAAGGAGAAGATGGAATAACAGCTGAAATACTCAAAGAAATGGGAGAATTAGCGTCTAAAGTAATGCTTAGAATTTGCAATGATGAGATCAGGAATACCGGAAAGTGGCCAAATGACGGGTAAACTCACGTTTATTGCCATATATAAAAAAGGTTCTCCGACAGATTGTAGTAATTACCGTACACCGGCGTTGATATATCAAGCGAGCAAAGTACTTCTAATCATCAATGAAAGATTAAAATCAATTCTCAATTACCGCAAATTTCCCAAGAACAATGCGGATTCATCCCAGGTAGAGGAACAAGAGAAAACATTCTTAATATTCGTCAAATTATCGAAAAATCTCGAGAGTTTAACATAGACACATATTTGTGCTTTGTTGACTACTCCAAGGCCTTCGATAACGTACAATGGGATAAAATGTGGCATATACTTAGAGAAATGGACACACCCAGAACATCTAATCTATTTATTACATGAACTTTATGTAAATAACACCGCTAATGTAAGAGTTATTATTGTGGTTTCGAAAAACTTCAAATTAAAATCTGGAGTGCGATAGGGATGTATAATATCCCCCATTCTATTCATATATATAGTGAACACATTATGCGTCAAGCTTTTTAGGAATGGCAAGGTGGAGCAACTACAGGAGAAAGAAAAATCAAAAACCTACGTTATGCTGATGACACTGTTGTATTGGCGTCTTCACCAGAAGAACTGGAAGAAATTATGAATAGGCTAGGAACGGTGAGTACCGAATATGGTTTGAAAATAAATATACGGAAAACCAAAGTAATGATTATCTATAGAATCAGAAACAACCAAACGGAGATAAGAAACTTGGCAGGTTACGAAGTGGACACACAATTTAATTACTTAGGCTCCGTTATTACTAACAGTGGAGGATGCGAAGGCGAGATCCGTAGATGCATCATAATGGCAGTGGCGTAGCTGAAAATTGGGGGGCCCCGCGACAATTTGTGTGGGCGTATTATAAACATTTACTAAAATATGTGTAAATGATAATATTTGGCCTTTCTTTAATAAGTCTTCATCGGTTCGTGTTAATAGATTTTTTGGGAATAGACATGAAAACCTATTATACCTTCATTTCTCTTAATCCGACAAACCTAAACCTATTACACATTAACATTAACTTCCAAAACTTTTTTTGCTACAAGTTATTTTTTCGTCGCAGCTGAGCTCATCGCAAATTTTTTTATACGTTTTCTCCGTTTATTTTTAAATTACCAGAGAACGGCAGTTCTCGCCAGTGGCGCACACCTACACCCCCTACACGCGACATTATACAGTGCTAGTCAAAAGTCCGTACCCCCCCTCGTATCTTTTGAATGCTTATACCTATAATAGTGAAATTTGGAGGGAGGAAATTAACGGACGTAAGCTTCTTAACTAGTTATGACACGTGACTTAATAGTGACAGGTGACGTTGCAGAGCCACTGTGACTGATAATTTTAAATGGGACCCTATGGCAAGTGATACCTCGTTTGAAAGGTATTCAAAATACCTATTCAGTCATACTAATTTTTTTGGGTTTTAGTTGATTTGAATTTTGGTGAATAAATTAAATGAGTATAATATTTTAGTTTCGCATTTAATTAATAAAAATTCAACTGTCCGCCTATGGTTTTTTTGTCAAAAAGGTTGACGTTTTTCAATTCTCTAGTAGTTTTTACGTCAACGTCAACCTTTTTGACAAGTAATTAAATGCGGAATTTTGAATTTTTGTTAATTAAATACGAAATTCCAATTTTATATTTATTTCATTTATTCATCAAAATTAGCTTAAACTCAAACAAAATTAGTATGACTGAATAGGTATTTTGAATACGTTTCAAACGAGGTATCACTTGCCATAAAGTCCCATTTAAAATTATCGGTCACAGTGGCTCTGTAACGTCATCTGTCACTATTACGTCACCTGTCATGACTAGTTAAGGAGCTTACGTCCGTTTATTTCCTCCCTCCAAATTTCACTATTATAGGTATAACCGTTCAAGAGATACGAGGGGGGTACGGACTTTTGACTAGCACTGTATATACACGAAATTTTCGATTTTCTAAATCTGACTGAATTGAAAATTGGGCCAATTCCCATCTTAAAGTTCAGGAAAAGACTCACCCATTCATATGTCAACCATCCATTTTGGTCCAAGGGTGTGGATTTTACGGCCCTTCCTATTTAGGGTCTGTTTTTCGTTCTCGTCCCCAAAACTCCCAAAAAACTTCAAAAATTTAACTCCGACCTTTGCGGCTTCTAATAGAAGCGATCATTACCTTTCCAACGCATGTCTAATTTTGAAAATCGTCTTTATACCGTTCAAAAGTTACCGAGCTCAGAAATATGAGTCAATTTTTATTTAAAAAAGGGAAAATGTTTGTGGATATGTATGTATGTGTGTGGAAAAGTTAAACCGATCTGAATTTTTTTTTCTGTGTTTGAAGAGGGGGTGAGCGCTGATTCAGAACCGGTGTAGTTTGTGAGTTTTGACTACCCATAAGCTAGCTATAGGACTTGGTAGGTACAAAACGGCATATTTTTGGCGGTATATATCTTCGGTTCAAGAAGAGACAGGATAACAGTAAATACACCAAATCAATAGCGTTGAGTTAAGCTTTCAAATGGTGTCTAAGCTGTCAGGATCAGACATACACACGGCTCAGTATAGCCGAAAAACTGAAAAACTAAACTTTGAAAATTTTGGTTTTTCGACAATTACTCAAAATTTCAACCTACTAATTACGCCAATAACTGAGCGTTTGTAGAAAGACTCTAGACGAATCTAACGGTGTATACCTTATATCCGGGAAAATTCTAATTTTTAAGTTATAGGCTTCATAAGTATGATCAAATCTATTTCTTATGAGAAAACGGTTTTTCAAGCTCATTCATTTCTGTCATAGCTTCAATTATCATACTTGACCTTAGATGCATAAAATACTATTTGTCAATTCGTTTCAAACTCATGTTTAGTGAACAAAATCGGTTAGGCCGTTTAGAAGTTATTAAGCTACAAAAGTATAATCCAATTAACGATTATTCTCTAAATGGTTTATGTAGTTGTAGTGGTTACGACGCTAATTTGATCTGGCAACTGGCAATCGGAGTTCATTTACCGACCATCCCAATATTTTTTTCAATCTATTTCGAATAGAAAAAAATCTAATGTACATTCGATGGACACTAGATCATTTGGGAGATAATGCGACAAAGGCCACCATTTATAAAGCTTAACGTGTAATCGAGAAAAATTGCATTCAACTTTATACATTTAATTTATAAATAACTTTGAAAAACTCCTGATAAAAGAATAAAAAACCGCTAAACGCCGTAAAAATGAGTTACGCATACAATATTCCAGCTACAAAAGATCTGATATGAATATTACGTGCCGCGAAAATGTATTTTCATTTTAATGCAAAACAAAATTCTAGTTTTATTTTAAAAGATTTTTTCATAATATTTGCTAAATTTGAAGTAAACGCGCCACAACAGAGTTTCAAAATTCAAACTGAATCAAAGTTACTCTTTTGTGGCGCGTTTTACTTCAAATTGGGCAAATATTATGAAAAAATATTTTAAAATAAAACTAGAATTTTGTTTTGCATCAAAATGAAAATACATTTTCGCGCCACGTAATATTCATATCAGATATTTTGTAGCTGGAATATTGTATGCGCCACTTATTTTTACGGCGTTTAGCGGTTTTTTATTCTTATTCCTGTTTATTCTCCACTATTCTGCTGTTCCTACTGCTTCTGTTAAAATTTTTGATAACGAATTTCTCATTTCTCGAAGATTATCACGAGTTTTTTCAAAAAGTTAAAAAACCGTAAACTCTGCCATTTCAGATTGCAGAAGTTCTGATGTTAGTTGAATAAAGTTAAGTATTTTAGATTAAATAGTAATGTTAACGGCAAATTCAAAATTATTCATATGCTCTAATAATGCATCAGCTTCTAATTTTTCGTAGTTTTTTGATAGCAATGAAATTTTCGTTAAAGTCTTTCAGTCGGATAGGTCGACGCAAAGCCATAACAGCATAATGTCTGGATGACCACCGGGTTTCACATAACATATTTAAGGTTGGCAAACGCGATGAATCCAAATTGATAATAGTACATAATATTATGTAGTAGGTACATCCTATCTTTTAATACTTGCACTAAAAGAAACATATAATCTCTTAGTTATGTCGTAAAAAACCCAACTCCTGTACACCAGCAAAGGCATAATTCAACACTAGGTTCAGATTATGGGATGCACATGAAGACAGGAAACTGTTCTTTCAATGCCAGTTATGCGCCTTTGTACGCCTGAATATACACCATTCATAACGCTTGCCCCATCATACCCCTTTCCTCTGAAGTTATGTACCGAAAAGTGCTTTGATTGTATAAATTTTAAAATGTCATATTTTCAGGGCCTTCTGCACTTTGGTCTAATATGCAAATAAATCCCAAAAAACTTTCAACAACTTCTGCTTTGAAAGGTAAATTATTTTCATCGCAAGTTATTTTTACATACCGGTAATTAAAACTAAGCTGATCGTGTTTTGAAATATCTTGAGTGGTATCAAGGATTATTGAATAAAAACAATTTTTTTTAATTAAATTAATAAATTTGCTTTCAGTTTCTTCAGCCAGCAAATTTATAACTACGTTTTGTATTTGGTGGCCCAAGTAATTTGTTTAAGTTATTGTTTTTATCGATTAATTTAGCTAAAACAGGATCATATTTAACGAGTAAAGGATCTACCGACAAAAAATTACCGTTTTGGGATTTACTTTCATCTAAACTACGAACATGCCCACGAAACGCTAAATTGCACCTTGCACCCGGAAAGAGTACGAGTTACGTCAATTACCCGCTTCATTACTTTCTTCCAAATTCCCTATTTCGATGTTTATTAGGAAAATATATTTTGGTCCCCAATTTAAAGAAAGTAGAAGTATTAAGCTTAAAGGCTTTAAGGGGCCCCTCCTAACGTCGGGCCCACCGCCTTGCAGGCCTGTCAGTTACGCCACTGCATAATGGCCAGATCGGCAACAGCCAAACTCACAAAAATATGAAAGAATACTGACATTTAAAAAACACAAAATTTCGCCTTGTTGGATTGTTAATATTTCCTATCGCCACATACGCTTCAGAGACTTAAACCATCAAAAAAGCAGATTCAAAACGTATAATGGCATTTGAAATGTGGGTCTACCGGAGAATGTTGCGCATACCATGGACCGCAAATCGCACAAATAATTCAATATTAGCCGAACTTAACATAAAAACTAGACTCACCACAACTATCAATCAAAATATACTGATATTTTGGACATATAACTAGAAGAAGAGAAGGCATGGAACGAATGATAGTTGAAGGCAGCGTAGAGGGCAGAAGATCCAAAGGAAGATCTTTATTACGATGGTCGGACCAAATAAAGAACATGACTGGTTACTCATTCTCCGAAGCAAAACAACACGTGCAGGAGAGACAGAATTGGACAGAAATAGTCAAACGACTTGCATGACGAAGGAGAAAAGATAGAGGAGGAGGATTGTAAAACAATAAAACTATAACATATTAAAAAAATCACTTAAATCGGACATCAGGTTTAGGAAATTTGAGGCATCAAAAATGACCAAATTTTTAAGTTGGCCGATTTCTATGCACGCAAGTTTATGTTTGAATCAATCTGAATAAAAAAGATCAATCGCAATTTTTTTCTACGTTAAAATTGTCTTCGAGTTACAAACAATCCAAAACGAAAAAACTATAAAATTACTACTTTTAGGCTCAAAAACGCAAGTAAAAATAATTATTTTATTTAGACATAACTGCTCAAATTTTGAGTTCCAACCTTCGTCAGGATTGAGTTCCCAATGATTGTTTGGGGCTTCTTTTTATTTTAAAACATTATTTTTTCATTTTAAATCAAGTGCTTATGAGAGAGCGAGTGCGATATTTTTATATTCTTCAGTTCAGGTGTTCTCCGAGCTTTTGCACCTTTGAACATAAGTTTTGTTAACCGTTTGTGTTCTTCTTCTTCTTCTTTGAGTACTCCTTGAAAAGTTTTAAGCTACGTCCATACCAATAGACACATTGCGCGATTTTGGTCTAAGCAACGTGTCTCAGGTCTCAGGATGTCTCAGTAGACATGTCGCTAGACCACATTCCGTTGCGAGACCGTTGCGAGACCAAAAATCGCATGTCTAAAGTCTCCAGATTTAAATGGGAGACTTAATGCAACGACCTGCAACGTCGGTTAATTTTTGACAAACCCGGAAACTAAAAAGTTTCATTTTATAGAAAATATTATTATTAATCTTATTAATTACTATTAATCTTACTCACCGTCAAGAAATAAAAAATAATAAAAAGGGGCTTAAGAAAGAGCACTATGATCGGAATATTCAAGCTTTCGGAAACGTTTATTTCCTTTTTCAAGAAATTCTACAATGCAATAAGAGAAAAAAATTAAATAAAATGTCTATGAATATCATATCAAAAAATAATGAAAAACTTCTTCTTCCTTTTATATAATAATAAATAATTATTTTATTAACTGATGCTATAAATAGATTAATTGTTGTGGACAACCATTTTCTCAGGTTCTTTAACCATAATATTCTTCTTTTCCCAATTTCTTGCTTTCCGAATACTTTTCGATTATTGAGGGATGTACGACAGTCTGTTACTATTTTTAATTTTATGTAAATTATTTACCATTTTTTTATAATCTACATTTTGTTAAGTTTTGGTGCAGATTATTACCAAACAGGCAGTCATTCCGCATAAACCAATGTCCGCCAAGGTTGTTGGCGAAGATGAGACCCAAACATTAACATCACAGTGTGGACACTAGAGGAGACAAAAATCGGTGTATCTAGACCAGGGATTCCCAACTGGGGGGTGATCGCCCCCCTGTGGGCGATTTAAGATTTTCAGGGGGGTGATAGAGCGAAGGGGGTTATATGGGGGGTGATGGAGAAAAGGGGGCTATATGGGGGGTGATGGAGAAAAGGGGGCGATTAGCATCCGGGAAAAGAGAAATGAATAATTGAGAAAAAAATACAATACTTTCGATGGAATATACATAGGATAATAAAAAGTGCTATGAAATATGATACAATTTAATTCTATAGGTAAGTAATACATTTTAATACGTTCTGCAATTTCCTTTGATCGAGCTTTCGTATTGTGCGAACATCCGCACAAAAGAGAAAGATAGAACTGGGATAAGAATGAAGAGAGTAGGTATAGACCCTGCCGATCTGACTCCAACAAAAAGTGAACGGTCGAAGTTGTGGTCGTCTTGTCATAGATGCGATGCGGTAAATAAAATTAAAGCGAAACCAAAGAATGATCGAATATTTCGTACACTCTGTGAAGAAAATGATGATATATTTAATACATTGCTACTACATACGGAAGTCCGCTGGCTTTCTATAGATAGGTACTTGCTTACGGCGGTTCTTCAGTCTCATGGATACTGTTATTGAAGTTAGAGAAGCGAAATGACATCGCTTACTTATCAGATTTTTTGAAAAATTAAATAAAACGAACCTGCAACTACAAGAGAACATGAATATGGCCAAAGTGAAGGGAGTAGTCGGAGCATTCATTGACAAGTTATCTATTTTTGAAGGAAATATACAGAGAAGAGATCTGACCGTTGATTGAAATATTAATACGTCTTAATATTTCAATCAACGATCTGACCAAATTCCCAAACTTGAAATCTTCTTGTGGTGATTCTGGGGATCTTCAAACATATTGCCTCCATCTTCAAACATTTAAAGCAGATCTACAGTCCCGATTCCAAGATTTGACTAGTCTGTTATCAACCAGTAAGTTTCAACGCCATGTCCTTCTGAAAGTCTGTTTCAGGAGTGTGAGTGTGAAAGATTTTGGCCGCGGATAAAAAAAGTGTATCCAATCTTGTGGAATGCAATCAAATTAGTATTATTAGCATTCCCCACAATATATCTAGAGAAGAAAGGCTTTAGTTCTGTATGTAGGTATATTGAAAAAAAAAACAAAGAAATAGGCTCGACATAATAGAAAGAGGGGATTTGAGGTTGCTATTAACCAATATTGAGCCAGACATAAAGAAATTATGTGAGGGACACCATGCCCAAGGAAGTCATTATCAATTATTACAAACCATTTAAATAATACGTTGTATAAACGTTGTTAAAATAAACGTTGTATGCACTTATTAATTATTTGTTTCAATTTATGGGGCAGGGGGGGCGATTATAGTATTTACAACTGGTGAAACGTGTCTAAGGGGGCGATCATGGGAAAAAGGTTGGGAAGCACTGATCTAGACCATGACTATATCTCAAGTTTAGACCGTTGCGAGACCGTTGTGAGACCGTCGCGCAGCATGGTCTACAAGTGAATACGAGGTCATTGAATACGAGGTCTTTAAGCTACGTCCAAACTAATAGACACGTTGCGCGATTCTGGTCTAAGCAACGTGTCTTTGCGAGACCGTTGCGAGACCAAAAATCGCATGTCTAAAGTCTTCCGATTGAAATGGGAGACTTGATACAACGACCTGCGTAGATGCATAGGCGTAGGTTGCTTCCATGACAATTTGCCGATCTTGTAATTGATTCTGCGACTCCGAGAACGATCTCGGCAAAATGTCATGGAAACTGATTAGCTGTTGTCATTTGGCAATTATCAAATTTCAATACAATTCATTTGGTGAGTTTGCACAAGCGTTCTTTAATTATGTGGTTTTATTCTTCAGACCATCAAAAGTTGTTCCGAAAAAAACGCTGAAATATTTTTTACCTGTGTTTCTGAGCCTTGAAAATTGTAATTTCTGTTTGATTTGGAGACTTAAATTGCTGATAACTCGAAAATTGTTAACTTTAGGAAAAGTATTATTTACAGCTTGTTTAAAAAATAAAACAAACCCGAGCTTTTATCATTTTCTGTATGTCGTGAAAATATGTTAGAGAGTAATTTATGGACAAAACATACGAAAACCTAACAAAAATTTTCGATTTATGTAAGACAGCATAACAACAAATGTCACTCTAATCATAATACGGCTAATTTAAAATAGTGGATTGAAACAACAATGCATCATATCCATCATAAGCATGGATGTTGATACTGTCATCGAAGGTACTATCAAGTACTATAGTGGAGACTTAATAGAAAAGAGTCTTCAGCGATTAAGTGAAGAGTGTAAGAGATGTGACCAATGGAGTAAAAACTACTGTTATAACAGGTTTAAAAACGGATAAATTTGATTTAAAAATAGAATTTTATCAGGTCTGAGCTCGCGCTCAGACTTTTATTTTGATTAGTATTTTAAAATCATATCTAAATGCCAATGTGACATTTTTTTGGTGGTACGGACAAGTATATAGGTATTTAGTTTCGCTATTGTAAAGCAATGTGTTTTGAAAATTACAAACCCAACAACACACAAGAGAGTTCAAAGAACTTCATCTACAAAATACCCTGTGAATGCAACAATTTCTATGTGATAGAAACTGAGAACCACTGAGTGTCAGGATAAACGAGCATGAAACATACATCAAAAACCGGGATTTCGACAAATCATAGATATCCAAACAAATATGCCTGTGACAATGAACACAGAATACAATGGAAAAATAAAAAGAGAAAAATCAAAGAAACATCCCTCATTCTACTAAATTAAGGAAAATGTGTACAAACCTATCAGCAGAATACAGCAGGCTTTGGTTGTCAATACTTAAGGAAGTATACTTAAGTGAACAACAAGAATATACCAATAATGGCAATCCATATGGAACATACAATATATAACACGACACCAACTTTCCATATGTGTACAGAACGGCATAAAACACAAAATAATAATGCAGAAACACACATACACTCAGGATTTGATGTACCTGCTCTAGGGCAAAACACAACCATCCTCAAATCTTCCAGCTAATCCATCACTGTTACCTATAACACTGTAGCCAAGTATATCAGCCTCAATTTTGGTAATACATAACCTCCTCAAAAACTGGCGGTGTACGCTCTTTATACACATTTTTTCTAATTAATCTTCTTGAAAACCATTTCCGGGGTGAAAATCGAAACATCAAATCTTTTTGAGGTAAAATGTAATTGTCATCACAAAAATCTGAGGCTAATCTCATATCAACACAATATTTAAATAAATTTTAAAAGTTATTAGTATTAAAAATATTTTATATTACAGCATTGTCTATTTGAATTTTATGTATTTTGTTTTATATAAAAATAGTTAATTTTGTACTTTCCATTTCTTTGATAACTTTGTCCAAAATATACTTATATAAAACCATTTCTTAAAAGTCGAGTGTTTAGTCACCCTGTAAAAGGAATCATGCAGGGACAAGCCCTAGTTTCATATAATATACTATTTCCTAGGTAAGGAAATTAAGCTACCCTTTTAAAATATTTATTGCACAAATTTTAAACCTTCTTTTATGGCTCTATTCAAATATACAAATTCACAGAAGGGTTCAAATATTGCTCCAATTTGACAACAGCTTGTACAATAAGCTACTTCGTTGAGAATAATATTTTTGGTGCTATATTCAATTACTCTTTTGTCGAGAAAGAATATTTTACCGACCTTTTCAGTCGGTTGCAAAGAATTGTTGAATGTGCAAATATTATACAAATAAACTTACTCGATAAAATTAAAAAATAAACAACACTATAACAAAGAAAAATAATTAACGACGGTGGCATAAATCTGTATTAAAAAATACTCCACCACCCGAAATTTTCTCGGTTGTCCCGGCATCTACCATAAGAAACTTATAATTAACATTAATTACAATTGCCATCAACACTATACTAAAAGTCCCTTTATAATATAATTGAGATGTGCACCGGAACAACAATTTATGTTACATGTTGCCAATATGTAACATAAACCATTGTTCCGGTGCACGCCTCAATTACTATATCTAAATCCGCTATTTTTCTGGTTGTTTTATTTGTACATATTTTCCATCATCGGCTTCATTAAAATGCCAGACCTTCCATCGTGAGAGTCATAAAGGTATACTCGATTAAACTAAAAAACTTATACCGAGAAGAAAGGCTTTTATCTGGAAAAACAATTAATGGTATTTTCTTTGAAGTTGAGTTTGAAATTTACACAGCAACTGAGTACAAATAAATTGTCCATTTAGATCAGGGCATTAAGCATAAAATAAATATATTTTTAAATACAGCACCTAGAGACCTGCAACTTTTTGCATTGTGTTCAGGTTGATTACATGAAAAAAGTTTATAAGAGTAAAATGGCTGTAAATGCATAATTACATTTTTAAATTGAATAACATGCATTCGAAAATGCATAAACATGTCAAAATCAGTTTATTAAGGGCCAAATTTTGTTATTCAGGTAGCTTTTGGGACAATTAAACACGAATACGCAATCAGAAACGACCCCAGGTGCTTCGGGGATCGAACCCTCGAAATTCCAGACGATGAAGTGAATATCAGGCACTCTTAGCACTAAGTGCACCGAGGGTCGGTTCTGATGTTGTATCCGTGTTCAGCAACCGTATAGACCCCCCCGAGTCCCGAGTAAACTGTTTGTATCAATTTAGTGCCGAAAACCTACGAAACTCCAGAAGAAGACGTCTCTCAGCAGTGACCCTCGGCAGCAGGTGCTCCGGGGGTCGGTTCTGATTACGTATTCGTGTTCACCGATCCCAAAAACCCCCGAGTAAACTATTTGTATCAATTTAACGCCAAAAACCCTTGAAACTCTATATAATATGCCTTAGGAGTAACCCTGGGCACCAGGTGGACCGGGGTCAGTTCGGATTGCGTACCTATTTATTAGGGTGGGCCGATTTTTCTAAATTACTAAAATGGTAAAATGCAATTGAAAAAAAGTTGAAGTGTATAACAACAAAATTTTTGATATTAAATATTAATAAAAAAACATTATTTTGAACTGCCACATAAATGTCAAAAATCGAAATTTTTATATTAAAAATATTAAATTTTGCATTTTACCACATTGTTAAATAATTAAAACTAAAAGTTTTTTTACAATAAAGTTTTTGTATATTTTTAATATTTCAACTGCCACAAGGACATTATGTTAAAACTAAATTAGGCGATCATTACGTGAAGCGACGTCACTGACTTGGCTGTCCGATGTTTTCGAACCGATCGTAATGTTTTATCGATTTGAGACAAAGAGCTATTCTTTCATTTGGGAATGAATCAGTTTTCGACTAACAACCACGGAATACAGTCGTATTAGTCGTCGTATCTATTGATCTTTTACATCGTAATATAAGTTTGTTTATATGTTTATGTTTACCGTCTACCGATAAAATGGCGCGTAACACCAGAAGTGAGTTAAAGTGTCCTATATTTGGAGCGTCCAATAATATAAACGAAACAGTTTTACCAACATATGAAGATATGAACACTTACTTCAACTATGTTGAACATGAATTAAAACCGATTGCAACAAATCCACAACAAACCGCAACTGAGACAAGTCAAATTGTAGCAAAGAAAATTCAGTAAATTTGGAGTCGTGCTTCAAGTCCAACCGTTCAGCAGTGCAGTATTATAAAGCGAATAACAAGTTATCGTCTTAAAATTAGAAATTTACTAAAACCTTATAAACAACGCAGTGGTGTTGCAAGTTATAAAAAACAGTTAAATGATTTCAGAACACAATCCAAAATACTATTTGATGTGGCTGCTTGTAAATGTCTAGATTTAAATAATTGTTCTTGCGATAAAGTATTTAAAGTGCCAGCAGCCGAACGACCATTTTTAGAAGACCAAAGAACTCAAAGACGAATGGTAATTGGTGCCATAGATACCTATAACAATGTCCAAAAAGTTACAGAACCGAGAGGAGAGAAATTTATTGCAAATTCAAAAACAATTAAATGAGAATGTTGTTCACTTATCGAAAAATCGATCTCGGCAGAAAAGAATAGCGACGGAAACACTTACATATGAATCGATCAGTTCTGCAGAAACTTCTACTGTGCAGCAAAAATCATTAGCTTCCTATAATGTGTTACAGTTACCTGTGCTTGCAAGAACACTCGATCGTTTTGGTATTTCTGATCGAGCTGGTGCTGCAGTCGCTTCAGCAGTACTACAAGACGTCGGTATTATAAATATGGAAGATAATAGCAACATTATAGATAAGAACAAAATTCGTCGTGCTAGAACAAAAAAACGTGCCCTTCTTGAAATGGACGATTCTTCACAGTTACGTGGCTTTTTTTTCGATGGTCGCAAGGATAATACGTTAAAAATGGAAGATAATCGTCGAAAGTTAATTCAATCTTAAAAATGCCTGAGTCGACTTATCTGGCGCATGTTACTCCTGATTCTGGTACTGCTGTGAACATTTTAAAAAGCATTTTAAAATATTTTGATGACTCTGACGTATCCACAGATGTCTTAAGAGTAATAGGGTGTGATGGGACGAATGGTTGGAAAGTTTAATGGTGTTATTGTGCAATTAGAAAAACATTTAAATCGCCCGTTGCAGTGGCTTATTTGCCAGCTGCACTGTAATGAATTACCTTTGCGACACCTTATGAATTTCCTTGATGGTAGTACAACTGGACCTCGTCACTTCAACGGACCTATAGGACAAGCACTCATTGGATGTGAAAATCTACCTGTTGTTAAGTTCAGTGTAATTGAATCATATGTACAGGAGAATGTGGATAGGTCTGATTTAAGTACAGATCAACAATATCTTCTTGACATGTGTGTTGCAATCTCAGAGGGAAGTATTGACAACAAACTTTCTAAACGGTGCCCAGGTAAAATAGTGGATTCCCGCTGGTTAACATTGGCTAACCGTATACTACGTTTAGATGTTTCCACTGTGGTTCCATCAGATAATTTGATTACCTTAGCAACCTTTATTTTAAAAGTGTATGCTCCAGTATGGTTCCTTATAAAAACCAGACCGTCCTGCCAACATGGAGCCTTTAATTTTTGGGAAAATGATTCAGTTATCTAGGTATCTACCACAACCCCTAAAGGATGTAATGGATCCAGTTCTATTGCGAAACAGTTTTTTTGCACATCCAGAAAATATGCTACTTGGAATGTTAGGAGATCCAAGAAAACATATTAGAGAACTTGCTGTGCGCCGTATTTTTAAAGCTCGAACAAGTAACATAAACCAGCGACTACGAACATTTGAGGTACCACCTGTGCTTAATATGAACGCTATGGATTATATCGATATCATAAATTGGTGTACAATACCCTTAACTGAACCACCATTAACAATGGGATGTTCGAATGAAACTTTACAGCAAATTGTGGTTAATCCGGAGACATCAGCACTGTTATCGGAGCTTAAGTTATATCCGTCTCACACGCAAGCTGTTGAACGCATGATTAAACTTGTGACAGAAGCTTCAGCAAAAGTTTGTGGTGCTGATAGCAGAGGTGGTTTGATCAGAACCAAACTGGAATCACACCGAATTATGCCTTCTTTTAGGTCAAAAAAAGATTATAAGTTGTAAAAACAGTTGTTTGTTTGGTTAATTTAAGCATAAAATTTATTTTTAACGATTTAATGATTTTTTTTAAATATTAATGTAAATTACGTTGTGGCAGTTAAAATATTAAAAATAAAAACATGAATAATTAACAACATTTGTTTCATTCTATGTATTATAACATTTTCGGATATGCAAGTTGTAAAACTAGTAAAATGTTAAATTCAAAATTTTAGTGACCTTGTGGCAGTTCAAAACAGCAAAATATGAAAAAATTTATTTTTACAAAAAAAATTGTTTTCCTACTCCACATGTTTTTTTGGATTGCAAAATCTGAAATTAAAATATTTTTGAATTCAAAATATTAGTGACCTTGTGGCAGTTCAAAACAGAAAAATATGAAAAAATTTATTTTTACAAAAAAAATTGTTTTCCTACTCCACATGTTTATTTGGATTGCAAAATCTGAACTTAAAATATTTTTGAATTTCGTATACAGATCGGCCTACCCTACTATTTATGTTCAGTGACTACAAAAATCCTCCAAATAACAAAATCTTGCCCTTAATATACTGATTTTGGCATGTTTATGCACTTTTGTATATATGTTATGCACTTGGAAATGCAGTTATATACCGGGTGGGGCATTAGTGTGACAAAGTCCAGTTACTCGTTTGTTGTAAGAGATGCGAAAAAAAGTTATTTAGGTAAAAGTTGGAGCACGGATAGGACCATAATCTAAAAATATTTTCAGATATACAGGGTCACCCGTATTGACAGGGTGACACAAACTTATACACCCTGTATATTTTTAAATTTTTATATTCTCCCTGATATCTTCTTTCTTAAAATATTGGGTTTTGTAATATTATACGAGGTAGTTTAAAAGATAATTACGTTTTATTGTTAATTTCGTAGCAACATTCACACCCTGTAGAATTGTGGTGATTTGACATCTAAGTTTCTGTTTATGGTCAAACGATTTTTAATATAGTCTACTATTGTTAAACATAAATATTACGGCGAAAAGTTTAATATTAATATACAGGGTTGATCAAAACTCGGAATGAGTATTTTCTGAGTTTTCTTAAATGGAACACCCTGTATTTTAGTATTCTAATGAAACGATATGTAATGCTACTTTTTTATTTTTTAAGCATTCCCTGTACCTAAGTGCTTTAATTTTTGAGTTATTCGTGATTTTTTAATCCAAACATTAATTGCGACATAAATTACGTGAAATTTTATTAGGTGGCGCGGCTGTACAAATATTCAATCAAAAATAATTTTTCGAAAGAAAGTAGATATTAATCTAGACCGATCCTTAATTTATTAATTTTGGATGAGATATCCAAATACCTACGTAGTTAAGATTGTATTTGCTTAAAATATGAATAAAAACATACAAGATTCTACCTAGTTGGCTACGACAATAAATTTGCTAAAATATTTAACATTATACTATTTTTATAGTTCCAGTTGCTTTGTTACCATTACTAATATGAATTTTTCTAATGAGTAACTGATGAGTAACTGATCAAAATGGTTTTTGTGCTAGGAGAGTGTAACATAAATGTGCTACTAGCAATAAGAATTTTTCATCAGCAATTCCCCGATAGACGAATCCCAAGAAGAGGAACTTTTAAAAGTACAATAAAACGATTTCAACGGCCTAGGTCTAGATAGTTAGATTATAAGAACGTTCTTCCTAATATGCAGATCCTCAGTTACATTAAGGATTATAATTAATTCATTTTATTCATTTACAATAGTTTTTATTCGATCAGGTTTCTGGTAATTTAAGTATCGAGTACGTTGAAACCGTTTTAGTATATTTGCAAAAGTTTCTCTTCTTGGTTTTCTAATATCAGGGAATTGCTGATGAAAAATTATTATTGCTAGTAGCACATTTTTGTTATTCTCTCCTAGCACAAAAACCATTTTAATCAGTTACTCATCAGTTACTTATTAAAACAATTAATATTAGTAATGGTAACAAAGCAAGTGGAACTATAAAAATAATGTAATGTCAAATATTTTAGCAAATTTAAAATAAAAATGTGTACCATCTTTCAGTTGGAACTTTGCCGGCTGCAGACGGGGGATGTGAATTGCAAAATGTAGAATTCCTTCCCTCTCGTCTTCACTGCAGCATCCATATGACTTGCAAATTATAGAAGTCTTGGAGGTGTTACAATGAAAATGTACCAATAAGTTTTCAATTTAAAAATGTTTTAGTGATTTTTAATATTTTTCAATATTATTAATTTACTATTAGGATTGAAAACTTGCTTCGTCTTCGTCTTCGTCTTTAGCAAATTTATTGTCATAGTCAACTAGGTAGAATCTTGTATATTTTTATTTATATTTTACGCACCAACAATTTTAACTACGTAGGTATTTGGATATATCATCCAATATTAATAAATTAAGGATCAGTCTAGATTAATGTCTACTTTTTTTGAAAAATTATTTTTTATTGGATATTTGCACAGCCACCTAATAAAATTTCACGTAATTTTTGTTGCAATTAATGATTGGATCAAAGAATCACGAATAACACAAAAATTAAAGCACTTTGGTATAGGAAATAAAGAAGTAACATAAAATACCATTTCATTAGAATACTAAAATACAGGGTGTTCTATTTAAGCAAACTCAGAAAATACTCGTTCCGAGTTTTGACTAACCCTGTATATTAATATTATACTTTTCGCTATATTATTAATGTTTAACAATAGTAGACTATATTAAAAATCGTCTGACCATAAATAGAAACTTTGCTGTCAAATCACTACAATTCTACAGGGTGTGAATTTTTCTACGAAATTAACAATAAAACGTAATTATCTTTTAAACTATCTCGCATAATATTATAAAAAATATTTTGAGAAAGAATAGAGCGAGAAGAATCCAAAAATGTAAAAATATACAGGGTGTTCTATTTAAAAAAACATAAGTTTGTATCACCCTGTTAATAAGGGTGACTCTGTATATCTGAAAATATTTTTAGATTATGGTCCTATCCGTGCCCCAACTTTTGCCTCAACAATTTTTTTTTGTATCTCTTACGACAAACCAGTAATTGGACTTTGTTACACTAATGCCCCACCCTGTATTTCCATCCTTTTTCTATTGTAGACTTTTTTCCTGGCGTCATCCTGAACACAATGCAAAAAGATGAAAGTCTATCCATGCTGTATTTAAAAATCGATTTATTCCGGTGTTTTTAGTGGTATGCCCAGCCCATGTCCATGCCCTAGTCTAATAATTATATGATGATATTATGCTAACGCATTATATTTTGTTTTCACTAGTAATAATGTTAGTAAATCGCCTAGCCGAGTAAGATGATGAAAACTGAACCCAACTCGATTCTAATTCTATATAGGTCACCGTTTAGCATATATAGTGAAACTCACTTTCTGAAATTTTTAGCCCCCTAGGTGGTCATGTGACCCACCTAGAGCCTAATTAGGGTTTTTATGTTTTTATTTTTTATCTCAGCCGCATCGAGAACTAGCGAACAACTTTAAATAAAAAAGTTGTAAGCTTTAAAAAGTTCTGTCCGAAAAAAATTGTTTTTTAAATTTTTGTCTATAAATTTAGGAAAGATATTCGTTTTCACGAAAAAAATATATAACGTGTATTTTTGCATAATGATCCACCCTGAATTTTTTCAAATTTTTAAAATTGGTGAAACGCCCCTTTAAAAATAAAATACCGCATTTTTTCGGTTTTTTTTTTCCTTTTTGATACAATTTTATACATGTTGTTCGAAAAAGGTGACACCATCGCTAGAATAAATAAAAAACTGAAAAATGTTTGCTTTTTTGTAATGCCATCCATTTTCAAGATACAGGGCGTTGAAGACAACAAAATTTTACACATTTTTTACGATTTTGCCGAAACTACTGGCAACATTGTAAAAAAATTTGGCGAGTTTCAAGAGGTAGTTGTTGTGCATTTTTTGACATACAATTAAGAAATTTATATTTATCATTGGCGCGCATAGGGGTAATGGTCTGAACTTTTTAAAGAAAAAAGATAGTACGCCACTGACATATTGCAAATTAACAATCGTTTTTGAATTCCTCGTTCAATTTGTGACCAAAAATCTATCTTCCTATTTTTTCATACGACACGCTATTTTTATTTAAAAAATAAAACATCTTAACCCTTACAAAGTATTCGAACTTCTAGTAGTTTCTACATCTACATAAACTCGTACATCCATTATAAAAACTAATTCGAATACTTTGGAAGCGTTAAGATATTTTATTTTTTGCCGCAAAACGGCGCGTCATATGAAAAAATGAAAAGATACTTTTTTTATCGCAAATTGAACGAGGAATTCAAAAATGATTGTTAATTTGAAATATGTCAGTGGCGTACTATCTTTTTATCTTTGAAAAGTTCAGACCATTACCCTACGCGCGCCAATGATGAATATCAAATCCTTAATTGTATGTCAAAACATGCACAATAACTACCTCTTAAAACCCGCCAGTTTTATTACAACTTGCCAGTAGTTTCGGCAAAATCGTAAAAAATGTGTAAAATTTTGTTTTCTTAAACGGCCTGTATATTGAAAATGGATGGCGCTACAAAAATTTTTTATAAAGCAAACCCCAATTATTTTTCAGTTTTTTACCTATTCTAGTGACGGTGTTACCTTTTTTGAAAAATATGTATAAAACTATATCAAAAAACGAAAAAAAAACCGAAAAAATGCGGTTTTTTATGTTTAAAGGTGCGTTTTACCAATTTTAAAAATTTGAAAAAATTTAAGGTGAAACATTATGCAAAAATACACTGTTACATATTTTTTTTGTGAAAACGAATGTCTTAGTTATTTTTTTATACGCATTTAAAATTTTAAAATCGTTCTAAAATTTAAATTTCCCGCCAAAAATTAAAAAAACAATTTTTTACGGACAGAACTTTTTAAAGCTTACAACTTTTTTATTTAAAGTTTTTCGCTAGTTCTCGATGCGGCTGAGATAAAAATAAAAACATAAAAACCCTAATTAGGCTCTAGGTGGGTCACATGACCACCTAGGGGGCTAAAAATTTCAGAAAGTGAGTTTCACTATATATGCTAAACGGTGACCTATATGGAATTCGAATGGAGTTGTAGGCAGTTTTCATCATCTTACCCGGCTAGGCCCTTTAAAAAATATATCAAACTGTGGCCCTGGTCAGCCATGCGCCAGTATAGTCTTTCAAACCATGGCGTATGACTCTGCAGGTTTCTACGACTGACTATGTCATTTATGGTTGTTGTTCCCGTAATTGTTAAAAATTTTGTATCTTCAAATGTTCTGCCAGTTTCCAAGAACCGAAGTTTAGATGAGTGACTTTTTTTGCAATATTCGGTGCCGACATTAATAGGTAATCACTCGCTAAAGCTCTCACTACTCGTGCAAAATAATTGTGATAGTCGCTTGGATAATATTCTTTATCACAATTTGACAGGTTCGAGTGATCGTAACAATTTATTTTTAACAACAACCATTTTTCATCCAACTTCTTTTATTTTTGTTGTCAAATTTGCTAAAATTATGGCAATACAAGCTTTCGCTTTATTATTTAGTTGTGACCGCGATGTTTATAACTTTAAGCGTTGACTAAAAACTCCCTCATCATCACTAAGTCTAGGTAACAAAGTGAAATTGATTTTAAAATGAAAAGTGAAACTGATCAACTTCGGATGAACTTACTCTAAACAAATACTGATAGTTTGAGGGCAATAGTCAAAATACTATCAGTATCCCATCAGGTACTGTCATTATTGGCTGATAATCTGAGGGTACATTTATAGAAAAATTTAAGGTTAAAGGCAAAACTCCGTCGCCCCCCCCCCCCCCAGCATAATTGGAAATGGGGACCCTTTTAAAAATTTACTAAATGAGACATGAGTAACATAAACTTATATGTGTTATAGCCCAGTAAATGAACGTAAAATATGGCGATACCGTGTAATCTTCAGTGTTATCACCGAAGTGGTTAAGTCAATACTTTTCGAGTTATTTACGAGTGAAAATGTTTATTGTTCAACAAAAATACCACGTTTTCAGGCAGTTTTTCGCAAATAACTCAAAAAGTAAGTAAGTATTTGATGGAAAACCAATATCCTTAGCAAAATTGTAGTTTATATAAAAATGAAAAAAATTAAGTCTATCGACCCAGTAAAGGCAAAGTTGTAGCTCATGAAACGTTGTTCTTATTTAACTTGTATAACTTAAATAAATACTTTTTGAATTTATACTTCTTTAGGCACGAGGGTGAATTTTTATTTTTCTGGGCGCATGCGCACACCGACAGTATGGTATTAGTCGCTACATCTTTTACGTTATGTAGCGCAAATAAGGTGTGCGTGAAAAGAATATAATATTAGTGTTTTTAGTAAATATATTTATTATAATTTTTGTGTCTGTGGATTTGTTTTCCTCGTAATAAGTATTATTGAAAATGTTTATTTTCAATTAATCTATCTGTCACCGTGATTGTAATTATGTCCGAGAAATGATCGTGTGTATACAAAACGGTGGTAGCTCATCGGTAGAGCATTCGCCTACGGATCGAGAGGTCCCCCGTTCAAATCCGGATAAAGTCATATTCTTTCTTTTTTTTTAATTTTTGGTATTCTTTTAGTTCTTTCTAAAATTAGTTTAATATTTTAATACAATACAAAAAAACTGTTTAAAGTAGATATATTGATTTCGTTGACATCATAATATGAAGTTAGATTATATTATAATACAAGTATAACTTCTTACTTGCGTACAAAGTACATACACGCACACTCTTTTTTAGTTAAATAAGTTATTTTGAAAAAAGGGCATTTCAAAAGCATAATTCTCAAGGCCATCTAAAATAAAAAAACTCTTTTTTACTATAAAACAAAATTTTTTCAAAAATAAGAAGTTCGAACCAGTCAAACTTACGGATCATATAAACAATACATATATAACGTAAATGGTAAGGCGGTAACGATTAATTTTATTTGGGGTACTAAATATGGAGATTTTCACGATGTTTTTACCAAAAAAAGAGGCCAACTTTATTTTGAGCTTAACTCGCTTAGTTCTGACACTAGGAAATTTTATAAAAAATAAAAATAAAACTTTTTATAAACATTTAAAAAAAATTTTAAAGAGTTTTCCCCGAAAATGTTTAATTTTTTGGTTATTTCACGTTGAAATATTCAATTTGAAATTGGATGAATAAAAACAATTTTTCATGTGGCACAACTTTTGCATTTACTGTGCGTTTGCTTACTTTAACTTGTGTAGTGTCTAGACTTCATAAATACACAATTTTTCTATAAGCTACATTTTTTCTAACAATATTTTTTCGATAATATTTAATTCGATAAAATATTTATTTTTGAGTTATTTGCGAAAAACCGCCTGAAAACGTGTTTTTTTTTGTTGAAAAATAAATATTTTCACTCACAAATAACCTAAAAAGAAGTTCGAACCAGTCAAACTTACAGATCATATAAACAATACATATATAACGTAAATGGTAAGGCGCTAACGATTAATTTTATTTGGGGTACTAAATATGGAGATTTTCACGATGTTTTTACCAAAAAAAGAGGCCAACTTTATTTTGAGCTTAACTCGCTTAGTTCTGACACTAGGAAATTTTATAAAAAATAAAAATAAAACTTTTTATAAACATTTAGAAAAATTTTTAAAGAGTTTTCCCCGAAAATGTTTAATTTTTTGGTTATTTCACGTTGAAATATTCAATTTGAAATTGGATGAATAAAAATAATTTTTCATGAGGCACAACTTTTGCATTTACTGTGCGTTTGCTTACTTAACTTGTGTAGTGTCTAGACTTCATAAATACACAATTTTTTTTATAAGCTACATTTTTTCTAACAATATTTTTTCGATAATATTTAATTCGATAAAATATTTATTTTTGAGTTATTTGCGAAAAACCGCCTGAAAACGTGGTTTTTTTTTGTTGAAAAATAAATATTTTCACTCAAAAATAACCTAAAAAGAAGTTCGAACCAGTCAAACTTACAGATCATATAAACAATACATATATAACGTAAATGGTAAGGCGTAAGTAATAATCTGACTTAGATAAACAAACTCTCTTCTATAGAATAAAAGTTGCTTATAATTAGGCAATTTTCCGGATTTATTTTAAACGTATTTTTTACCCCCGAGATCGTAGAGACTTTCACCCTTCAAATAAAAGTAACCAGCGGTATAAGTCCAACTTTGAAGTGGAGGGTAAGTAGAACCTAAATCCAAATTGTCAAGCAAATACGTCGTGACGCTGATAATTACACTCCAAAACAGTCATTTACTGGACTATTAGTGTAGTCATGCACTGTTTATGAAACCTTCCTTTTTTCATCTTTATTGATATAGAATAAAATAAAACAAAAACTAATAAATGATTACATTATTGACTAGTATTATTCTATGAGATGAACAACTTTCTTCGTGCACCACTATCAGTGAATATATCTACAATTTTATATATCGGATGCGCAACTTAATTTTCAATGCTGCACTACTTATATTAAAAAAACTAATAAAAACGTTGCGTATGTATGCGAAAAATAATATAACAATAACAAATTTTTACATATATATTAGACGACAAGATGGGCCCCTGACATATTGCCCCCCCCCCGCTGTTACGCCTCTGAACTGAATATATTAACAAAATTGAAAAGGAGCATTAGTAATAATCGCTGCCGAAAGAGACGAAGTGATTACCTAAGCAGGGACGTAGATATTTTAAGACAAAACAGGCTGTTAGCTTTAATTAAGAAGGAAGAAAAAGATTTCCATATGTAAGTAAATATATTCTACAAGTTTCGTCGTAGATTCTTATTTTTTGGTATGTCCGTTAAGACTGTCTTTCCTTGTTTAATTGATTTTTAAAACAAAATTTTTACAAATACATAATAATCCGTTCAGGTACAGCCAAATCTAACAAAAAGCTAATTACTCTGGGCTAATTAGCAAAATACAAGGAAAAGTTATTTACCAGCAATTTTACTGCTGGAATCGAATCTTATGATTGTATGTATTAATAATATAGATATGCAAAGTCCGCAGATAGTGTGCTACTTTTTTTATAAACAAAATGGCGCCCGAAAATCGTGTTTTTTTTCAATTTTTGCTCTATAACTCCAAAGATTTTAACTTTAGACCAAAAACACTCAAATAAAAATTCACCGCAATTAAATTCTGCATAGAAACGTGTTTTTTCCGACTTACTTTGACGAAAACTTTCCCCGGAAAAAGCGGGTTTTTCCAACAAAATCTTTAATTTTCAACTAAACTTTTAGATAAGTAATTGTTAATCAATAATTAAATAACTTGGTAACGTAAAAGCCTTTTCCGTATATATTATAATTCCAGAAGTCTATGGAAATTGAATGAACAGTTTAGCAACAATTAAAATGTTAATTAAAAATTTACGGTCGCTATAATAACGACAATAATTATGATGCATAAGAATAACTATGATTTTTTCCTAAAAAGTCACTATACCTATCTAATGTACTTTACAGAATTGAAATTGGACTATTTAAGCGGCCTCAGGAATATTTTAAATTTATAAACAATTTTTTGGTTTATAAACAAATAGAATATCTCGGGAAATATTAAACTAAATTAAATTGTGAGAACGGTATTCGAAAGACAGCAGCAGGATACTTCTTTTAAAAGGAAAAACGTTTAATTTTGACGAGTGATTCCTGAGATACAACCGGTCAAAGTTGACCGGAATTTACGGCAAAGATATAAACAATAGGATCATAATTTTCAAACCATCACATTTTTATTTTTGTTCTCTTTCTCTACACCAATTTTCATATCTTTAAAATCCTCATAACATATATTATTATAATAAAAACTATCGATAATACGTGTGAAAATTGCCAAAAATAGCAAAATTCCAATCAAAAATTAGGTTGGAGAAAATGTAACCCTCAAAGTTCAAAATCGGTATACGTTAACAAAATGCATTTTCTCGGCTTCCCATGGAGCAATTTCCTTCATTCTTTTTTTGTTCCCTAATAAAGCGGAGAACATACCAACGCGATCTCGGCGCGATGGCGTTCACGATCGCGATCGCGATACGACTCGTCTCAAACAATCAAGTGGATCCGCACATACTTGTCGCGACCTGTTGGCGATCAAAGGAATTTGTGCAGCGTTCTGACGGCGATCGCAGCGATATAGTTAGTTAGCGTTCAGAACTCAGAAGTGGTGCAACGTTTCAAATAGAGAATCGTTGAAAAGCCCTATACCTTGAATTAAATTTCTTTCTTTTTCGGAATTGATTATGTTACATACCTTCGAATTTAATTTAATTGCATTTAAATGAAGTAAAGAAACACTGTCTGTGTTTCTTTACTTCATTTAATATGGACTCACATATGCAACCCATTCAATATTTGAATTGCCTTTCTTCATCCAACAATACTGCAACAAGCAATGCTTTTTCTTCTTGTAAATGGCACATTGTATGTGCTATAATATATTTCCAACTGTATTATTGAATAATTTTATACTAATGAAATCGCAGGTCGCTATCGCACCGATGTGTTCGCTGTCTACAGAAACCGAGATCGCCATCGCGATCGTGGACGCGATCGCGATCGTGGTCGCTTAGATGTGTTTTCCGCTTAACTCGAGTAGAGCCATCGAACTAACGCATTATTAAATGTCAAACTTGCTTTTGTTTTGTTATAATAGATTAATTTATTTATAAGAACAGAAAATTACATATTTTTTCCAGTTGTAGGCTTTTTTTTAGATAAACTTGTACCTTTTAAAGTTAAAAACATAAATATTCTCATTTGAAAGCTGTATAATTATTTAAACAATTTTTATTTAAACAAATTAAAATATTGAGTTATAATAAATAAATTAATTTATTATAACAAAACAAAAGTAAGTTTGACATTTAATAATGCATTAGTTCGATGGCTCTACTCGAGTTACTTGGGAACAAAAAAAGAATGAAGGCTCCATGGGAAGCCGAGAAAATGCATTTTTTTAACGTATACCGATTTTGATTGAGGGTTACATTTTCTCCAACCTAATTTTTGATTGGAGTTTTGCTATTTTTGGCAATTTTCACTCGTAATATCGATAGTTTTTATTATAATAATATATGTTATGAGTATTTTAAAGATATAAAAATTGGTGTGAAGAAAGAGGACAAAAATAAAAAGGTGATGGTTTGAAAATCATGATCCTATTATTTATATCTTTGCCGTAAATTTCGGTCAACTTTGACCGGTTGTATCTCAGGAACCACTCGTCATAATTAAACGTTTTTTCTTTTAAAAGAAGCAACCTGCCGCTGTCTTTCGAATACCTTTTTTACAATTTAATTTAGTTTAATATTTCCCGAGATATTCTATTTGTTTATAAGCCAAAAAATTGTTTATAAATTTAAAATATTCCTGAGGCCGCTTAAATAGTCCAATTTCAGTTCTGTAAAGTACATTAGATAGGTATAGTGTCTTTTTATGAAAAAATCATAGTTATTCTTATGCATCATAATTATTGTCGTTATTATAGCGACCGTAAATTTTTAATTAACATTTGAATTGTTGCTAAACTGTTCATTCAATTTCCATCGGCTTCTGGAATTATAATACATACGGAAAGGGCTTTTACGTTACTGAGTTATTTAATTATTGATTAACAACTACTTATCTAAACGTTTAGTTAAAAATTAAAGATTTTGTTGGAAAAACCCGCTTTTTCCGGGGAAAGTTTTCGTCGAAGTAAATCGGAAAAAACACGTCTCTATGCAGAATTTAATTGCGGCGAATTTTTATTTCGGTGTTTTTGGTCTAAAGTTAAAATCTTTGGAGTTATAGAGCAAAAATTGAAAAAAAACACGATTTTCGGGCGCCATTTTGTTTATAAAATAAGTAGCAAACTATCTGCGGACTTTGCATATGTATATTATTAATATAACATACAATATAACTATACAATCATAAGATTCGATTCCAGCAATAAAATTGCTGGTAAATAACTTTTCCCAAAAATGGCCTATTCTCCGATAATCAGCCCAGACTAAATACATACTCTCAATAAAGTACACACATCAAAATAATCTAGGGGACACCTATATTATTAGCTTTAAATCAATGTTAGGCGCAAATACAAAAATAAATGAATTTATGTTTTTAATCTTGTTTCTTCTTTTGTCGATTATTGTACCAGCATGTAATGCTAATAAGAATGGCTATAAAAAAATTTAACAAAACTTCAATATGCTATGCTTTGTCTATAAGATAAAAAGTAGTATTTCTTTCTCTATTAGTACTTGATTTTCGATGTCTATGTGGATTTTTATTTAGTTTTGCAATTGCCAATAAATCAAATCGCAAAAACAGTGGCGTGCTGTCAGGATGCTTCAAGCTGGCACAATTCAAAGAGACGTTGCTGAAGTCCTCCACACGAACTGAAGAGTCATTAGTCGTTTGTGGTTAAGGTGTCAAGAAACTGGTGATGTTGCTGAACGTCGTAATGGCCGTTCAAGGATAACCAACCAGATTGAAGACCATTTTATTAGGTTGCAGGCATTGTGAGATTTCACTGTAACTGCATCACAATTAAAAATTCGCCTGCAAGAGACCTATCAGGTGTTTGTAAGTGGCCAAACCATTAGAAATAGACTGCAAGAAGTAGGGTTAACTGCCCGAAGACCTGTAAGAGTGCCTGTGTTATCCAGAGGAAATCCAAGTTGGGCTAGATATGAGTGGACTACTAAAGTAGAGACTTTCTACAGAGATGAGTCCCGATTTGGATTTGCACAAGAGACAAAACGGACATTAATTTGAAGACCATCTGGTAATGCTGAACGATTGGCCACCGTACAGAAGGTTCAAGAAAGCAAGGCGGCAGTATAATTGTATGAGGTAGCGACATTCTTGGTGGAAGAACCAATCTCGTTTGTCTGGAATGGTTTTTAAATGCAATAGACTACCGCGATATTGACTAACGAAATTGAGGTTTTGCCAAAGCCTGCACAATCGCCAGATTTAAATCCAATTGAGCATGTATAGGACATATTGGACAGACGCATTTTACAACACAATTTTGCGTTCGCTACAAGACAGCATCTGTTTGAGGGCCTTTCAATAAAGTGGAACAGAATACCGCAGAAAGACATTGATCATCTGATCATGAGTTTGCATAACAGATGTAGGACAGTAATCAACAACCTTAGAGGTCATACACGATAATAACTTAATCTAAAAACTGCTTTGTTGGGAGTTGAGGCGCAACAAATTAATTTTTTATTTCTTTTTTGTTACCATTTTTTCACTTATGGCGGGCTCTTTTAATTTTATTAGGAGCTTTGCAATAAATCCAAAAAAAATGTTTATTTTATATTCGGGACACTTGGTTATAACTTTTTTCTTAATATTTAAAATAAATGATCTGGAATCCTTTTGTAAACCTGCATTTTGTTTTGTCCCCTAGATTATTTTGATGTGTGTATTATAAAAAAAAGTGTTAGGTATGTTTATTTGTTAAAATTATAATAATAGATATAGCGATATTCGTAATTAAGTTGAATCCATTCAGAATCATCATTACAATAAAAAAAATAATGATTTAAATAAAAATTCCTGATGATTCATTGCGTTTTAATTCGCAGAACAAACTAGTATTTTTTAAAGAATTTTTATATGTTCATCATTCACAAATTAAGAACTGATGAGAGAGAAAATAATTGTCTCAAATAGGATACAATCCTAATTATTCCACCAACCTTATAATATAAAATTACTATCAGAAGTCATCTATAAAACAAACTTCTCTTTTGAACTTATACCGGGTTGAAGAAAATATATATTTTTCTGATGTTAAGTTTGAGACACCCTGTGGGGAGGACAAGGTGTTAAGTGGTGGTATACATTAGGGTGACCAAACGTCCCGAAATCAACGATTTGTCCCGGAGTCCCGAAAAAGTCCCTCGGGACGCCTATATGTCCCGTATTTGCGTTGGGTTAATTTTATGTATCTGAGTTTCCTGAAGAGTTCAAAAGGCGTGCGAGTTTCTTCTATCAATGGCGTTACAGACCAAATTGATCATTGGTTTCCTGTAATTTCTGTCCCTGATATATGCGATCCTGTTCCGCTCGCGTCCAAGTCCTAACGTTCAGCAAATTGTGCGCATCCACTGCCAGTTCAATCTCTCATATTTTACGTGTTTTTTTGGTCTTATACATTTCATTATCTTGAGCTGTATTCGTCAGTCTGTCCTCATCTATCCTCGTTACCATCACCATCCCATAGAAGTTTCGTAAAAGTCACTGGAGTTTAGTCAATTCTTCGAAAACTAGCTGTTTAAACACTTGGTAAATTCCATGATGATATATATTAGATCTCCATATCCCCTTTTCGGCGATGTGTCCAAAAATCTTCCTTTGTTTTGAAAATTTCTTTTTTCTACGGCCGTGCTAAAAGAGCCACTTTACGCACGCATTTTGTTTCCGAAAGTTGCACTTTCCCGCACGGCGTGCGGGAAAGTAAAATACCTTGTAATATGGCATTATAATATATTATAATACATGCAATAAACTAATATTTAGATATTATTTACTAATTTATTTCAAATTTATCTTATTGTGTTCATGTTTTAATGAAAGTAGCGCGATAATTCGATGAAATAAAATTATTTTGACATAATATTTAAAAGTCAGATCAGTAGAAAATTACAGTTGCTTTGAATCGTCGTCATGGAAACCAATATCGTCGTCGTGGTAACCCATTATATTGGAAGTTTGGTTTTGACAACCTTGCCAAAGAATTAATTTGTGTATTTTCACTTCTAAATAAAAATTGATATAACTCTATTTTTTGTGGCTTTTTTCCAAATGTATGGCCCTAGAAAAAATATTGTTCCTAACTCATACGGAAAGTGTCTTCCCCGCACTCAACTGCTTGCCCGAACTCCACTATCGCGTCGTCCGGGTCAACGGCGGTCTCGTGCGTGAAAGTATCACTTTCCGCACTAGTTAGGAAAATAACTATTTCCTTGTTTCTAAAGTTTATCTTTGTGGTTTCTGGCCATCGCTCGTGTCTCACAAGAGTGTAAGTGCTATGCAGAAACCTTGCTTTATACCCTTACTAATAGGAATTTCTTTAGTTAATTAGTCTAGGCGCCAAATAGAGGTCACCGTGTCCTTTTCAATTCTGATGGACAAACTCAACGGTTTCTTATGGATTTTTAGCTGCTGATTACGAATTTCGAGGGTGGATTTCGATCCGAGTGGTCAAAAAATTGTTATAAACAATTTAATTGTTTATAAATTGTTTATAAGGCTCTGGCTCATAAACTAAAAGAGATAAAAAAGAATGTTTCAAATAAAATTTGTTCGCTAATAAAAAACGAAGAAAGAAACGTTTACTAAACTTAAATCCAACAATTAAAACTGAAGATATTGTAAAATCAGTGCACAATGCAAATTGCAAATTGCAAAATAAGTATTTTTCGAAGCTTTTTCAATCCTAACTTGGCTTCTGCGCATGCAAATGAGCCTTAGAAGATCTCATTTTAAAGCTTCGTTAATAGGCTTCCAAACAAAGTATGTTAAATTACTTTATCCTAATTTGTTTTAAAGTTATACTCGTTTGAAGTTATAATATTCTTAAAAAAATTGTACATTAATTTGTTTATAAGGGTTTCAAGCAAATTTAAGCTATAAACATTTATACTTTAATTACCAATAATGATAGAAAAACTCAAAAAGAAAATTTTGAGCTTACGAAAATGTTTGTAAGTTTATTTTTGGTCAAGATATCGATATTTTAATGGCGCGCTATGAGGCGCAAGATCGGCTCACCGCGTAAAGGTTCACGCGCTAACTTCTCGATGCAAATTATAATTTCTATTTATATATACGTTAGCTTCATTTTTCATTTTTGAAGATCCTAATAAAATTTTATCATATAAATCTTATAATTAAATCATCATACTGTACCTCGTATCACCTTTCATTCTATTTACTTTGTTTTCTATTTTTTGTACTAAATGAGAAAAAAAACATTAAACTAATATTTCAGAAATAGAAATAAAAAGTAAGTTGATATTATTTATTAATACTATTTTTACAAACTTTTTGTTTCATGCATCTGAATCGAGATATACGGGGAATCTCAGCTTTTTTACATCTGCATAAGTTCTTAGAGCAATTTTACAGTTACATGGTGGTACTAAGTCTGTTCTTGTAGGCCGTAAAACTAAAACTTTCTGGGGCTTCAGAGTCTAATTATCTATATAATATAGATATAATCTATATCATATAGATATCCAGTGGATTGTATCCATATAAAGTGAATCTAGTTCTTTTGCAGCATCATCAAGGCACGTCAATTGTGTGTATGCCGCCACAACATAAATGCTCGTTTTATATGCAATAATGATGCTGCAAAATAACTCAATCCATTTTTATATGGATATCACATATTGGCTCATTTGCGGCTAGAAGCCGAGTTACGATCGATAAAGCGTCGAAAAATACTTGACTGTGAGCCGATGTTGCGCCATTAAAATATCGATATCTTAACCAGAAATAAACTTATGAACATTTTCTTAAGCTCAGATTATTTCTTTTGAGTTCCTCTATCATTATTGTTAATTAAAGTATGAATGTTTACAGCTCAAATTTACTTGAAACCCTTATAAACAAATTAATGTACAATTTTTTTAAGAATATTATAATTTCAAACGGGTATAACTTTAAAACAAATTAAGATAAAGTAATTTAACAATTTTTTTTAGAAGCCTATCAATGAAGCTTTAAAATGAGGTCTTCCAAAGCTCATTTGCATGCATAGAAGCCGAGTTACGATTAATAAAGCTTCGAAAAATACTTATTTTGCCATTTGCAATTTGCATTGTGCACTAATTTTACAATATCTTGAGTTACAATTGTTGGATTTAAGTTTAGTAAAGCTTTTTTGTTCGTTTTTTATTAACGAACAAATTTTATTTGAAACATTCTTTTTTATCTCTTTTAGTTTATGAACCAGAGCCTTATAAACAATTAAATTGTTTATAACAATTTTTTGACCACTCAGATCGAAATCCACCCTCGAAATTCGTAATCAGAAGCCAAAAATCCATAAGAAACCGTTGAGTTTGTTCATCAGAATTGAAAAGGACACGGTGACCCCTCTGGTGCCTAGACTAAATTATTTGTTTCCAGTTTTAATGTTTACCGTCATATTTTTGTAAAGCTGTTGTACTGCTATTATACTTTTTATTTATTACTTGTTTTGTTAATGCTACCCAGAGCACTGAAAGTGGTACAGTATCGTATGCCTTTGTCAGATATATAAAGACTACATAGGAGCTACTACTAAGTTGATATGATGTGGGCTAATCTTAAATATATTCGCTAATAATGGTATTATTAGCGAATATATTTAGAAGCAGGTCTCATATTTAGACCAAAATTTTGTTTACAAAATTCATTATTTACTTGAAAATAGGTATTCCCACTAAATGTCAATTACTCCATTATATCTGATATCTTTAGTCTTGTCCTTAATCTTGTCCACATTTGTAAATAAACTGTTTGTGTCAAAACTTACTAAAATGTTATTTGAATGAAATTCCATATTCGATCATTTATTTAAAAAAACGTTGTATGTTCTTTATAAGTGTGTCATTATTATTTGTAAATGGTTATACCTATGTATATTTGCTGAGGTGGTTTTGGCATTTAAACACCACGCTTGACAGGGGGTTGGTGAGTTGGTTTGAAAAATTGGTAGGATATGGTAGGTATTGGGTAGAAATGGGGTTATGACATGATTTTTCTCCACAGAAGTTGAGAGAGAATCAAGGCTTGTCTCTGCTTATTTTGATCTCGTGTCTTAGATATTTGTAAGTGTCTGTTTGTTGTATGGTATTAATTGACAATAATACCACACAACAAACAGACACTTACAAATATCTGGTACACGAGATCAAAATAAGCAGAGACAATCAAACATACGAAATATAGAGGCGAATAGGCTTGACATGGGCAGCATTATTTGGCAAGCTAAGCCATATTCTAAAAAGTTCAATTTCCCATGTGTCTCAAGCAAAATTTTTTGAACCAATTCGTTTTTAAACGCTTTTCTTTAATCGTTTGCATCAAATCTTTAGACGATAATTTGACTGACTTTTCTTCAATGCAAATGAATGAAAATTTGCAGACATTTGCATTCACGGGAACAATACACGAATAGTCAATAAAAAAACGATTTTAATGGAAAATGCTTAAATTCTCTTGTTTTTTACAATGTAGAAACTTGAAACTTTTACGGATTGTAGCTAATGCTTTGAACTATACATAATTTCACTTTTTACGTTAATTGTTTACGTTATGCTTCATAAATAGACAATAAAGTTTCAAATTTTGAACGCTTATACGTATATTTGTTTATATATAAATCGGCGTTTATTCGTGTCAAATTTCAATACGATACGAAATAAAACTTCAAGCAAAACTCAAATTCAAAAAATTCCACCAGAACCACCGGTAGAGACGTTTTGTGCTACAATTAACATTAAAATTCCTTTTGTCGTATTAATTAATTAAACTCTTTTCTTTAGTTTAATCGTTTGGGTCAAATTTGTGGACGTTAATTTGACTGCCTTTTCTTCAATGCAAATGACTAATGACTAAAAATTTGCAGACATTGCATTCGAGGGAACAATCCACGAATAGTCAATAAAACATTTTTTGTTTATTATTTGTTTAAATAAAAAAACGATTTTAACGGAAAATGCTTAAATTCTCTTGTTTTTTTCAATAAAAAAACTTGAAACTTTTACAAATTGCAGCTAATTATATGAACTATACATAATTTCACTTTTTACGTTAATTGTTTACGTTGTGCTTTATAAATAAACAATAAAGTTTAAAATTTTTTGCCGATTCCGACTACTTTTCATGTTTGTACATCATATGTTTTATACATATTTTAATAAACATGACGATATGTATATTTTAATGTTTGAAAAGTGTAAGACTAAAAAGTAAAAAATAAAAAAATATGAGAAAAAAATTTTTATGAAACGCTTTTCTTTAGTTACGAGTGACTAAAATTAAATATATTATAAAAAAAATAAACTAAAAAGCAAAAAATAAAAAAAAATTGAAGAAATCTAACACATTCGTTAAAGAAAAGCGTGGTGCGAAAACCGTTTATTCGATGAAGACGCGCCACGCTTTTCTTTGACGAATGTGTTAGATTTTTTCAATTTTTTTTATTTTTTGCTTTTTAGTTGATTTTTTTTATAATACATAATATGTTTAATTTTAGTCACTCGTAACTAAAGAAAAGCGTTTCTTAAAAATATTTTTTTCATATTTTTTTACTCCCGTACAGGGCCGGCGATAACGGGCCTGCAAGGGATGCACTGCAGGCGGGCGCCCCTGTTTAAGGGGCGCCAAATTGAGCTTTTTCTGCTGGTGCCATACAAAATACTAATTTAAAATAAACCGAAGGGCGCTTATGCTAGTTTTGCAGGCGGGCGCGTTATACCCTAGCGCCGGTACTGCTCCCGTACAAACTTTTGGAGCGGAAACATTGACGCAAAAATCCGCGAATAAACTCAGAGTTACACAGAGAGACATGGTACGTGTGCAACGATGAACGTGAGCTTTCGAAACCACATAACAAACCAACAAATCAGGCAAAGGTCAGGGATTCAAGACGTCATCGAAAGAATCACGACGCTTAGGTTGAACTGGGCACAGCACTTAGCTAGAACGCGAGATGGACATTGACAAGACGAATAATGGAATGGAGGCCCAGAAACTATAAAAGAAGCCGAGGACGACCACCGACTAGATGGACCGACGATATAAAAAAGTAGCGGGAAACTGGCTAAAAGCGGTCCAGTGTAGAGAACACTGGAAAGAACTGAGGGAGGCCTATGTCCAGCAGTGGACGCGATTGGCAGATTGATTCGTATATTTAATAAAAGATTTGACTGTTCAACTACAAGTAGAACCCATAGTACTACACATATTTCTAAGTGGTGAATTCGCTTAAATAAACCTATTTTAAAATAAAATTGGGGCTTAGTCCAAATAAAAATATGAAACGATAAAAAATATTGATGAGAAACTGTTCAAATTCTTCCAATTAAGTAGTCTTTAAGTAGTATTATTGAACATTTAGTATCTCTGTTGAACTTTTGTTTTTAGAAGATAATTATACATCAGGATATAATCATTTTAAAGACCGTAAGTATTTAAGAGGAAACATACTACCTATTTGATTTTGATGGAATGAATGTTTCAAATCGCACCTATATTAGAAAAACGAGCGAAGGTCACACTAGTCATGAATTTACAGAAAACAATACTTATTTGCTAATTGTTTCCACATTGATATAGCACAGGTAGAAGGATCTCTTTAAAAAATTATGTTCAATCGATCTTTGAAAGTGAAAAGGTGAACACGAATTTGAAAAATTAATGATGATGAATAAAATTTTAGTTCTTTTGTTCGTTAGTCTAGGATTTATTGAATGTAGAGGTTAGTACATGATAAAATATTTTAGTTGTTATATCCTAATTTCATATACAAATGACAATATTTTTATGTACAATTTTTTTAATAATTGTTAATCAGCAAGATACATTTAAGGTTTAAATATGTATATTATTTGGTTAATCTAGAAGCTGCCTGTCACATTATGCGGCTTTTTTTTTCTTTGCTTGGCATATTTTCTTTCTTATTTATTATTGTGTTCGTCTGCCTCTTCTTGACCACAATGTATAAATACAATGTACACACATGAATATAATGTAATGTTTTAAATGAATATAAAATAATAATAAAAATATTAAATGAATATAATTCGTTACAAATTAATAATATTCATGGAAAAATTCCAAAATCATGGAGTAAATTTATTTTCTCGCGAATAAGCGAGATTATAATTCATACATATCTACAAAAAAAAATTTATTTGCCAAAAATAAAAACAAAATTATATTTTTGGTATAAAAATTAAATTTCATTGTTGGCATAAATTCTTTATTTCTTTCTCCCTTCCTTTTATTATTCCCATTATTTTTTATTATTCATTATTTATTATTATTATTTTCAATTAGATATGATTATTTTCAATTCCTCGAGTGATTTTTTTTAAGTTTTCCCGCCTCTACTGCTTGCTATATTATTTTTCTTGATCTGCCTCTTTTTCTTTTTACGATGTTCTTTGCTTCGTAGACTTTTCTTGTAATTCTGTTAGGTTGCATTCTCATTAAATGCCGATACCAGTTCATTTGTGTCTTTGCTAGTTCGTTAGTTGCTTAATATGTCCCAGTTTGTTTTTCCAACTATCCTTCTTAAATGTCTTAGCTCCATTGTGTTTATATTTTATCCTGCTCTTATATTTTTCCAGAATTGTCTAGTTTTCACTTGCATAGAGCACAGTCATTGTGTTATATATTTTTATCCTTGTCTCCCGTGTAATTTCCCGTTTTCCCAGTATTGGGTCTAACGCATAGTATAACTTGTTGGATTTGTTTTGAAATTTTGAAAATCAAAAATTTACTATAACTATAACTTTTTCAAAAATAAACTTAAGACTTTGATGTTGCATGAAAAGTTGAGTCGAGTAGTCCTTATAACAAAAAATTTCAAGCCGATTCTTTAATTTATTAATTTAAATTTTATTCAATTTCAACAGAGTTTTTTTGCAATGTTATTGCTCAGAAATAAATCATGATACAGCGATTCTCTCGGAAACACATGAAAGAATAAGAGTTTTCAAAGTGTTTTCAAAGTATTTAGAAAAATCGATAAAAAGTCATTTTTGCCATTGCAAATCATTTTACTAAAGTAGAGTCATTTTTGACCTATAAATAATTTGAATAATTTTGTTAGTATTTACTGTGGACTAAATTTACTTTGGTATTTGAAGCTGGAATTTTTATACAAATTTCCAAAAATAAATTTTTTGTGTAGGTCAATTAGGATCAAAGTTAGTCACTTTTTTTATTTCATCCACAGCTAAATACCCCATTAGCTCTTTTGCAATCCTCCTGGCCCAAAAATTATCTTCATAAAATCGATAGTACCTATACTGTCATCCTATGGATATGGCAAGACTCAAAAGTTCATTGCACCCAATTTTTTTTCATGGTAAATCTAATTTTTAAAGTAAAATGTCACAGAAGACCCGCAGATTTTTTCATAAATTGTAAGTAGGTGTAGGTGTAGGTACCTTCTAGTGTTGCAAAAGGCAGGACTCAGAAAGTCATGGCTGAATCTAATAAATATCTCCTGGTCTATAATGTCTCTTAAAATGTTTTAAATAATGTTCAGGTACTGGTTTTCGACAGTATTTGGATAACTTTTCATATTGTTTTATATGAGCATTGGGTACTTATAACCAATTGTTTTAATACTACCTAAAAACTAACTTGAAAATCTAATAATAATCTTTATAAATTTACGAACCTACAAGGAAACTGAATCTTTAAAATTAAGTTATTAAAAAATGTCCAAAAATAAAACTGTCTCATAGAATTTGTATAAGAGGCACGTTAAAATTTAATTAAAGCTTAAAGTTTGAAATGCGAAAGCGAAACCGAAAGCTTGGCGACAGCTAGTACATTATGTTCAGCAATAGAAAGAAATAGTTCAAAACTGCTTTAATTGCTTTTGCCACCTATTTTCTGACTTCTTCCTTGATATTGTTATCACTTGATAAATTCATTCCAATGTATTTTAATTTTGTGAATTTCTCTGCCATTTTTGTCTCTATTTATTGCTTGTACCTTCAGGGCCCCCGCAAGGCTGAGCGGCGCCCGCGTGCGGCACATATTTTAGCGCTCTTAATTTTTTATTTTTGACGAGCTCTTGCTATGAGTACGTGCTCTTCAGATAAAACTATCCACCTTAAATAACTTTTGAAGCAGTGATTTAAAAAAAAACGCAAAACACGTCAAATAATACTTGAAGGGGGAGACATTATGCCATATTTAAGCTTGCCGGGAAAGGCACCCTCTCACCCCCCGTATCATACTTTATTTTTTTTTTAATTACTACCCTCTTTTTTATTTTATATTTGGATTCTCCTCTTTGTACTGATTTCAAAAATGTATATCCCTTGATGGTTAAAGTGATTAGTTTATGAGAAAAATAAATACAAAAGCAGCAAAACTGGATTGAAAAAAATTATTTTTTTAAAAATTTTATTACATACAAACATGGAAGATCCGGTCCTGGTAGACAAATTGTGAGGTTGATTAACGTCTGTTCCGTGAATAATCCAATTTCCATTGGAATTACGAATAGATAAATCGCCAAGTTAACACAGTGTGTAAATAAAAGTACAAGTGCACTAGTGAGTGAAAATAAATCGTCCAAAGCATCGAAAAAGTAAGATCTCTCCATTATTTACTGTAAACAGGTATTTTAGAGGCCAATAATTATTCGAACAATATAAATAAAATAAAACCACTGATAAGAAATTCAAGTTTTGATGGGTCAAACAGACTTGATTTCTTTTCGCAGTGCAGAGTCTGACTTAATAAAATAAATCTAAAATAGTACGAGAATTAAAAATAAATAATTTTAATTTTTACGGTGATTACGAACTGGCTTAAAGTTAATTTCTAAATTAAGTTTATAGATTGTGTCTAATATAGGTTTATTTTTAAACTAACCTTATATTTATATTGTATTCTATACAGATTTTTCTAATTGTAACATTTAGCGGGGCACTCTTAGAAAATGGAAAGAAAGGATAATGACACAGGAAGTGAAACCGATGACGAAATGAAACGCAAAAGAGAAAACTTGGATGATTGTTTTAATAGAAGTAACATTACAAAACGGTCACCAAGCAAATCAGGCAACGAAAAAAAGGAAGACATGGAAAATGTTATGATTACGATGATGAGAAAGCTCATGAATAAAAATGATGAAATGCTTCAGGAAATAAAACAAATAAGAAAAGAACAACAACAAACCAATAAAGAGTTAATGGATGTAAAAGTAGAGAATCAAAAACTAAAAAAAGAAGTAAAATTGTATAAGATGAAAGAATGGAGCAACTGGAGAAATTTAGCAAAAAGAAAAGCTTGATCGTAACTGGGTTAAAAGTACAAACAAATGATGATAAGAAATTAAAAGAAGAAATGGAAAATTTCATAGCCCAAGAGTTGCAAACACAAATAAAACTAAGAAGTGCAACAAAAATAGGAGAAACAGTATGCGCAATAGAGACAGAAACTTTCACGGATAAAATGGAAATCCTAAACAAGAAAAGTAAACTAAAACAGCATAAAGACCGTATCTATATAAACAACGATTTGACATCGAAAGAAAAAGAAATACAAAAGGAAATAACTAAAATAGCAAAGGAAGAAAGAAGCAAAGGTAAGCAAACGAAAATCGGCTACAAGAAATTAATAGTAAATGGCAAAATCTGGATATGGGACGAGGAGAGAGAACAGCTGATAGAAAATTCAAAAAACTAATAAACGAAGAACAGCGGCTAAAATATGGTATTGACATGGCAAAAAAAGGAATAACGACTTTGGAAAATGAGGAAAAAAACGATACAAATAAGGAAAAACCTGAGGAAATAATAAAAATTGGAACCTGGAATGTACGAAGTACGTACGAAGAGGGTGCCTTAAAAAATTTAGATAATATTATAGAGAATTACAAAGTAGACATCCTGGCCTTACAAGAAACAAAACAGTTGGGAACTGAAATAGTCAAAATAGGGAAAAGAACCTTTTTTAAGAGTGGCGGGACAAACAGATATTTTGGAGTTGGATTTATGGTGACAGAAAAAATAAGTAAATTAGTTATAGACTTCCAAGCAATATCAGATAGAATATGTTATTTAAGAATAAGAGGAAAGTACAGAAAAATTAGCATCATTAATGCACATGCCCCCACTGAAGAAAAAGACCTAGAAACCAAGACAGAGTTCTATGAGAAGCTAAGTAATTTGATGGATAAAATTCAGAAATATGACATAAAGATAATCGTAGGAGATATGAATGCCAAAATAGGAAGAGAAGAGATTTACAGAAGTATAACGGGTGGAAAAAGTTTGCATAAGGAATCAAACGAAAATGGGAAAAAATTAATTGAATTTGCAACAGAAAATAAAATGAAAATTGTAAGCACAAGATTTTACCATAAGGATATTCATAAGATAACTTAGATATCTCCAGATGGAAGGACAAAAAACCAGATAGACCACGTATTAATAGAAAGTAAACATATCAGAGCAATTACCGATTCCAGAAGCTACAGAGGGGCAGATACCAATAGCGATCATATTCTAACGATAGCCAAACTTAAACAAGAGCTGCCAAGATACCCAAGAACAACAAAAGAAAGATTAACATACAAGATAGAATTACTTAAAGAAGAAAAAACGGCAAACAGATTTGTGGCAGAGATAAATAAAAGACTTCGTTACCCCACCGCAGAAGATATTGATGAAGAATGGAGGAATATACAGATAGCGATGACAGAAGCAACGGAACTATGTCTAGGAAAAGTACAAGCAGAGAAACGAAGAGACTGGTTTGACGAGGATTGTAAAATAGCATTGATACGTAGAAATAAAGCAAAAATAGAAAAAGACAAAAATAATACACAGGATACTACAGAAAAATATAAAATAGCAAGAAGAGAAGTAAAACAAATCTGCAGAAAAAAGAAAAGAGAACATCTTGACAAACAGTTGAAAACAATAGAAGAATCATACATAAACAAGGAAATAAGAAATTTCTACCAAGAAGTAAAAAAATCCCGAGAAACTGCAAAGAGTAAAACAAGTTATTGTAGAAGTAAAGACGGTGTGCTTTTAGGAGAAACAACAGAAAAATTGAACAGATGGGCGGAGTATTTTGAAGAACTATTAAATGCAAATAAACAAGCAGAACCCCAGGAAATAAAACAACATGAACAGGATAACACAGAACAACAACGTGAAGAAGAACCTACACTACAAGAAGTAAAAGAAGCAATATTGAAGCAAAAAAATAACAAAAGCGCAGGAGAAAGCGGAATTCCGGCAGAGATTTTTAAAGCAGGAGGAGAAAAGCTGCAAGAAAAAATTTTCCGACTAATATTAACAGTCTGGAAAAAAGAGGAAATGCCGCAACAATGGAACAATGCACTCATCTGTCCAATCTACAAAAAAGGTGATGAAACAAGTTGCGAAAATTATAGAGGAATATCGCTATTAGAAGTGGCCTATAAAATACTTGCAAAAATCATCCGAAATAGATTGCAAAAGGAGGTAAATAAGATCATTGGAGAATACCAAGGAGGTTTTAGACCAGGAAGATCAACAACAGATCAAATATGTTTATTAAAACTAATACAGAACAACAGCTACGAACAAAATTTGGGGATTTGGGATAAACCAATTGAATAACTGTTAAACTATTTGACCAATTGCTTTGAAATTTAAAATATAATTTAAGCACAAGTCTCAGCATTACGTGTAATAAGAAGGCTCTAACTTAATTTTTACATAAGTTATGAACATTTATAAAATCTCAAAATTTATGACTTATTTTGCAATTTTGCGATGTTGTTCATTGACTTTAAACAGGCTTACGACTCAGTAGACCGAGATATGCTATATGAAGCAATGAGATCCTTGGGTATTTCAGGAAAGCTGGTTAAATTAGTGAGAATGACGCTCAACAATACAAAAAACAGGATAACACTGGAAGGAAATTTTTCAAAACAATTCACAGTGAATAAAGGACTGAAACAGGGTGACCCTCTATCTACAGACTTATTTAACTTGGTACTAGAGCACATAGTAAGAAGGATAAAAATTAGTACAAGCGGTACCATATTTAACAACACACAGCAGTTTATAGCTTACGCTGATGATCTAGTCATCCTAACAAGAACAAAGGAACATCTCCAAAAAATATTCCAAAAGTTCGAAGCGGAAGCAAAAAGGTATGGATTAAGAATCAACCAAGGAAAAACACAATACATGGTAATGAAAGGAGATATAAATAAAGAGGATAACTATATAAAAATGAAAGGAGAAGGAGATGAATATAAATTTAAGGAAGTAGCAGAATTCGAATACCTGGGAGTGACTGTAACCAGTACTGGAAGGGAAGAAAAAGAAATAGATAAAAGATTATTGAAGGGAAGTCGAGTTGTGGGTGCCTTAAGCACGATATTAAAAGCAAAAAATGTATCAATAAACGCGAAAATCAGAATGTATGAAACGATAATACGGCCCACAGTGTTGTATGCGAGCGAAACGTGGGTAATGAATCAACAAGAGGAGAAGAAGATACAGATATGGGAAAGGAAGGTCCTGAGAAAAATTTTTGGAGGTATACAGATAGCGGAGAAAACCTGGAGGAGACTAACAAATGAAGAAGTAATGAGGATGTATGGGAGACCAAAAATAACGACAAAAATACGAGCCCAAAGAGTTAGATGGCTGGGACATCTGACGAATGTCAGAAACTAGAAACGTCAAACGAATATTGAATGACAGAGCATTGGGAAAAAGGAGACGAGGTCGCCCAAGGAAGAGATGGTTAGAGGCTGCAGAGAGGGATTTGGAAGGAATCGGGGTGAAGGACTGGAGAAAGAGTGCAGAGGACCGAAAAGAATGGAGAAATATTATCCAGAATTTAGAAGCCGTAGGCCTATAAGGCCTGTTAGCGCTGTTATATATACATACAAACATTTAGAATGAACATTTCACTACCAAAAATTTTAACAATAATTATTCAAAATGACTTTTCAAAGTTTGAATAATTTTTGTTAAAATTTTTGGTAGTGAAATGTTCAGTCTAAATGTTATAAAATTGTTAAAAATAAAAAAAATAAAATAATTTTTATTCAATCCAGCTTTCTTACTTTTGTATTTATTTTTCTCATAAACTAATCACTTTAAGCATCAAGTGTTATACATTTTTGAAATCAGCACAAAGAGGAGAATCCAAATATGAAATAAAAAGGGGGTAGTAATTTAAATATAAAATATATATACATAAAAAAATAAGGGATGATACCTACGGGGGGTGAGAGGGTAACTTTCCCGGCAAGCTTAAATATGACATAATATCTCCCGCTTCAATTATTATTTGACGTGTTTTTGTGTTTTTTCTAAAAATTAGTGGTTCCAAAGTTATTTGGTGGATAATTTTATCTGAAGAGCACTATATACCTAATATTGTCAAACCAGATAATCTTTCCTCTACCATAGTAGACCTCAAAATAATTTTTAATTAAAAAATAATTTTTAATAACAGACACAGTTAAAGTGAAATGAATTCTATCATAATATAATATCATAACCAGGCATTATGTCAAATCTACTATTTAACGAACTTAGTACTTGATCATTATTCTAATACTGTCTATTTGCTATGTTAAAGGTATCATTATCTGCTATATCTGTAAGATTCTCACAAATTTTAATTATATGAAATTTGAATAGCTTTATAGCTTTTATTCTACTCGACCATTTTGTATCACTTTTAGAGGTTTTAGATTTAATTCAGGAACATGAATTTTATAATACTCCTTCTATTTGTGGAGAAAGAGAAACATACGTAAAATTCTACCCTTATCATACATGCATATTGGCACCGTTACCAAACCCTTGACCCCTAGTGTTTTTTATACTTAAGGGCGTAGGAGCAAAATTTCGCAACAATGTGTTTTAAACGCATTATTTTTTTTCGAATGCTGAGAAAAATAATAAGTATTTTTAAAAAATTTTAACGCGGAATGAATCATTACGTTATTACCGAGGGCCGAAAGGCCCTTAGGATAACAAAAAAGTTTTCTCTTTTTTTCTCAGCCCTGTAACTTATTCAAACAAATATTATAGAAGTTTTCAGAGACTTTCGACCATCGGTAATATTGCAATCTTTTATTCTGCGTTTAAATTTTTCAAAAGTACTTATTAGTTTTCTCAGGATTCGAAAAAAATTAATAATGCATTTAAAACACATTTTAGCGAAATTTTGCGCCCTTAAATTTAAATTTTGTAATGTTCAACTACAAAATTAAATAGTTCTTCCCCTGTAGTGTCCAATATTAGGTAAAAAAGCTAAAAAACTCTCTTGTATTTCAACTTTTTTTTAGAATTATCGTTTAATACTACATATCGCAAACTTAGGCTTGTTTGCTTTTTATGACAGGAATCTGGGATAAAGTCCATAATTATTGAATAATATTTGGAACTGTCCACCATACCGTCCATACCCAATATTATTTTTTACTTTAGAAGACATTAATTCTATCATTTACGGATAATGCAAAATAGGTATTCTGATATAATATTATTTTAAATATAAAATAATAGTAATAATTATTAACACCAAATCTAAGATAAAATTTTAATTATTTTTTGAGTAATAACACAATATTTGATTTTTGAGATTTCTCTCGATGTTCATGAAAAAATTGAAATTAAAATTGTATAAAAGATCATTATCTCATTTAAAATAAATATTTCTTATTTGCCAAACCTTCAGTTAGGCGCCCTTTTGGGGTTACCCCCCGCGTGCGTCGCACGCGATGCACGCTCTGTTACAGGGGCCCTGTAGTACCTTATTGATTATTTTAGCATTACTAGACTTTTTCGAAAATAAAATTTTGATCCTATAGATTATATCCGTCTGTCTGTCCGTCCATTTATCTCTTCAGTCTTTGAATTCTGACAGTAAAACTTGTAACTTATGCATCTAAGACATGGACTACATCAAAAAAACAGCAAGAAATGCTATTAGTTTGGGAGCGAAAAGCGCTGAGCAAAATTCTTGATGGGAAGAACGTAAACGGTCAATGGATGCGAAGAACAAACAAGGAGCTATCAGAGCTTTATCAAGAACCTAATATACTAGCAGTAACAAGAGCTTAAAGAATTAGATGGCTGGGTCACGTCCACAGAATTAGTTCAGCGATAGTCCCAAAAATGGTAATATCTAGTGCGTTGGTAGGAAGAAGGAGAAGTGGAAGACCGAAGTCAAGATGGAGCATTGAGGTCAAAGAAGACATGACAAGACTTAACATAACCAACTTGAAAAGGAAAACTAACGATAAGCGAGAATGAAAGAGAATATTACACCAAGCCATGGGCCTGCTAAGCCTGTGTAGTGCTCATATATTATTAAAACTTGTAAACTACGATATACAGTGAGGACGTTTGAGTTGGAATAAATTCATTCCCTCGAGAAGGGGCAAATTTGTAGAAAAATCCTGAGATAGGTAGATTTTTATTTTTAAATTATGACGTTTTGGCATATATATCATACTAGTGACGTCAGCCGTCTGGGCGTGATGACGTAATCGCTGATTTTTTAAATGAGAGTATGGGTTGTGTGATAGCTCACTTCAAAGGTAATTCAATCTCTATTCAGTAGTATAAACAATATCCTCATTATTTATACAGGGTGGCCAAATTTTTTTTAATTAAACTAATTGAGACAAAAAGAAGAATGTATGTATATATATATATTATCGGTTTACAACGTTCTCCGTCTTCCCTCGCCATTCCTCTCTGTCCGCACATTGATCTACTTGCAGACCTCTTTCATCCATGGCTTTGTTTATTCCTGCCTGCCAACTTTTCCTCGGTCTACCTCTTCTTCTTCTACCTTGCGGTTTCCAGTTTTGTATTTGTTTTGGGAAAACCCAAAACAAATAGAATGAATGTAATTTATTTAATTCGAAATATATTTTACTGTTGTCCGAAAAGAGGAAAAAAATGTTTATTGGATAAATAAATATTATTTTTCGCTTAAATTCAACATAAAATCTGCCACCCACCTGCCTCTTAGCAATTTGAACAATTAATTTAAGTGAAAAGCAATGTCTATTTTCCAAATTAACATTTTTTTCTGTTTGCGGACAGCAGCAAAATGTATTTTGCATTAAATAAATTACATACATTCTTCTTTTTGTTTCAGTTAATTTAATTCAAAAAAAAATTTTTTGGCACCCCTGTATAAATAATTGGGTTCTTGTTTATATTGCTGAATAGAGAATTAACCCTTCAAATGAGCTGTCACACAACCCCTACTCTCATTTAAAAAAAATCTTCGATTGCGTCATCACTCCCAGATGGATGACGTCACTAGTATGATATATATGCCAGAAAATCATAATTTAAAAATAAAAATCGAACTGTCTCAGGATTTCTCTCCAAATTCGCCCATTCTCGAGAAATTATTCCAACTCAAACGTCCTCACTGTATATTATATTGAACTACGATACTTATGTTGATAACGTATTCTTCATCAACGTGCTAAAATACGTCTAAAATCATGTCTTGGTTAACTTCCGGGCATAAAAATGTTTCACTTCTTCTGAAAGTTTTTGTTGACTTCCGGTTTTTTTATCTTTTTAGATTTATTTATATGTATCTACTTTACGTACGGATTAAAAATTTTGAAGATAAAGGCAGTTTTTTGAACGTCAGAAAAAGCAGATAAAAATTTTGAACTGTTATTTGATTAACTTAAACATACAATTATTAATGCGTCTTCCCCTTTAACATAATTAACACGAAGAATTTCTGGTATCGTTCCTTGTTCAGAGCAACAGCAGAGTTATTTTAGGTAAGTGATATTTTTTGGCAAAAGAGAATTAACAAAAAAGTTACAGCAATGATGGTAAAACAAGCAATTAGACTTCTATGACGCAACTCCTATGCGTGCCTATGCTTTCACCCAACATTACCGGAAGTAAAACCGAATGTATTTGAACTATTCGTGTAACTTTGCGTCGTTTTTTATACGACTTTTTTACGAGTCATTTTCGCCAAATTTCCAGTGATAACTTTTTAACCGAAAATGGCATCAAAACCGGAACTAAAAATTTGAGCTCCTCTTTTTAATATAACTTTTTACGCGGAAATAATATAAAGACCGGAAGTATATGTATTTGTTCTCGTCTTGCTAAGGCGCTTTGAATAATATTTCGCTTGTACTATTTAGGCGACTTTAAAACAGTAGGTACCTACTTCCGGTTGCAACTCTGGAATCGGAAGTCCAAGGGTTTGTGTTATAAGCTCTAATTTGACACTTTATTTGTCATTCTATCTGTTCTAATAATGAAATAGTTGTGTTTATCGACAGACAGACATACATACATAAATCAAGGCTTTCATATTTTAATATTGTAAAATAGGTGAACACAACAACTTTTTATATTCATGATTTCTTATACTTTTTTTTTCTAATTTTCTGATCATTGTAATTTACAGAAATGCATCCCATAAAACCCGACACAGATATGTGCTTCGATTCATATATAGATGTTCAACCAATCAACCTTAGTAACTTAACAAAAGCCTGCGTAGAACCGTTTCCAGAAATAAACAATTGTCCAGGTATAGGTCTTTTCACGGATGAAGTGATTCTTCTAGATTGTGACATATCCGGTAACAAACGTACCGAACCTCTTAAAACTGGATGTTACACACTGATTAAAAAAGATTCCACAGAAGAAGTTATTTGTCAAAGATACAATAGGAAGAAAATGTGTGAAATGCTGAAGACGCCTTCAAACTTAGCCATTGAAGTTTATTGCCAGAGAAGTTCCAGAAGTATCGTTAATGTAGAAAGGATCAAAATCGTACCATAAATTAAGACTGTTATTATTTTCATAGTGTATGAATTTGTGAATAATATATTAAATTATTTAATAAATTGACTTTTTCATTATATTGTATTTAATAATTAAACCAGTTATAAGCCTGCTTTCTATTTATAAGTTACTGAAAATTTTGGTTCGACCAGTAAAATTCTTTTAAGGGGATGGGTACGTATTTTTGGCTGCAATGCTATTCAAATGGGGATTTTTTTTTCGAATCCTGAAAAAACTAATAAGTATTTTTGAAAAATTGAATCGCAGAATGAAAGATTATGTTATTAGCGAGGGCCGAAAGTCCCTGAGAACTTCTATAATGTTTATTTTAATAAGTTACAGGGGTGAAAACTAAGAGAAAATTTAGTGTGATTTTTAATTTCAAATATCTCATTCAAAATAAACTTTTTATTTATCCTAAGGGACTTTTGGCCCTCGGTAATAATTTAGTCTTTCATTCTGCGTTTAAGTGTGAATTCTACTACACGTAATTTGCCGTGTAAAGACAGAAAAAGTAGGGATAGTCGTAAAATATTTGCGAATTATGTACCGATATGGCCCTAATTTAAAGAAAAATTTGCCATAGATATTTTAGGCAATAATAAACTCAATTATTACTTTTGTTGTATTATATTTCCAATATTCTTTCAATAAAAAAAATATTAACATCGGACAAATTTGGGACTTCAATTAGATTTAGATATTTAATAATAAAAGTTTGAAATCCGCCAATAATTACTGGATTATTCTTGTTGATTAATGTTTGTTGTAAACTATATTCATACATAAATCCCGTAAATATAAATTCTAAAATTGTCATTATTTTACCGATCTATAAATAGGACACTGGTACTTATGAAACTGTGCAGTATGTATTTCAGTATTCAGTCGAATACGAATCTGTGCATAAGTCGTATTTTTTTAATTTTGCATTTTTTTATTTTTATAAAAAGTTTTATAGAAAGCTTATTCGATTCGGCTATAAATTTTAGTTTTTTTGTGAAAGTAGCAGATACTGTTATGATTCGACTTTTATACTGGCAAAACAATCTCTAAGAAGATGCAAATCTTTGACCTTAGGATCAAGAGTAGTAATTATGTTGAATTGGACTTCTGAATCTGCAAGCCTCTGAGTATTTTTTAATAATTTATTTAGTAGCAGATTTTTTTCATTTCATTTACAAACATGTAGGGGAAAGTTGGATAAAACGGGATAGTCGGATAAAACGGGATACCTAGCCTAGAGACCCAACCAATGGTGCTATCAATCAGACAACGACGGAAACTTGTTATCAGTCGTCATTTTAACATTCTCAGTTCGTTTTACCTCGATGCCACTATTTGATGAAAAGTTGTTGTGTTTAGAATTGTTTGACTCTATTTTTGAAGATATTCTTCTTTAGCGACGAATCGATTGAGGGTAAAATTGTACATCAACCACGCGCCTGCGCACACTGACAGTATGTAGTTCATTGCTAATCCTTCAATATAGGTATGTATGACAATGTATGTATCTGTAACCGTGCAAATAAGTCATTAAAAGAATATATTAGTGGTTTTAGGAAATGTATTATTTATTATAATTCTTGTGTTTTTGGATTTGTGTTTCCCTGTAGTAAAATAATAAAATATGTAAGCATAACATGTTTACAGTTTGTCGCCGTGTAGTGTAATTATATCCGAAACTTACATGCCAATTCAAGTGGCTCGATGGCGTAGTTGGCAGAGCGGTGGGACAGAGAACGGAAGCACACGGAAGGTCGTGGGTTCTAATCCTAGACGATTCATACTTTTTTTATTTTTCGTTATTTTAATAAAAATTTTTTGGAAGTGGTAGATAAGAAAGTTAGTTTAATTTTTAAATAAAATACAAATAATCTGTTAAGTATATTTACTTCGTTTAAATTACCTATATAATAGAAGAATATATTCTTACGTGCGTACAAAGTACACACACATTCTTTTTTTTTGATACTTTGTACTTTTAAGTGCGTTGTTTCCTACATTATACTGAATACATATATAAAAATATAATTCCGGTGATTATAACATTTAATTAAGCAGTCATTAACGAATATTCTCATGTGTAGTCTACCTAATTTTACTTTCACATTTAGGCAGCAGCCATTTTTGTTTTGAAAAATGTCCGAGTTTGACAAAACGGGACACTTATAAGTTGGATAAAATGGGATACAGTTTCTTATCCCGTTTTATCTACCTATTTATTTGTTGGCCTATTAATTTTTTAAATAGAGATATGAAGCGTTTTCTCATACCGCAGAGAAGAACAACATATTTTTATGTGACTTTTGTTCTGATATACGTACCTAGTCCTAAATAAAAGGTCTTATTTCCCATTTTGCCACAAAACATAAAAAACGCCTATTTTTAAGTTTTTGACTACTGAAGATATTATTCTTTCAAGAGTAAATTTTACTATACAGTTTAATGTCTACTTAATTTAGACATAAATTTAAGTTTTAGATAATTTTATACAAAAAATTAAATATTATAAACCTATCCCGTTTTATCCAACCGTGGTTGGATAAAACGGGATGTGTAGGACTTTAATAAATATTTTTTTTTACTATTTTCCAGTTCTTAAAAATAGCTAAAGATATGTGTTTTGTGTGCTGCAATAAATGTTACACCTATAAAAAATAATATTATGATAATTTCTTTAACATATTTTCCGTAGTAAAAGTAAACAAGAATGGTATCCCGTTTTGTCCAACTCTCCCCTAAATACAGAACAACAGGAACCTTACGGGAAAACTTTGCATACAAAACCTCTTGGTAAAGAAGCTCGAGGATCATACGATTCTCGCTTTGATGAAAATGGAGAAATATTTTTTGTAGAATCGAACGACAATAGGGCTTTTCATTCACAGTCATTTGTTTCGAGCTACTGTCATATGTCGTGTTATCCGTGTATGTTAATATTATACACAGATTTTACAACATATGACAGAAGCTCGAAACAAATGACAATCGATGAAAAGCCCTATAAGTGTGTAACTGTAGTATCCAATTTTGATAATATATAAGCTCCCGCACAAGTTAGTAGATGGAATCACAGGCTAAAAGGAAAACGTTTATTTCTTAATGGAAAGTAGGAACGTAGTCATAAATATAGTCATAGCAGGAATGGATCAACTACTGGTTTGTTGGAAAATACGCCACTAAAATCACAGCTAAGGAGTGATTTTGGCCAATATTCATAATACTTATTGATACGACATTAGTAAATTCGTGGCTTCTCTAAAAACGAGTCAATAAGTTAAATATTACTTCATTAGATTTTCGTCGATCTGTAGCAGTTCCCTATCTAAATTATTATACTCTTAGTATAAAAAATATAGTAAAAAGATCGAGAAGAGGAACATCTATAGCATATACGGTTATGGTTATACGGTCATAAAATTCGATAGGGGACAAAACTTGATGAAGAAACGAAAAGAGCAGAGTTCATGTTCAAAATTGTAAAGCCAAACCACTAATATAAATATTGTGCATAAGGGACCATTCAAGTATTACGTAACGCAGGTTGGGGGGGGGGCGGTCAAAAATCTTCAAAAATTGCGTTACGTAATAGTTAAACGCCCATTACAGTGCGTTACGTAGGGGGAGTGGGGGTCAAAAATCTTCAAAAATCGCGTTACGTAATACTTGAACGCTTCCTAATGTAGTGTAACATATTTTAAAAATTGGTTTACACATTATCATAAAACTACTTTTATCAGACGCAAATAAAACTGTTATAATTCCCATAACTCTTTTTGACTCATTCATACATAGGTACTTGCAATTATGACAGCACTAACGCCCAGTGATATATTTATACGGCGACGTGTCAAAATTCAAAAATGTAAGTATATAAAACAATTTCACGAGTATTTCCATATTACAAACAATATTAGGTAGTGATAATTATACAGGGTGTCAAGAAACTCTACCGACAAACGAAGACAGGATATTCCTTATATAATTTTAAGACATTTTAACCCAATTCATCTAGTCCGAAAATGCTTCGTAAGGATGCTAGAGCTCTTTGAAGATGGCGTCTTGTAATTAGTTTTTCTTAAATACCTCCATAACGCTTCTATTTAGAAAAACAAAAATTGGTACACATATTTATCTTCCAGAGATAAATCGATTTCATCCATTGTGAATTTCTAGTACCGGTCACATGCGTCTGTTTTGGGTAGTGCATTGGTTATTTTTTGTCCCTAACTTTTAAGCATTTTTAATACTGGATTATTATATTGTGAGATATTCTAGTACTAAAAGGTACTCTTGATTTAAGTCGGTAGGACACACCGTTTTCTAGAAAAATCGATTTGAAAATTTTTCATTTTTTGAATTTGAAAAAAAATTGAAATTTTTTTTCAATAAAAGCGGTGTATTTTACCAACTAATAGCAAGAGTAACTTTTAGTACTTTTAGAAAGTTGGAAGCAGGCTATCGAGAGGATTCCAAATTAGCAAAGGCCTAAAACAAGGGTGCTGCCTTTCACCGACATTATTTAAGATCTACCTCGAACAAACTCTAAAACTTTGGAAACGCAAATGCAAAAACATGGGATTACCGATCAGCAACAATACAATATACACTTTGTCATTTGCAGACGACCAACTTGTACTAGCGCAAGACTACGATGATATAGAATATATGACAAGGAAATTAATAGAGGAGTACAAAAAAGGTGGTTTGGAAATAAACATAAAGAAGACCGAATATATGTGTATCGGTGGGACACAGCAGGACCTTACACTGGGGAATGGCGAAATTATTAAACATTGCGACGCATATAAATACCTTGGTATGACCATCACACAAGAAGGAAGCGTAGACCGGACGATAGAAGAAAGAAACAACCAGGGAAGAAAAGCAATTACCCTTCTCAATAGCATCCTCTGGGACCAGTCAATATCAAACAACAACAAACATAGAATATACAATACAATTGTTAAGAGTATAATCACTTACAGCAGTGAAGTATGGCAAATAAAAGAAAGATACAAGAGAAAACTTGAAGCAACAGAAATGGATTTCTGGAGGCGCTCAGCAGGAAAATCAAGATTAGAAAGGGTAACCAACAACAGAATTAGGGAAATAATGAATTTGAAACACACAATAGTAGATGACATTAGTACCAAACAGCTTAGATGGTATGGACACGTACAAAGAATGTCCGAAGAACGACTCCCGAAACAAATCCTAACGTGGACCCCTCATGGTAGACGAAAAAGAGGAAGACCCCGCCTGAGTTGGAGAGAAGGCATAAATCGAGAAATGAGAGAAAGAGAATTGGATGAAGACCTTTGGATGGACCGAAGTGAATGGCGACTAGGCATCGGAAGACGTAGGAGAACGTTTTAAAACCGATATATATATATATATATATATATATATATATATATATATATATATATATATATATATATATATATATATATATATATATATATATATATATATATATATATATATATACTTTTAGTACTAAAATACCTCACAATTTAATAATCTAAAATCAAAAATTCTTAAAAATTAAAGACAACAAAGTTATGCGATAAAATAACTCTTCACCTACCCAAAACGGACGCCTATGACCGGTACTAGAAATTCGCAATTAATGAAATCGATTCGTCTCTGGAATATAAATAAACGTACGAGTTTTCGTTTTTCTAAATGGTTTTTTTTGAAATTTTTTTTGGAAATTCAATGAACGAAAAATTTTCACTACAAAACGGTGTGTTCTACCGACTCAAAGCAAGAGTACCTTTTAGTACTAGCATACCTCATAATTTAATAATCCAGTGTCAAAAATGCTTAAATGTTAAAGACATATATGTTATGCGATAAAATTAACCTTTGCCCTACCCAAAACTGACGCCTATGACCGGTACTAGAAATTCACAATAAATGTAATCGATTTATCTCTAGAAGATAATTATGCGTACCAATTTTCATTTTTCTAAATAAACGCGTTCTGGAGTTATTTAAGCAAAACTAATTACAAGACGCCATCTTCAAGTTCAAAGAGCTCTAGCTCCCTTAGGAAGCATTTTCGGACTAGAAGAATTGGGTTAAAATGTCTTAAATTTATCTGAGGAATCTCCTATCTTCGTTTGTCGGTAGAGTTTCTGGACACCTTGTATAGAAGTAAAATTTGTAACTTTGAAAAAAAATAATTTGGGCGTTAATGGGTTAAATAAAGTATGTATTCACCAACTTGGAACAAGATTCGCATATCTTATAAATCTAAAAACAAAATAAAAAAAAGGATAATTTGAAAATTTTGACCCGCATTTATATAAAGGTGCTGTTTTTTAGCTATTTAACACATTCGCGGTCATGACTGCATATGAAGTCATTTACTCCATAAGAATACGTGTATAAAATGACAGCGTGTCCGCGAATGTGTTAAGTGTTAAAACAGAAGATGTATTATATCATACGGTAAAAGTGTGTTCGAAGTAAGGTCTTTGCATTCATTTCTCGGAACTGCAATCTTCCTATCATAACCTTCTAAAAGCATAATCTTGAAAGAACTACGCCCACCATACTTATTAATGGTTTGATGGTTTAATATCTTTTATAAAGTCTCAAACTTCCATACGCTCAAATTAGTTACAGCGGATTTTCGAGAAAAACGTGTAAAAGGCGTCCGGTTTTTCCGAGAATATTTTTTTGTCCTTATTTCAATATCTTCACTACTATAGAGACTACCCACAAATCAAACCAAGTCGGTAAACAGTGATTCGTTACAGATATTAGTCACGCCAGAGGAGAGCCCTTTACTTCTGTGAATTTGTAAGGTAGATCCAATCGATTCACCGCAAATACCGACAAGTCTCAGATAATCTTCACTTAAATTGTTGCTAAAATATAAATGGGTTTTAATTATGTTTAACAACTTTTATTAGATTTACAGAGTTGTAAATTATTCTGTAAGAAGTAAAATTTACATTTGCAGATGCAGCAGACATTTTTGAAACAGTTCTTTCAAAATAACTTAGGTCTTGTATTATTATTCAATAAATAACTAATACAGTTTTTAGTACAGCATTCATAACTGTTGGTTGTGAAGAGTAGTTATTAATAAGTAATAGGCTGCTTGTATCAGTTTGTAAAAAAGGAAAAAGAGTTGGCTTTAAACAAATAGCAGTTTTTATATTGTTACCTTTTTAATTGGTATGATCTCTATGCAGTTAGGACAATAACATCCGACAATGGACAGGGCTAAATTTTGAACAGATAATAAGAACAGCTTTGAAGAAAAACAAGAGTTTGCAACTGTAGTAGCCAACCTCCATTGTGTAGAGAACACTTTAAGAAGAATAATCTGTCTTTGTGACTTCTGCTTAGTTTTACAAATAAATGTTTCTCTAGAAGAATTAACAAATATGATAGAAAAAAGTTCTAGAAATTGTGTACTTGCATCCAGAATATACCATCAGCGATATCCTGAACGAAGAAAGCAGTTGCATGTGAAAAAAATTAGGGAATCAAAGTGTTATAAGTAAAGAAACAAAATACGATGCACTGCTACCTACTACTGAAGATCCTCAAACCAGCAGTCGTGAAATTTGACATTAACATGCCATTATTCGAACTTCCACGGCAAACATCCTCAGTAAACATTAAATGCATCCCTACTGCATACAGTTACATAAAGAATTATTGACCTTAGATGAATTTTATCCCAGATTAACTTTGTGTCAATCGTCTCAGCAGCAGCAAGTGGACACTGTGGAGAGCAACCGATTTTTTTTTGACGATTATGTGCTTTTTGGAGAGAAGGCTACATTTCACAAATATGTAACTTCAGATCATCCTTCAGATCATCACACTGCTCTTATCCACGATCATCTAAATAATAACTTTCCTACGAGGTGGATAGGCAAACTGTTGGACCACTGCTATCACCGAAATTGTCAAAAATTTATTTTTTTATGTGGGGCTATATAAAAAATGTCTCACTAAACTGCAGTCATTACCTGTGTAGTCTGCCACAGTTATAACATGATATTGACTTTGAAGGGATACAAGTTCCATTTTAGGAAGTACGTTGAACTGCACGTTTTGATAGTTCAAAATCGTTAGATGTGCCGTCATTTGGGAAGGCACTAATTTGCATATTGTGGCGCATCTAAAAATGGTTTAAAGAACCGTCTTAAAAGTTGGTGATAAGTTACGGACATTGAATTATACTACTAAGTATTGAAATAATTTATTGCTAAGGTGTGGGTGGCTTAGGAAAAACTTCAATTTTTTTACTCCTATCCAAGTGCAGTAATTTTCAAATTAGTACCTTCCTAAATGATGGGACCTTTTATCTATTAGTCCTTCGTCAATATTATTATTTACACCATACGTAAGATGTTTTATTTCGAGTAGGTAATTGTATTATTTCGGTATCTATGTACAGTATAACAGATTTGACTGCAACCCTCAAGGTCACTTACACTGCATAAACGAACGTCTGTCGTCTCTTCTCATCGCGGTTGTAGATAAATCAGTTTTACTATATTTTACATGTTTTTTCAGATGCTTTTTGTAGATCAATAAAAGTATCAGGCATTACAAGATAGGTAGGTATTATACTGGATTGTATACAGGAATATATATTTCTTAATAAGAAATATTTATACTGTAATTCATCTTCTGATGAAAATATGAGACAGGTTATTTGCAGATAAAATCCTTTTGATACAATCCAAATGAACTGGACATGTTATATGGAAATGTGTATTTGCCCAGCGGGTTTTTTTTTTGTTCAACGTTAAAGACAGTTGAGACGTGTTTTAGACGTGGTTAGACGTGAAAATGGATAGACGTGTTTTAGGGTAAGAACAGAACAAGTGGGTCGCGGTGGAGGTGGAGGTCGCGGTCGATGTCGATATCCATCTAAAACAAACACATTGTAGTGAATAGAAGAGAACAGAGCAGGTAAGTCGCGGTGGATGTTTAGCGCGATGCCATCCAGGAAGTTTACATCGATGCTTTTGAAAATAAAATGAGTTTGTTTTACATGGATGTCTACTGCGCGGCCTACAAAGATACTTCCCTGTGATTGGTCCGTTCGAAGCCAAGTTGTCATTACCTGCGCTATCTGAGTTAGGGATGGGAAAAACCTGCCGGTTTTAACCGAAAACCGGTTTTTTTACTTCGCAATATCCGGTTTTACCAATTGTTTTTTGTCACGGTTATAACCGGTTTTTTCTTTTTAAAGTAACAACCGGTTACTAGGTTTTTACGGTGATTAGGATTAGGTGAGGTATTATTTTGGATCCCAATCATAATTATTATTCTCAAGTAATTATTCCAAACAAAACCATAATTCAAATTTTATTTTATAAATACAGAAGCAAACTGAAAGTGCAAACTCACATCAACCAGGAACAATTTAGTTTTATTTTAATATTTCGTTGAAAAGGTATTTGTAATCATAATATTTACATAAGAAGTGATCTGGTGAAGTAGACGCAAACATCATCTATTTTTCACACTTGATTCTTGATTACCGATTACGAATACGAATCTCCAATGATTTCCCTACATTTTCAAAATGATACACCCATACAGGAAGTATTAAATGAGTTAAAATTTACTAGGTCTGGATCCCGCGTACGAAAAAAAAGTTGATTAATAGCAAGCTGAAAATTTGTTAATAGCTTAAGGGTGTCTAGTCGGATAAACTTTGATATATGGGAACACTGGAACAGGGGGAGTTTTAATTGTGGAGCAGGTTAAAAATTTGGAACGGTCACACCCCGAAAACGGCACATTTATTTTGTCCGACAGACCAGACTTAAACTCTCCGAACAGAGATTAAACTCTCATGCAAAAATCAGACTGCTATTTATCACCTGTCATAATTCCTGTCATTTGACATATTCTACATATTCCACTCATTAAAACGCCCATTTGGTGATAAATAGCAGTCTGATTTTAGCATGAGAGTTTAATCTGTGTTCGAAGAGTTTAAGTCTGTTCTGTTGGACAAAATACATGTGCCGTTTTCGTGTTTTGGCCGTTCCAAATTTTTAACCTGTTCCACAATTAAAACTTCCCCTGTTCCAGTGTTCCCATATATCAAAGTTTATCCGACTAGAAACCCTTAAGCTATTAACAAATTTTCAGCTTGCTACTAATCAACTTTTTTTTCATACGCGGGATCCAGACCTATACCTATTATACAAAAATATAAAAACGTGTTAAAAAAATACATGATAAATTTTTTTTGATGGTAGTAAAAATAAAAGATAAATTGCATTATCCAATTTATTTTTAAGTAAAATATTTATGTTGATATTATTTTTTTTAAATCCCATTTGAAAGAGTCTGGGAAATTTTGTATAAGTTGAAATGGTTGGGTTAAATTGTATATTATTGCAATATGTATACAGTGTGTCCACAGTTGGGGTGCCCAAGAGGGAAAACATTTTATTTTCAATTTTAGCGAAAAATGTCATTCTTGATAAAAAGCTTTGCTTGTTCTAAAACCCCATAAAACGAAATTCAATTCAAGTTTTTCAAATCCTGCTTAATGTTGTAGCCAATTTTATGTAAATCCCTATAAATTTTTGCACTAAGTTCGAAATCGTAACAATAATCTAGTGTTGCCAAGCCACAATATAGCTTAGTAACTGTCAACTCCGATAAATAATTAGCGAATTGTCATTTTTTTCGACAATGTTAAGCGTTCAAGAAAGAATTTATCTTGCGATAAATGTCATTATTAAAATTACTAGATTAATAATTATTTAATTAATAAATAATTAAATAACCAATACAGAAGTAAAAACTTCGAGATGTATTCTGGTATAAAATCGTTTATTTAAAACTATAAAATGTCATGGATTGCAAAACGTTTTCGTTCTATACAGAACATCTTCAGTGCCTAGAATGAAGTATTTCCACGTTAGGCACTGAAGATGTTCTATATAGAACGAAAACGTTTTGCAATCCATGACATTTTATAGTTTTAAATAAACCATTTTATACCAGAATACATCTCGAAGTTTTTACTTCTGTATTGGTTTTTTAAACTATGGTATACAGCCAACTATTGGGATTTTCCCATTGATTTTTTTTTTAAATAATTAAATGTTTCAAGGAGAACGAAAAAGTCTGGCTTCATAATCCAAAGAAGCGAAAGGGTTATTCTCCCAAGTTATTATTATTACAATTTCGAACTTGGTGCAAAAATTTATAGGGATTTACATAAAATTGGCCACAAAATTAAGCAGGATTGAAAAAACTTGAATTTGATTTCGTTTTATGGGGTTTTAGAACAAGCAAAACTTTTTATCAAGAATGCCATTTTTCGCTAAAATTGAAAATAAAAAAGTTTTTCCTCTTGGGCACCCCATCCGTGGACACACTATATATTAATCTCACGCTATATTATATTTAATAATAATCAATAAATATATAATAATAATAAAATAATAAATAAATATAATAATTAATAGAGTAACATGGTTTTATTAAAAATTGTGTTTTATTTATATTGATATTGATGTTCTTTCGATAGTACTAATTTTGATCATATTATTGATATCGAGTATCGAGTCGAGTGGAGTATCGCAAACTAAAGTGCATTGTAAATGTAACATTGTAACCTATTCTATTAAAAAACTGAAAACCGGTTTTTGCAAAAACCGGTTTTTTTGGCCGGTTATAACCGTCAGGTTAAACCGTAAGCAAAAAAAACGGTATAACCGAAAACCGGTGTTTTGTCAAAAACCGCCATCCCTAATCTGAGTTGATACTTTTTATATAATCCCTTTTGTGTATTCAGTTTATTTTTGAATTTCTTAAGTTATTAAATTCAGTAAATTTTTGAAATATGAAGGAGGATCTGATTATTTACAGCTGACATTTCATCACTATCATCACTTGACTGACACAACATCGCAAAAACACAGTCTTTTTGTCATTCAAATTTCATTAAACTACTTCACTTGATAGTGGTTCTAGGTCGACTGACAGCGCAGGTGACCTCCTTGCTATGTGCTGTCGACATCGACCGCGACTTAACTAGTAGCATCCACCGCGACCTACACCTCCACCTTGACCCACTTGTCCTGTCTTACCCTTAGATATAAATGAAGTAATATTTAATTTGCACGCTTATTTTACTGCTGAAAGGGCAATCAAAGCCAAATGCGACCAGTTCAATTCGTTTAGAAGTGTGTACGTGATGCATTGTGTATCAGTGAGGCAAAACTCAAGACAGTTTTGAAAAACAGAAAAGTGACAAGAATACAAATTAAACAAGAACTGTTGGAAGGAATAAATTTAGAAAGAGAAGTGGGACAAACCTGTGTATGTGTACGATCGCCTTTACTTTTTGAATGGAGACAACCGAAGGTATTATTGTGGATGAAGTATCTAACCGTGAACAATATTAGATATTCCGACGACACTTTAGTGCTGGCTAATTGCGGAGAAGACCTTAAAAGTCTAATAACCAAAATAAAATACAACTGTTATCAGTATGGATTAAAACTCAATGTTAAAAAAATTAAATAATATAATAGTTTCCCGTTTTATACCGCTAACGCGGCTTTGGGATTATAGCAGGGTAGTCTACTATATCTAGGGCCTACGGTATACAAGGAAGGTAACAGGGCCAGTGTTAAGATTCAACCGCCTATTATTACCCCTGGTTTTACCCAAGGTACTCATTTTATTCAGGCTGAGTCGACCTGGGGCCTATAGACATTTTTAAAAATGTCTAGCTGTTCTTGTTGGCGCTGGGATTCGAACCACGGCCTACCTGCATGGGAGTCAGACATCCTACCGCCTGAGCTACTCCTAAAAAATTAAATACATTACATTAAACGAAATTATATGCAGGATGGCGAAATAAAAGTCGGAAATGCCACGCGGGCAGTCTCGGCTCGGATTAAGAATCTTGAAGCCCCTAGGCAACCTAGGCAATCTAGGAGGTCCCTTAAGAAACTTTTGTCTTTTCCCTCCAAAACCTCGGATAACCCCTCCATCTCCGAGCGGTATTCCTTTGATATATTAGTTGACAGTTTGTATACTAATAAATTTTTGTTTCATTTTTTAAAACGTGTTGTAATAAAACAAAGAAATAGTCAAGAAACCGTTTAGTTATTAAATACTTCTTAAACTAAAACAAAAATTATTACAAGATATTTCAAATTTTAAAGCAATAAAAAAATATGTTAGTTTTTTTTTTGTTATAGTTATCACGATAGTTAGACGAAAAACGAACGTTTCATTTTAAAGTACAATAATTTTTCTACTAATATAAAAAAGTGGTCGTAGAAAAAGTATAGTATTCCACTCACATGTAATGGCTTTTACTCACTCTGATGAATAACGACGCTCGCCTTCGGCTCGTGTCGCAAACTTCATCATCGTGAGGAATACCCATCATTACATGCTCGTTGAATAATATACTATTACGTATTACATAATTATGTAATAATAAATAATTATGTATTAAATTTAGTTTGAGTTTTCAAAACTTTATATTTATTCTAAAACAACTCTTCTGGGTTTCATAGAAACAAACCTACTTAAAATATCTTCAAATTCCAAGTTTTCGAGCACGTTATTCTCAATAGCCGTGCTAGTCTGTTGAGGTCATGCGGAGGGAAATGCTAGTCTGTTTTGTACCATTAATGAACGGCGACAGTTTTTAATAATTTAATTTTTTGAAACTAACCGTTCGCCTGTTGCATTTGTAATCATTAGCGTAAGATAAATCTTAAAGGCTACTGACAAATTTCGAAATTTCGAAACTTCGATTCGAATTTGTTCTAATAAATAACCCAAAAAGACTATGAAGCAGGAATAAACTGTTTTCGTAACAAGTTCATCTTACATTTTAGGTTAAATATCATCAGTATAGTTCTCATGTAGTTTTGAAGCACACTCCTTTATTTGAGTATCACTCAGTTTTGGAAAAACATACAAAACACCAAAACACTGAGTTCACTGACTCTTACTCTGTCGACCGACTACTCAGGCTCAGTAATTAGCGTGTCCAAAATGGGTATATACGCCTCAACCTTTAATTCTCCATCCTGTAGAAAAACTTCATTGGAATTAGCATCATCAAAATGTAGTTTTCTTGCTCGCCTTTGTTTACTTTCGTCGAAATATTCAGAGTATTGTAGATCGCAGGCCTTCTGCTCGTAGTAAACAAAATGATCTCTTTGGGATTTTAAGACCTCCAAAAGTGAATTTAAAAGCTGAACTGCAGTTTCACTTTCAATCTATTCTCTCTGTAATGATTTACTGAGAGCGTTGATGAGTTCTAAAATTGTTGCCCGAAACTCATTCATTATGAACGTTTCTGTTTTGACATTTCTTTCAACAAACATTTAGCCTCATGAACTGTTTCAGCTTTCCAATTAGGGTCTTTAGCAAGAGTATGAAGAGCAGATTTAAAGGCGTTGTAACCATTAGACAAAGCTCTAGTTGAATCAGCCCTTGCAGTTCATCTAGTACTGCTTATTCTTTTAAGGACAAGGTTTAGATCGTGGCGAATGGGATCGCTTAGTTAAGTTTCATTTGAGCATTTGATCGTAGCTTCCCAACAGTGCCGGTGGGTAGAGGCTGAAAAAAAGTTTTACAGGGACTAAACAAATCCAAAATACGATATTGCTTAAACGGATCCAACGCAACTTTTAGCAGCACTTAGGCCAACTAAAGCGAGTGTGCGGCACAAGAAATGTAAATTCCAAGTTTGTTAATCTTAGATAAATGAGCCTGCAGACCATTGTATTTGCCAGACATCTAGCGAAAGGCATGGGTCATGAAGGAGAGGGTAGCGAGGCGGTGCTTACTCATTTGTTGCTCTTGCTGTTAACAACTTTTCTAAGAAACCGTCAGACTGACAGGCAGCACTGTTCCTTGTACACAAACGGCATTCCTTAGCGATTTATTCTCATAACATAAAGGCTTTCTATGTGATCAAAAGTCATTGTAATGTAGTCTTATACGTCCACCATCACTTTTATGGTATTGCGCGATATTTGAATTTTTCAACATATTATGATTTATATGAAGTCTTTATTTAAATTTAATTTTTATTTTTTCATTTTGGGCCCTGCGAGGCCCCCTTTGGGGCCGAGGCCCCTAGGCAACTGCCTACTTTTCCTAATGGTTAATCTGGTACTGCGCGGTACGGAGTAGAGAAACTCTACTCAGAGAAAGACAGAGAATCTCAGCAATAATAGGTTTGTTCTAGCATCAGTTTCAAACGGTTTGAAACCATCAGCGAATAGCGGACCAGCGCGAGTAGAGGGGATAGCACTGGTGACTGTATTATGTTCTCTCACTGACCAACTATTTGCTGACGGTTTCTGACTAGTTTGACTGTTTGCTAGAACAAACCTATTATCAAGGAGAGCTGGGATACAATCTCAAAAATTAAAAGGTGAATTAATAGAACAAAGGTACAGCCACGATCTTAATATTGACTTTTGCGTTCGGATTAGTGATGAGCAAAACAAGAACAAGACCAAGACCAGGCTAGTCTTGGTCTTGGTCTTGTTCTTGCAAGCTTGGTCTTGGTCTTGGTCTTGCAGCTAAGAGGCAGTCTTGGTCTTGGTCTTGGTCTTGCACTAGCCGGTCTTGTTCTTGGTCTTGGTCTTGCTGCAAGAGTCTTGCTGGTCTTGCTTTTCTGGTAGTAGTAATTTGAACCAAACAATTTCAAATAAAATATACATTGAAATAAATAAAGATGTGAAGAATGAAACTATATTTTTTGCTTTAAAATTTTAACAGAATATAGAATGTAGTTTCAAACGGATACCAATTTTAACATTATACATTCACCTAATGACCTAATTATTTCTCTATATATAAAGAGATTAGAGTATATTTTTATAATGGTAATGTTTACCAGTAGGAAAAACCTGCATTTACAACCCTTGTTGCAATTGCCGGCCTTGGGTTGTGTCACGTTGTGTTTTGCATGCTGTCGATACCTGCCGCCTGCCTTCAGACCACGTCTTGAGTCTGGATTACTGTTTATTGCCCCTGTATTTTAATAAAATGTTAAAGAAAAAGAGCTTCTTAAAGGTGCCACAAATGGTCGGGGACCTTCAATTCACAGATTTTACGAAAAGGGATAAACGGTTTATAGTTGTTAACAGATAATGATCTGCTCCTTTCACTCGAACACTGTAGTATTTATCCTACGAGGGTCAAATTTAAGAACATAAATTAAATTTTTTTAAGAGAACACAAAAATAAAATATTTTTTATTCTATTTAATCATTATTTAATATAATTAACTTTTTTTATAAACTAACTAAAACATACTTTTTAGTAAATACTTACATATTTACCATACCTATTTATAGACCTAACACTATAACATAATACCTAAACCTAATGGGGAGTTATAAACGCTTCATTCTGTAATTTGTTATCTTATAGTTCTTTAATTCTATTTAAACTACATTGCTCTCGTAACACGAGTTATTCGCACTTTTTATTTTCACATATTTTTGGATTGAATACCCATTATGACATTTAAAAAGTTGAAAATATTCGGATGTGGATAGTAAAAACTAGAATTTAAAACACACTGAAATGATGCGCATGCATTTCAAGTGCGGCACATACTATTTGTAGTACTGGCCCTTTCTGGGGAAAACCTTGATTCTTCCAAATAGTTTTCAACTGTGAAATCAGTAAAATTCTTTACGCGTTTGTCATCCGGGATTTTCACAAATAATTCAACTTCCAACTTTAGTTGATTGTAAAAAATTAATCCAAAAAATAATTTTAAAAATTTCCCAGTATTGGAATTTTTGTCATTATATTCAGAAACTGAACCTAAGCTTTGGATTTTGCGACACCAAGCTTGACACATTACAATCGACAACCAGTTATTTTTTATTCAGGCCACAATGCTTTCACAGCATCGTGAATCCCTTTTCAAAATCTATTATGATATTTTTTGTATTAATTTTAAATTTAACGACCTACATTTTTCCTCGATTATGCGAAAAGAATTGAAATAAGTGTCAGTATTTTTATTAGACAAAAAAGCGAAAACTACTGGTACATAAAAACCGTTTTTAATTGCATTTTTTTTAATGGATTACCCTATCTATAATTACATTTTTTTAACTTACAAGTAATTTCAATTGTCCTTGAACTGTCGCCGTTTGAAAACTTGCCTTCTGGACACTTTGAAGGTTGAGAAAATGCAAACCGTTTGACTTAATCAAAACGACTTAAAAATATAACCAAAATATTATATATTTTAAAAATTCGATATTGTTTAAGGTTTCTTACAATGTCAGTATATATTATTGAACTAAAAAAATAAAGATAAATAATAAAAACCAATTTTTCTCAAAAAAGTGCAAGAGTCTTGCAGGTTGGTCTTGGTCTTGCGTGGTCTTGCAAGGTTCGGTCTTGGTCTTGGTCTTGTTCTTGCAAGCTTGGTCTTGGTCTTGCAACCAAAAGGCGGTCTTGGTCTTGGTCTTGGTCTTGGTCTTGGTCTTGCTGCAAGACCAAGACCAAGACCGCAAGACCAAGACCAGTCTCGCTCATCACTAGTTCGGATGACATATTGCTATATATTTTCAGTCCTATTGTATGGAGTGTAATCGTGGACTCTAAGTAAGGTTATTCTTAAATTCTTAAACGTTTGGAATCCTTTGAGATGGAGGTATAAAGACGAATATTAAAATAAGCTGGGTCAACAGAGTTAGAAATGAGGAGGTTGTCCTTAGACGGCTGGATCAAATGACACAATTTGTCAATATAATAAGGAGGTGCAAGCTGGAATAGTTCGGTCAGATTATAAGACATAGTTCCAGATAATATGAGACACTTCGGGTAAGATGTTCTCATGTCCAAAGATCAAGAAGATCATGTTTCGTAAGCCTTGCCCACCTCAATTGCCTATCCTCCCCAATTGCATCACTTAACGTTGGAGAGTCTCTACTTGTTGAATTTTTGGATGCTCTAGAAATTGCGGCCGTTAATCTGTTTAATTTAAAGGGTTGCTTTATGCGCTTGTCTCCCTTGTGCCGTTGCTATATAAAGGCCTATTATTTTGATTCTTCTTATTGTTGGGTGCCTTTCCGTATAAACAAAGACCTTGGCATAGTGCTACCTGATAAATAATACAATACAATAATACAATAATCTTGTGATAAAATTTTTCTTTGAAAATAGAGACTAACAGATTTCTTGCACCTGATATAATTTTCTATCTGCATGTTTAAATCGAAATTCAGTTTCAGCCTAATCAGCCTGGATCCCGCGTACCAACAAGTTAATTAATAGCAAGCTGAAATTTTGTTAATAGCTTAACGTTGTCTAGTCGGACAAACTTTGATGTATGGGAACACTGGAATAGGGGAAGTTTTAATTGTGGAACGTGATTTTAATTGTGGAACTTGTCATCCTGAGAAGTTTATGATTGTAAAAACTAGCAGGTTGTTTTTAAGTTTATTCAATATTCAATACCCAAACTTTATATAATAATGAAAAAATGTTTATCCGACAAATATGTTTGACATTTTAATACGTTCGACACTTAGAACATGTAAAATGACAGGAATTATGTTGGTGGTAAACAGAGGTCTGATTTTTGCATGAGAGTTTAATGAAAGGGCCTATTTTACCACTAGGCCCGTGAGGCACCTGCCTCGGGTCCGTATTTAATTGGGGCACGGAAAGATCAACAAAAAAAAATTTATTGCAATTATAAAATAAATTTTCAAAATTCTTTCATTTTCAAATAATCGACCGAATCAATATATTGATAAAATTAGTGAATGTGTTACACATATGGATAATAATAAAACCAGACATTTGCAAAATGCAATTTTTTATAAAATGAAAACTAATGGTGAACAAATTTTTCGCGAGTGATTAGTGTACTAACTGTACTAAATGTAGCCACGTTTATTGTTACGTTTGTAAACTGATTTCCACGAAAATTATTGTTTTTCTATCTTTCGATGGGTATAATGACTGTAACAATATCAATAGGACAGTTGTTTAACATGAGCTATCTCCTGAACATAATATTTCGTCAATTGTTACGTTAGTCAAGAGAAATAGTACAGCAGGACAAATTGTAATATTAATGGGAAAAAGTTATTTAGAAGAAAAGGAACATTGGAGAAACATTCTTCAACGAATAATAGCAACCATTAAATTTTTGTCTAAGAACGGTCTATCCTTTTATGGTTCAACAACCAAATTATTTACAAAAGGAAATGGCATATACAGTGTGTCGCATTTAAGATGAAGACAGCCCTATATTTTGGCTATCAAAATAAATACAGATTTGAAGTTTTGCACAGTCATACAGGTTGAATGTTCACGTTTTTAAAGATACTCAGCTGAAATTTAAATTTTAAACGCAGCCTACTGTGGCTCCACAAACAGGGTAAATTTTCGATATCTTGCTTTGCGTTAGATATATCGGAAAAAGTTATTTGAAAAAGATGTTCCAAATATTATTCTAACCCAACATACCAAATTTCATAACAAAATTCGCACTTTTAGTTTTTTTCATTATTTGTAGTTAGATGCATCTCGGCACGGATAAAAAAATGAACTTTAGGGTCCTGACTACAAATTCTGAAAAAAACTAAAAGTGCGAATTTCGTCATGCAATTTGGTATGTGGGGTTAGAATAAAATTTGGAAGTACTTTTTCGATATCTCTAACGCGTAGCAAAATAGAAAAAATTTATCCTGTTTGTGGATTCGCAGTAGGACGCGATTAAAATTTAAATTTCAGTTGAGTATCTTAAAAAATATCTCACGCGAGCAAAGTACTTCTAACAATAATCAATGAAAGATTAAAATCCATTCTCTTACCGCAAATTCCCCAAGAACAATGCGGATTCGTCCCAGGTAGGGGAACAAGAGAACACATTCTTAATATTCGTCAAATTATCGAAAAATCTCGAGAGTTTAACATAGAAACATATTTGTGCTTTGTTGACTACTCCAAGGCCTTCGATAACGTAAAATGGGACAAACTGTGGCATATACTTAGAGAAATGGGTACGCCAGAACATTTAATCTATCTATTACAAGCACTTTATGTAAATAACATCGCTAATGTAAGAGTTAATAATGTGGTTTCGAGAAACTTCAAATTAAAATCTGGAGTACGGCAGGGATGTATAATATCCCCCATTCTATTCAATATATATAGTGAACACATTATGCGTCAAGTTTTTGAGGAATGGCAAGGTGGAGCAACGATAGGAGGAAGAAAAATAAAAAACCTACGTTATGCTGATGACACTGTTATATTGGCGTCTTCACCAGAAGAACTGGAAGAAATTATGCTGATGACACTGTTATATTGTCGTCTTCACCAGAAGAACTGGAAGAAATTATGAATAGGCTAGGAACGGTGAGTACGGAATATGGTTTGAAAATAAATATACAAGAAACCAAAGTAATGATCATCGATAGAATCAGAAACAACCAACCGGAGATAAGAGACTTGGCAGGTTACGAAGTGGTCAGACAATTTAATTACTTAGGCTCCGTTATTACTAACAGTGGAGGATGCGAAGACGAGATTCGTAGGCGCATCATAATGGCCAGATCGGCAACAGCCAAACTCACAAAAATATGGAAGAATACTGACATTACAAAAAACACAAAATTAAGCCTTGTCCGAGCGTTAATATTTCCTATCGCCACCTACGCTTCAGAGACTTGGACCATCAAAAAAGCAGATTCAAAACGTATAATGGCATTTGAAATGTGGGTCTACCGGAGAATGTTGCGCATACCATGGACCGTACATCGCACAAATAATTCAATATTAGCCGAACTTAACATAAAAACTAGACTCAGCACAACTATCAACCAAAATATACTGAGATATTTTGGACATATAACTAGAAGAAGAGAAGGCATGGAACGAATGATAGTTGAAGGCAACGTACAGGGCAGAAGATCCAGAGGAAGATCTCCATTACGATGGTCGTACCAAATAAAGGACATGACCGGTTACTCATTCCCCGAAGCAAAACAACACGCACAGGAGAGCGAGAACTGGACAAAAATAGTCAAACGACTTACATGACGCCACTACATCCTTACGAAGGAGAACAGATAGAGGAGGATCTTAAAAAATGTGAACCTTCAACCTGTATGACCGTGCAAAACTTCAAATCTGTATTTATTTTGATAGCCGACATATAGAGCGGTCTTCATCTTAAATGCGACACACAGTATTTAAACATTGTTTAAATATAAATTTTATTTATTGTTAATAAAAATATAAATTTCTGGTGCAATTCATTTAAAAAAGGTATTATTATTAAATCATATTCCTTCTTCTTCTTCAGGTGCCATCTCCGCTACGGAGGTTGGCAATCATCATAGCTATTTTAATTTTTGAGGCAGTAGCTCTAAATAGTTGTTTCGAGCTGCATCCAAACCACTCTCTTAGGTTCTTCAACCATGAAATTCGTCTTCTTCCGATGCTTCTTCTGCCATCTATCTTTCCCTGCATTATGAGTCGTAGGATGCCATACTTCTCGCCCCGCATCACATGTCCGAGATACTGTAGCTTCTTTTCTTTAATTGTAAGTTCAACTTCCTTTTCTTTACCTATTCTTCTCAGTACTTCATTGTTTGTAACTCTATCTACCCAGGAAACCCTCATAATTTTTCTATAGGTCCACATTTCAAAGGCGTTAAGTCGTCTCATTGTCTCTACATTTAACGTCCATGATTCCACTCCATAGTATAGAACACTGTAGACGTAACATTTTGTTAGGCGTACTTTAAGAGCTAATGTTAAATCTTTGCTACATAGGACCTTTTTCATTTTTATAAAATTAGAACGTGCTTTTTCGATTCTGACTTTTATTTCTGCAGTGTAGTCGTTATTTTCTGTTATAAGTGTTCCTAGGTAAGTGTACTTTTTTACTCTTTCGATCTGCTGGCCCTCTACTATCAAGATTTCGTTAGTATTATGGTTGTTTTTACTAATTTTCATAAACTTCGTCTTTTTGATATTGAGAGAGAGTCCGTACTCCCTACTACACCTTACTATTTTACTCATGAGTCTTTGCAGGTGTTGTAAACTATCGGCTATTATTACTGTATCATCTGCATATCTAATGTTGTTAACTAAGACTCCATTTACTCTTATGCCGACTGTTTCATCTTCCAGATCATATTTAGGGGCCCGAAAATTGTATAGTGCCTCGGGCCTGATTTGAAGCAAAATGGGCTCTGTGAAAGGGTAACAAATCAATTGGAAGTTCTGTCCGACAAAATACATGAAACGTTTTCGTAGTCTGATGTTCCAAATTTTTAACCTGTTCCACAATTAAAACTTCCGAAGTTCCAGTGCTCCCATACATCAAAGTTTGTCCCACTAGACACCGTTAAGCTATTAACAAATTTTTAGCTTGCTATTAATCAACTTTTTTTGGTACGCAGGATCCAGGTCTATAACCTTTAACGTGTAAACTTTTCCAATCAATTACAACATTTGCTATATCTACTCCAGTTATATCTGTTCTACTATAGTAGAGATTAATAAGCTATATATGCTCTATCTGCTCCAGATGGAGCTCCATCTTCGACATGAACTCAACTTAGTGCCGGCTTTTATTTTAATTTTAATCAGTTTGACCAGTGTGTGGTATATGTTTTATTTTACTTTTCCACCATCATATTAAATAAAACAAATGGTTACGACATTCTCGGATAAATTCCAAATTTGACGAAACACTCCTGACGATGCTCTAGAAGCGAAAGTATACTTGGGCAAGAATTAATAAACTAGGTGCTCGATATCTGCCTTTTAACTCCATAAATTTCATATATTCCAGCATTCATCCATCTCCTATTTTAATAAAATGAACATAAAAAACTACAATACATTGGCCACGTCATGAGAGGGACAAAACAGAATATCTTGCAGTGAAAGATTTTAGACAACTATCAAAACAACAACATTGAAGTCAAAATAGATGGACAACTTACAGAACCTATAGATATAGGCGGACTAAGACAGGGAGACTCATTGAGTCCTATGCTCTTCATCAAAAACGTCAAAAAAGGAATAGGATATAGAATGAAAAAAAAGTAAAAATACCCTCTATTGATAACCCAAGAGAAGATAGTCTGCAACTTAAGTCCATCCATTTAACATAGGAGCAAAAGAATTCAATATTACAATTTCATCTCAGAAAACTAAAACAATATTAATCAGTAAAGAACTAATCAGATGTAAAAAATATAAATTGGTGGTATCAGTATTAGGTCTGGATCCCGCGTATGAAAGAAAAGTTGATTAATAGCAAGCTGAAAATTTGTTAATAGCTTAAGGGTGTCTAGTCGGATAAACTTTGATGTATGGGAATACTGGCACAGGGGAAGTTTTAATTGTGGAATAGGTTAAAAATTTGGAACGTCAGCCCACGAAAACGTCCCATGGATTTTGTCGGACAGAACTTCCAATTGATTTGTTACCCTTTCATTAAACTCTTATGCAAAAATCAGACTGATATTTGTCACCTGTCATAATTCCTGTCATTTGACATGTTCTACGTGTTCCAATCATTAAAATGCCCAGTTGGTGATAAATAGCAGTCTGGTTTTTGCAGGACAGTTTATAGAAAGGGTAATAAATTAATTGCAATTTCTGTCCGACAAAATACATGGGACGTCTTCGTAGTCTGACTTTCCAAATTTTTAACCTGTTCCACAATTAAAACTTCCCCTGTTCCAGTGTTCCCATACTTCACAGTCTAGTTTGTCCAACTAGACACCCTTAAACTATTAACAAATTTTCAGCTTGCTATTAATCAACTTTTTTTTCATACGCGGGATCCAGACCTATATTAAACAAGTAATAGAAGTAAAATACTTTGAAATTATATTGTCAAGCTACGAAGAGCTGGACAAAGAAGTGAGAAATCAAGTACAAAAAGCAAATGGTATGCTGAAACCGACATCGACATATTAAAAATTCACAAGGAAAAAGTTTTCCTGTGGTTGGCTGTATACCATTTACCTAATACAAAAAAACAGTAAAATCCTGTATAAAAGGTATATTTAAAAACCCTCAAAAGGGCCACATCAAAATCACATAACTAGGTTTCGACTGGTTTACCAGTCATCATCAGTGCTTACCTAAAATGAATATAACCTGATAAAATAATACAAAGATATTGAAATTTTGACTACGGTTAAAAAAATTATCAGTTGTACTCACGTGCAATGTACATGCTAACCACCAAGATAGTATTTAACAAAAATATGTGGGTCAAAGCCCAGTAAAAGAAGTTAGTCAAGGAAACATTGGTTTAAAAAGCTACATTAAATATGGATGTTTAAAATATTTAGCTAATCTGCCCTAGTTAACATCTGAGCTGTGGATTTGCAGGCCCGGACTGGCCCGCCGGCCCACCGGCCATTGGGCCGGTGCGCCTTTTGCCTTGGTTACTATCTATCCATTCAAAAATTTAAACGCTGAAAAAAAATTTTTTTTTTTTGAACTGTTATACAAATATGATGCAGCTACCATTCCACTAAAAAATGTTTCTACTTGCTTGTGATTTCGCCGTTTGGCACCAGAAACCTACATAATGAAGCCAGTGGGTACAACAAAATACCAGATATCAGATAATCAAATAACGTAGGCTATTCGGGCGCCTTTCGTGGATATCAATATCCGCTCCGAGAACGCGCAGCGCCCTCGAAGACCATTTTTACTATTCGGGCGCCTTTTGTAGGTATTAATGTCCGCTGTTTCTGTTATAATAAATTGCTTAGATGCGACGAACGGCGCCCTCGAAGACCATTTTTACGATTCGGACGCCTTTGTGGGTATCAATATCTGCTCCGAGGACGCGCGCGCCCTCGAAGACAATTTTTACGATTAGGGCGCCTTTCGTAGGTATCAACATCCACTGTTTCTATTATAATAAATTGCTTGGATGCAACGCACGGCGCCCTCGAAGACTATTTCTACGATTTGAGCGCCTTTCGTGGGTATCAATTTCCGCTGTTTCTATTATAATAAAAAGCTTAGATGCAACGCGCGGCGCCCTCGAAGACCTTTTGTTGGTATCAATATCTGCTCAGAGGACGCGCGGCGCCCTCGAAGACCATTTTTAAGATTCGGGCGCCTTTCGTATCCACGGTTTCTGTTATAATAAATAGCTTAGATGAGTCGCGCGGCTATTTTACGATTCAGGAGCCTTTCGCAGGTATCAATGTCATATGTTTATATTATATTACAATAGTGTTACATCCCACAATTGGCCTAATGAGTGCAGTTTTCTGCGCGCCATAACTAAATCGTACATACAGGATTTTTGCACCCTAGAATCCTACATCATAATGAAGCCAGTGGGTACAACAAAATTCAGCTCGTATCAGGTAATCAAAGGCCAACACACATAGCTCGAAAATGGCACCCAGGTTTTCTGACCTCTTTTGGTTCAGTTGTGCGGCGAGCCTTAGCTTCTCCGGTATGACTCCGTCTATGCCAGGTACCTTTCGGATCTTTATCCATCCAACGGCCTCGCCGAGTTCCAACTCAGTAAAGGTTACCGCCTCTATGAAACAAGTAACACTTAAACGTCTGTTCTCCACTTCAGGAAAGAGCTCCCGTATTAAACAGTCTCTTCTCCTCGGGCAGGGGATAGCGTGTCTTTTCCCCTTCTGTTAGATACACACCATCTTGAAATACTGTCTCCAGATATTTCTTTTGAGACCCTGAAGCAGGTTACTCCTCTTTTCTCTCTTCAATCATGTAATCTCATTTCTGTACTGGTTCTGCATTCGCTTTAATTCATTGATTCTCTTTTTCTTGCTTGAACTTTTAATAACCTCTTCCACTCCATTCTTACTCTCATACAATTCGTTCTCTGATATTCAAGCCCCTCATTCTACCAGTATGGTTATTTTCTTTCATACCACCCATGTGACCTAACACAAGCCAACTCCGGTGCCCCACTCAGATCCTCGATCAACTCACTCACATCCTCGCATCTCAGACCAATCAAGCTAAAAGCACCCACAAAGACTTACTCATTTAAAAATCTCTTTAGATCGATATCTTCATCTTTCCGTTTCTTCCTTTTGCTCGCTAGTTCAAAACTCACATATTTATGTAAGCTGAGTGATTCTTCTTTTAAAACAGTCCAGCTTACGACCCTGTTTAGAAATAACGTTGAAACCAGCGAGATGTCCGGAAAGTATTTACTATTACCTACGAACGTAAGTGCATGGATCCATTATCATAGGTATTTCCCTCTCCCATCTTGAACTCTTTGGTTCCATGGACGATCGTTCACATTCAGGTTACCAGCGCATTCCCTTGTCTATCCTTTATTTTAAAAGTTCTAGAATTATATTTCTCTATACTTACGCACTCTTTTAAGTCAGACATTGTCATTCTAGTTGGTCGGAGTTGGTCATTCTAGTTATTCTGGTATAACAAACTCATGTATTGATTGGTATAGTACTGTTCTCTTAGCATTGTCGTACGCGGCTTTAAAGTCAACAAATAGACGATGGGTTTTACCATCGGTAACCGGAGACAGGTACACTCTCCGTCCCAGCCTCTTGGATAATCGAGTCAATATACTCTTCATATACTCAAAGCGGGACATTTGGTGAAACATAGCAATTGTACACCATCAGGTATCAAACTTGTACTTCAACATACCGATTCTTAATAGAGTGTCTGGTGATGCCAACTCCTCGGTTCATCACGTATATGGTCACGTTAGATCTCTTATCTTTAATGATTCTTTGTCGAGAGACTAAATGTGATAACATTCCCTTCGTGTGAGTACCTCTGCAACGTCGTGAGCGGCCCTCGCCCTTCCCATATTTATTTAAAGAAACTCCGAATTAGATGGTTCTTATCTCTCTAACACACTTATACGCTGTCTAAGTTCTAATCCTGGGTGCTTTCATCCACCCTTTCCTCATCCCTTGTGGCCAGGTGTCTCTTAAGCTCCCGTTTTTTCTAGGATGAGTTTTTTTTACTGCGGGCACTGTAAGCTGTCGGCTCTGTGACCGGATTCTTTACAAGTGAGGCAAAAAGTCGCCTCACTACTGCACTATCGTGCCTGGTGCCCCCTTTGCCACATCTGTAGTAGGAGTCCGTCATGTTTTCTCTCTTGCAGTCGGTTTTACTATGCCCGAACTGCAGGCATCTAAAGCAGCGCTGGGCATGCAGTCTCTCTCGAATCTTGCATGAGTTCCAGTCAATTGGTATATGTTTTCTTTCCAGGGGCTTCTTGGCTGTGATGCGTGTCAGTCCGACCATGACGTTTGTGTTCCCTTCTCTATTTTCCCTTCCTCCGTGCGGGCCACGATATTCTTCTTCAGGCGCTTGGCCTGTTCTTTCCGTTCTTTCCCTGCCACTTTGAGGGTGAAGTCCTCGTCCGTAGTATTCTTAGCGCTTGTGATGCTAATCGCATCCTTCTTTGTGTCTAGGCTACCCTTGATTTGCTTGAGCAACTCGGCATGGGATTTTATACCTTCCTTCACGATCACCTTCTGCGTCTCCATCCTACTTTCCCCGCATTAATAACAGACCTGCGCGAGGTGAAAGTCCATACCCATAAATGTAACTTCCAGGAGCTTCCTGAAGTTCCTACCTTTGTAGCCCCCACTACTCTTAGGGACGCCTCTCTGGTCCCCAGTATCTCCATGTCTTTCATCAATTTAGAAATAATTGCCAGTAGTCTCTTGTCCCCGTCGATTTCCGTCACCCCTTTCTCTAAAGGGACCATGAAAATAGTCTGACGGTTTTCCTGGTTCTCTTCCTTCTGACCCGTGCTCATAGTACTAAGTTGGAAGTACTCCACCTTTCCTGGTCTGTATGTACCTCCTGCACATACTCCCAGTTCCTGTTTTTCCTTGTCAGGTCGTGGAACCTTTCCCCCTCACTGAATCCATGACCACTACTAAGTCGCATGTAGGTTTATTCTATCTTCCCGGTTTGGCGACCCTATAGTGAGCTTCTTCCCATTAGACTTTATAATGTCCTTTATTTTTTAAAGCCTCTTTCTCCTGAGTTCAGAACCGTTGCGATCATTTCTATCTCTTCTTCACTAAGTTTTTCTGGAAAGAACTCTTCGAAGCCGACCTGTGTGGACACTCCTGCCGTTTCCTTAGTCGTTCCTTCCTCACCGGTTTGCTCTACTATTCTATTTCGTTTCTCAATGCTGCCGAGGGCGACTTGTCTGAGATTGCTCTCCATGTCTTTGGTGACTATCTTTAAGTTTTTTACCTCATTCTTGATCTCGACCTTCGTGTTTGTATGGTCGGACATTAGTTTCACTAAATTATTTGTAACTCTGGTAAGTTTATCCATTGTTCTTACCATGACTGTTATTTCGGAGCTCTCCTCCTTCTCTCTAGGTCTTTTCTCCCCAAGTGAGGAGCTCCTTTGCAAGGTTGTCTCCCCTGGGAGATCCGTCTTGGTCAGGTCCCTACCACTGACCGGAGATATTCGAACAGATCCCATTCTTCCGAAGATCATAGTCTCTTTCTTGCTCTTTCCCTCTTCGCTTAGAATTTTTTCCTTTGTTCCCTTTACTAGAATGAACACCTTATCATCTCATTCATACCTTGTTAAAGCTGCACCACCACCGGTGACACGCTCCATTCTCACTTCGTTTTGTTTTATTTTTTCCTAAGTGATTAAATACTTATCCATATAGTTCCCGCGATTAGGAGAGAATTATACTGTCCGGCGAGGCAGTGAGCCCTTGCCCACGCTAAGGCTTGAATTACAAAGGACTTTCGCCAGTTCTCCGAGGGCTCCCTTTGGGAGCGACTGACATTAGGCCATTCACTGCTCATTTACGGATCACCTGAAACAGTGTGATTGCGGCTTTTTATCGAGGTTTACTCTGCTATTTTAGAGCGCTCTAAGAATTTGAAATAATTTTAAAAGTACCTTCTGTTGAACACCAATTATCATGATTGTTGATCAATGTTTTTGAACCAGTAGATTCTTCTGTAGAAGCAGTTGAAAAATGGTAAATTACTTTATGTTTTAAATTAATATTAAACTTAAAAAAATTCACAAGTAATATTAATTTACTTTACATGTAGGCCTGGATCCCGCGTACCAAAAAAAGTTGTATAATAGCAAGCTGAAAATTTGTTAATAAGTTAACAGTGTCTAATCGGACAAACTTTGATGTAGTTGTGTTTGGGAACACTGGAACAGGGAAAGTTTTAATTGTACAACAGGTTAAAAATTTGGAACGTCAGACTACGAAAACGTCCCATGTATTTTGTCGGACAGAACTTCCAAATAATTTGTTTCCCTTTCATTCAACTCTTATGCAAAAATCAGACTGCTATTTATCACCAACATAATTTCTGTCATTTAACATGTTCTACGTGTCTGACTTATTAAAATGCTCAGTTGGTAATAAATACCAGTCTGATTTTGGCATGAGAGTTTAATGAGTGGGTAACAAATCAATTGGAAGTTCTGTCCGACAAAATACATGTGACAGTTTTCATAGTCTGACGTTTCAAATTTTTAACCTGTTACCACAATTAAAACTTCACATATTCCAGTGTTCCCATACATCCAAGTATATCCGACTAGACATCGTTAACCTATTAACAAATTTTCAGCTTGCTATTATACAACTTTTTTGGTACGCGGGATCCAGGCCTAATGCACTAGGATTTCAAAAAAGTTTGATGCAAAAGCTTAGAAGATGGTCTGGCGCCTTTGTTTACAGATTGGGTTGGCGCCTTTTTTAGAATTTGGGTTGGCGCCTTTTTTAGGAGCTAGTCCGGCCCTGGATTTGACTTGTTTACATGTTGAAAGAATAACGGCAAGTGACAATGAGATGGATAGGACCTCTTAACGATGACAAGACAGAAATGACAGTTCCACAGGAAGTTAAAAATTAACCTGTCATATTTAAGACTAAGGTGTACAGCATGTTAAAATTAGAAATGATGTAACAACACACTCCATGGTGAAAATTATCATTTAAAATTCATTAAGCTAGTTGTTATAAATAAAAATGTATTCCCGTATACTGTAAGTGCAGTTAGGCAAACCACATTACACAAAAGTTTCGTATTCGATAACTAAATTTAGTAAACAAATCTTATTATCAAGAGATCTAAGATTAAAAGAACAATTTTGTTGATTTAAAGTTATCGAATTTATTTAACTTATTGGTAGCTGTTGGAATTTGTGTGGGAAAGTGTGTAAGAGATCACAATGGGGGGTGACTGAGGTGTAAAAATGACTTAAATAATCTGGGGGATGTATCATTAAGTTTGAGCTTGTGCTTTCTTACATTATACATTTTTATTTATAACAACTAGCTTAATGAATTTTAAATGATAATTTTCACAATGGAGTGTGTTGTTACATCATTTCTGATTTTAACATGCTGTACACCTTAGTCTTAAATATAACAGGTTAATTTTTAACTTCCTGTGGAACTGTCATTTCTGTCTTGTCATCGTTCAGAGGTCCTATCCATCTCATTGTCACTTGCCGTTATTCTTTCAACATGTAAACAAGTCAAATCTACAGCTCAGATGTTAACTAGGGCAAATTAGCTAAATATTTTAAACATCCATGTTTAATGTAGCTTTTTAACCTTCCGTTACTCGCGCCAATTTTTTGTGATCGAATACTCGCGCACGGTGCAGAAGACCGGGTTCAAAAATATGGGTCAGCAATATTTGAAACAAAATTTTTTTGCAAAGTCGTGTACAATTATATTATTTAATGAATATATGATCATATAAATTTGTAGATATGCGTCTGTGTGAACATTATTATTACTTTAATAAAAAGTAATTTTGTTCATCATCATCTTCATACGTTTCCTCGTCAGTCGATACTTCCTCCAATAATTTTAATAACCTTTGCTTCTCCTTCTCGTAATCCATATCTCAATACAAATAAACAAATATATAAACATTAAAAATAAGAAAAAATCTTAAATTACCTTACTAATTATTACAACTTACTACTTTCAATTACCTTACTAATTAATAGGTGTTGCCTAATAATAAAAGTACAATACTCTTTTTTACACTGCACGTGGACTTCACACACAGTTGACTGATGACCGAAGAGGTATATGCAGCAGCAATTCAAAAACTCCATTACAATCAGAGTTATAGGAAGTTATATAGAGGGCCGGTCTCATACATCGTGTGCGAGTAACGGAGGGTTAAACCAATGTTTCCTTGAGGGACTTCTTTTACTGGGCTTTGACCCACATATTTTTGGTAAATACTATCTTGGTGGTTAGCATCTACATTGCACGCGAGTATAACTGATGATTTTTTTAACGGTAGTTAAAATTTCAATATCTTTGTATTATTTTATCAGGTTATATTCATTTTAGGTAAGCACTGATGATGACTGGTAAACCAGTCGAAAACTAGTTATGTGATTTTGATGTGGCCCTTTTGAGGGTTTTTTAATATACCTTTTATACAGGATTTTACTGTTTTTTTTTTCGACATATTATCACTGAGATGAAGTCAAGAATTTATAAGGCCAGTGTAAGAGCAATAATAACATGCATGAGAAACAAGACCCAATACATCCACCATCCACGACATAAATACTACTGAAAATGGCAAAGACGAGAGTAGGTACTGAGCTGAGAAGAATTGCAGGAAATACGCTGAGAGATCGAAAGCAGTGGCAGATCCAGAAATTTGTTTTGAGAGGTGGTGGGGGTCATTGATCATGTGGGTGATTTAATGACTTTTCTCTGATGCAAGGTCACTTAGTCTTACCAGCCCTAGGATAAGTGGGTGTTCAATTATTTTTTGGATAGGCCTAATTTTTTTTTATTTGACGGCTCTCGGTTTTTCTATTTTTTAGGATATTGAATTAATATTTATTTTTTCAACGGGGGAGGTCTAACCCCGTGACACCCTCTTCTGGATCCGCCACTGATCGAAAGAGGAGTGAAGACATTAGAAGACAATGTGTATAAACGAATGGACACTAAATAGAAAAAAGAATGGAATAACCACATGAGCAGAATGGGAGAGACACGTGTGGTCAAAAAAGCAAGAGGTAAATCGCCATTCGGCAGAAGAAGTATCTGCCGACCACGTGAAAGATGGAGTGACAACCTGCAAGCAAGCAAGCAATTTGATTTAACCCGACCTGTGGGAATGTTCACCCTCTCGAAAGAGTACATTCGGGTGTAACAATTCATTGGGGCGAGGTGTTTTGACCCGAGTGTAAACAGGGATCACCCCACCTCGCTCCAATGCCCCAGGCCATCCCTTCCCCCCCCCCCCCCCATAGCACGCTGATGCGCGATGAGGGCACAACTATCGTAGCCAAATGCTCTTCACAATGGAATCCTGGGTAATGAGATTCCATGTGGTACCCTAATCGAATGCAAAAATCTTAGGCTCAGCGTGATGCGCTCTATGCCTTTATCGTCTTACTTACTTAACCGCGGTACTAAAAATTGCTTGCTTGGGCCCCAAGTCATCGTGCTGAGCCCTATTGGGCTCCGCCCAATGACTTGTTGCTCGAGTTTTTATGTGTTTTTTGTGGTTTTTTATATTTTTTTTGGGGGCTTACGCCTTTTTATTTTTTTTATATATATTTTTTTGGGGGCCTGCGCCCTTCTATAATTTTCTATAATTGTCTTACCTTGAAGGTGATCGTGGTGTTGGATCTCCGTATGTAACGCTATCTTCGGCACTTGTTTTTGAGCTACGAACTGACTACTATCACTTTTCACTTTTGTTCACTTTATTCCACTATTTGCTGTTTCGGTCTTCTGTGCTTCCATCGGTGGAACTCATCATACCTTAGCATCTCTCGCAGTATATGACTTGGGTGGTGCTCCAGTTCCGCGAATTTGACCCTTGCCTTGTCTGTCATGATTTCGGTGACTCTCACCTGTTGGAGTTCTCTGAACAGGAATCTTTCTGCTACGTATCTTGGGACTCTGGCGGCTTCTCTCAAGCTGCTGTTGTGGACCGCTTGAATCTTCTTTTTGTGGGTGTTACATGCTTGTCCCCATGCGAGAGATGCGTATGTTAATACCGGTAGTATAATGCTGTTTATCAATCTTAACCTTGTTTTTAGTCTTAGTTTGCTTTTTCTGCCTGTAAGTCCTCTTAGTGTTGCTTTCGCTATGTTGGCCTTATGGACTGTGGCTTCTACATGTTTTTGGAAGGTTAATCCTTTGTCCATGATGACTCCTAGGTATTTAGCTTCGTTTTTCCACTCGATGGGGGTGTTCTGTACCGTCAGCTGTTCCTCTGGTTGTTGTCTTCCTTTCTTGTATAGAACCGCTTGGGTCTTTTCCGAGTTGATGGCTATCTTCCATTTTATACTCCATTCCTCTATTTCTTGTAGTGCTGTTTGCAGGTTGGTCACTGCTATATCTACATTTCTGTGTTTGGCCGCTATCGCTGTGTCGTCGGCGTATAGGCTCATAAGGGTACCTGGTGTTCTAGGTACGTCAGCGGTGTATATCGTGTACAGCAGGGGTGACAGGACCGCTCCCTGGGGTACTCCAGCCTCCAGGTTCCCGAGTTCGGACAGGACTTGTCCTATCCGAACCCTGAAACTCCGGCCGCCCAAGTACGACGAGATTAGCCTCGTCATAGCCCCGCTGTACCCGTAGCCCCTCATTTTGTATAGAAGCCCCTTATGCCATACTCTGTCGAACGCTTTGCTTACGTCCAGGAACGCTGCTCCAGTGTACTGCCTGGAGTGACAACCTTCCATAAAGGTATCAATCCGCCAATGAACAACAAGAAGAAAGATTTTAGAAAAACGTAGCGTTGGAGACGACAATGTCGTGGCTACTGAATCTCAGGGAGTAGTTTAATTGCTCATCTACCAGCATTTTAGAAGAGTAGCTGTAAACCAGGGCCGGACTGGCTCCTAAAAAAGGCGCCAACCCAAATTCTAAAAAAGGCGCCAACCCAATCTGTAAACAAAGGCGCCAGACCATCTTCTAAGCTTTTGCATCAAACTTTTTTGAAATCCTAGTGCATTAGGCCTGGATCCCGCGTACCAAAAAAAGTTGTATAATAGCAAGCTGAAAATTTGTTAATAGGTTAACGATGTCTAGTTGGATAAACTTGGATGTATGGGAACACTGGAATATGTGAAGTTTTAATTGTGGTAACAGGTTAAAAATTTGAAACGTCAGACTATGAAAACTGTCACATGTATTTTGTCGGACAGAACTTCCAATTGATTTGTTACCCACTCATTAAACTCTCATGCCAAAATCAGACTGGTATTTATTACCAACTGAGCATTTTAATAAGTCAGACACGTAGAACATGTTAAATGACAGAAATTATGTTGGTGATAAATAGCAGTCTGATTTTTGCATAAGAGTTGAATGAAAGGGAAACAAATTAATTGGAAGTTCTGTCCGACAAAATACATGGGACGTTTTCGTAGTCTGACGTTCCAAATTTTTAACCTGTTGTACAATTAAAACTTTCCCTGTTCCAGTGTTCCCAAACACAACTACATCAAAGTTTGTCCGATTAGACACTGTTAACTTATTAACAAATTTTCAGCTTGCTATTATACAACTTTTTTTTGGTACGCGGGATCCAGGCCTACATGTAAAGTAAATTAATATTACTTGTGAATTTTTTTAAGTTTAATATTAATTTAAAACATAAAGTAATTTACCATTTTTCAACTGCTTCTACAGAAGAATCTACTGGTTCAAAAACATTGATCAACAATCATGATAATTGGTGTTCAACAGAAGGTACTTTTAAAATTATTTCAAATTCTTAGAGCGCTCTAAAATAGCAGAGTAAACCTCGATAAAAAAGCCGCAATCACACTGTTTCAGGTGATCCGTAAATGAGCAGTGAATGGCCTAATGTCAGTCGCTCCCAAAGGGAGCCCTCGGAGAACTGGCGAAAGTCCTTTGTAATTCAAGCCTTAGCGTGGGCAAGGGCTCACTGCCTCGCCGGACAGTATAATTCTCTCCTAATCGCGGGAACTATATGGATAAGTATTTAATCACTTAGGAAAAAATAAAACAAAACGAAGTGAGAATGGAGCGTGTCACCGGTGGTGGTGCAGCTTTAACAAGGTATGAATGAGATGATAAGGTGTTCATTCTAGTAAAGGGAACAAAGGAAAAAATTCTAAGCGAAGAGGGAAAGAGCAAGAAAGAGACTATGATCTTCGGAAGAATGGGATCTGTTCGAATATCTCCGGTCAGTGGTAGGGACCTGACCAAGACGGATCTCCCAGGGGAGACAACCTTGCAAAGGAGCTCCTCACTTGGGGAGAAAAGACCTAGAGAGAAGGAGGAGAGCTCCGACATAACAGTCATGGTAAGAACAATGGATAAACTTACCAGAGTTACAAATAATTTAGTGAAACTAATGTCCGACCATACAAACACGAAGGTCGAGATCAAGAATGAGGTAAAAAACTTAAAGATAGTCACCAAAGACATGGAGAGCAATCTCAGACAAGTCGCCCTCGGCAGCATTGAGAAACGAAATAGAATAGTAGAGCAAACCGGTGAGGAAGGAACGACTAAGGAAACGGCAGGAGTGTCCACACAGGTCGGCTTCGAAGAGTTCTTTCCAGAAAAACTTAGTGAAGAAGAGATAGAAATGATCGCAACGGTTCTGAACTCAGGAGAAAGAGGCTTTAAAAAATAAAGGACATTATAAAGTCTAATGGGAAGAAGCTCACTATAGGGTCGCCAAACCGGGAAGATAGAATAAACCTACATGCGACTTAGTAGTGGTCATGGATTCAGTGAGGGGGAAAGGTTCCACGACCTGACAAGGAAAAACAGGAACTGGGAGTATGTGCAGGAGGTACATACAGACCAGGAAAGGTGGAGTACTTCCAACTTAGTACTATGAGCACGGGTCAGAAGGAAGAGAACCAGGAAAACCGTCAGACTATTTTCATGGTCCCTTTAGAGAAAGGGGTGACGGAAATCGACGGGGACAAGAGACTACTGGCAATTATTTCTAAATTGATGAAAGACATGGAGATACTGGGGACCAGAGAGGCGTCCCTAAGAGTAGTGGGGGCTACAAAGGTAGGAACTTCAGGAAGCTCCTGGAAGTTACATTTATGGGTATGGACTTTCACCTCGCGCAGGTCTGTTATTAATGCGGGGAAAGTAGGATGGAGACGCAGAAGGTGATCGTGAAGGAAGGTATAAAATCCCATGCCGAGTTGCTCAAGCAAATCAAGGGTAGCCTAGACACAAAGAAGGATGCGATTAGCATCACAAGCGCTAAGAATACTACGGACGAGGACTTCACCCTCAAAGTGGCAGGGAAAGAACGGAAAGAACAGGCCAAGCGCCTGAAGAAGAATATCGTGGCCCGCACGGAGGAAGGGAAAATAGAGAAGGGAACACAAACGTCATGGTCGGACTGACACGCATCACAGCCAAGAAGCCCCTGGAAAGAAAACATATACCAATTGACTGGAACTCATGCAAGATTCGAGAGAGACTGCATGCCCAGCGCTGCTTTAGATGCCTGCAGTTCGGGCATAGTCAAACCGACTGCAAGGGAGAAAACATGACGGACTCCTACTACAGATGTGGCAAAGGGGGCACCAGGCACGATAGTGCAGTAGTGAGGCGACTTTTTGCCTCACTTGTAAAGAATCCGGTCACAGAGCCGACAGCTTACAGTGCCCGCAGTAAAAAAAACTCATCCTAGAAAAAACGGGGGCTTAAGAGACACCTGGCCACAAGGGATGAGGAAAGGGTGGATGAAAGCACCCAGGATTAGAACTTAGACAGCGTATAGGTGTGTTAGAGAGATAAGAACCATCTAATTCGAAGTTTCTTTAAATAAATATGGGAAGGGCGAGGGCCGCTCACGACGTTGCAGAGGTACTCACACGAAGGGAATGTTATCACATTTAGTCTCTCGACAAAGAATCATTAAAGATAAGAGATCTAACGTGACCATATACGTGATGAACCGAGGAGTTGGCATCACCAGACACTCTGTTAAGAATCGGTATGTTGAAGTACAAGTTTGATACCTGATGGTGTACAATTGCTATGTTTCACCAAATGTCCCGCTTTGAGTATATGAAGAGTATATTGACTCGATTATCCAAGAGGCTGGGACGGAGAGTGTACCTGTCTCCGGTTACCGATGGTAAAACCCATCGTCTATTTGTTGACTTCAAAGCCGCGTACGACAATGCTAAGAGAACAGTACTATACCCATCAATACATGAGTTTGTTATACCAGAATAACTAGAATGACCAACTCCGACCAACTAGAATGACAATGTCTGACTTAAAAGAGTGCGTAAGTATAGAGAAATATAATTCTAGAACTTTTAAAATAAAGGATAGACAAGGGAATGCGCTGGTAACCTGAATGTGAACGATCGTCCATGGAACCAAAGAGTTCAAGATGGGAGAGGGAAATACCTATGATAATGGATCCATGCACTTACGTTCGTAGGTAATAGTAAATACTTTCCGGACATCTCGCTGGTTTCAACGTTATTTCTAAACAGGGTCGTAAGCTGGACTGTTTTAAAAGAAGAATCACTCAGCTTACATAAATATGTGAGTTTTGAACTAGCGAGCAAAAGGAAGAAACGGAAAGATGAAGATATCGATCTAAAGAGATTTTTAAATGAGTAAGTCTTTGTGGGTGCTTTTAGCTTGATTGGTCTGAGATGCGAGGATGTGAGTGAGTTGATCGAGGATCTGAGTGGGGCACCGGAGTTGGCTTGTGTTAGGTCACATGGGTGGTATGAAAGAAAATAACCATACTGGTAGAATGAGGGGCTTGAATATCAGAGAACGAATTGTATGAGAGTAAGAATGGAGTGGAAGAGGTTATTAAAAGTTCAAGCAAGAAAAAGAGAATCAATGAATTAAAGCGAATGCAGAACCAGTACAGAAATGAGATTACATGATTGAAGAGAGAAAAGAGGAGTAACCTGCTTCAGGGTCTCAAAAGAAATATCTGGAGACAGTATTTCAAGATGGTGTGTATCTAACAGAAGGGAAAAAGACACGCTATCCCCTGCCCGAGGAGAAGAGACTGTTTAATACGGGAGCTCTTTCCTGAAGTGGAGAACAGACGTTTAAGTGTTACTTGTTTCATAGAGGCGGTACCCTTTACTGAGTTGGAACTCGGCGAGGCCGTTGGATGGATAAAGATCCGAAAGGTACCTGGCGTAGACGGAGTCATACCGGAGAAGCTAAGGCTCGCCGCACAACTGAACCAAAAGAGGTCAGAAAACCTGGGTGCCATTTTCGAGCTATGTGTGTTGGCCTTTGATTACCTGATACGAGCTGAATTTTGTTGTACCCACTGGCTTCATTATAATGTAGGATTCTAGGGTGCAAAAATCCTGTATGTACGATTTAGTTATGGCGCGCAGAAAACTGCACTCATTAGGCCAATTTTGGGATGTAACACTATTGTAATATAATATAAACATATGACATTGATACCTGCGAAAGGCTCCTGAATCGTAAAATAGCCGCGCGACTCATCTAAGCTATTTATTATAACAGAAACCGTGGATACGAAAGGCGCCCGAATCTTAAAAATAGTCTTCGAGGGCGCCGCGCGTCCTCGGAGCAGATATTGATACCAACAAAAGGTCTTCGAGGGCGCCGCGCGTTGCATCTAAGCTTTTTATTATAATAGAAACAGCGGAAATTGATACCCACGAAAGGCGCTCAAATCGTAGAAATAGTCTTCGAGGGCGCCGTGCGTTGCATCCAAGCAATTTATTATAATAGAAACAGTGGATGTTGATACCTACGAAAGGCGCCCTAATCGTAAAAATTGTCTTCGAGGGCGCGCGCGTCCTCGGAGCAGATATTGATACCCACAAAGGCGTCCGAATCGTAAAAATGGTCTTCGAGGGCGCCGTTCGTCGCATCTAAGCAATTTATTATAACAGAAACAGCGGACATTAATACCTACAAAAGGCGCCCGAATAGTAAAAATGGTCTTCGAGGGCGCTGCGCGTTCTCGGAGCGGATATTGATATCCACGAAAGGCGCCCGAATAGCCTACGTTATTTGATTATCTGATATCTGGTATTTTGTTGTACCCACTGGCTTCATTATGTAGGTTTCTGGTGCCAAACGGCGAAATCACAAGCAAGTAGAAACATTTTTTAGTGGAATGGTAGCTGCATCATATTTGTATAACAGTTCAAAAAAAAATTTTTTTTTCAGCGTTTAATTTTTTGAATGGATAGATAGTAACCAAGGCAAAAGGCGCACCGGCCCAATGGCCGGTGGGCCGGCGGGCCAGTCCGGGCCTGCTGTAAACACAATAACAAATTACAAATAGTCGTAATGATCGCCAAATTTTTAAAACAGACGACATCTTAAGAAAAAGAATTATTATTGTATCGTTTACCGTTTACGTATCTCATAAATTGTTAATCATTACCGCGTTCACTTCAATGCCGACCGTTTCATTTTTCAAAGATTTAGTCCAAGTAATGAAGCTTAAAATAGGAAGAAACCTCGCAATTTTTACAGAATGGATCGATTTGCTTGAAAATTTGAGAATAAGCAGTGGATAGTTCAAGGATCAAAATCTATATCATGCCGAAAGGCGCTTTTACCATGGGGGTGATTGCCACCCCATCTCGGGGGTGGAAATTTTTTATTATATTTTAATCGCAAAAGTTAGTAAAAACGTTCATTCTAAGCAAAAAATGTTCTATACATTTTTTTGATAAAATTAATAGTTTTCGATTTATTCGCTATCGAAAGTGTTAGTTTTATATCGAAAAAATCAATGTGTTTAACAAGTTTTCTGCTAATAACTCCAAAAGTTTTCGTTTTATCGAAACAACTTCACTTAACAAAAATGTACCTTTTAAAAAAATAAACAAAACCGTTTTTTAAAATTTTCTTTAAGACCAATAGTAATCGAGCTATACTTTATATATGTTGGCTCTTTTTCGTGAAATGCTAAATATTGTAGTTTCAAAGTCAAAAGCCGGGAAAACTACGCATTTTTCGAGGACAACTTGTTTAAACTAATTTGAAGTACTTAAAAATCTCTATCTCCGGAAATCAAAAAAAGTCTCTAGCTCAAAAATTAATTGACTTATAATGAAAAGAATGTCAGTCCCTATTTTTCTCAGCGACGAAGTGATGGCAAGCAACCCCCTAATCACCACCCTAATTAAAATTAGTCATTGACCTTATTTGGTCTTTTTTATTTATATATTATTAATAGTTTCTAGAAGTTTGGCCGGCTTAGAATGATTAGTTTAAAAAAAATGGAGTTAAAAGCGAATAACGAATTTTTGTAGTTTGAAAAAAAAAATGGCATTTTCTTCAGAATAGCAAGATTAGCATCAGCGATACGAAAAAGTGTTTTAATACGAAATTATAGCTTATTTAATTCCCAAGAACCTAGTTTGAAAAAACTTTTCCTGCGGCAAAAATTGAGTGAGCTATTGACAATTAAAACTTGTAATAACATGCAAAAACCACCTTTACCAATCCTTTCAAAGTCACCTCTTTTTGCGACTGTGGATTTTAAAAATATTTAATATTAATAGGCTTATAGACCTTGTAAACAACTACAAAATTATTTCTCACCAAACTTTCTAAGATAAAAAATAAAAAAGTTACGGTTAAAAAATCAATATATTTAAAAAAAAAAGGAGAAATCCAATTGGAAGCATAATAATGTAAGTTAGCGGTGTTTTTAGTCATTTGCCTTATTCATTTTTATTTATTTATGTATTATTAATAGATTCTAAAAGTTTGACTTGCTTAGAATAATTAGTTTTTAAAAAACTGGAGTTAAAAACGGATAACGAATTTTTGTAGTTTGCTAAAAAATGTCATTTTCTTCAGAATAGAAAGATTAGCATCAAAGATACGAAAAAATGTTTCAATATAAAATTGTAGGTTATCTAATTCCCAAGAAATTGGTTGAAAAAAATTTTTCTACGGCAAAAATTGAGTGAATCGTATATGAGTATATCGAAAAACGTTGAATTTTTCTATAGGTACAAAACTAACACTTTCGATAGCGAATAAATCGAAAACTATTAATTTTATCAAAAAAATTTATAGAATATTTTTTGCTTAGAATGAATGTTTTTATCAACTTTTGCGGTCAAATATAATAAAAAATTTCCAACCCCGAGATGGGGTGGCAACCACCCCCATAGTAAAAGCGCCTTTCGGAATCATATAGATTTTGATCATTGGACTATCCACTACTTATTCTCAAATTTTCAAGCAAATCGATCCATTCTGTAAAAATTGCGAGGTGAAAAGCTTCGGTTCCAGGCCTAATTTGTTTAAAATTTCTTCCAAGTATGCATTAAAAAGTAGAGGCAAAACAATATTTATACATCCTTATCCCACTCTCCTTTGTATTTGTAGTTCGCTACCAATTATTAACTAACATATAATTAAAGAAAAGCTGGCAAGAATGCATATTTATTATTAAGAAAAACAAAGACAAAACTAATTTTATATTTAACAGAACTCTAAATAATTTCCTCTTTTAAAATCCGTCAAAAGTAGTCAACCATTGTTTTATAATTACATTTATTCAAAATGTTAATACTAATTATATTTTGGTAAGTTCTATACACATAAAATAATAGAGTCTTTCTCTATTGGCTAAGATATACTTATTATTCAACTATGTACTTTTTCGGTAGTCGCATATTCAAAAAATTCGAAGAAAAACCAAATTCGGATTTACACACCCTTCTTCAAAATCCACTGTAACTAATTTCGGCCCATCAAACAATCTATAATATACAAAAATACCCAAAATATTAAACCATTACAACATTACCGAAGGTACCAAGGCCATCATCGGTACCATAAATATCAATCCGCAATATAGTTTTATTGCACCCACAGACCAAGTCAAATTAGCTAGTACCAACCCCCAATGGGAGGGATGAACGAATATTTATACAGATTTTTAAAAATATTTGTTATTCTTGAATTTGTAGCGCAAGTGATAACTACTTGAATTTTTAAGTCGTCTACATTTTCGTCTTCTGAAATTTTGCAGTTGATACTATCCAAGTTAACGTGTTTGTGCTTCGTACGTTATCAAAAATTGATTAACTCTACAAGTTGTGATTTTACTTCGAGTGTTAAGTTATTTCACATCTACCTACCATGGAGAATCAAAATGTTCCTGATGACAAAAAACAAAGAAAGCCCTTAATGGAGAAAAAAAGAAGGGCACGTATCAACGAAAGCCTAGAAAACCTCAAGCAAATCCTGCTAGAATGTGACCCGCAGTGTGTTGGAAAAAAGAGTGCTAAACTGGAAAAAGCTGACATCCTGGAAATGACTGTAAGTTACTTACAAACTATGAGAAAACCACAGTCTTCTCATTACCACCAGTCTACAAACTATGGAAGTTATTCGTCCCAGAAATACAGCAGCCAGAGTTACGTTACTGTTTCTTCAAAGAGTGGAAATGTGGGACAGTATTGTTATGGAGGCAGTTCCAGCAGTTATTCCAAAAGCTATTCGAGTTCGAGCTATTCGTCGCAAAAAGGTTCCAGTGATAAAAATGGAATTTGGAGACCATGGTAATTTTTTAACTGTAAAAATTTGACATGTTTGTTCTGTGATAATTTTGTATATATGTATTTTGAATTCTGTGTAGTGTTAAGAATTATTTTATTGTGTATATTTAAGTGTAAAATTATTTCGATGATTTGTTCATTAAATTTGTAATAAATTATAGTTGAATTTATGTCTTTTTATTATTTATTGCTTACATAGCCTATTATCTTTCACATAAAAAAATTTAAAAAATATTTAACAGTAAAAAAATATTCCAACATGATTTATTTCTTGCAATTTACTATTTTTCTTGGGAATAAGCCACAATTTTACTTTAAATAAAAAGCAAAATAAATAAACTTATTTTGAAGTAAAATTGTGGCTTATTCTCAACAGAAATAGTAGAGTAATTTATTTCCTTCCGCATCAAAAATTTAAATTCAGATAAAATTTATTAGCTTGTTTACATTATACAGGATGTAACAAAAATACAGGTCATAAATTTAATCACATATTCTGGGACCAAAAATAGTTCGATTGAGCCTAACTTACCTTAGTACAAAAAATGTGCACATAAAAAAAGTTACAGCCCTTTGAAGTTACAAAATGAAAATCGATTTTTTCCAATATATGGAAAACTATTAGAGATTTTTTATTGGAAATGGACATGTCGTGGCATTCTTATGGCAGTAGCATCTTATGAAAAAATTATAGTGAAATTTGGACACCCCATAAAAATTTTATGGGGGTTTTGTTCCTATAAACCCCCAAACTTTTGTGTACCCAATTAAATTATTATTGTAGTACCATTAGTTAAACACTATGTTTCTAAGACTTTTTTGCCTCTTAGTACTTTATCGGAAAGTCAGTTTTTATCGAGATATTTTGCATATTTGTCAAATCCACCTCATATTTGTATATGGTTAAGTACGATTATGGAGACTTGGTAATAATATGAAAATTTATTTCTGATTTAAATTTTTAGGTATATTTTGAACCATATTAAAAAAGAAGCCACATCTCGATAAAAGGTGCCATCTCGAAAAAATACAAAGAGGCAAAAATTTTTTAAAAACACTGTGTTTAACTAATGGTACCGCAGTAATATTTTAATTGGAACGTACACAAACATTTGGAGGGTTTAAAAGAACAAAGCCCCCATAAAATTGTTATGTAAACATACTAAAAAACAAGCATCAACTCGATAAAAACTGCTTTATCGAAAAAATACTAAGAGGCAACAAAGTTTTAAAAATATTGAATTTAACTAATGGTACCACAATAATAATTTAATTGAAACATACACAAAAGTTTGGGGGGGTTTAAGGAAACAAAACCCCCATAAAATTTTTATGGGGTGCACAAATTTCACTATAATTTTTCTTTAAGATGTCCCTGTCATAAGAATGCCACATGTCCATTTTCAATAAATAATCTCCAATAGTTTTCGATATATTCGAAAAAATCGATTTTCATTTTGTAACTTCAAAGGGCTGTAACTTTTTTTATGTGCATATTTGTACTAAGGTAAGTTAGGTTCATTCGAATTATTTTTGGTCCCAAAATATGTGATTTAATCTATGACCTGTATTTTTGTTACACCCTGTATTATATTGACCATTTTCTCTTTTAATCTTTTCATATACTTCCTATTAGTCTCATTGTTTATTGGACATTTTTGTTTCTATTTTAATTGCCTTCAAATTTCTATTCGTCCTATTTCAGAACTTTTCTTTTTAAAATCTCTATACAATCAGAAATTATTAGATTAACGTATAAAATGTTTATAAATTGAATTAAATTCATAAACATTTACAGATTAATCTAATAATTTCTCAACTTAATAATATTTAACAGTTTTTATTCTCAACTTATAATCAAATTTTTTTGAAAAAGATTTCTAGATTATAAATCGAAATGTCAAAACATGAAAATATAATTCTTTCTTTTACCTCTTCCCTTTGCCCATCAGGGTGTAAGATTTTGAGTAGCTGTTTTAATTTCCAATCACCCATATTTTCCATTCTTTTCTATTTCCTGCCATTCTTCGAGTGATTTTTGTTTAACTTTTCCCGCCCCTACTACTTGTTATACCAATCCATTTTTTTGGTCTACCTCTTTTTCTTTTTCGACGTCTTTGCTTCGTGGACTTTTCTTGTAACTATATTGGGTTGCATCCTCATTAAATGCACATACCAGTTCACGTCTCTCATTGCTATTTTATTCATTATTGGTTGTTGTTTGGCAATTCTCCTAATAGTCTTGTTGCTTGATTTATTCCATTTTGTCTTTCCAACTATATCCTCCGTAGGTATCACATCGCCATTGCATTTATCCTGTTCATACGTTTTTTCCAGAATTGTACAGTTTTACAGGTTTCCCTCGATAGTAATAATTATATTTTTCAGGTTTTCAAGTTGTAAGTGTATATTTCCAGTTGTGAGTTTTTATCTTTTATCTTTATTCCATCATCTTCCTTATCTTCTTTGCAGCCGATTGCCATTATCTTACTTTTTTGCATTTTATTCTAGGAATCTGCTATTAGTACTATGTAGTATACATTAAGGACTCTATTGTTACCGGTTGTCATCTATATTAGTATCCTGCTATTTATGTAGTTGGTTGGTTCTTACAATAGTATTTTTTATAAATTCGTTCATTACTATTATGAATATCAAAGGGATATTCTCACTATCTCGTTGTTTAATACTTCTCTTCCAGTTAAATTACTCCGATCGTCCTCTGTCATTTGTACTATTCCTTTTACTTCTTTTTAGGCAAGTTCTATAATTTTTATCCACGTATTTGGTAGATGATTTATTCTCCGCGAGCATTTCCTTATAATTTTTCTTTCTATCATGTCCTAATTAATTATGATACTCTAAGGTATATGAATGCTAATATGTACTAGTTTTTCCCCTTGTCTAAGCTTATTTCCAATAGGTTCCAATGATATATATTATGTTGTCATTTGTCTGTCTTTCTGGTCTAAATGCCGCTTGTTGTTCTCCCACTTCCGTTTCTACCTCTTGGTTAAGTCTCTTCTCTCATCTTTTCGTATATATTTTAAAGCATACCGAGTTCAGATGCTCTCGTTTTTTGTATACTGGCACGATGATGTTGATCTGCCAGAGTCAGTTCATTCCTTCTTGTCGCATGTATTTTACCATTTCCAGGTTAAATTTCATCATCTCCACCTAACTTGTCCTTTATATGTTTGATAATTCTTTTATTACTTCTCCTTTACTTATTAGCTCTAGCTCTGTGTTTTCTTCGCCTTTATTTATTACATTGTCTTCATTTATTACACCAGTGCTATTACTTTCCATATCCTAGCTATTTGTTCTAGATTTATTTGGATTTGTTTTGATGTATCTCTTACTGCGTTTATTACCTTTCGTTTTCCTTTATCTTCTAATTCCGTTTCTATGTAGTTTTCTGTAAAATGTAATCCCATATAAAACAATATTTAACATCCGTTATATTTCTAAACACCGCTTCGTTTGGCCCTTCTGAAATTACTTTAATATTGACTTCATTTTTTACTATTTGCATGATTCATTTTCATTCGCATAACATCAGTCAATGTTACGGAAAAAGCAAACATCTTTAAAATGTGTGAATAAATGTTTCAAATTAATCTTTTTATTTATTCCAGGACATTTATCACAGTTCCTATTCAATTTTGGTGTGTTTCTAGACAAAAGTTCTTCTTCTTTTTAGTAGCCATCTTAAGTTTAGTTTTTTTGCTATCCTCCTTTTCCCATAGCATACCATACTATTAATAATATGTTGGTATTTCTAAGTTGTTTTAAACATTTTTCCATTTCCCAAAATATGTGTCAAATTGAATTAAAACTTAAATTATTTGTTTTAATAAGTTTTGTGAAAAGCTTATTCTATTATTCTGTCAAAAGCTTATTCTGTCTAGAAAAACTGTTTTCAGTCGAAGGTAATTTTATTATTATGTAATTAAAGACTCTTAGATTATTTTATTGTTTTATAATTTCTACTTCTTTAACTTTTCGACTCGACCATTTTTTTGAATCCTTTTGAACAAAAACGATCTCTTGCAAGTTGTTCCTGAATTTGATCATTGTCGAGTTATAAACAATTTAAAACTTAAAAATCGAAAAATGCTTGAAAATTAAAAAAATTTTTTAGGCCATCGAGCACCCAAATTCAGTTCTACCAGCTAACATTCTAGCAGCTACCTATGATTATTTTGAGTTTATTATAGTTTAAAACATGTTTTTTTTAATTGTTAATGAAGCACTTATTAGATAAGAGAAAAAGCGTTTCGTTAACAATAAACTAAAAAACAATGATTTAAAATAAAATAAGTCAAAAATACTTATAAGCTGATAGAAGAAGCGGTGAACTTGAATATAGGCAGTCGATGATTTCAATAATATATTAATTTTTAATTTCGTTTTTAACGTTTTTTTTTTTCAGTTTTAGATTGTTTATCAATCGAAAATGATCAGATTTATAAATTAATTGGAAGAAATCTTTTTTATTGCCAGTTTATTCAAAATGATTCAGAAATCATAAAAAAATTGTTCCAAAGACGGTAATTTTTACAATTTGCTTAAAAAATTGTTGAAACAAAATTGGGACCACTTTTCGCATAAACAACATCTTAAGTCTTTTTCTAAGGTAACCTAGAAATGAGATTAGGCAAAAATATTTCACGGAAAAGTATTTCTAACATGTCTTCGCTTAACCTATAGTTCGATTAATATTCTCTTGCTTTTCTCTTATTGGGTGTGTTAAGTGTTAAAGTATTGAGACCTATTCTTCTTCTTCATGTGCCATCACCTCTGAGAAGGTTGGCAAACATAACGCTACTATAAAGAGATCAACAAAAGTGTAGTTAAACCGTTACGGTTAAACTAAGCCCTCAGATTGTGTAACCAGGAGATGCGTCTGGTTCCACGACCCCTTCTACCCTCATGATATGTCCATGTTCCAGATATTGCAGTTTTCTAACTTTAATTATTGTATTTAAGCTCTTTATCGTTTCCCAGTCTTCTCTACAGCTCGATATTCGTGACTTGATACGCCCAACTAATTCTTTACTTATATTATTCTGTAGGCTCATAACTCAAAGGCTTCCAATCTGTCCGAGACATCTTTCTTTAATGTTAATGTCGATATATGGTGGTAAGTGGATATTTACTATACTGGAATGAGGTTGACTAACAGGAATACACTATGTACTCATACTACTTTATTTATTTGAAGTACTACCATATAAATGTATTCAGTTGATAGGATAGAACATTATTCTGCTGTAACGGCAGCAACCTCTCAAACCTAACTAACTAATTGGACTGACCCACTAATGCCTCCAAATCTGATCGTGTTCCCATATTTATCAAATACTTCGTTTTGTATATATGTTTGTATATATTCTCGTTAGTGTGTCAAAATGAATAATCGACCTTGTTGATCTAAGCAAAACATGGACTTTAACTAAGGTGTTCTACTTTGCAATTATTATAACAAATATGCGTAATGTTTATTGTTTTATAAATAAATATCTAACGAATACTTTAAGGTAATTTAAGGATTTCTAAAATATCTAAATAATGAGATAAATCCCATTATATCATCTCCCTTAGAAAAGAAAATTTTCTGAGCCATGTACCGTGCTTCCTTTTTCCTCCCCGAAGAGACGAAAATTTTCTTACTGTCATCATCAACTGACTACAATATATGTATAGATTTATACAAATTTTTACAACAAAAAAATATATAAACAAAATTTACAAATATATACAATTCATTTCACTAATTATCAAACATCGTCTATTCTTAGTTATTTCTTTCCTTATGACTCGCGAAAATCTATACTCAGAAATTGTATTTTATACTTTACTTTGATTTCAGAGGTTTAAAAAAAATTACAACCCTTAAATTTGAACTTACTTGTTAATTCTACTTCTTTACTAGACCTTTAAGACAAGTATTTTGATGTTCTTCAATTTTTAATATTCTTCTATTTGAAATTATCTCTTTTTTCTTCTTCTTGTTCTTGTCTGGTACTTCACAATAATTACATATTTCTTCATTTTGTTTATACTTAGTACTTTCTTCATAGTGTACTATTAAACAAAAATCTTCTTCTTCATATATTCGTATTATTTTATAATTCTTCATTTATATATATAATTTACTTCATAAATTCTTCATTTTCTAACCCGATGGGTAGTTTTTCGCAACTTTATACCCTTGAATTTGCTTCCGGTCCTTTTGCACGTCCTTAGTCGTGAGAAGGTTTGTTCCAAAAAGACAAAATGGATAGTTGTGCGCTTCTAAATTCTTTTTCTACTTCTCGCATCCCTAAATTCCTGTCTGATCTGATATACTCAGTCTAGGTGAGATCCAGTTAGTTTCAAAACACGAAATGGGTATGCTATTATCTTCTAATTTTCATTTTGTACCTTTTCCTTGACAATAGTTGGTTTTTATTGTCTAAATTGTCTTTAATTGTATTTTATTATAAAATATTTATACTAAAATTCGACCGATATTAAAAAATTAAAATAAAAAAGTCGGTATCAAAAAAAATTCAGCATTCAATTATGAAAAAAAAAATCGAAAGAAAGTGTTAATAAAAATAGACCATATTTTGTTAGAAAAAATATCATGGAAATCTCCTAATAATGAAAATCTCCTTAAATATCATGAAAATCTCCTATAAACATAAAGAAAATTTCAGCTTGCAATTGCTGAGTACCTAATTAATATTAAGTCTGGACGTCCATTAAAATATTTACATAAAAACTACTAATGAGAAAAACCTACAATAGCTAAATAGTTAACATAATTTTTTTTTACTAGCTAAATAGAAGTTCAGTTTCTTCACGCGAATAGTCACTTTTACGTCACAAAAATATCTCTATTTCTTTAATTGAAATATAGTCTTACATGACCTCATTCGAATTAAATAAGTATATTGTCTATATTATATAAATTTAAAGTTATTTTATATATTATACTAATAATTATGTTACTCGAAGCCCTACAAAGTATTCTTCTTAAATAGTACTTTACTGTATGTACTAGGTACTGTAACTTTTTGCACTGCAGGTACAAAATTCTCTTCAATTATTCTATTTTTCCAGATCTTTTGACATTAATCTTCTTCAAATTATCCTTAATACTTGTCTTTCTCTAGGGTAACTTTTTAAATCTTAATATTTAATCTTCTTTTGTCTTTTTCCTCATATGGGATTTTCTTTTCCTTTATAAACTCCGTTACTTCAACATGTTTTTATAACTTGTTTTGTCTTTATTTTTCTTCTTATATCAGTTCATCATCATTTCTTAACTGACTTTCTTTTCGTCACAAATCATTGTATAAAAATAATTCACTCTCTCACGAGGAAATTCGTTTACTCAATAAAAATTCCATATGCCATTATGGTAGTAGTTGTGGGCTCTCTCACGAGGACGAATTTTATTAGTCCTATGTACGTGGTATAATCATACTCCTTGTATATAAAAATTGAAAATGGTTATTCATTTAAAAAAAAATTTAATATCTTTTCCATAGTCATTTTTAATTTTCTCTTTTTAGGGTATATTTATTTGTCTTGTCATATTTATCATAAGTAAAAATCTTTGCATTTACGTGCATTTCTAAACAAAAATTTCCATTGATTGAGACATTTCCGTCTCTAATGTAAGTCATTTATGCTGGATTTTCCAATTTCTGTCCAACATCTTAAAATACTTTCTTTTATCTTTCCTTATAAACATATTGTTCGAATACTAATATATATTTTTCAGGCTAATTTTATTTATCATAATAACTTTCTTCGTAAAAATTTGTCGCTTTAGCGAATTCCTATGTAGTTCATTCGTTTCAATTTTCAATGTCAAACACGTCATATCATCATAATATTATACTCGAAGTACCTAGTTTAAAAATAGTAAATAATGTTATAAACGAAATAACTTCCTTATGCAAAAAGTGCAGAAAAAGCAGAAAGACATCAATCAAAATAAACTTATTTACGTACTCGTATGGTTAAAAATAATTATATTATTTCTTACCATATAAAATATAAGAATTGTTATATTTCTATTAAAATAAAACTATCGATTAAGATTATCTATAATATGATTTGTAATTTCCAAAAAAAAATCTTCTAAATTAGTGAAATATGTACTTCTAAAACTTAATAATATACGCAAAAAAATTTACCTAATTTAATTATATTCAAGTGAAAATTAATAATTCTAGTTCTTCTAAAAGGATTATATTTATATTATATTAATAAAAAATTCATATCTGTGAGACTGTATATGCAATTTAAAAAATAGCTAAAAAGTTACTCACGATTACAGATCTGTCCACTAGGTATTGTCCATTCCTTTCCATTTTTGTCCTCTTGACGTTTGGGCGTGACCCCATGTCTCCAAACCTTCGTCCATGTCGACGTTTACCATTTGAACTCCCTTATCGTTGGCCTCTCCAGCTCCATATAGTCCGTCCCATTCCATCTAGCGATACCAATTAGTATGAGGATTGGTACTTTACCCCAAATTTCCTTCGTTTCCTACAGTTTTTTGCCATCTTTCCTGTTTTCTACTGCTTCAGAAGTCCTAGTTCGTCTCTCAAAAGGTCGCCATATGGTGGTAAGTGGATATTTACTATACTGGAATGGGGTTGACTAACAGGAATACACTATGTACTCATACTACTTTATTTATTTGAAGTACTACCATATAAATGTATTCAGTTGATAGGATAGAACATTATTCTGCTCTAACGGCAGCAACCTCTCAAACCTAACTAACTAATTCGACTGACCCACTAATGCCTCCAAATCTGATCGTGTTCCCATATTTATCAAATACTTCGTTTTGTAAATATGTTTGTATTTATTCTCGTTAGTGTGTCAAAATGAATAATCGACCTTGTTGATCTAAGCAAAACATGGACTTTAACTAAGGTGTTCTACTTTGCAATTATTATAACAAATATACGTAATGTTTATTGTTTTATAAATAAATATCTAACGAATACTTTAAGGTAATTTAAGGATTTCTAAAATATCTAAATAATGAGATAAATCCCATTATAGAGCCTCCAATCAATAAAATAATAAGGAGAGCACGTAGCATCTCAGAAGTCTTATCTTTAAAGAAATTGTAATGCCCTGGTACAGAAAACTTTCTTCAGTTTGTTGAAAGCATGTCTTGCCTGTCCTATTCATACTTTAATCTTTTCTGTGTACTCATTATTTTCTATATTTATTGTATTATTATACTAATATTATTATTATACTAATATTATTATTATATTAATATTATTATATTAATCATTATTATATTAATACTTTTAAGACCTATGACGATACCCAAATGTCGACGTCTCCAAAACTACCACATTGTTCTAATGAATTTCTTTAGTAACAAAATATTCATCTCTGCATTTTACTATCCTGTTTCTTTTGTTCATTATTTTGAGCTCTATTTCCTTATATCTTATATTTTTTAATTAAAAGTCGATATCTTTTGGATTAGATCTATTAGCAAATATAGCTTCAAACAGCTAAATTTTAATACTGTGTTGTTTGATTTGAGAACACTTTAAATATGTTCTATCTCCTATCAATACTACTCTTATCCTTATCATTACTACTAAAAAGAAGGCAACTCAGTTGATGGGGCCATCTTCAGAGAATGAATCATACAAACCCGGTGAGCATCTAAACATTCCGTATATGTATTTGGCTTTGGAACCTAGGAGTTTTCTATTGGTTCGTTGCAGCAACTAGTCATATTTTAACCAATAGGCGTCGAGGTTCCAAACGCATATACGGAATGTTATTCGGTACCAAATTCATATACGGAATGTTAAATATTCGTACACCGAAAAAGATAAGTTTTTATTAGAGTCTGTTAAAAGGAGATTAATTTTAAAATACTTGTTACTGTATTATTAAATAAAAATAAAACAATTATAGTATTTGGAATGTTATTTGGTGCGAAATTCATATACGGTATGTTAAATATTCGTAGAACAAAAAGACGATTTTTATTAAAGCCAGTTAAAACGAGACTGGTTTTTAATAGTATATTATGCAACGAGCATTTAATGATGGTCATTATGAAGCGAGTATAAGGGATACTAAACAAACCGTCGTATAGAGTACGAGCTTCATAATGATAATTAAAGGCAAGTTGGATACACGATTTTTTCTATGATCATTCACAAAAAATAGATTCAAATTTAATAATTTTGTAACGCAAACAAATTAAGTAGTTTGTCAGTCTGACAGTTTGTTTACATATTGAGAACTGTCAAATAGTATGTATTTGATTCGCCATTGGTTATTGCGCGTGTGCCAAATTAACTCGCGAATACCATATCGCGATTCTATTGGTTAAAAATTTGTATCCTAATGAAAATCTGTATCATAATGAAGTTCATTATGATACAGGTAGTGACATCATAATTGATATATTATAGTATGAGAATAGAAAAATTATTGTTAATGTATTATTAAAGATCCACAAGAAAAAAGGTTTTCCTGTAGTTGGCTGTATACCATATAATACAAAAAACGAATAAAGTCCTTTATAAAAAGTCTATATTTAAAATCCCTAAAAAGGGCTACATCACAGAACTAGTTTTCGATTGGTTGACCAATCATCATCAGTGCTTTCCTAAAATGAATACAGTGGAACCTCGATAACTAAGATTAATCAAGACCGCGGTCGATCCGGGTTATCGAAAATCCGGGTTAGCCGGAGAATATGATAAAAATTAAGAAACTACGGTATACTTACAGATAACCTCCATTATAATTCCAAAAACATGAAATACATATGCACAATACATCTAAATTACGTACAGTTGTATACAGTATTGTTCATTTCTTGGTAAAAAACTCAGTCATACTGAAAAAATGTTTGTTTTGTCTTATGAAAATCGTTCCGGGTTAGCCGGACTTCCGGGTTATCGGAGGCCGACTTATCGGGGTTCCACTGTATAACCTGATAAAATGATGCAAAGGTTTTAAAATTTTGACTACGTTTAAAAAAAGTTGTAGGTTATACTCACGTGACCTTACCATGCTAACCACGAAAATATAATATTACAAATTTTATTTACATATATTTCATAATTACAAATATTTTTGTGGTTAGCACGTAAGATCACGTGAGTATAACGTACAACTTTTTTTAACCGTAGTCAAAATTTTAAAACCTTTGCACCATTTTATAAGGTTATATTCATTTTAGGAAAGCACTGATGATGATTGGTCAACCAATCGAAAACTAGTTAGGTGATGTAGCCCTTTTTAGGGATTTTAAATACAGACCTTTTATAAAGGACTTTATTCGTTTTTTTGTATTATATGGTATACAGCCAACTACAGGAAAACCTTTTTCCCTATGGATCTTTAATAATACAGTGACAATAATTTTTCTATTCTCATACTATAATATATCAATTATGATGTCACTACCTGTATCATATTGAACTTCATTATGATACAGATTTTCAATAAGATACAATTTTTTAACCAATAGAATCGCGATATGACATTCGCGATAAAGGTGGCACACGCGCAGTAACCAATGGCGAGTCAAATATATACGCTTTGGCAGTTCTCAATATGTAAACAAACTGTCACTGACAAACAGACTGACAATCTACGTAATTTGTTTGCGTTACAAAATTAATAAATTTGAATATATCTTTTTGTGAACGATCATAGAAAAAATCGTGTATACAACTTGCATTTAATTATCATTATGAAGCTCGTACTCTATATGAAACTCGCCGCTAGGCGGTTAGTTTCGTATCCCTTATACTCGCTTCATAATGACCATCATTAAATGCTCGTTGCATAATATACTATTAAAACCGAGTCTCATTTTAACTGGCTTTAATAAAAATCGTCTTTTTGTTCTACGAATATTTAACATACCGTATATGAATTTCGCACCAAATAACATTCCAAATACTATAGTTGTTTTATTGTTGTTTCAATTAACAGTAACAAGTATTTTAAAATCAATCTCCTTTTAAGGGACTAATAAAAACTTATCTTTTTCGGTGTACGAATATTTAACATTCCGTATATGAATTTGGAACCGAATAACATTCCGTATATGCGTTTGGAACCTCGCCGCCTATTGGTTAAAATATGACCGCATGCTGCAACGAACCAATAGAAAACTCCTAGGTTCTAATTCCAAATACATATACGGAATGTTTAGATGCACCCGGTGAAAGAACTTTGGCATGCAAAAACGCAAAGAACAAAGAAGAGAGGTTGACCACGACAAACACGGGATAGAACCCTATGCAAGATGTTCGAAAATAGGGGAACAACATGGATAGAAGCAAGGACGCGGGCCACAAATAAGAAGGAATGGGTCAAATATGTACATAATATAAATAGATGGAAAAATATTAGTTAAATTTAAGATTAAGTTGGATATTAATATTAAGTTGTTTTTGTATTGTATTATAATGTATTGTCGCCCTACACCACTATGTGTTACCAGGGTTTTTTAAAAAATATATATACAGGGTGTTTGGTAAAGAATGGACCATAGCTTAACCTTAGATTCCTGAGATTAAAATAGGTCGATTTAAGCTAACTTACCTTATTACGAAAGTTAATAAAATCCGAATAACAGGGTGTCAAAGTTAAACTTTTATTTTATTTATTCTTGAATAATTCCTAACAAGCATGGGATAATCACACGAAATTTGGTAAACGGGGGTTTTTTGGGACGTGAAATCTATATTCGCCACCAAAAATGATGTACTACCCAGAGGGCGCCACATACGCCTTTCAGCGCTCATTTAATATGTTCAATTTTTTTTATTACCCACTCTACATACTTTTTGAATCAAAACTTTTATTCTCTTAATATTTTAAGTTATTTTTCGGGTGTAACTACAATGATATTATGCAAAAAATTATGTTGTATCGCAGACTTAAAATGCATTTATCTCGAAAACAGTTGAGTTTAGCAAGGTGAATGTAGTATATATTTTTTAAGTAAAAATGTTGAGAGAATGAAAGTTTTGATTCAAAAAGTATGTAGAGTGGGGGATAAAATAAATTGAGCGCTGAAATACGTATGTGGCGCCCTCTGGGTAATACATCATTTTTGGTGTCGAATTTAGATTTCTCATCACAAAAAAAACCTGCTTACCAAATTTCGTGTTGTTATCCCATGCCAGTCGGGAAATATTCAAGAATAAATAAAATAAAAGTTTAACTTTGACACACCCTGTATGTCGGTTATTATCAACTTTCGTACTAAGGTAAGTTAGCTTAAATCGACCTATTTTAAGCTCAGGAATATAAGGTTAAGCTATGGCCCATTATTTACCGAACACCCTGTATATTATTATGTATTATGAAATCCTCCATTTTTGAAATAAATTGTACGTACACCTTTCTCTTGACTTTAGCGGCAATAATTCATAAGTAGATGATTTCAATTTTTTGAAATGGAAAAGCGAAAATTGTTTTGAATCTCATATGACAAACACTATCATAATAAAAATCCATGTTTATATTATTGTTAATCAACATCATTTTGTACACCTTTTGTGTTCAATTTTAATATGTACGGTACATTCCATGTCAAATCACTCAGGCAAAACTTTTGGATCTCCGATTTTTCTGAAACTTGGTGTATAGCTTATGCGGGACGTAAAAATAAGATATTTAAGGTCAAAAAATCTTCTTTTTTTTCTCAAAATGCTACTTCGTGCAATTTTACAGTGATTTGGTGATTATTTAAACCAATTTTGCATTTTCTATCGTAAAGTATCAATGAAACAATAATATTTTAATAGAAGGGACTCAATAATGTCATTATATTGCATTATAATAAGTTAGTTTAATTCAAAACAAGTTTTTGATCAAATTTTATAGTGTAGAAAACGTTAAACTACCGGTTTTTACATTTTTCTTCGTTTCCAAAATTTACATCTTACTCGATTTGGCTGAAAATTTGCCCACAGATAGTCAAAACATAAAACTATAAGTGGTTAGAAGGATTTGAATTATATTACAATACCAAAAAAGTTACATGCAATAATATCAGACTCAAAAGTATATTAGTCCAGTCGGGATAGCATTTTTACCTTGTATGCCGAGCTGTCCAAATTTTTGTATTTTATTAATCTTTAGAGGAGTCAATAGTAGCCTATCGTTACGTTAGCCGCCATCGTGATTTTTAAAGGAGAACCTGTTTTGCTCAATATCTCCGCCATTTTTAACTTTTCGACAAAAATGGTAAGAACTGAAATTGTTTCAAATAAATAGTATTTACAATTATTACAATCTCTTTTTAAAAATTTTTGTCGTGAGGTCGATATTTTCCGAGTTATTTTTACTTACAGTAGACGCCTATATTTTTGACTATAATATTGCATGTAACTTTTTTGGTATTGTATTAAAATTCAAATCCTTCTAGCCACTTAAATTCCCATGTTTCTGCTATCTGTGGGCAAATTTTCAGCCAAATCGATTATGATGTATTTTGGAAATGGGGAAAATGTAAAAAACGGTATTTTAACGTTTTCTACACCATAAAATTTGATCAATAACTTGTTTTGAATCAATATAACTTGTTGTAATGTCATAGAATCACATTTTTGAGGCTCTTCTATTAAAATATTATATTTTTCATTGATACTTTACGATAAAAAATTGCAAATTTGTTGAAATAAACACCAAATCACTGTAAAATCGCATAAAATAACATTTTAAGAAAAAAAAAAGGAGAAGAAGATTTTTTGACCTTAAATATCTTATTTTTACGTATCGTAGAAGCTATATACCAATTTTCAGACAAATCGGAGATCCAAAATTTTTTTTGATCCATTTTTTCAATTTGAAAATTCTAGAGTTGTTCTTTATCAGCTTTTTAAAAGTATTATTGTACACATTATAAAATTCTTTATTTTTAGTTTTATTTATTTTTTATTAATAATCTGTAGAGTTCTTTCATGTTGAATGCTTTAGACTTTAGACACTATATTTGCGCTATAATTTCCATGATTCTTTTTCTAATTTATATTCTTTTTCCCTCCTTGTTCTGTTGTGTTTGCCTATATGACTGAATATTAAAATCAACCTGAATAGTTTTGTAATTAACTTTTGTATTTTAGATTTTTTCTTCATACCCAAGTATATAAGTTGATATATAAATGCAGAGAAATGTTTTACACAAAACTGTAATTCTTCGAAAAACTTAGCTACCATAAAAATAATGCTATCTGTTGACCTGGGGCATTGTACTCTTGTCAAAGGCACCGGTCCATCGTCGGCATTACTTATTTAAAGAAAGTATAATCGATTTATTACATGCAATAAAAATCATTTTAACAAATCTTAAATGTAGCCAAAAGAGGCAGATAGAACGTGTTTTGATACTAAGTTACTAATCTACTTAGGTAAAATCTCTTCTCAATACGCGGTCACGATTGACTCTTTCTCAAGACACTGTCTTGACTTGAAGGTACATTATAACAAGATTTAGATTCCAGGTTTTAAATAGGTGACAATGTTTTCGATTTGGCATTCATCTTAACTTAATTCGTTCTTAGTATTTCTTAGTACTACCACACTGTGTCTTAATAATCTGTGGTATTACAACAAATATAATTTAGAATTGATTCAAAAAATATTAAAATATTTTTTCTACAACCGTGTTAAAAATGCAATTTTTAGCACTCCACACGAGCGTTAAAAATGCTACTTTAAGGCACTAGTGCTTTTAAAATATTTTTAAGGCACTGCAGTTCGTATTGACCGTATAGGCAACTTTGATGTAATGTCAAAATAATATAAAAATGGAGTGTCAGTCAAGTTCAAGTAAAAGTTTTTGTAGATATTGTCCTGTAATTAGGTTTGTAGAAAAAATATTGTATGATATGCATGTTAAAAAGTACATTTTTAAGGCACTCATGTGAATTCCAGAACTCGCTATCGCTCATTCTGCAAACTTTCACATGCTTGCCTTAAACGTGTACTTTTAACACTTATATCATAAATAACTATTTTTTTAATTTCTATTTTGTATCACACAATATGTAATCTTATACTATGAAACACGTGTTATATGATTTATTAAATTACTTTTTATTAATAGGTAGGTATTGGGAATATTTCTTAAACTTAACATTAACATGACTCTACATTTAGGGTGACCAAACGTCCCGTAAAAACGGGATTGTCCCGTTTTTTAACGATTTGTCCCGGGGTCCCGAAAGAGTCTCTCGGGACGCCTAAATGTCCCGTATTTGCATTGGGTTCATTTTATGTATCTGACTATATTTTCTCTCTTTAATTTTTCTTCAATTTCGGTATTTGTTTTCATTCTTATTTCTCCCTCTCTTGTAACATTGTGGCTCAGTATTGTTCTCATAACTTTTCTTTCAAATTTCAGAAAGCTATCTTCCTCTTTCTTGTTCATCATCATTATTTCCATCCTATATCAATAGGTCTTATTGGTCTTATAGATGCTTCATATTATACTATTAAGTGTCTTGCTTCTCAGCAGATTTCTATTAATTCCATCTGCTTTTCTGTCTTTTGGGATTCATTCTTCTATTCTTTTTTTCAGTCTTTTAGAGGTGGATACAGTTTCAAATTTATGGTTCTGTGTTATTAGATATTTCTGAGTTGTTGTGTTATCCTTACCTGTCGTCATGTATTTTGTTTTGTGATGGTTTATCTCTAGTCCTATTGTCTTCGCTTTCTTATCTAATTCTCCAACTGCTTTTATAAGTGTCATTTTTTAGTAGAAGTTGATCCGTAATAATGTTTTTGTTTGCAAAGTTTGTCCTCCTTATGACTACTATCGGATTAAATAGTGTCGGGGAGATATAATCACCTTGTTTCACGCCTTTGTTTACATTGACCTCCTTAGAAGTTGTTCCGTTGAAACTGACCCTTGCTCTGGTGTTCTTTAGGCTCACTGTTAGCATGTCTTAATTTCTCTGGGATTCCAACATTCTCTAGCTCCTCCATCATTTTCGTCCGATTAATTGTATAAAAAGCGCTTTTAAAATCTACGAATACATATTAGGTAAGAGCATTTCTCTGTTGTACTCTCTCGATTTTTGAATTATTTGCTCCACTGTATGTATGCAATTAATCGTCGACCTCCCTGGTCTGAATCCGTTCTGTTATTCTCGTAATATGCATTCACTTCTCCCGATCTCCTTTTTTATATATAGGTACTATAATACCTGAGTTCCAATTATCTGGTAGTCTGTTTTGTCCATATTTGTTGTATTAGCTGGTTTATTTCTTTATGTAATTCCATTCGTTCGTATTTTATTAATTCTACTGCTATTTCATCTTCTCCTGCTGCTTTTCCGTTTCCTAGGTTTTTAACATTTGTTTTTGTACTTATGTATAAATTTCTACTTCGTCGTTATCTTGTACGGCCTTACTTCTTCATCGCAGTGTGTTTTCTTCATAGTGAATAGCAATTTTTAGTAATATTATTTCCATATTCTGCTGATCTGTTTGTTTTCAAATACGGTTTCTCCCTTTTGGTTTTTTAGTCCTCTTGTTTTAATGCTGGGGGTATTTTTGTTGCTCTGACTTTTTTGTAAAATTGTTTTATTTTATGGTTTTCTGTCTTTTCCAATATCCTTCAGCGAAACCAGTCATTTTTCTTCTTTTTATTTGTTGAGTTGGCTTTGTTTCCCGCTATTTTGTATTCTTCCCTGTTTTGTTCTGACAACTGACATGACGGTTTGTTGATCCATGTCATTCTGGCGGAGTTTTTTTGTGACCTGTCTGTTTCGCAGTCTTGATCGTACGTAAATTACATACTCAAAAGTAAATTGAAAAGGATTTATAGGTCCCAAATTAGCTAAAAGACCATGTTTCAATCGCCCCTCCCTGTTTGGGTATCGCCTCAACCTTCTTTTTCCGAGGCGCACTTAGGAGGGGTTTGCGGTTTAAACCCCCTTTCCCCAGGTCATTTGAAACATATATAAAGAACAGTAGGAAAATGTTACTTGTCTTTCACAAACAATACAAAAACATTTCGATGCCCAAGCCAACCACCCCAGAGAAAAATTTTAGGTGCGCTAATGTTCCTTGGATGTGTCCAGTTTTTTCAGGTTTATGATTTGGTCACCCTGATCTACATGAAACCAAATAGCATAAATATGCTAAAATAATATTACATACTCAATTTATATTGACACGGTAATTTTGTAACAACTTTTTTGGTTAATAATATTTTAATTCATTTTATGTTATTGAGAATCAAAGGAGTTAAAAAATTTACAGCTTAAAAATTATGTTAAAAAGAAAACAACTCGTTTTATTTTTGTTACGTTGCAAATAAAGTTCATCTAACAAGTTCATTTTATCTGCCACACTCAGAGCAATTTGTCACAGAGATTTTAGTTGGCAACTTAAGAGAAAATGGATAGATACACTTTTACCCGAATTGTGAATGCAGTAGCGAAAGAATGAACTGTAGTACAGTAGACTCGCGATTATCCGAGGTAACTGAGACCGTGACTACCTCGGATACGGAAAAACTCGGTTACCACTGAGACTGGTTATATTGATAGAAAAACAAGTAAACAATCATAACTGTGGATATTTTAATGACAAAATTAATACAGTACTGTCTATAAAAGATAAAAGCATTTACCTTATTTATCAATATTACTGTTTAAAAAAGTCTTTATTTTGCATAAGCTTTATTCCTCTTTTTGATTTTGAGGCGGCGATGTTACGTCAAGGTTGAAAATTGTAACTCACCTGTTATGACTTTTGCCTCGGTTAACCGAGGGGCTCGGATAACCGAGACTCGGATAACCGAGACTCGGATAATCGCGAGTCTACTGTATTTGGTAAAAACTGAATCTAAATAGTATTTGCAAGGTTTAAACAAAAAATGTGTTTGCTTCTACTCTGAGAGAAACCATCTCACATCCCTTTATCCTTAGAAAGTCTAGTTAACTATTTCCTATCCCTTTCTGGTGAAGAGCCGCAAAAATCATCAGTACCAGCTCAAAATGCAAAGAAAATAATCCTAGATCAGCTTAAAACTGGACTACAACAAGCACAACTTGAAAGCCAACGGGAAAACCACACTCGCCAAAAATCTAAGTGACAGACGAAAACAACATAAGCACCTCAGTCCGCAGCACCCCTTAAATGGGGAGAGTATATTATGTGGAAACTCCCCTCATTAACTATTATTGAGATTAAAAGAAGTAAAGAGAGAATACAAATATTTGACTGGATGTTACTTATTACCACGCGGAACATGCAGCTTATTCATGTTCTGGAAACTGCCCAACACTGCAGCAGCTAAGTTGAGATGAAGGAAAATAGGCATCTTAAGGATAAGCGAAGTAAGATGGCCTAGTTCAGGAAGACAAAAGAAAGAAAAGAAGGATACATCTAGTATTTAAGAAGAGTCGACGTTAATATGGAACGGGATATAATTAGAATTGGACAAAATTGCGCAGTCAGTCACAGACTGACTTCATAAACTCTAGATGATAGAGTAGCACTGCTTAAATAACGAATAACCATAAAAACCTAAATATTATTCAGGTATATGCTCCAAGTGACAAGACAGCAAAAAATCAAAGAATTCGATAACAATGTAAATGAAATATTGCGACTGATAAAAAGACATGATATAAAAATTATCAGAAGCACACGATATTGGTACATATTAGAAATAACAAGAGACATAGACTTGTTCAATTCTGCATATACAGGGTGTCCAGAAACTCTACCGACAAACGAAGACAGGAGATTCTTCAGATAATTTTAAGATAATTTAACCCAATTCACTTAGTCCGAAAATGCTAAGGGAGCTAGAGCTCTTTGAAGATGGCGTCTTGTAATTAGTTTTTCTTAAATACCTCCAGAACGCTTCTATTTAGAAAAACAAAAATTCGTACGCGTATTTATCTACAAGATATAAATCTAATCCATCCATTGCAAATTTCTAGTACCGATCATAGGCGTCTGTTTTGGGTAGGGCAACGGTTATTTTATCGCATAACTTTTTTATCTTTAACTTTTATGCATTTCTGACACTGGATTATGAAGTTGTGAAGTATTCTAGTACTTAAAGGTACTCTCGTTTTAAATCGGTAGGACACACCATCTTCTAGAAAAATCGATTTGAAAATTTTTCGCTTTTTAAATTAAAAAAAAAAAATTTCAAAAAAAAACTTTTTAGAAAGACGAAAACTGGTACATTTATTTATATTCCAGAGATAAATCGATTTCATTAATTGCGAATTTCTAGTACTGGTCATAGGCGTCCGTTTTGGGTAGGTCAACAGTTATTTTATAGCATAACTTTTTTGTCTTGAATTTTTGAGCATTTTTGACACTAGATTATTAAATTATGAGGTATTCCAGTACTGAAAGTTACTCTTACTTTATGTTGGTAAAATACTTCGTTTTTTGTTGAAAAGTTCTTTCAATTTTTTTTCAAATTCCAAAAACGAAAAACTTTCAAATCGATTTTTATAGAAAACGGTGTGTCCTACCGACTTAAAGCAAGAGTACCTTTTAGTACTAGAATACCTCACAATTTAATATCCGTTGTCAAAAATGCATAAAAGTTAAGGTCAAAAAAGTTATGCGATAAAATACCCGTTGCTCTACCCAAAACGGACGCCTATGATCGGTACTAGAAATTCGCAATGGATGGAATCGATTCATCTCTGAAAAGTAAATAAGCATACCAATTTTCGCTTTTTTAAATAGAAGCGTTCTGGAGGTATTTAAGAAAAACTAATTTCATGACGCCATCTTCAAAGAGCTCTAGCTCCAGTAAGAAGCATTTTCGGACTAGGTGAATTGTGTTAAATTGTCTTAAAATTATCTGAGGAATCTCCTGTCTTCGTTTGTCGGTAGAGTTTCTGGACACCCTGTATAACAACCTTTTCATATTACATATATCCAACATATCATTCAAACAACATTCCAAGAGGCTATATATTTGCAAATCACATGCAGACAGAAGTTGCACTCGCTCGACCACAACTTTAAGAATTACAAAAAATCTACTCCAACATACCCTGAAGGCTGACAGTCATAGCAATCAAAATTCAGTTATCACTAAAAAAATTGTTACATCGCACATCCGAAGAACACTGAACGGAAAAAAGAAATGTGTAAAGGTTGAAAAAGAAATACAAACGATAGAGAACTTGATACAGACAGACTTTGAAGTAAGATTCACTGCTCTAAGAACGAAAATAACAAAGATGCAAGAAGAAGACATTGGATTTGCCAAAAATCGCACAAAAAAAGAATGGATAACCAAACGGATAACATAAGACGAATACATAATGCAAATCCAATAGTTATAAAAATACAAATCAATAGAAAAAGTTAAGAACAATGAATAATCGTGAAAAAACCAGAGAATTTGATAATGTTTTCGTTCGATGTTCAAAAATCATATAAATAGGCTAACCTTTGCAGAAAACGTTTGTTTTGGGACCAGAAGAATAATACAAGCTTACCACCGGCCTTTCTCCTACAACCCTCTTGTATAATTCTAGGCTCAGTGAAGGCTTCTCTTCAGATAATGAAAACACCAACTAGTAATGCGAGATTTTATTTATAAGACCGACACTAAGGGTAGTTACCCCGGGAGAACTTTGAGTACTGACTTGTGACTTGTACGCGATTTAGTTGAAGACTCTTTCTCTAGCTGAGATATCATAGTTTTATAGAAGCTTAAATTGGGTCATCGTTGACACGAGACCCGCGTGATTTGTGTATCTAATTAAGGTAAGTAGTTTTACTTTCGTCAGCACTTTGTATCATTTCCAAATTATATTGTTAATTATTGACCAATTTGTATCTAAACTAATAATCCACATGTGTGAATATAACAACAAATAAATTCGTGCGATCTACTGGGTGATATTATTATACTGTTCAATACCGGATATTAATTCTAAATATTTGGTATTCGACAACCCTCGTAGGTGTAGACATGGAAAACTCTAGGAGTGTATTGGACATCGTTTTGAACGAAAATATTTTTTAGCACTTTTTGTATAGAATTAACAGTTCTCTCAGAAACAATGTTTGAAGCCACCGGCAATTTTGAGTTACGCGCGCGAAATCAATATTTTAAATAAAATTTGTATCAACACAAGGGTAAAAATTATATATCTTTTGATCACAGTTTTCAAGGTCTGCTATGCATTTTGATAAACAAAATAAATATGATAGAATGGTACGAAATAGTAAAAAAACTAAAAAACCAAAAGATACACTAACTTATTAACCAAAGCATGAGAATTAATCAATATAAACTAATTTAAGATTTTATATGGATGAAAATGTAATACTAACAGTTTAAATGAATAAATTGAAAAAAAAAACGTTAAAGAGGAAAACTTATATTTTAATGTCTCAATGAATATAAAAATTAGGACTAAAAGTTTTAATGAACAAATTAAAAAAATTTTGAAGCGAAAGCTAATATACTATTATTTATTCATTTAAAAATAAGAATATGGACAAAAATTAAAAACTTTATAATGTATCTTTCTATATAATGTCATACCTATACAATGCTTTATAGTTAAAATTTAAAAAACGTATAGACCAGGGTAATAAGCTAGAAATAGACCATGTTCGGGACACTCAAAGATCCAGGTAGCTGACTACTTTTTCAGTTATTGTATACCTATAGGATGATAACCTACCTGTTTCCTGCCTAGAGTTCGCGTCCGTTTTTTAATTATTAACAATTTAGTGCAAAAAATCGCGATTTTTTCGATTTTTGCACCCCTTTCAAAAGCTAAATAGTTGACAGAAAATTACAAAATTAAATTTTTTAGAACATTAAAAAACCTTCAAAATGCCGATTTTTGAAAGTTAAGTTAATTTGTTGCTACGCAAACTGCAAAATAAGTGAAAATCGTTATTTGTTAATAACTTTTACTAAAACTACCTCAGAACTTTAGTGTTTTACCCAATGTTGGGTATTGGGGCAGTGGCGGCTCGTACCACTTTAAGAAGGTAGTGCCACAACTCGGGCAGCCGCCAAAATTTTTAGTGACGGATTCACAATATTGTCAAAGAAAGGTATACTGACAACAAAAACTAAAAAAAAAATGCGCGGATACTTTTATCTTATGTACATATCTTAGTTTATTGATCTGAGGTGCCAAGCAATTGTCCAACATTGATCAAAACAGTTCCGTAAATTAATTAATAATAAAATCCTCTTAACCTACCACCAGCATTTACTGCTGATAGTGCTTGAAAATTGTTATTACGATTTAGTCTCTATTTATCAATTTATAAAAATAATACTATTTCATTATTCACACACATGCACAAATTTTTGTAATGTCACTTTTAAAGTTTACGATATATTATGAAGTTCATTCTTCTATCTTTTGGTTGCAAAGTTTTCAATGACTTTATAATTAAAATTATCAATACAATTTACAAAATTCTTTTCTGCAGATAGCATACCTAAAGCACTATTTTTCGATGTAAACATCGAAAAACAGCGTTCTGCTTCAGATGTTGATATAGGAATGGTAACTAAAATACTTAAAAGTTTAATAGTTTCTTCAAATGTGCTTTTTAAACCTTCCCTCTACAATAAAACCGATAGCGAACAGCCCCAGAGGTAGTACTTAATTCGTCTCGCTAATACAGTACCTACTTCTAATTCAGTTTTAAACCGAGTTTTGCTTAAAAATTAAAATTGTCTCCATGTTTCATTAAGAAATGATTCGGAGAACTGATGCTTATAAGCAGAAAACTTCTCCGACATAAATAAATTAGAAGCAACTAAAGGTCCGGAGAAGGTAGACCTTTGAAAGATCTGGTACTTTGAATAATATGAACCTTTAAATCGTTGTCTAATTCGGCGCTAAAATTGACCAGCTCCTTAAATATGCCTCTATTTTCTGAATTTTCTTTTTCGTCGTGACCTCTTAAAGCTAACTCGAAAGCTCCACAACACCTTATAACATTTGTAGTTTTTTTTCTAGCGAAAAACCACCAAAAAAATTTTTAAAATACTAATCTTTATTGTCAATTAAATTAAACTTAAGAAATAATCAAAATATTATCAAAATACCCACGATCATGATGCACTAAAAGTTTAATTATAAATACAAAAACTTTTTAACAGAAAATATACATAATAAAAAGGTCTGTTCCAACCAACAGTCAAACTAATCAGAAATCGTCAGCAAACAGTTGGCCAGTGCGAGAACATAATGCAGTCATAAGTGCTATCCCCTCTACTCGTATTGGTCGACTATTCGCTGATAGTTTCTGACTGGTTTGACCGCTAGTTGGAACAAGCCTAAAAGCGACAAACCAGCACGTAAAGAAACTCAAAATAATATAAATTGACCTGGCTTCATACCCTCGTGCCTGGCACAGAGATTCTAATGTTAAGGTATACTAAATTCTGAGTATGCCAAATGAAAGTAAAAAACTGATACTATTAACATGTACTAAAAAACGATAAAAAGATTATATAATATAGTAAAAAATCCTAATGCCAAATTTGTGAAATTTTGTAGTTTAAAAACATTTAGAATAACTTTAAAAATATTGTCTGTAAAAAAGTCATTTTACATATTACAAAAGCTGGTATTTTACACGAATTTTTAAAAATGTAGTTTAACTGGTGACTAGTCGTGGTAAGTGAAGGGGGATCTGGGAGCCGACAAATGCACGAGTTCAAAAGCTAAAAAAAGCAACTTAAAACTACTATCATTTTCTATATCTCGGGATCTAGGTACTGAATATACTTTGATCGTTCTTTTTTTAGTTTGTATGTAATTTTTCTCTACATTACAAATATGTAATTTGTCTAGACATTTATTAATTAATAAACAGTCTAATTTGTTTAAAAAATGTTTGAAAAAATATTTTTTTCCCAAAAATCCATGGTTTTAATCATACTATCCCTATTAATCATAGAAAAAGTTAAGGTATACTTTAATAAATAAATTATCTGCAATAAATAATTATCTAATAAAAATCATTTATTTATTAAAGTGTACTTTAACTTTTTCTGTGATCATTAATAATACTATGATTAAAAAAATAGATTTTTGTAAAAAAATATTTTTTCAAGAATTGTTTAAACAAATTGGACTGTTTATTAATTAATAAATTTATAAACAAATTGCACATTTGTAATGTACGTAAAATTACATACCAATTAAAAGAGAAAGATCAAAATCCATCGAGTTGGTCCGGAGATACAGCAAATTATATTCGTTTGAAATTGCTTTTTCGGTATTTTAACTCGCTGGATTTGTAGGTTCCCCCTAGTAATCGTTTGCACTACATTTTTGAAAAATCGTAGAGGGTGCTGTGAAGGTATAATGTTTGTGCAAATTTTTTAAGAAAAAATACAAATCCCCGTTTTTAAAATGAAATTAATGAGATTCCTTAATTATTATAAACAAATTAGCTGTGAATTAAAAAAAACATATGGCTAACTTTGTCCCAAATGAGCCCAGGCTAAATATTTTTATTTGAAAATTCGTGTTAAAATACTATCTTTTCGAATATATAAAAAGATTGTTTCTACTCACAACATTTTTAAAGTTATTCTAAATGTTTATAAACTACAAAATTTTAAAAATTTGGCATTAGCATTTTTGACTATGTTAATCATTTTTTTAACTTTTTTTTAATACAATTTGATACTATCACTCTTGTACTTTCATTTAGCATACTTAGAATTGCTCTATCTTGATTATCTTCTGTCTTATCTTATTGCAAAATAAAGGTCTCTGGGATAAACAAATAGAATAACTAAACTAATTAATGAATCAGTCTCAAATTTCGAGGGTTTGTTAAGTACCCCAATATCCAACTTTGGGTGAAACACTAAAGTTCTAAGGTAGTTTTAGTAAAAGATATTAACAAATAACGATTTTCACTTATTTTTCAATTTGCTTAGCAACAAATTAACTTTTTAACTTTCAAAAATCGGCATTTTGAAGGTTTTTCAATGTTCTAAAAAACTGAATTTTGTAAATTTATGTCAACTATTTAGTTTTTGAATGGAGTGCAAAAAATCGAAAAAATCGCGATTTTTGCACTAAATCGTTAATAATTAAAAAACGGACGCGAACTTTAGGCAGGAAACAGGTAGGTTTTCTTCCTATAGGTCTACAATAACTAAAAAAGTAGTCAGCTACCTGGATCTTTGAGTGTCCCGAGAAAATCGTTATTACCCTGTACTAGTATATAAATTCCTACATCCGTTCTAATATTTAATCGGAAGTTTCTCTGTACTCCCTGGGTGGTTTTCGTGTTCTAATATCAAAAATACTAGGCGAATAACCCCTTGGTATACAGTGAATGACAATAGTTAAATTAGACCTAGTAGTAAGTACTTCACACCCTTCGTTTCGATTTACTTTCTGGCAAACAATTTCTTCTTTCTTATCCTGATTAATTATTTTGTAGCATCCGCGTCGTCTTCTGCTCGTTACTCCTTTACAAGAAAGCATAATAACTTCATCATTCTGTGTTCTAAGTCCTAAGCAATTGTTGTACTCCTTTTCTTTTAGCCATTCAGTGCATGATTCATGAATATTTTTGTATTCTGGTTTCCTAAGATTTGGGTAAAGTCTTGGTTGGCTTGAGGTGTGAATTTTGTAGCAGACTCCTGGTTTATTTTGAATAAGGCCAAGTTCTAAAAAGTAATATATTTCATTAAGTTTTTCAAAGTTTTTAGCTACTTAAGGTAAGTGTATAATTAACACAATATTATAGAGGTCCCGTCATTATTTGGGAAGGCACTAATTTGCATATAATTGCACTTGTATAGGAGTCAAAATTTGAAGTTTCTTCCTAAGCTACGCCTTAGCATTAAATAATTTCAATATGCAGTAGCAAAATTCAATGTCAATAACTAATCACCAACGAAGACCATTTTTTAGAAGACTTAGACCATTTTTTGATGTGCCATAATATGCAAAATAGTGCCTTCCCAAATGACGGGACTTATATAATGATAAATATACAACATATTATGTTGAATAAATAAATGGCACACAAAAAAATAAGTGAAAGGAGTAAAACAAGCGGTATTTAAACTAACATATTTTTTCAAAATAAGTACAAAACTATCAAAGATACGTAAAATTTGCTATATAACAAAATGTTAATGGGACACTTAAAATAGTGGAGGTTTCTAAAGGCCAAAAATATTTTTTTCGATTGTTATCTACTGTTATATATTATTATTTATAGTTATTGGGGCATGTATGTTTTCTTCAAAAATTGACATACTTGACATAGATCTTCTACTAGGACATAGCATTTGTATGGTTGAAAAAAATATGGTGTTGTTACCTTAGGGATATCAAATTGTGACTGTTTTTGTATTATTTTGTGATACCATTTGTATTTGTGTATCTGAGCATGTAGGCATGTTTCCATATCTGAAATTTCTCGACAACCAGCACAGGGATATCTAGCACAGAGTACAATGGAAAAATGCATCAATAATCATGAAAGAAACAGACATGAAAAAAGAGAAATGTCAACCTCATCCTACTTTTAGCGCCCAGCGTCCTCGTTTATGGACAGTTTGTTTAGGTGGGGATAAAACAATTTCTGCGTGAATATTTTGTGAATGCCTAACCATGCACTGTTATCTGTAATGGCAATTACGGTTCATTCTCTTTAATTCTTGACTAAACTGGAAAGGTGGCGCCACTAAAGACTTTTCCAAATGCGCATGTCATCGCATCTGCAGAAACTGCAACAGCGTTGCCACATTTAATAGATTTCTACTTTTTTGGTAGATTTTTGATATTGTTTAAAAAATTCTAGCCATTTTCGGGCAAGGTCTTTGAGATACTTATAAAGACGAGATTAGAAAAAGAAGTAATGGAGAAAGGGGGCTTGTCTAAACGCCAATATGGATTTAGGAAAGGGAAGTCCGCAATCGATGCAGTCAGTAAGATCACGCAATTAACTGCCACATGCATGTAGGAGCAGGTGGTTGGTGGCCTTCTTTCTGGACATAAAAAATGCCTTCAACTGTGCAAGCTGGAGAGTAATAACTGAAATACTGGAGAATTTGGAAATATCCCCATACCTACAAAATATAGTGAAGGAATACTTCACACAACAAACTTGCAGATTTCAAGTAGCAGTGCAAGCAGTATATCAGGTGTTATTGAAGAGTTATGGCATTCGGTGAGTCTATTAGAAGCTAACGATGGAAAACTAAAATATCTAAGCATATGTAACTTTGCAAAACAAAAAATGTTGTGTTCATGTGTTTCTAATGTAAAATGCGAAAGAATTATGTGAAGAACTTTATCCTGACATGCAGATGTTAAAATCAGTGGATGACAAAATATTATATACAAAAAATATGAAACTGCTAAAAATTAATTATAGTAGGTTATTTTTTTCCCAGTTAAAATCTAAAAAAGTTTGGTTTTTTTACAAATATTCATATTATATTAATTTCTAGTTAGTCAGCTGTTGTTTTAATAATAAAAAATGTCCTAAATTGTATACAAATACGTTAATAAAGTTTTATAGTATATTTAAGTTTTTGATTTACTAGATTTTAGCTAAACTTACAGACTTACAGTAGATTTTCTAAATAAAATGTGGCAACGCTGTGCAGAAATGTCATTTTATTTTCTCTTGTCAATGGCATCTGATGGCATCGTTGTTTGTTTACATACGTGTTTGGATTTATTTTATTAAATTGTTTTTTTACTTTTTACTTATAGATTAGCTATATATAACAAAGACTTTTACTCTCTTACTTTAAAGTAAAATATTCAGTTTGTGTGCAAATTTTTTAATCAAACTTTAAAATGGTGTTTAAATGCTGTGTACCAAACAGGACTGATAAGTAACGAATATTCTTTGCATCCATGTAATTTAAAAATTTTGTGTTAATTTCGGCGCTGCCTTAATGTCAGGATTGATGTGTTTATAAACTCTGCAATGTGCAATGTTACAAAAAGATACTGGAAATATTTTAATTTTATTATGAGCTCCTATTTTTTATTAAAAGTTTTTTAAATAATTTTCATGTATATATTCTAGTTTGTTTGCTGCTCAGCATCATAATTACGTTTTTAAAATAACTTTGGTACTTTTCTGTAAATTGTGCCGTTAATGTTTTAAATAAATATTTTAATTTTTGAATTTTGTTTTTCTACCTTTCCTATTATATGAACTATGTTTATAATTGCAGTAAAAGACTCCATAATGTAATAGAAATTACAAAAAATAATCGCTAATGTAAGAAACAATTGTCGATTATTTTTATAATTTGCATTATGTTATAGAATCTTGTTTTACTACAATAATTAGCAACAAAGCTTATTTGAACGTTTAAAATTCCCGCCATTACCCATTTAGTTCATGACTAAACCGGACAGAGGGCGCTGTATACATTGCAATTTTACGTATTAAAGAGTTGTCTATCTATTCTACTTATATATACCTTATCTATGATTGCCTAACTCAGTGGTTTAGTAGAAGCACTACCGTAGGCATAAGTATATGTATTTATGCTTTACTTTTATTTGACGAAATACTAGCCCAAAGCGAAAAGTACGATTTTTAAGTTTACTGAACTATACTTACATCGGTGTGCATAAGTTTTTTTATATACAAAGGTGAGTTCTAAAAATTTGTATTTTTTATTAGGTTAGATCCACAACTTGCACAAAAAAATAGAAAAATAACTACCCAGTAAAAAAAAAATGTTGAAAAAATTATAAGAGTATTATGCGCCCTCAAATGAGGACGCTGGGCAAATTCCTATATTTTGTACAAACAGTCTACATTGGCATTTTTAGTTACCAATTATTTTCTTCGATTCTAGGATGAGACAAAAATATTTATTAGAGGAAATTATTAGAGAAAACCGAACTGCAAATGTCCTACTAAACAATAAAAATACCTAGAACAGAATCCTTGAGGTGCATATGACTGGTGCTTTGACAACAATACAGTAAATGTGTTTCTATTGAAACCAATTATTATACGGTTTTTCTCACCAACCAAGTTCAACAATGGAGTAAACAGGAAAAAAAGAAAGTACAAGTTTCCAAACTATCCGCTATTTCCAATATATGGGTGGCGTGGATCACCATGACTGGTTGTAAGAAAAACACCATATATCTGTAAGAGGAAAAAAATGGTATTGGTGTCTTATTACACGAATGATAGATATGGCTATCGTAAATGGGTGCGTGCTATACAACATGATTCATAAGGGAGAAATATATCCATCAAAGAATTTAGGCGACAAGTAGCTTATTCATAACTAAAAATTGGACATGATAGAATAGAATAGAATAGAAATATGCTTTATTGTCACTGAAATTTTTTACAATTTTATGGACAAAGCTTACATACACTCAAAAGAACACATAATATCAATAACAAATAACAACTACAATTTACCAAAATTAGATAAATCGTCAATATATGTACAGTATAATATAAGATATAAAAGCCAAGACAAAAACAATTTATTGCAAAATTTATATAAATTGCAACAAATAACATAAAATACATAAGGAACTGACAAGTTTATGCTACTGCATATGAAACCCAATTTTCTTAGTTATTCCGTTGATTGAAATATTAACATACCTCAATCAACGGTTATTCATTAAGAAATTCTTCTATTGAATAGTATGGTCTTTTAGATAGATAGGCTTTTGTCATTTTACGGAACTTTGGGAAAGATGTTGTAGATTTAAGTTGTAACGGGAGATGGTTGTACAGTTTCTTTAAGGAATATAATATAGATATCTTTACTAACTCAGTGGATGGAATCGGTAAATAAATGTCAAAGATTGAATTTCTGGTGGAGTAAAGATGATTGGGCCTTGCTGGAAAGACATGAAGGTGTTTACGAATGAAACAAACCGTTTCTAGAATATATTAAAGATGAATGTGTTAAAATTCCGTGATCTCTGAAGTAACTTCTGCAATGTGTAGATCTTCTGAGGCCAAACAGATATCTTATTGCTCTTTTTTGCAATAAGATATCTGCAAATGTATGTATGATGTAAGAATAAATTTAGTCTTCCAAGTATACATCAAGAAGGAATATCTCTGAAGACATTAGATATGATAGTAAAAACCACATTGTAGAAAAACGAGAAAAACAACGAATATGTCAATATCGAAATTGTACGTTAAAACCGCGAACATATTGCCAGAAATGTAATGTAACCCTTTGCGTGTCGATTTGTTTTGAAGAATTTCATAAAAAAATATAGGATTTATATTTATATAAACATTTTTTAACTCCATAGTATTGTATAAAATGAATATAATATGAAAAACTACTAAATAAACTTATTTTGCTAAACTAAATTTTGTCTTTAATTTCATAGTAATGGAGCCAAGCGTCCTCAAATGAAGACAGTTGTTTTTTCAAAAATTTAAAAACAAAAGAGAAAAACTTTGATAGGACATCATTTTGTACCTCAAAATACAGGGTGTCCCGAAAAGATTGGTCATAAATTATACCACAGATTCTGGGGTCAAAAATAGGTTGATTGAACCTCACTTACCTATATACAATAGTGCACACAAAAAAAGTTACAGCCCTTTGAAGTTACAAAATGAAAATCGATTTTTTTTCATATATCGATAACTTTTAAAAAAATTTTCTTAAAAATGGACATGTGGCATTTTTATGGCAACAACATCTTAAAAAAAAATTAAAGTGCAATTTGTGCACCCCATCAAAATTTTATGGGGGTTTTGTTCCCTTAAACCCCCCCAAACTTTTGTGTACGTTCCAACTAAATTATTTTTGTGGCATCGTTAGTTAAACACAATGTTTTTAAAACTTTTTTACCTTTTAGTACTTTTTCGATAAGCCAGTGTTTATCGAGATATTTTGAATATTTGTCGTATCCACCACATATTTGTATACGGTTAAGTACGATTATAGAAATCTGTTAATAATCTGAAAATTTATTTATAATTTACATTTTTAGGTATATTTTGAAAAAGAAGCCAAATATCGATAAAAGGGAACTTATCAAAAAAAGACTAAGGGGCAAAAAGTTTTAAAAACACTGTGTTTAACTAATGGTACCACAATAATAGTTTAATTGTAACGTACACAAACATTTGGGGGGTTTAAAGGAACAAAACCCCCATACAATTTTTATGTAAATATATTAAAAACGAAGCCGCATCTCGTTAAAAACTGGCTTATCGAAAAAATACTAAGAGGCAAAAAAGTTTTAAAAACGTTGTGTTTAACTAATGGAACCACAATAATGAATTAATTGGAACGTACACAAAAGTTTGGGGGGGGGTTTAAGGGAACAAAACCCCCATACAATTTTTATGGGGTGGACAAATTTCACTATAATTTTGTTTTAAGATGTTCCTGTCATAAGAATGATACACGTCCATTTTCAATAAAAAATCTCTAATAGTTTTCGATATATTGAAAAAAATCGATTTTCATTTTGTAACTTCAAAGGGCTGTAACTTTTTTTATGAGCACATTTGTACTTTGTACTAAGGTAAGTTAGGTTCAATCGAACTATTTTTGACCCCAGAATGTGTGGTATAACTTATGACCAATCTTTTCGGGACACCCTGTATATTACGAAACAAAAAATTGCGTTAAAAATGCAAAAAAATAACTTGAGCGTTAATGGGTTAACGAAGAACAATCTGTAGCATACTCATCAGCAGAATGTAGCAGGAGTTGGTTTCTAATGCCAATACTAAAAGAATAAGTCAACAACCAGAATATACCAACAATATCGGAGTAAAGGAAGTTAAAGAACAAGTCATCTACAATCTCATCCAAAATGAATATGCAACACACAATACACAAACACAAACATATGTTACAAAACTTATAAATCTAAAATTACACAATCATACATACAGATGATCTAGGATACAGATTACAAAAATAAATTAACACGAAATAACACACAAAATCAAATCGATATTCCTAGGGTAATAACACCACTCTGAAAATTTTTTCAACCACGCACATGCTGTGGCGTATAATATCTAGGCCTAGGTTATGTCAACTTTTAAAAAGGCATACATAACCTATTCCAGAATATTTAAAAAATTTTTTTTGAGAACGATTTCCGAAAAGGAAGTCTAAATGTCAAACATTAGTTAATTAAAAATGTAATTTTCATTACACCAATAATTGTGGCTCAATCCCATATACAGTGCGTCCATAAAGTAACGCATAAATTCATTATTTCGTAAACTAGCGATACTAAGGAAAAATCCCGAAACAGGTCGATTTTTATTTTTAAATTCCGATTTTTTGGCGTATATATCACACTGGTGACGTCATCCATCTGAGCATGATGACGTAATCGATGATTTTTTTAAATAAGAATAGGGGTCATGTGATAGCTCATTTGAAAGGGTATTCAATTCTCTATTCACTTATATAAACATTAACATATGTATTTATACAAGGTGTTCAAAAAAACATTGTTTAATTAAAATAATTGAGACAAAAAGAAGAATGTATGTAATTTATTTAATTCAAAATACGTTTTACTGCTGTCAAAAACGGGAAAAAATGTTTATTTGACAAATAAATATTGTTTTTCGCTTAAATTCAATATTAAAGCTGCCACCCACCTGTCTCTTGGCAATTTGAACATTTCGTTTAAACGAAAATCAATGTTTATTTGTCAAATAAATTTTTTTTCTCTTTACTGACAGTAGTAAAATGCATTTTGATTTAAAATAAATTACATATATTCTTCTTTTTGTCTCGCTTATTTTAATTAAAAAAATATTTTTTGAACACCCTGTATAAATAATTATGTTAATGTTTATATTATTGGATAGAGAATTAAATACCCTTTCAAATGAGCTATCACATGACCCCTGTTCCCATTTAAAAAAATCATCGATTACGTCATCACGCTCAGATGGATGACGTCACGAGGATGATATATATGCCAAAATATCGTAATTTAAAAATAAAAATCGACCTGTTTCGGGATTTTTCCTTAAAGTCACCGGTTTACGAAATAACGAATTTATGCGTTACTTTATGGACGCACTGTGGACGCATGTGGACGGATTTATGGACGAACATAATACGAGTAGTTAAACATGCTACAAATAAAGCAGTTTCAAAGTTTAGAGAAAGTGGGACTTAAAAGGTATGATCAAGCAGAGGTAATTCTTTACCTTCAGATTGAATAATAAAATATTAGTAATTAAGTATGACATATATCAAACGTATGTGACATATATTAAACCAGAATAACAAACAAGGAAGTGGCTCAAGCGCTTCAAAAAATCAAGAAAGGAAAAGCAGTCGGACCAGATGATATACCTGGGGAAGTATGGAGAGCATTAGGAGAGACAGGAATAACTTGGCTAGCAGATCTATTTAATAGAATTATGGAAGTTGGACAAATGCCAGACGAATGGAGAAGCAGTATATTAGTACCTGTCTACAAAAACAAGGGAGACATACAACAATGCACAAACTACAGGGCTATAAAACTACTTAGCCACACCATGAAAATATGGGAGAGAGTAATTGATAGACGGATACGTGAAGAAACCGAAATATCCGATAATCAATTTGGTTTTATGCAGGGCAGATCAACAACAGATGCAATTTTCATTGTAAGGCAACTGATGGAAAAATACAGGAGTAAAGAGACCAACGCTCATATGGTATTCATTGATCTTGAGAAAGCATATGATAGAGTTCCTCGAGAGATTCTGTGGTGGGCACTCAATAAGAAAGGAGTCCCTGGCGAATATGTATGAGGGAATATGTATGAAGATTGTGAGAGATATGTATGAGGGAGTAACGACTAGTGTTAGAACAGGTGTGGGAGAGACTGATAAATTTCAGGTGAAAGTAGGATTGCACCAAGGCTCGGTGCTTAGTCCTTATTTATTTTCATTAGTTTTGGACCAGATAACCGCGAAACAACAGGGTAGTATTCCATGGTGCCTAATGTATGCTGATGATGTAGTGTTAATAGGAAATAGTGAAAGAGACTTAGAACAAAAACTCGAACAGTGGAGACAAGCTCTGGAGGAAAAAGGTTTAAAACTTAGTAGGACAAAAACAGAGTATTTGGAATGTTCATTTAAAGATGGAGTTACTACAAATAAAATGGTATCTTTGGATGGTGAAATGATTGTGAAAAGCAATAGTTTTAAGTACCTAGGATCGGTATTACAGTGTAATGGAGAAATAGATGGAGATGCATGCAGTAGAATTAGGGCTGGATGGATGAAGTGGAAAGAAGCGAGGGGTGTGTTGTGTGACAGAAAAATTCCAATGAAGCTGAAGGGAAAATTCTATAAAACAGCCATAAGACCGGCTATGATGCACGGAACTGAATGTTGGGCAGTGAAAAAGAAAGAGAAACAACGAATGCATGTGGCGGAAATGAGAATGCTTAGATGGATGAGTGGAGTTACAAAGAAGGATAAAATTAGAAATGAGTATATTAGGGGAAGTCTAGGTTAATCACCCAATACGAAGAATAGCTGAAGTGCAGATTCCTGGAAGAAGTAGGAGAGGAAGACCAAAGAAGACCTGGGGGAGACGATAAGGCAGGACATGTTGGTAAAGGGGATTAACAGTGATATGACCCAAGATAGAATTGTGTGGAGAAATGCAATTAGGGAAGCCGACCCCGCATAGGGATAAGGCAATGAGAATGATGATATATTAAACGTATAAAAATACCCGAAAAGTAAATTTTATAAATTTTCGTAAGCTTGTTAAGAATCAATTTATGAGTTTATAAAAATCTATTGTCTCTGAGATCGTCTTAAAAACAAAGCTATAACTTATATTTAAAAAAATATATAGAATACGTGCATAAAAAACCATAACATATATCGCTGAATTGCACATTATATTCCTGGACCTCCGAACGAAAGGCCTATGATAGAGTCCCAGGCAAAAACATATGTGGAAAGCACTGGAAAATCTTGAAGTTGATAACACCTACATAAATGCAGTCAAACCAATCACTTTACGAGAACTGTAGAATAAATGAAGAATTGAAGTAAGCCAAAACTAGTTAAAACCATTTAAAGTCGATAAAGGACAAGGATGCTGCCTGTCACTAAACTCATTTAAACTTTATATAGGCAGACGATAAACTATAAAACTGAAATACATAGGTAATTAGTCCATGTGGTGAGACCGCTCCCATCTGAAAAACATTTCTAATTCGGTTTCTCTGCGGATTCATATTAAAAAATGTCCCCTTAAAACAAATCTGAAGGGTGCCGGACGGAATTTTTGGGCAGAAATTGTTTAAACAATTTTTTTAAACAAATACATAAGATCACCTTTTATTGCTCTAATAAATATATTTTTAGGTTTTTTGGATCATTCTAAACAAGAAAAGTATCTTGTGATTTTTCTCAAAAACTGACAGTTTTCGAGTTATAGGCGATTTAAAATCTAAATAATGCGAAAATACGCATTTTCGAGGCTTAAAAACTCATATTTAAGTTAGTATTTTTAAGGGTGCCAATAACTTGGATTAAAGCTTAATCATTCCTTTTCAAGATTCCGAAGAGTGATCGGGTCTAACTTCAATTTAGACCGTAGTTTTTTAATTGTTAATTATGCGTGTCCATCCGGTTTTATTGCCGGTGCGGCGCGCTCTATTTCAAAATTCTCCTATTTTCCTCCGAAAATATTTTTTCTAGATTCTTTGGAACATTCTAAATAAAATAAGTTTCTTGACATTGTTCTTAAAAGTTATTAGTTTTAAAGTTATAAGCGATTTAAAATTCGAAAATGTGTTTTTTTTTTGTCATTTTTCGGATTTTAAATCGTTTATAACTTTAAAACTATGTATTAACTTTTGAGAAAAATGCCAAGAAACTTATTTTATTTATAATGTCCCAAAGAATCTACAAAAAATATTTTTCGGAGGAAAATAGGAGATTTTTGAAAAAAATTCGCTCTACACCGGCGAAAAAACCGGATGGACACTCATAATTAACAAATAAAAAACTACGGTCTAAATTGAAGTTAGACCCGATCACTCTTCGGAATCAGGAAAAGGAATGTTTAAACTTTAATCCAAGTTATAGGCACCCTTAAAAATACTAATTTAAATATGAGTATTTAAGCCTCAAAAATGCGTATTTTCGCATTTTTTTATATTTTAAATCGCCTATAATAAATTATAAGCGATTTAAAATGCGAAAATGTGTTTTTTTTTCATTTTTCGGATTTTAAATCGCTTATAACTTTAAAAATATTAACTTTTGAGAAAAATGTCAAGAAACCTATTTTATTTAGAATGTCCCAAAGAATCTAGAAAAAATATTTTTCGGAGGAAAATAGGAGATTTTTGAAAATAGTGCGCGCCGCACCTGCAAAAAAACCGGATAGACACGCATAATTAACAATAAAAAAATCACGGTCTGATTTGAAGTTAGACCGGATCACTCTTCGGAATCTTGAAAAGGAATGTTTAAACTTTAATCCAAGTTATTGGCACCCTTAAAAATACTTATTTAGATATGAGTTTTAATCCTCGAAAATACGTATTTTTGCATTTTTTAGATTTTAAATCGTTTATAACTCGAAAACTGTCAATTTTTGAGAAAAAGTACAAGATACCTTTCTTGTTTAGAATGACCCAAAAAACCTAAAATTATATTTTTGAAGCAATTAAAGGTGATCTTATGTATTTGTTTAAAAAAATTGTTTAAACAATTTCTGCCCAAAAATTCCGTCCGGCGCCCTTCAGATTTGTTTAAAGGGGACATTTTTAAATATGAATCCGCAGAGAAACCGAATTATAAATGATTTTCAGACGGGATTGGTCTCACCACATGGACTAGTAGGAGAGCCCAAGCGGGGATTTTTGCAGTTACTCGAGCCCGTCACAAAATCACATGAGGAGAAACCTTGTACCCTGCTAATGTACCCTTACCATATATTGGCTTTTAATACAGGGGAGTTTGTTAAAGGGGGTCCGAAAAAAATCTATCCTTTGAAAAACTTGAACTCATCAGATTAGGATAAGGTTAGTTAAGTACATTCAGAATAGTGTTACCTATTTAAAAAATCTGACGACTTGACCGGAGCGTAAGAAAATGGGCGCGTCACAAAATTTCACAAAAAAAAGCGAACATCTCGCGAAATTAACGTAAGATCGGAAAACTAAAAAATACGTGTTTGAATATTTTTCAAAAATATATCGAATGCTACCAAACACGACCCCTGTGTTCAATATGTTGAAATACGTGTTTAATATTTTTCAAAAATATATCGAATGCTACTAATCACGACCCTGTAAATTAAAAATTTTAAATAGGAACCCCGCTATGTTTCGCGAGCTGAATGTCAGATCGAAAAACTCAAAAATACACGTGTTCGCTATTTTTGACAAAATCTATCGAATGACACCAAACACGATCCCCCACGGAGGTGAGGCGAGGTGGTGGGTTTGTGGGTTACTTTAAAATCTTAAATAAGAGTCTCCATTTTATATTGCAGATTTAGACTCCTTACGTAAAAATATTCGAGATTTTATTCGAGACATTTTTTCGAGTTATGGACAGATGGCGCTATAATCTGAAAAAACGATTGTTGGCAATGGGAAACTTAACACTTTTTTGTTTTATGACCTAATATTCACAACCTAATAGGTCCCCATAACGCTCGAGTAACTGCAAATTTAGCATCCTTGCCTCCCCTACTATAACAAATGTGGACAGATGGGAGTACAAATAGGCAACAACTATAGCCACAGCTTTTTGTTTGTCGATGATCAAATAATTTTAGCAGAAAAAAAAAGACGCCATCGGCTACTTGATATAAAAAAAGAAGAATTTGGGACCTGGGGTTTAGAAATTAATTATTATGATAAAACGCAATACATGGTCATTGGAAACACTGCAGAAGGCCTGGAGATAAAATAATAACGCTATAAAACAAACAAATCAAATAAAGAAAGGAAAGACTCCACAATTACACTCGATTATACAGCGTGTGTCAGTCAAATGGCATAAATTCAATAGTTCAAATGCTAATCGTTTTTTTTTAATGCTTAAGCCTGTCGATTAGTATTTCAAATGAAAAGTTTTTTCATACAATAATCATGTATACAGGGTGTGCCAATTTAGAGATATGACGTCATCGTTGATTTTCTTAAATGGCTACACTATCATTTTGATAGCTATTTTTATAGGGTGTGTAAAGTTATACATAACTGAAAAATATCAAATTTTTATTCCTTACCGTTTACAAGATAATAAAAAATAACAAAGTTATGTCTGTAATTTGGAATAAATTCAATAGTTCAAATAATAATTGTTTTTTTGAAAAATGATTAGACTTTTCGATTAGTACTTCAAATGGAAATTTTTTTCATACAATAGTCATGTATACAGGGTGTTCCAATTTAGAGAAATAAAGTCATCGTTGATTTTCTTAAATGGCAACACTGTCATTTTGATAGCTACTTTGATAGGGTGTGTAAAGTTATACATAACTACAAAACATTAAATTTTTATTCCTTAACTTTTACAAGATAATAAAAAATAACATTAAATCTCTAAATTGGGACACCCTTTATATTATTTTGTATGTAAAAAATTTCGATTTGAAATACTAATCGACAGGTCTGAACATTTTTTATGCGTATTGCAAGCAAAAAAAAACACCAAATTTTTAAGATAATAGTGGAAAGCTGCTCATTGTATTAAAAATAAAATATTACAAATAATAAAAGAATGAAAAACAAAATAAAACGGAAAATAAATGAATTAGAGAACAAAAATTTCTTTGGATGGACATATGCGAATGAACGAGGCAAGAAAATCACAAAAAATTTAAAACGAAAAACAAATAGAAGCAGGAAAACAGAACGTCCTATATTACAGTCAAATGGACATAATAAAAACCTCAATGGAAAAATAAAACCTGACTGAAGAGGATATATTATACGACAAGAAGGAATGGGGATGTCGTAAATGGAAATCAGATTATGTTGTGTAACATCACGGATAAGTAAGTAGTACGTAAAACTTAACTGCGACATTGATAATTACGTATCTTAAAAAACACTGAAAACTAAATCGATCGAAAAATCATTGTTTATGTGGAAACGCTAAATATAAAATAAAATTATTTAAAGCAATTTTAGGATGTACGACAACTATTCGTTTCCACACTTTATGGATGTAGAAAAATGTACAAAGGTACCAGGCAATAGAAGATCAGCAACTTGCTTTGATTATAGGTATGGTCATGTATGGTGTATTCCACGAATATACGACTGTTTTGGATTATCGCGACAACGAATATTTTAGTGTGCAAGATAAGAAGTACGAAAGTATTTTGCTCTAATAATTACTCCAATAAACAACAATATAATTTGAAATTTACTTTCGTTCTTCATATTTTGCAGAGTAAAATATTCGTTGTCGCGATAATCCAAGAGGGTCGTATATTCGTGGAATGGGGTATATATCTTTCCTTTCGAAATAATATCGTAATTGAGACAGTCTAAAAGACTAAAAAAGAATTGAACAAAATTAGTAGTTAAGTAATTATAAATAAAATAAAATTAAAAACGTATCAGATGCAACCTCTTAATTGGATTCTAAATAATATTACTTAAATCAACACAAAACAAGTCAATAGTATATACAGTTACTAAAGCTCTATTGTTTCATGTTATTCACAACTTTATTTAGAAGTTGCATAATAATTGGTCTTGCATCTTAACAATAAGTGTCATTGGATAGTATATTTTACCTTGACATCCGACATATAAAAGAACCACAGCACAAAATATTGTTAAATGAGTTGAATCCATCGTCGATATCTTATATCAACTAGTACACAACTGAATTAATTTTTGTTTAATTGATGTAATTTGTGATATAGAATTGCATTAGTACCAGTTTCGCACTTATGTTAGACTGGATTTTGTACATATAAATTGCAATTCCACCAATCATTACGAATAGGCTATTGAATATGTACTTTAGAAAGGAACTACAACATTCAAGGGGATTTATTGTTTATGGTCAATGGACCTCTAAATATGAAAAAACCGCAGAGTACTACCATTTAAACGGGTGCGTTTTTGAGCAATGGGTGAATTAACCCCTAGGTTTTATGCATATTTCGTACATACACATCTACAAAAAAATTGTTTCAAATTAAATATATAGGTAGGTACTATCGAAATATCACCTTTTAAAGTTAAACATATTTTTTTTATAAATTTATATACAAAACAAAGCAAAAAAAGGCACGAAAGAAAGCAATTTTGTTTTTTGCCCCATAACTTTTTTCCACGGGGATATAAGTATAGGCATTGCAAAAATTGAAGAAAAAGATCTTCTGTGTAAAAGGTATATTAGTTTGAAAACCCCAATAAAGGGCTACATTAAAATACAGAACGTTTTCCCTCTAAAGAGAGCATCAACAGTGTTCTAAGCAAGCTCTACATGCTAAGCCACCAAAAATACATGGGTTAAAACCCTTAAAATGCCGACCAAAGGTCTTACATTGGCATGTTGGCTTTCACATTTCTCTTTGTGAAGACAGAGAAATCAACTCAACCACCCACATGCTTGTGGTATAGTCATATGGTGCCTTGAGGTATACCTTTTAAATTTCACCCATCGCCAGGGTTTAATAAATAATATGCCAATGTAAGACCTTTGGTCGGCATTTTAAGGGTTTTAACCCATGTATTTTTGGTGGCTTAGCATGTAGAGCTTGCTTAGAACACTGACGATGCTCTCTTTAGAGCGAAAACGTTCTGTATTTTAATGTAGCCCTTTATTGGGGTTTTCAAACTAATATACCTTTTACACAGAAGATCTTTTTCTTCAATTTTTGTAATTAATGGTATACAGCCAGCTACAGGAAAATTTTTCCTTATGGATTTTGTATAGGCATTGCTTTCATCTTTCCTCCTTAAAGTAATGTTTGGTAGATTTTTCAAAGTTCGCCACTCACAGCGTTTTTGGGCCATTTTCCTTATTATTTTGCAAACATTGTTCTGTTACTTTTCTCTGCGCAGCTTTTGGTATATGCAATGTACATTTAATAGGAAGATAAATCAATTACCTTTAAAATGGTCTAATGCGTAAGGTTGTGCGACTATTTTTAAGCAAGTTATAGTTTTTCAGATTTTGATACTTTTTACAATTATTTTTTAAATTTCTCATTATAATTTTTTCTTATACATTTAGATACATACATTAAGGAATAAAAAAGAAAGCTTATTTTTTTACTTAAAATTGGTGTACTGTAAAAAATACTAGGACTATTTTTAAACAAGATATCCGTAGGATATCCAGGTGTGTCCGTAATTTGGGAAAAATTTTGAATTTTTTTTAATTAGAATATAATTGCATAAGAACATAAGTTTTAATTCCAAATAATTTTCTTTATAACACTTTTCGATATTTTAAAATATAAAGGTACTTTACTCCTGAGCGAAATTCATATTTTTTAACATACCTCGTATACTATTAATAAAATTTGATATCTGATGACTGCATTTTAGATTTTAGACTATGCAGAGCATTTTATGATTATCCTTTCACATAAATATTTTTTTTTATAAAATTAATAATAAAAAAGTTTTCCATATGGTTCCAACTTAGTGGGACATATTGCATGTGTATATGTTACATTTTGAAAAAGCATATCTTGTTTAAAAATTGTCCTAGAATTTTTTACAATACACCATTATAAAGTAAAGAAAATATACTTTTTCTATGGATGCTATACAATGTGCAACTTCCCTCACTACTTACATACATTCAAAACGAACAATTTCTCAGGGTGTGAGAAAAGTCGGCCATTGCAGTGAGAAATATTTTTTCTGACGGGTTCCATGCGTAGAATCGCGGTTTCCATGGTAACATGCACAATACAAACACAAATATTTTTGTCAAATAAAATGTGTCAAATCAAAACTTACGAGGAATTACCTTTCAAACTGTTCAAATATAACTGGTAACTATAATTTTAAATAAATAAAAGTATATAAATATTAAGAATATTAAATACCTACATATGTGTATAATATGTATTTTATTTAAATTTTGGCATAATCTACATAATAGCACCTAAATTATTTAATTTTGAAGATTGAACTCTTGACAAAAACGCATCCATAGAAAAAGTACAGTGTACAACACGTGAGAAAACGACATATTTCTCCCTCGCTTGATTTGCGGCACTCGCCTCGAACCTCGGCTCGTGCCAACAAACTTCTGCGCTCGTGAGAAATATGTCTGTTTTCTCTCTTGTAGAATATACTATTATTTCTTATTTAGTAATGTATATATACATAAGTGTACAAGAAAAAAAGTTATAATGAGAAATTTAAAAATAATCGTAAAACATTACAAAAATCGCTAAAAGTATAATACTTTGAAAACCATATCTTGCTTAAAAATAGTCACACAACCTTCTACAGTAGACCATTTTAAAGGTAATTGACTTCTGTTCTTATGAAATTTACTATTGCATATACCTAAACTGCGTAGAAAAAAGTTACAGAACATTGTTTGCGAAATAATAGGGAAAATGACTCAAAAATGCTGTGAGTGGTGAACTTAGAAAAATCATGTTTCGGAAACTATAAATCCTAAAGACTTCTACTAAACGTCACTTTAAAGAGGAAGGATGGAAGCAATGCATATACCTATATTCCTGTGGAAAAAAAGTTATGGGGCAAAAATCAAAATCGCTTACAAAAAACAAAATCGCTTTTTTTCGCGTTTTTCTTTGAATATATTTTTGTAACAAAAAATAATATATATTTTTGACTTTAGAAGCTAACATTTCGATAGCAGTAGTAATTTGGAACAATTTTTCTGTAGATGTATATGTACTTAAAAGTGCATAGAACTCACCCTATGCACCCTAGTGCATTGGGGTTAATTCACCCTTTTCTCAAAAACTCACACCGTTACATGCGGTTTTTTCATATTTAGAGGTTCATTGACAATATGAAACAATAAAACCGCTTGAATGTTGTAGTTCCTTTTAGCCCCCTTATTTTGAACATAATTCAATAGCCTAAAAGTTTTTATGTACAAATTAAAGGGTTTATATTAAATTTATTGGTAAAAGAATGCATACAAAAAAAAATTTTTATTATGAAATTCACACTGGGAGTGCAGTACGGTTAAGATAGGAATGCGAATTCAGTGTTACCACAGTTCCTGTGCGACGCCAGAGAGCAAACAACAACTGGTGAAGATCGATAACCCTGTGCGTTTATTCCTCATTAGAAATGTACCCCATCGTACTGCACTCTCGGTGTGAATTTCTCTCTAGTAGATTGTTAAGTAAATATTGTAGATTGTAATATTTTGCCTGATATTTTGCAGAGTAACTGAGTGACAGTTCTTGGATGGAGTAGTAGAAAAAGGCAAAGAAGGCCTGGTAGAAACGATGAGACAGGATATTGTCGGTAAAGGGGATTCTTCTACTTCTTTTAGTGCCTATTCGTTTCGAATATTGGCGATAACTCTGGCTATAATTATTTTATTAACTGATGCTTTAAATAGATTAGTTGTTGTTGTGGAGAACCATTTCTTCAAGTTATTTAACCATGACAATTTTCTTCTCCCAATTCCTCGCTTTCCGAATAATTTACCTTGAAGGATTACCTTCAGTAATCTGTATTTAGTGCCGTTTCTGATTATGTGTCCGAGATATTCTAACTTTCTCCTTTTAATGGTATCACCTCTCTTTCTTTCCCCACTCTTCGTAATACGGTCTCGTTGGTTATCTTGTCCGTCCATGATATCCTTAGCATTCGCCTGTACAGCCACATCTCAAAGGGTTCAAGTTTTTTCTCCATTGCTTCAGTGAGTGTCCAGGATTCGACTCCGTAATACAATATTGAGAAGATGTAACGGCAGGAGCCTTACTTTTATCTCCAGATTAAGGTTGTGGCTTTTAAAGAGTTTGACCATGTTATTGAATGCACTTGTAGCCTTCTCTATTCTACATTTTATTTCTTGTGGGTGATCCCATTGTTCGTTTACTATTATACCAAGATAGGTATACTGTTTTACTCGGTCTACTGCTGTATTGTTGGTAAGTAGTTGGGCGTCTCTAATTTTATTTTTGTTGATGATCATAAATTAATTTTTTTATATATTTATTTGAATTCCAAATCTTTCACTTACTTCATTTACTTTGTTTATTAGTTGCTGTAAACTGTTCAAACTCTCTGTAAATAACGGTGTAGTCTGCATAGCGGACGTTGATTAGGCGTTCTCCACTTAGTATTCCATGTTCGCAATTTTCCAAGGCTTCACTAAATATTTCCTCTGAATATAGGTTAAATAATATAGGTGAAAGTATACAACCTTGTCAAACGACTCGTAGAATCTGGATCGCTTCCGTTGATTAACCTCCAAGATTCGTTCTTATTGTGGCTGATTGGTTCCAGTATAAATTTTGTATTATACGCGCGCCGGTCTTTATCATCTATTTGGGCTTTTGTTAGAACATCCATCATTTTTCGGTGTTAAAATGTATCAAATACTTTTTGGTAGTCTACAAATCAGGTGTAAATATCGCAAGTCATATCTCTGCATCTTTGAAATAATACCTGTTGACTAAACAGAGTGCATCTCTTGTACCTACGCCTTTCATGAATCCAAACTGTGTGTCTTGTATTCTCTCTTCGCATAGCTTGTATATTCTACAATGTATAATTTTAGGAAAAAAGTTTTAATGTATGGCTCATTAGACTTATCAGCCTATATTCTCCGCACTTCCTTGTTCCCTGTTTCTTTGGTAAGGTAATAAATTCTGAAACTAGCCAATCTTTTGTGATATTGCTTGTGTCATAGATATTATTGAATATTTTACATAGTATTCTTAAAGATTCATCATCAAGAAGTTAAAAAAATTCAGATTGTATTCCGTCTGGTCCTGGAGCTCTCCCTTCTTTTAGTGATATTATGGCTGCTCTTATTTCTGACACTAGTATAGGTGGTCCTGTTTGGAAAAAAAATTTGGTATGTAATTTTTCCAGGTATTATTGATATTCTCTTTGTCAGTTAAAGGGATTGATATTGAATCCAAAAAGACTCTTTTAGAAAAATATAATCAAAGAAGCTGGCACTGCGATGAATAAAGGCAAAAAGAACGATGATGATGTCAATATACAGTATTGTTTTATTATCGTTATTTTGGCTATCATACTTTTTTGTCATTTTTCTTGTGCGATTGGTTACCCTATATTAGTTTACCTTGAATCATACCCATTTTTTTTTCTCTGGAAGCTGTCAGTGCTATACCGGTCGTACTACAGTCAAGTGACTTTTTGTCTATCCTCCAGTACCTTGTAGTCAAGTCCTCTGGATTTCAACGACTTGTTATAAGCTCTCCAACAACTTTCGATGGACTTTGATTTTTATTCTTAATTTAGGACTAAGTACTATTACGTTCTTACAACTAAGTCTTGGGACTCCGATATCCAGCGTTCTTACCATCGTCTTGGAGGTCTTACAGCTGATCTCAATGTGTTGGGTATTTCAGAACTTGCAATTTGTTGGGTATTTCAGGATTTTCAACGAGGCCTTGTTGTCTTGCAAACTTCTTCTTTTTTTTTAAATCTATATAGTAATTGCTTTAAATTATCTTGATTCTTCGATAAGAGTACTGTCTCATCAGCATAGCAGCATATTGTTAGCTCTTTGTTTCCTACTATGTAACTCCTTCCTGCTGTTTTAATTTATTTTGCTATGATCTATCCCATCACCAAATTGAAGAGAATTGAACAGAAGATGTCTTCCCATCTTATCTCTCTCTGTGCAGGTATTGTTTTAACCGGTTTTTCACTCTTACATACAGTGCGGTGGAATAGGTGTTGCCCCCCCCCTGTTAACTTGTTTATTTGAAGAATATAAGCAAAACGCTCGGACAGGTCGATTTTTAAACTAACGATAGTATATTATAGTATCAACGTTTTGAACTTTACGCGATCCGTCTTCAGGTGACAGCCATAACTTTGATTTTTTTAAATGGGAAAGTACATCATGTGACACCTCATTTAAATGCTCTTAAAATACTGAGTTCAAAAATGTATAATACTTTAATCCTGTTTGAGAGCGTAGACGCAAAATTTCGGTCGAATTCTTTCTAAATGCAATAATTTTTTTCGAATCCTGAAAAAACTAATAAATATTTTTGAAAAATCTCAACGCAGAATGAAATATTACAGTATTCTCGATGGTCCAAAGTCCCTGAGAACTCCTATAATGTTTATTTTAATAAGTCACAGTGGTGGAAAAAAGAGAAAATTTAGTGTGATTTTTAATTTCAAATATATCATTCAAAAGAAACTTTTTGTTTATTCTAAGGGACTGTCAGCCCTCGGTAATAATCTAATCTTTCACTCTGCGTTTAAATTTTTCAAAAATACTTATTAGTTTTCTCAGAATTCGAAAAAAATAAATGCGTTTAAAAAGAGTTCGACCGAAATTTTGGACCTGTGATCTCAAAAAGGATTAAAGTATTATATTATACATTTTTGAAATCAGTATTTTAAAAGCTGTTAAATGAGGTGTCACATGATGTACTTTACCATTTAAAAAAATCAAAGTTATGCCTGTCACCTGAAGAGGGATCGCGTAGAGTTCGAAACGTTGATGCTATGATATACTATGATTAGTTTAAAAATCGACCTGTCCGAGCGTTTTGCTTATATTCTTAAAATAAACAAGTTAACAGGGGGGGGCAACACTTATTCCACCGCATTGTATATTTATATACTGTTATTAGTGTTCATTTCTTTGGTGATTGCTCGAATAGTGATGTATATCTTCCTAGATCTTAATATTTTAAGAACATCTAACAGGCTTACTCTGTTAAAAGTGTTTATAAAGTTCATGAAGTTTATTTAATTCATCCAGGAAGTACATATAAACCTCCTTCCCATACTTCTTATTTCTTGAGCTCTTGCCCTGGCATGGTAATACTCTAAATATTGTTATCTTGTTGCCTTCATTGGCTGCAATCCTTTGCTGGATCGAGGGCTTTGTGCATGTATTTTCCAGAACCTTCATTTAGTCTAGTCAATCAACACCTGTTTTTATGGCGTTCCTTTCCTCTGGTAGTTGTAGCCCAATGTAGCCCAAGGTAGTTGTAGAGTTGTAGCACATTCCTCCTGTAGTGATCCTTTTCTAAGTTAATTTGCTCCTGTTCAAACTTTTATGTACCGTACTGATGACGACCCAATAGTCAGAAAAACGTATTTACGGTTGCCTTCCACCTTTTTATCTATTTTCCTTCGTAGAAATCGAAGATTATGTAAACAGCTATAACTTAGGCATGCGCAAAGTACACATTTGTGCCTCGACCGTACAAATACTAACTAATATCACGCTCGTCAATTGGTGCAATATTTAGGAACAAGACTAAAACGCTCTTAAGACTGACCTTCAATGGTTTACTTGACATTTATGGGAGATATCATTAAACAAACTGCAATATAATAAAAATTACAGTATCCACAATTAAAATCATTACGTAGTTTGGACAATGTGAAGTACGATTAATAGAGGTAAAGCAGATTAATACGTAATAAGGTCAATGTCGGTATGTTTTGATCTGAATAGAAATTAATGGGCAATAAAAATATGTGAAAATTGCAAATATGTGAGATAAGCCATGTCACTCAACTTATATTAGTAGGTATATAGGTGTAGTTGTAGAATATACTTTTATTAATACTTATATTAGTAAATATCTAAGAGAAATATGAATCCATCTTTGGATGTAGGCCTGCCTGCTATAACCGGTTCGTGTATTCTGACCATAATTAAATTTATGTACCTATATAGTATGTTATTTTTTGAAGTAATCATGTAAGGAAATATTTTCCGTTCCTAATTCAATGGTCGTGATTGCATCCTGTCTTGAATGGTCTTGTTTGATTTTTTGACATTTTGTGCTTTAAACAGAGTTATTTCTTTTGCAGATGATAAATTATTATTCTCTTTGCATCTATGTATCTTTTGCATCTAGATCAAGAACCTATGTTATGCTGATGACACGGTTATATTGGCGTCTTCATCAGAAGAACTTGAACAAATTATGGATAGGCTGGGCACGGTGAGTAGGGAATATGGATTCAAAATAAATATATACAGTTAAAAGTAATGATCATCGACAGAATCAGAAACAACCGAACAGAGATGAGAAACATGGCAGGTTATGTGGTCAGACAATTTAATTACTTAGGCCCCGTCATCACTAACAGTGGAGGATATGAAGAAGAGATCCGTCGACGCATCACAATGGCCAGATCGGCAACAGTCAAATTCACAAAAATATGCAAGAATAACGAGATTACAAAAAACACAAAATTACTTGTTCGAGCATTCATATTTCCTATCGCCACTTATGCTTCAGAAACAGGGACCATCAAAAAAGCCAATTCAAAACGTAAAATGGCATTTGAAATACCATGACTCACCACAACTATCAACCAAAATATTCTGAGATATTTCGGACATATAACTAGAAGAAGAGAAGGCATGGGATGAATGGTAGTTGAAGGAAACGTAGCCGGGTAAAAGGCACAGAGAAAGATCTCCATTACGATGGTCGGACCAAATAGAGAACATGACTGGTTACTCAGTCTCCGAAGCAAAACAACTAATTATATTTTATTTTCCAATTCTTAAATTAATGATAGATTTTTTTAGATAATACCTTCTACAAGTCACAATCAATCATATTTTAACCAGATTTAATGTTCCTAATATTAATATGGTAAAATAAATCTAGCTCAACATTAAAAAAATTACCTGGGTATTATTATTCAAATAAATCTGAGTTTACAAGATATACGCCCCTTGTCCTTGGTACACAGGATGGCTTAGAAGTATAGAAATTGAAAGCATTTTTTGGGTATCGATTCAATTCTTCGATTACTGATCTAGGTCGCACAGATATTTGAACCTATCATTAAAATATCGATGGTAGAATGAATGTACGTTATTGTGAATTTCCCTACCTGGCACTTGTCAATACATTATTTTTTACAAAATAAATAAGAATAAAACCACTCTCTTATAAGGCATATTATCTGCTTTCTGATAATTAATATTAAATTTGCTTTCACAATAATTACTATTTAACAATATGTGATTTCTTGTAGTTGCTTGATGTAATTAAGTCGTATTAGGTATGTCATATTTCTCTAAGTAGAGAAATTAGATATTAGTCCATTTAGTCGTGGTAAATGATTGCAAAAACTCATAATTTTCAAGGACTGCTTAGATTGACATGAAATTTGACATACTAATACCTAACATGTCAACTAAAAAAGTAGTATTGTGCCGATGTGTGCTTTTGCTGCCCAGGGGGTGAAACAACATACGTTCAAAATAAGTTTGTGATTCGCTCCGGGAGCTGTATGTATTGTTTACCTATAGAATATGATTTATTATTTTCATCAAATATTCAAAGTGTTTATTTTTGAAAAGGCTGTAGTTAAAAATGCTTGAACGGGTCACCAATCACGAGTGTTTGCCAATTTTAAACAACTATATCTTAACCAATTTTTGTCTTATAGGAAAACAAAAATCCAAAATATCAAGAAAATCAAAAGTTACAATTTTTACTCCTTGAGATTTTTGGTGTCACTAATAATTTTTAAGATATTTTGAAAAAAAGATTTTTTATCAAAATTAAAAAAACTATTTTAAATCCAATTTTTTTTCAAAAATGAGCACTTTGAACCGATGAAACTTAAAAATCATATAAAAACATTACTAACTATGCTGCTAAGTATTAATACATGTTTCGGACACTAAAATATTCAGGTAGCTGACAACTTTTTTAGTTATTATAGACCTATAGGGTGAAAACCTACCTGTTCCCTGCCTAGAGTTTCCGTCCGTTTTCTAATAGTTATTAACACTTTAGTGCAAAAAACGCGATTTTCTCGATTTTTTGCACTCCTTTATAATGCTAAATAGTTGACATGAAATTACAAAATTTAATTTTTTGGAACATTGAAAAACCTTCAAAATGTCGATTTTTGAAAGTTACTAGAAAGTTAATTTGTTGCTTCGCCAATTGCAAAATAAGTGAAAATCGTTATTTGTTAATAACTTTTACTAAAACTAACTTACAAATTTAGTATTTCACTTAATGGTGGGTACTTAACAAACCCTCAAAATTTGAGACCGATTCATTACTTAATTAGTTTAAAAGATATTCTATTTGTTTATATCAGAGACCCTTGCGCCTTGCGTATGACAGAAGAAAGTAGAAGAGTGATACTATCAAAATGTATTAAAAAAAGATAAAAAATTATTTAAATTCTCAAAAATTCTAATGCCAAATTTTTGAAATTTGTATAGAATAACTTTAATTATTTAAAATATTTTTTCTACAACCGTGATAAAAATGCAATTTTTAGCACTCCATACGAGCGTTAAAAATGCTACTTTAAGGCACTAGTGCTTTAAAATAATTTTAAGGCATTGCAGTTCGTATTGACCGTATAGACAATTTTGATGTAATGTCAAAAAAATATAAAAATGGAATGTCAGTCAAGTTCAAGTAAAAGTTTTTGCAGATATTGTCCTGTAATTACGTTTGTAGAAAAAATAGTGTGTTAAAAAGTACATTTTTAACCCGCCATTACACGCGCTATGAGGGAATCCCTCACCATATTTGTTTATAACCAATGAAATTGTGTAAACTAATACGATAACCTTAAGCACCCAGGAATGCCTTTAGCATGGTTCATGAGAGGATATGAAAAAGTTATAGAATATTTCAGGCGGTCAGTGTGCTGTGTGATAGTTGAAAGGAGAGACATCCCTCTTCAAGTGAGGGAATTCCTCACTGCGCGTGCAAACACGGTGAAATCACGTTTCTGTTATCTCAAAGAAACTTTTAGGTTTTTATTTAATATTTAGATAGGTTTAATTAAAATATTATTGTTGTGATTAGGTTAGGAACAGTGGCACACCGAGGGGGGTTTGAGGGGTTAAAATCCCACCCAGAGCATATAGAAATATATATAAAAGAAAGTAGGAAAATGTAACTTGTCTTTCACAAATAATACAAAAAACTTTCGGTGCCCAAGCAAACCCCCCTCCCCCCCCCCAGAGAAAAATTATAGGTGCGCCACTGGTTAAGAACCCATTTTTAAATTTACCTATTCTAATTGGGAAATAAGCCACAATTTAACTTGAAAATTGATTTTATTGACGTTTCGAATTCCACCTCGGACGTCGTTATCAAAATACAAAATACTAATAGTTAATTACATAAATGCCACAAGGAAATAGCTTCAGAACAGTTGTTAATTTTAATTTGTATTTCTAGTAAAATGAATTCGCGTAAAGAACGTTAATTTCTTCAGTAGCTTGCTGAATTTGAAAATTAAGAAAACTTGCTTTTGATCTATATTATTTTTACTTTTGTTTTGTTAAATTAATAAAAAAATTGGTTTACGAGACTTTATATAATATGTGAGTACAACCCATTTTATATTTATAGATGTTGACATTCATTCTTCCTCGAAATAAGTCGAATTTATGTAGGTGAGGGCGACGCTCATACGCGTGCAACCACGTCACAATAGAAGACGCGTGTAACGGCGGGTTAAGGCACTCATGTAGTCCAGAGAAATAAGATTTTTCTCGTGACACATCCCCCTCCAGGCCGAAACCAAATTTTTTGAGTAGCATGGACATCTGTATTAATAACCTATATGTTTCCTGCAGCCGATTTTGATTATATACATAGTTATAAACAAATGAAGATCAAAAAACGCTAAATTTTCAATTTTTCGTCTATTACTAAAAAGTGAAGAATTACATTACGAATATGCGTTATTTAAATAAACTAATTGTTATATACACCATCAAATTTGTTTAAACAATTTTTTTTTCAATTTTTTAAATAATATTTGATGTAACTTTTATTGTAAAACGTACATATTAGTTATACAGGGCGTAACAAAAATACAGGTCATAAATTAAATCACATATTTTGGGACCAAAAATAGATCGATTGGACCTAACTTACCTTAATACAAATGTGCACATAAAAAAAGTTATAGCCCTTTGAAGTTACAAAATGAAAATCGATTTTTTCCAATATATCGAAAACTATTAGAGATTTTTTATTGAAAATGGACATGTACCATTCTTATGATAGGAACATCATAAAGCAAAATTATAGTGAAATTTTTGCATCCCATAAAAATCTTATGGGGGTTTTGTTCCCTTAAACCCCCCAAACTTTTGTGTACGTTCCAATTAAATTATTATTGTGGTACTTCTTCTTCTTCTTCCTTCTTGTATGTAGGCTTTAAAGCCTGTTTCTTCTTCAATATTATCCTCCTAAATTGTTTAGGTTATCGCACCACCTTTTTCTTGGTCTGCCAATACTTCTTCGTCCATTTGGTGACTTATCTCGTGCTATTCGTACTATCCTATCCTCTGCCATTCTACTAATGTGTTCGTTCCACTCCTGTTTCCGTTTTGTCACCCATCCATTTATGTCTTCTATATTGCATGATCTTCTTATGTTTTCGCTCCTCTCCCTATCCAACAGACTTTTCCCTGATATTCGTCGGAGTATTTTCATCTCTGTTGTTTCTAGTAGTCGTCTCGTTTTAGATGTGTCAGGCCTTGTCTCCGCCGTGTATGTTAATATAGGTCTAATTGCTGCTTTATAGATTCTTGCTTTTGTGTCTTGTCTTAAGTGTTTGTTCTTCCAGATTGTGTCATTAAGAGATCCCGCCGCTTTACTTGCTTTTAAGCTTTGTTGTCGTACTTCCTCTTCAACATCTCCGTAACTGGTTATATCAATTCCCAGATATCTAAACCTTGCTTCCTGCTTTATTATTTTCCCATCAATTTCGATTTTACATCGTAGTGGGTATTTAGATGTTGTCATACATTTGATTTTTTCTGCTGATATTATCATATTGTATTTCTTGGCTGTTGTATTAAAGATGTGTGTTAATCTTTGGAGATCGTCTTCTGTCTCGGCGATTAATGCGGCGTCGTCTGCATAACACAATACTTTGATTTCTTTATTCCCCATTCTGTAACCACGACCTTTACGTACTGCTTCTATTATTTCGTCCATTATTATATTAAAGAGCAGTGGGCTTAATGAGTCACCTTGTCTGACTCCACTTTGTACTGGTATAAACTGCGTTAGTTTTCCATTTATCTTTGCCTGTATTCGATTATGAAAGTAGATGTTTTCGATGGTTTGTATAATATTGATTGGTATGTTTCTTCCATACAGTAAATGTAAGACGTCTTCGACTTGGATGCGATCGAAAGCCTTTGTCAGGTCTATAAAACATAGATATGCTGGTTTATTGTACTCAATGGCCTTTTCTGTGATTTGTCTCAGTACAAATACGGCGTCTACGCAGGATCTTCCGGATCTGAATCCTTGTTGTTCATCTGATAAAGTTGTTAGTTTATTGATTTTGTTGGTTAGGACTTTTGTGGTTAGCTTAAGTGCGGTGTTTAGTAGATTTATACCTCTATAATTGTTGGGGTCTTCTTTGTCTGTGGTACCATTAGTTAAACTCACTGTTTTTAAAACTTTTTTGCCTCTCAGTATTTTTTCGATAAGGCAGTTTTTATCGAGTTGCGGCTTCTTTTTTAATATGTTTACATAAAAATTTTATGGGAGTTTTGTTCCTTTACACCCCCCAAATGTTTGTGTACGTTCCAATTAAACTATTACTGCGGTACCATTAGTTAAACACAATGTTTCTAAAACTTTTTTGTCTCTTAGTATTTTTTCGATAAGGCACCTTTTATCAAGATGTGGCTTCTTTTTTAATATGGTTCAAAATATGCCTAAAAATGTAAATTATAAATAATACATTTTCATACGATTACCAAGTCTCCATAATCGTACTTAACCATATACAAATATGTGGTGGATTTGACTAATATTTAAAATATCTCAATAAAAATTTTTTTCGAAAAAGTACTGAGAGGCAAAAAAGTTTTAAATACATTGTGTTTAACTAATGGTACCACAATAATAATTTAATTGGAACGTACACAAAAGTTTGGGGGGGTTTAAGGGAACAAAACCCCCATAAAATTTTTATGGGGTGTCAAAATTTTACTATAATTTTTTTGTAAGATGCTTCTGCCATAAAAATACCACATGTCTATTTTCAATAAAAAATCTCTAGGAATTTTCTATATATTGGACAAAGGGCTGTAACTTTTTTTATGTGCATATATTTATACTAAGGTAAGTTAGGTTCAGTCGAACTATTTTTGGTCCCAGAATATGCGATTAAATTTATGACCTGTATTTTTGTTACAGGTCATAAATTACTGTACAGGTGTTACTGTAATTATTTTATTATTAAACTAATCCTATTCAATTATATCCTATATATTATTCCTAAATCTAAAATTGGCTTATAATATTGAATTGAAAATAAAAAATCTCAAATAAACTAGGTTTCATTTCTTGATAAACATGCTACTAGATTAATGAAAAATGAAATGTAACAAAATTAGAGAGAGGATAAAAAGAACAACATTATTTTCAGAAATTTTCTACAATATTGTAATAATTGTATCTTACAACATTGAAAGTTATAATTTTAAGATTGCCAAAAAAACATAAATTAAGATATTTCATACATTTTGGTATGATAACAAGACTATTAAGATAAAATTAAAGGAGATTTATCTAGGAGTACTTGTATTTTTATGATAAACGTAACAGTTATCAGTTACCCATTTATGATAAGTTATTGTAAAGTCAAGTGCATATGATCCACTCCTATGATTGCCAACAAAGTCATCCTAAAAATATCGTAAAAGAATTTCCAAAAATTGTTTACACACTTTACATGGTTAATTAAATAACCACTTTATTAACAAAATACATATCCGTAACGTACGCAAAGAGTACATACAGATTAAAATAAAAACTCCAAAATAGATAATAGAGAAAGATTGAGGTTTTGGTTATCGAAGTCCATAAACTATTTATATCTCTGTACTAACAAGTACTCGGTGCAACCAATTTTGCAAGAGCAGATAGTTTATTTTAATAAAATATCTGGTATAAAGAAGATCTGTTGATCGGATCGGTACTAACGGTTTTAGCTTAATTTGCAACCCCAATCAATTACGTTTATCTCTTGTTGGTGGTTCTGTAACTTAAGTTTTTCATTCAACTAATAGCATGTTTACCAAAAAAATAAAACCTAGTTTATTTGAGATTTTCTGATTTCCATAGACTAATACTATTTTTAGAAACAATTGAATGGGATAATTTGTTTTTTCATACTTTAAATTATTATTACTAAGTTCAATAAAAAACTGTGTATTATTATATTATTCATAAATATTTATCCTAATATAATTGATAACTTTGAAATTATAGATAACTTGATAACTTATTGATAACTTGAAATTATTCTAATATAATTGATAACTTTTAAATAAACACACAACTGTTTTTCTAATCCCTATGTATCACATATAAAGGGTTTGATAATGTTTCTTAAGTTTTCTGTATTATGTGTAATGTGGTTTGCCTACTTCCTCCATTACAATATTTTAACATTTACATCAAGTCTATTTCCATTTTTACAGACTATCTACGACAGTGGGAACAACTGTTTTTATTGTTATTAATTTAACAAACTTTACAATAAATACCACAAAACAACAGGGAAATTATAACCTCCTGTGGAACTGTCATTCCTGTCATGTCACCATTCAGAATTTCCGTTATCAAAATCACTTGCTTCCGTACAGTCATGATGTGAACTTGTCAGATAGAGCTCATTGGTACCTCGGGCGAAAAACATTGGATATCTTAATCATCCATGTTATAATTCACATCTTTGTCATATGTTCCGATGACGGATCAATTGTAAAGGGTTTTTACCCTGTTATTTTTACTTTGGTGGCTTGCATGTAAATTCTAAGTGAGTATAACCTATAACTTTTTATAACCTTAGTCAACATTTTAAATACTTTGCATCATTTTATCTGGTTGTACACATTTTAGGATTGCACTGATGATAATCGGTCAACCGATCGAAAACTAGTTCTGTCTTTGATGTAGCCCTGTATAGGGATTTTAACAAATATACCTTTTATAAAGGATTTTATGTTTTTGTAAAATTACTTTAAATATTATTAAAAAAAAATAAAAAAAATTGTTTAAGCAAATTTAATGGTGTATAAAACAATTAATTTATTTAAATAATGCATACTCGTACTGTACGCAAAAAGTACATACAAATTAAAAAAGAAACGTCGAAATCCATAGGCGAGAACAAGAGATACAGTACCTTCCCCCTTCTCATCGATCTCCCAAGTTTCAAGGCCGGTCGATTTTAAGGGTCACATTTTGAAGCTTTGTGGACGATTTGTTTGAAAGTATATTTTTTTTATATTTGGTACATTAAAACTCTGAAGTATGTTCTTTCAAATGTGACTGATTTGATTTCGTAATTGTCATAAACAAAGCTGCTGTGAATTAAATAAAGGGGGGGGGGGGCAACTTCGTCCCTAATTGTCTTAGGACAATTTTTTCTTTTTTTAAATATTTATAAAAATTAAGTCTTTCTGAATATGAAAAAATAATTTTTCTACGGGTAATGGTTAAAAAGTTATTCTAATTGTTTATAAGCAAAAAATCGACATGTTATTGCAAAATAATTTTGCGATACTTTTAATTATTTTTAAATTTTTTTTAATTAAGTTATTAGTATAAATCTTCTTCTTTCATAGACTATTTAAAGCATTACTGTAACTTCATCATTTTCTGACTTACAGTGTTGCAAAAAAACTAATTTGGGATAAACAAATTAAATAACTTTTAAACTATTTGACCAATTATTATGAAATTTAGTGCATAATTTAAGCACCAGAAGTCCCAGCATTCCTTTTAATAAGAAGGTTCTAAGTTAATTTTTACATAAGTTATGAATATTTATAAAAACTCAAAATTTATGAATTATTTTGCAATTTTCTAAGCAACCAATAAGGAAAGACATATTCAGCGGACGCCATATTGAAGTTTTTTATATGGTCTATGACTCTCCTACTTCCAAATTTGTTTAAAATGCTTAGCCTTTTGGCAATAGACGAAAAAAGCGAAAATTTAGCGTTTTTTGATCTTCATTTGTTTATAACTATGTATATCATCAAAATCGGCTGCAGGAAACATATAGGTTATTAATATAGATGTCCATACTACTCAAAAAATTTGGTTTCGGCCTGGAGGGAAATGTGTCACCAACAGGCTATTTTTTTCCTTATTTCTCTGAACTAATGTAAAACTTTCACATGCGTGCCTTAAACGTGTACTTTTAACACTTATATCATAAATAACTATTAAGGTACATTTAAAAAAAAGTGTTTGTTAATCATAATATATTCTAAAAAAATTTAACAAATCTAAATTTATTCAAAAACTGTATCATATTTTTCAAAAAGCCTGGTTATATTAAAATTTATACCCTTGAAAAGGAATCATTTCTCAGGATTAAAAGATCATAAGGAAATCACAAAGCGTGCCGAATAACCTTCCATCTAAATTTTTACAGCGTTTATGGAATTTATAATTATTTTACTACAGGGCAATAGTAAAATTGCCCAATAAATATAAATATTTTAAATCCTTTAAAGGAGGAGGTAGCTACAGCTTTATACAACTTGCGTTAACTTTACCCAATATTACATAAAAGGGGTTTGATAAACAAGGGTTAAGGAACTGTTTATTACGGAAGGGTAAAATCAAGTTTATGGCGGTGGTTGAGAGATTTGTTGTTGGCTGACTTTTGTGGTGAAATTGGACAGTGTTAAACCCGGTTAAACTGGGTAGCCATTTAGAAAAATCTTGAAAAAATCTTATAGAGCATGATTCAAAAAATATATTGTAAATCGTTTTTATTCTTTTGGTATTTTATTAATATTATAGGGTGACTACATCACACATGATAATTAAAAAATAGTCAGTTTTCATGGAGTTTCTGAATTTAGTAATACACCGAGTTTATTATTAACTCGAAGTGCCAAAGGGTGTAGGCGCAAAATTTCGAGCCAATGTGTTTTAAATGCATTAATGTTTTTCGAATCGTGAAAAAATTAATAAATATTTTGGAAAAATTAAAACACATATTGAAAGATTACATTATTGCCAGGGGCCGTAAGTCCTTTAGAATAAACAAAAAGTTTCTTTTGAATGAGCTATTTAAAATTAAAAATCACACTAAATTTTCTCTTTTTTTTTTCGCCCCTGTAACTTTCTAAAATAAACATTAAGGCTGTATGACACTATACATTTTCTTGTATCATTTCTAATATCGTTTCTGATATGTCAAAAAAATGCATAGTGTCATACACAGATACAAGAAACGATATCAGAAACGATACAAGAATTTGAGTCAGACACAGATTCTTGTACAAGAACTGCGCCAATTTCTGCGCAAAGAGCAAAAACGTAAAACCTTCTGGTAAAACATCTAAAATGTCATAATTACTTACTCATAATGGCGGCTGAAATGAAAATGGGATCATGTATTGATGAATTTATTTGTGTTTTTGTGTTATTTATAAATCTTTTATTGATACTTAATATACAGTTTGGTATGGACTACTGTTCTACCAATAACCATATATTTAGCTCCTCGTAAAGTTCAAACTATAAATTTAGGTTTCATGGTGCATAATTTTTTAATAGACGAGTTCCTAATTTGGATCGAACTGAAGCAGTGATTATAAATCACCCATGTAGTTATTAATCAATGACTGAAGATAATTCTAATGAAAATATTTTAACATAAATATCAAAACAAAATAGAAACACAAATAATCAACCTCAAACAGTCAACGTAACATTCTGGTTAACATTAAAATGTTAATTAAAAGTTTATAAATTTTATAAAATCCTTAAAATCAGCTGTAGAACGTGACACAGGGTGACAAACAAAATTTTGACCAATCACGTGCCGAATTTCATACAATTTTCGATACAAGAACTTGTATAGTGTCATACAGGGCACAAATGTACATACAAGAAATGATACAAGAAAATGTATACAAGAAACGATATCAGAAACGATATTAGAAATGATACAAGAAAATGCATAGTGTCATACAGCCTTTATATAAGTTTTCAGGGACTTTCGGCCCTCGATAATATCGTAATCTATCATTCTGCGTTTAAATTTTTCAAAAATACTTAGTAATTTTCTCAGGAGTCTAAAAGAACGAATGCATTTAAAAATCATTGAAGCCGAAATTTTGAGCCTACCTACTTAAGCAAAAATATTTTTTTCATTATAAAAAACCAGGGCACTCTTTAACCTTTTAGGTTATACAGTTATAATATTACGCCTATTGAAAATAAAATTTGGAATCTCTCGAGGAACTCTAGCTATGTTTTCTCAAGATCAATCAATATCATATAAACGTTTGTTTTGTTTATTCCTGTATTTTTCCATCAACTGTCTTATAATGAAAATTGCAATTATAATAGTATGCCTATTTAAAATGAAATTTGGAATCTCTCGAGGAACTGTAGCATATGTTTTCTCAAGATCAATCAATATCATATTATAAACGTTTGTTTTGTTTATTCCTGTATTTTCCATCAACTGCCTTATAATGAAAATTGCATTTGTTGTTGGCTTGTCTTGCATAAAGCCAAACTGATGATCCGATATTCCGGGTTCTTCACGTATCCGTCCATCAATAATTCTTTCCCATATTTTCATATTGTGACTAAGAAGTTTTATAACTCTATAATTTGTACATTGTTGCATTTCTCTGCTTTTGTAAACAGGTATTAATATATTTACTGCTTCTCCATTCATCTGACACGTGTCCCTCTTCTATAATTCTGTTATATTATGTATAAACCTATTTGCCAACTTGTTCTGGTCTCTTCTTCCTACATTATACTGTCCACACTATCCCAGGAATCAGTGCCGCGCCAGCACGTGTTAGCGCCTGTGTGCAAAACATTTAATGGCGCCCAAAAATATGCATTTTTGTTAAAATCGTCTCGTTAAATTAAACAATGTGACTACAAATGAACAATTATTTATTGTAACCAAACAAAAATAACTAAAAATTCTCCTATATGCAACAGGAAAATAAACTAATTAAAAATTAATTAAGTTAAAATAATTAAATAACGTATCAACAGAAAAAACTAAAGATACAGGTAAACATGAAAATAAATATCTATTTCAGAAAAAATTTACTTTTTGCGCCTTCTGTTAGGAAAATCTTTTTATAACATGGTGAATATCATCTAATATTGACGACACTATTCTATAGAGATCTTCTTCTTCTTTTGGTGCCTATTCGTTTCGAATATTGGCGATCATTCTGGCTATAATTATTTTATTAATTGATGCTTTAAATAGATTAGTTGCTGTTGTGGAGAACCATTTCCTCAGGTTCTTTAACCATGATATTCTTCTTCTCCCAATTCCTCTTTTTCCGAATACTTTTCCTTGAAGGATTACCTTCAGTAATCTGTATTTAGTGCCCTTCATGTCAATTGCGACATATACGCATGTCGGTTGATTACGAGATAGCATTTGATCGGGTACAGCATGCCAAAATAATGTAAATACTAAAAGAAACAGGAATTAACAACCAAGATCTGAAAATAAATAATTAGAAACATTTACAGGAATCAGACTGCAAGCCACAGAGTTAAAGGAGAACACACCGAATACGTGAAAATCATGCGTGTCATCAGTATTTAATTCTTTTAACAAAGGCTGAAGCTGTATAATTCATATATCTCTTCAAACAAATCGTCTCCCTTTATATTTAGATGATCATTAAATCTCAGTTTTTTCCAAATTTCTACACAAAAGTTTTATTGTGAGTTTTCTGTAATGTCGTTCAAATTATGTAAAAATTTGAAACCATTAACATGATTTTCCATCCAACTTTGTATGACATTTTAGGATCCAAAATCGGTTCGTCTTTATGTTCGTAATCGAACTGTCAGCTTTTTTCCGAAGCCGTAACTGTGTGGTTGGTTGATAACTGGGCTCCACATCCAATTTATCTGCAGTTTCATGTTTCATTTGCTGTAGTAATAATATCATTTAATTTGCTATCTGTCCGAACTCGAGCAACAATTCTAACGTGCTATGTACTAAGAGTATAAGTCATAAAAAAGATTTTTCGGGATTCTTCTATATTTTGAATTATATAATTAATAAGGTATTACCAAAGTAGAAAGTAAAATAGTTAATTACTAATTTATTAATCATATTTGTAATTTATTTGTAATAGTTATTTTATCAGTGGTAAAAAAGACTTTGAAAAGTACTAATAAAAAATTTTCATTTTTGACTTATACTCTTAATACATAGCACTCTAGAATTATTGTATTTCTTGTAAAGCGTATTATTCATTGTTTTTTTTATTGAAAAATTTTGCTAACGAAGTTAACTTTCATCAGAACTTTATAAGGTATATAGACTGAGCAACTGAGCATATGAATGTAAATGTTCATATTTTATCTCCTGAACACCTAGATTGATATTTTTAATCACGATCTTTATCCGAATGTGTTATGTGACATAAAGTATAATAAATTTCTGCCAAAATTTGGTATAATGGCTTTAAAACATCAATTCTGCTGGACCAGTGTGTATTAGTTACATGCTTTAAAGCCAGACTTGCAAAGTGTTGTTTTATGTTATCCCAACGTTTGGTAGAATCTGAAAAAAAATGGGTAAGTGTTATTTTGACCAGCCTAAAATTTTTGAAAACTCTAGTGGCGCCTCTTATTTGTTGGCGCCTGTGTGCACCGCACACATTGCACACGTGGACGGCGCGGCCCTGCCAGGAATATCATCTGGTCCTACCGCTTTACCTTTCTTTATATTTTGAAATATTTAAAGTATGTATTTTGTTTGTTATTTTGGTGATAATTACTGTTATTGTTTTCGTTGGCTCAACTGATTTTCTGTAAAAGTCTTCATTTAATAAACTGTTAATGTACTCGTACATGGTCCATTCCCTTTTGATATCCTTTTCGCGAGCTAGTAGATAAAGGAAAAATTTTAGAAGAAGAGTAATAAAAGAAACAGAATGCAATAACGATATAAACAACCTATGGAACAACTAACTACATATAAGGAACTACTACTGGAAGCAGCAAAGGAAGTATGTGGAACAAGGAAAAAAGACTCAACAAAGAAATAGCGTAACGGTCCGAAGAAATAAAAAAAGCCTTTACTGGTGAATAAAAAAGCATGATAACAATATCTTGAAAATAAAACAAACAAGAATTTTAATAACTATAAGAGTAAAATAAAATAGTTCAAAATATTAGTACCAGCAGCAAAGAGAGATAATTGGGATATTGCATATAAAATGGAAGAAGATAGCAAAAGTTACCAAAAGCTGTAGAAACTTAAAGACAATAAGAACAAAAAATCATGAAATATGCATCATTAAAGATAAAAATGGAGAACTAATAACAGAAACAAAAGAATTACCTAGATAAAAATTATGGAAACAACATTTTGAAGAACTATTTAACGGATATAAACCAAGACACCATTAATGAAGAGCAATATATGTAGTGGAAAATCACACAGAGAAAACTCAATAAACGAACGAGGAAGAACTAGAAAAAACAATAAAAAGGTTGAAGTAAGGAAGCGCTCTTGGAGTGGCTAGATTAACATCAAACATTATAAACAAATATGGGAGAAATGCAGAGAAATAAAAATATTGAATAAAATATAGAAAAATGAAGATAACACTGAATATTGAAAAGTTTCACTAATAGTACCCATTATACAAAAAATGAGATATAGGTAAAAGTGAATGTGATAACTCTTGCGGATTGACGCGTAAATGTATGAAACTCTTAGAAAAAATAATAAACAAACGATTAAGAATAATGATAGAACACATATTAGACGAAGCACAAAGGTGATAGGAGGATATAGGGTCATATACGTATCTACTGTAAAACAGATAACACAAAAAGCGCCGATAAAAAGAAAATATACGTAGCATTTTTTGACCTAGAAAAAGCCTTTGACAAAGTACCAAGACAGAAACTATGGAATATACTAAGAGTAAAAGGAATGGACAAGTTAGTAACAATGATACAAAAAAATATACAATGAGAACAACAACGACGTGATTAGTAAAAATTCAACATCAGATAGGTACGTTAACAATAAGGGCAGGTTTAAGAAAGGGAAGAGCACTTAGCCCCACACGATTTCTAATATTCGTGGAAGCAATTATATAGAAATGCACACCAAGGAGTAAAAAACTGAATGTTGGGTATAGAAATCTACAATAAACCTCGGAAGAAGTAGGTATTTGCTAACGGTTTGGTTCTAATTTCAAAAACTGAAAAATCACTTCATAATAATTTGGAAATATGGAAAGAGGTACTCACTAAAAACGGAATAAAGATAATAATTATTAACAAAGCGAAAGTTAAGCAGATAGGAAAAGCAAGAGAAGAACTTAATATACAGGGTGGTTCATCTTATTCGCGTCGGTGTCTGTACGGAAAACCACTTGATATTTTAAAAAAATTTCTTCACACAAATATACAGGGCCTTTAATACTACGATCTAAAAATGATGTGAATTATACAGGGTGCTCCAAAAAATAGTGGTATATCAAAGTTATATTTTTTCTTATGGAATGCCCTATATCTGATAACATTATTGAATTTACCTTAAAAAATAAGCTATACTTTCATAAGGGTTTCCTATACCTAAATATAGGGTGTTTTCAAAGGGTGTGGTCAAAATATGAGATTGTTCTATTAACAAATTCAAGGTGTAATAACTTACTTATTTTAAATGGAACACCCTGTATCTTACTAGTCTATTGGGTAGAAAATTTACTTAGCTTTCAATTTGTATTGGAGTTTCCTATACCTATCTTTTTACAGGTTGGTCAAAATATTAGATTTTTTTATTAACAAATTCAAGATGTAATAACTTACTTATTTTAAGTGGTAAAACACCCTGTATCTTACTAGTCTATCGCGTAGAAAATTTAATTAGCTTTTAATTCTTATTAGGGTTTCCTATACCTGTCTCCCTTCATTTTTTAAATATTTAAAGATTTCCTAATTTGTAAGCTTTAAAAATTAGAAGTAAGTACCTATGTCGTGGTTATGTACAACATATCACCAACACCGGCAATATACTTAGACAAGATACTGTCATTAATAAAATTTTCATTGTTATCATGTAATCACACAGAGTGTTGTATTATTTTAGTTGATTTTGGCCTACATGTGACATTGAACAATATGTTTACATTAAACTACATACCCTATATAGATGCCGTATTTTGGAAGATATTTAAATTATATTTCATATTCCGTATAAGTATTTTTTATATCTTCAGTCTTAACCCAAAGGTTATTAAGTTAATTTAAGAACACCACTTTTTGTTTGAATTTTTGAATCGCAATTACAGATAATTAAATGCAATGGCTACTTTGACGAAAACGAGCCTATTGTACAAAAATATGTAAAAATGGGTATTTACAGAATAACATGGGAATTTATATTTACAGAATAACATGTGTATTGCGAGTGTTTACATGGAATTGAAGAGATTTTAAATATCTTCCATTATAAAGAATATAATATCTAGTATGTCATTTAAAATAAGAACACTCTGTGTGATTAAATGATAAAAATGTGAATTTTATTAATGAAAGTATCTTAATTAAGATATTTAAGTATATTGCCGGTGTTGGTGATGTGTTGTACATAACCACGTCATAGGTACTTAATTCTAATTTTTAAAGCTTACAAATTAGGAAACCTTTAAATATTTAAAAAATGAAGGGAGATAGGTATAGGAAACCCTAATAAGAAGTGAAAGCTAAGTAAATTTTCTACGCTATAGTATAGTAAGATACAGGGTGTTCCATTTAAAATAAGTAAGTTATTACAGCTTGAATTTGTTAATAGAACAATCTAATATTTTGACCACCCTGTTAAAAGATGGGTATAGAAAGCTCTTATACAAATTGAAAGCTAAGTTAATTTTTTACGCGATAGACTACTAAGATATAGGGTGTTCCATTTAAAATAAGTAAGTTATTACAGCTTGAATTTGTTAATAGAACAATCTCATATTTTGACCACCCTGTAAGAAATTTTGTTGCAATAAGCATCTGTTTAAGTATGTGTAATAGTCTATTATTAAGATCCAATAAAGAATTTGTTACTGATTCTTAGATTCGTAGATATTTATTTTTTCTAAAACCTGACATTTTTATAAAAATCGAAATAAATCAAAACACCCTATATTTAGGTATAGGAAACCCTTATGAAAGTATAGCTTATTTTTTAAGGTCAATTCAATAATGTTATCAGATATAGGGCATTCCATAAGAAAAAATATAACTTTGATATACCACTCTTTTTTGAAGCACCCTGTATAATTCACATTATTTTTAGATTGTAGTATTAAAGGCCCTGTATATTTCTGTGAAGAAATTTTTTTAAAATATCAGGTGGTTTTCCGTAAAGAGACCGAGGCGAATAAGATGAACCACCCTGTAGAAATTAAAGGAACAAAAATAGAACAAATTAAAACTTTTCTATACTTAGGAATAGTAATAAAAGAAACAGGATTTGTAGAAGCAGAAATCATTAGCAAATTATAGTAGGGGAGGAAAGTATGCTAAATGTGCAGTCACTCGAGCGTTTTGCGGACCTATTGGGTTGTGAAGAGTAGGTTCTAAAACCAAAAAAAGTTAAGTAAAGTTTTCCATTTTAGTGGGGACTTTCCATTTTTTATTTAAGTTTCCATTTCCAACAATCGTTTTTTCCGATTATAGCGCAGTTTATCCATAATTCGAAAAAATGTTTCAAATAAAACTTGCTTATTTTTACGTAAGGAATCCGAATCTGCAACAAAAAATGGGGGCTCCTATTTAAAATTTTAAAGTGGGATGTCATGTTTAGTGCCATTCGATGGATTTTTCAAACATATTGAATAAGTGTATTTTTCAGTTTTTCGATCTGATATTCATTTCGCGAAATATCGCGGGATTCGTATTTAAAATTTTAAATTTATTCCCCATCCCTCACCGCGGGGAGTCGTGTTTGGTATCATTCGTCGATAGATTATTGAAAAATATTGAGCACGTATTTTTTAGTTTTTAGATATATCGGTTATTTCGCGAAATATTCGCTTTTTTCTTGTGAGACTTTGTGACTCACCCATTTCCTTACGCCCCGCACAAATCGTCAGCTTTTTGAAATATACACTGTTTTGCATGTCCTTAACTTACCTTATCTTAATCTGACAATTTCGAATATTTTTAGGGATAGATTTTTTTTCGGGCCCCCCTTAACGAACTCGCCTGTGTTAAGAGCTAATATATGGTAGAGGTACATCTGCAGGGCACCAGGTTTCTCCCCATATGATAATATGGCGCGCTCGAGTTACTGCAAAAATCCCTGCTTGGGCTTCCCTAGAGGGCTTCCTTATGGGCTTCCTTACATTAGAGAAAACGCTACAACTGTATCATACAATGGACAAAATATTCATATGTAGTAGAGAAATATCGCTTGTGTGTTGGTGGTGACTTATGGAAAAAATTAATTTTGTAAATATGTAGGTATATCTGATATTACAAGTTTTATTGTCAATATACATAAAACCTTTTACAAACGAAACAAATTTTAAAGAGCTCTTAAATATTCTAGGGGTTATAAAAAATTGAATTTGGTGAAAAAATTTATTACTTGCTCTGGCAGATTAGTTACGAAAAGAATGATTCATTGTGCTTTAACTGCTTCATGATGGGTTAAAACTCGAGTCCGTCTAAAAAATGACCATAACCGATTCTACCGACAAAGCCGAGGGACACCAGCCTTTACCTAAAAAATTCAAAGGAGTTATAAAAAATGCGGAAATAGGGTTGGTTTTATTATTCGCAAGATTGGCGAAAGTGGACCGTTTTTTATGGGTAACAGAAATTTGCCAATTACTAGAGCTATTGGGGTAATAAAATTTTATGAATATTTAGTTTGGTTTCTACAAAGTGTTTTGGATTAAGAATTTTAAAAAATAGTTCCAAACGGACATGGACAATATTATCAAAAATAGTTTAGAAAGTTCATTTCTAACATATGAAAAGAAAAATCTGTAACAAGAAAATATTCAACCATTTAATAGATTAAATCCATTTAACTATAATTATAACAGGGAAGTTAATAGATATTTTGACTTCGGAAAAAATCAAACAAAATCCGGTTTTCTTTGTTGAAATTTCTGCAGCGTCCTTTTCCCAAAACATTAAATATAAATCATCATAAAATGATTATATCATAAATTATATAATAAAACATATCATAAAAACTCAAGCTAATTTATAGTACATTTACTCACGGTTTTTGCTGTACATTTTAAAGAACTGCTCGGATTGAGATAAAATTTGGCAGACACATATTAACATGTCAAACAAAAAAAAATGATACCTATTGTGCCGATGTGCGCTTCTGCCCTAGGGGTGGTTCACCCCTTCTCGGTTGAAAAACATACGTTCAAGATAAGTCCGGAATTGGATAAACTGACTAATTCTAAGCAACCTTTAAGTTCTATAGGGTTTTTCACTAAGTCAATACTTTTCAAGTTATTTGTGAGTCAATATGTTCATTTTTCAAAAAAAAAACACGTATTGAGGCGGTTTCTCTCAAATACCTCAAAAAGTAAGTATGATATCGAAAAAAATATTGTAAGTAAAATGTAGCTTATAAAAAAGTGAAAAATGTGGTGTATATACGAAGTCTTTCAACCCAGTACCTGCCAGTACGTCATGTAATGTAGGTTCTTATTCGTCAACTTCCAAATCGAATATTTGGAACTTTTCGAGAAAAAGTCATTACAACTTTTTTTAAAGTTCTTAAAAAAGCTATATTTTTGTTATTTTTTAGTTTTTAGCATCAATATTCAATATTAACTATGTAACGCTCAAAATAAAGTTGGACACTTTTTTTTGGTAAAAAAATCGTAAACATCACGCCCTAATTAGCATCCCAAATGAAATTAATCGTTACCGCTTCACAAGTTACTTGACTTACGTATTGCTTATAAATACCTATGATCTGTAAGTTTTACCGCTTCAAAGTGCTCATTTTTAAAACAATTTGGTTTTAAATAAAAAAAAAATTATAATTTTGAAATTTTTTTTTTTCAAAATAACTTACAAATTATTGGTGATACCAAAAATCTCAACTAGTATACAAAATGTAGGTTTTGCTATTGTGAATATTTTGGACTTTTTGTGTTCCTGAAGACAAAATTTGGTTATAAGATATGTCTGTTCAAAATTTGCATACACTCGTGATTAGTGACTCGTTTAAGCCCATTTGACAGCAGCCTTTTCAAAAATAAGCACTTTGAACCAACGAATCTTATATCTATATCATATAAACAATAAGTAAAGTAATTTTATGTGAAGCGGTAAAGATTAATATCTTTTTGGATGTTAACTAGGTGATTTTCGCGATTTTTTTTACTAACCAAAAAAAAGGTACCAACATTATTTTGATCAAAATTTATTTACTTTTGATGTTAGAAACTTTTAAAAAAACAGTAGACTATTAAAACAGTAAATTAATATTAATCCTATCATTTTTCATACTGACATGATTGATCACTTTACGCCAGCCGTTTTTATAAATAATAAAACTCAAAAATTTTTTACATCCAAATCTCCAGTCATAATTAAAAACCTTAATATCGGAAAACTAACACAGCTTTTAAAAAATGAACATTGGAATGAAATTTATATCAACAAAATAGATTCTCAAATTGCATGTAATACATTTATAAATAAGTTAAATAATTACATACAAACCTTTAGGGAGATAAAACGCTTAAATAAAAAAAATATCAAAAAACCTTGGATAACGGTGGGGTTGATATCTTTTATCAAACGACGAGATTTTCTTAAAAAGAAATTAGTGTCTATATATATTGTTATATAATTTTTATGGGGAAAATTTAGAAAATTAATTTATGTCAAAGACCACGAGATAATAGATTTTTATCGCCCTGTATATGGCCAACTATTGTAAATAGTATAATTTAGTCATAAGCAGTGGTTCGCGGAAAGTAAAAATCGTTCAGTATTAATTATTCTATGAACGGACTTATGCAAACGGTCGGATTAGAAAGTACGTGTATTCGCTTTGAATCGAACAATAGGACGTTTATAAATGCTTCTTAGAAGGAAAGACGGTAAACACAATTGTTGAGTTTTCGAATATCGGTTTTTTTTATAGCATGTAGAAACACAAAAGTAATTTTGGTATCTCCTGGAATTTGACAAAATGGAAAAGTTGTATACAAAATTAATTTGTTCTTAAGAAATGAAAGTAAGGATGTTTTGTGATTGGCGAGAAAGACGGTTGGAGGGAGAATAGAGTGTTTGAGTCTGAGTTTTAGGAGAAAAAAAAGTTTCACTGTAGAATGAACATCTGGAGAGAGCAGTCCAGTTTTTGAAAAGTAAGAAGTCGGTGTAAAGTGGTGAAGTTGGCGGCCGTGTAAGCAGAATCGTGTTGAAACGAAATCGGTGATCAAGTTGAGAAGTTAAATCTCCTTGTGTCCGAAGAGATTCCTGTTTTTGCCTGGAACGAATAGCCGGTTGGTACAATGTGTACAAGATATCGAGCAGAGAGAAAACTGAGGAGAGATTTCGAGCGAGTGCTGTTGTTTGTTTGTGAAGCAGTTTGGACGAGAAGGATCGTTTGCAGCATCCTAGGAGCACGTGTGGGAGAATCGAGGACTACACAACCCATGAGAAGAAGTAAAGAAGAGAAAAAAAGGTTAGTCATATTATTTGTGAAACGGAGAGAGTTGTTGTATATCACATACCATATTTGTTTATTTTTTATTGAATAGTTCTACAGCATAATTTAGTCATTAATAAATTCAAAGAAGAAATAAGTAATCTATTCAAAAGGTGAAAAGTAAAAGTAAAGAAGTGTTTTTTATATAATAGTAAGAACAGTCTAATGGATTATTTAAATGAAAACTTTGTTAAAAAATGAGATAGCAGAATTAAAGATTAATTTATTAGATAAGAAATAGTTGTTATAAATTTCATAAGAGTTATATTTCATTTCATAAGAGTTATAAATAGATTGAGATGTAATCATGCTCTTACCTCCCTTCATATGTACAGTTTGGGTCTCACAGAGTCACCTAACTGTGAGTGTGGAAAAGAAGGTGATCTACTACATATTCTCCTCGAATGTTCACATCAATCAGTAAATATAAACAAATTTTATGATAATCTTAATATATTAACAATTCCACTTCCCGTCTACCTGAACAATTTGATATTTTCTGAAGATATTAATATATTAAAAACAATTTACAAACATATCAAAAAGTGTAAATATAGATTGTAGCAATAAAATTTACCCTGTATTTAAGAAATTTTGTTAAAACAAAGCAGGCATGTTTGTTAAAACAAAACAAACATGTTTGTTTTGTTGTTATTTTGTTTTAAACCCTGTAGATTTAAGTAATTATTGTATATTATAATTGAAAAAAGAAACGAACAAAAAAAGAGAAAAGAAAAGAAAAAAAACAGAAAAAATAAAAAAAGCAACAAAAAAAGAAAAAAAAACTAAGAAGATGTAAACCTCCGCGAGGATGAATCGGGTTTACGTCTTAGCGTAGTAAAAAAAAACAATTTATAAAAAATAACAACAACAAAAAATAAAAAAAACAAATTAACAATATAAAAAAATGCAACAAAAATACAAAAAAAAATAAAAATTTACAAAAAAAAATGAACAACCAAAACAGAGTATTATTTAGATAATAATTGTAGATAATAATGTTAGTTTGTTATGTATTTAGAGTTAGAAATACAGAAAAAATTCCTCTGATTGAAAAATCAAATTTGTTTGTTTTTAAAATAACAAAATGTCTGGCTAATTGGCTCGACCAAGGCCATCAAATTCACTCAAAAAAAAAGAAATATTTGCAACAAAATTGAGTTTTAGCATACATTTAAATCTTATATTTATGTTATATTGGATAAATAAATAATATTTATAGAATTTATATGACATTGAGTATATTTATTTTCCCTGTTTTATCCTGGATGAAGTAAGCAACTATAGATACTAGAAGCCACAAACCAAAGGTAATATATTAAAATAAATTAGCCCTGAGAATAAATTTTATTGGAAAGTTTTATTTAATTTTGGTTTTGTTTTCCATAAGTAGTAATTAAAATAATTAATGAATTAATCAAAATAAGAATATGCTGATCAATCTCATAACAGAGAGAAAGTACAGAGCATAACAAAATGGCACCCAACTGGTGAGGCGTTGAAAAGTATTTCTGGTTGCAACTTTGAAGGTATAGACAAGGGAAAACAGGTGATTGAAAATTTATTTATCGAGTGGTCAAAATTATTGATATATTTGAATTTTGACATATGAATTTCCTTTAGGTACTTCTTCTTGCAGTACCGTCTCCTATCGGAGGTTGGCTACCATTACAGCAATCTTAACTTTGTTGGCTGCAGCTCTGAACAACTGTATTGAACTGCACCCATACCACTCCCTTAAATTTCGCAACCAGGAAATCCTCCTACGTCCCACATTTCTCTTTCCCGAGATTTTTCCTTGGATTATGAGTCTTAGCAGAGAGTACTTTTCTCCTCTCATTATGTGGCCTAGATACTCCAGTTTTTTCGTTTGTATGGTTTTTATGACTTCGCATTCCTTCCCCATCTTCAGCAAAACATCTTGATTTGTTACTCTTTCTGTCCAAGTTATTTTCCACATTCTCCTGTAACACCACATCTCGAATGCCTCAATGTTTTAGATACAATTCCTCATAATTTATTTATTTGTTTGATATGTGCATTTTATAATTTTTTTTGAAATATTTGACCATTTATTACATTGGGTGAGAGAGAATTTGGAAACCAAGTTGGAAAACGCTATTCAAGAAGACATGGAAGAAGTGGAAAAAAGAATCAAAGAAATTGAAAAACAAGTGACCGAAAACAAGACTTAACAAAATTTCGGAGAAAGAAGAGAAATATTTGTCCATAGTAAAGATGACGTGAAAATACGGTTTGGCGGGGATGTAAGAAAATTACACCCAGTGCCTTTCATAAATAGCCTAAAAAAGAAAGTACAACACATCGGAAATTTTAAAATAGCTAAAGAAACGATCAGAAACCATCTTAAGTATGAGGCTGGTCTATGGTTTGACAGCAAAGAAGAAGAATTTTACAGTTGGCAACAGTTTGAACAGAAATTTTTGAATTATTTCTGGGGAAAAGTCCAACAATTGGAAATCAACAAGGAATTACAAAATGGGAAATACAATGATAGGATGGGTATCTCAGAGAAAACATACGCATTACAAATATATAGTAATGCAAAACATTTACAATATAATTATTCGTCACAGCAATTAGTCAAACTGATTGCAAGACATTTCGAAGAAACGCTAGGCTAGAAGACCATATCACTTTGCAAAATTACAAAGACATAGATAGTTTATGCCAATTTCTACAAATAAGAGAATCGCGTATGCGAGAAAGAAAGTCAAGAAGATCGCAAGAAGATTACAGACCCCGAGAAACACAGGAATACAGAGATAGAAGACAAAATTATAGGAGGAACTATTCAAAACGAGATTTTAATCCTAGGAGAATCCTAGGAAATTATGAACCAAGAAATCGGCAATGGAATGAGGACAGAAATCGGGAAAACCAGAATAGAAACACCACCCGCGTACATCAAGAAAACAGAAAAAATAGTAATCAAAATGAACAGGGATATCGAGAAAATTGATACAGATCCGACAGACCAAGAGAAAATAGAAGAGAGTTAAATAATACCCAGATAGAAGAATATGAAGAAGAGAGACACTACGACGAAAATATAAACAATGAGGAGCAACCGGCGTTTTTTCACGAAGGAGCTCACTAGAAACAAAGAACCAAACAGGAATTTTTTGTCACCCGAAGGAATTTATAAAACTGGCAGGAAACAATGATAAAAGAAATGGAATAAATTTAATATTTGTGGATGGTTTTATCAACGAGAATCCAATTAAAATTATGATAGACACTGGCTCGGAAATAACACTGGTCGACAGAAAATTAATAGAAGAAGTTAATTTAACAAATTTAATTTACAAAATACCTAGGGTGAACTTAGTGGGCGCAAATAAAAGGACATTGGCAACAATAAATGAAGGCATACGAATAAAGGTACGATTGGGTAAGAGATTTTATGCACTACAATGTGTGATAATGCCAGATATGTCGCATGACATGATCGTAGGAGTTGACGAATTGACAGAAAAACATGTATAAAGAACTAGAGGAAAAAGAAAGAGAAATTATCTGCTGAGAAGGAAAAGAAAAGGAGATGCGGTTGATTTTAAGAGACTATAAAAATTGAATAAATGAAGAAAATAGAGTGGCAAAAAAGTATGAACATTCAATCGAGTTGAAAAACGAGGTAGCTATAGACCTATTTCGCCATTGTGTTACTTTTTCAAACTATACGAGAGACTCATCCTCGCCAGAATAGAAAAAAAGTCGACAACGACAAGCACCTCATCCCACAACAAGGAGGATTCAGACCCGGCAAATCTTGCACCGGTCAAGTCCTCGCACTAACAGACCACATTAAAGAGAGCTTTGAAGAAAAACTTATAACAGGGGCTGAATTCATAGATTTGACAGAAGCCTATGACACAGTAAGGCACAAGAAATTGCTCCGCAAATTATACGACACTTCCAATGACCACCATCTGGGTAAGGTCGTATTAGTCCTGACGCCAGGGGGGGTACAACGGCCTCCTGTATTCAGATGGACTTACATAAGTTTTTTTATGTATTTTGACCTGTAGAACACGAATTTTTTGGGTAACAGTTGATCCGGATATCGATAAGATTATTATAAACAAAGAAGTTGAGGAATTACATAACAGCGATTTCTAGCAAAACAAAATATTTTTTTGTATTTTTTGGGCCATTCTAATCAAAAAATGTTCTTTACAAGTTTTTGCGTAGGATGTATAGTTTTCGAGATAAACGTGGTTGAACTTTAAAAAAATAGAAAAATTGCAATTTTTGAACCCGAGTATCTTTTGATTAAAAAAGTAAATAGCAATTCTGCTTACCGTATTTGAAAATTCAAATTCAATTCAAATTGCATTGCTAAAAAATTATTTTTTTATTGTTAAACAAAGCTATAAACACGTAGTGTTTCCCGTGGACAATACATGCGTTTTAACGCATGCTACGTAGAAATTGCCTCGCTTGAACTTACCTACTCTACCTAATCGTTCGATTTTAAATGGGAGACCATTGAAATCATCACTCAAACAATATGTGTTTATAGCTTTGTTTAACAATAAAAAAATACATTTTTAGCAATGCAAATATAGTCGAGGAAATGAAGCATTTTGACTCGCAATTTTTTCGTCCAGCATGGGTTTACTTAAAATGTTCATAGAAGGTAGGGAATAGTCCGAGGATCATTTTCTATATCATGCCGCTGTACGCTAAAACCTTGGGGGTGGTTACCACCCCATCTCGGGGGCGGGAATTTTTTATTACATTTTAACTATGTAAATCGATGGAAAAAGTGATTATAAGAAAAAAATGTTTTTTACATTTTCTTCGTAAAACTAATATTTTTCGAGTTATTCGAGCTTGAAAGTAACAGTTTTTCGATGAAAAGATCGACTTTTTTAGAGGGTTTTTTAAGAATACCTCGAAAAATATGCATTTAATCAAAAAAACTGTAGTTATCAAAATTAAATATTTTAGTAACACAAACCAAATTATTTATCTGTAATATCGCTAAGACCAATACAAACGGAGATACGGCATGTTAAAAGTTAGCTTTTTTCGTCAAATGCATAATTTGAAATATTCCAAGTAAAATAACGGAAAAACTTTGCATTTTTCGAGTAAAACTTGAATCATTTTTTTTTCAAGTATACAGTTAGGTCTTTCAAAAAAATAATGAAAAGTTTCTAGTCTGAAAAGTAAGCGACTTACGATCAAAAAAAGGTCGGTACCTGCTTTTCTCTATGAAAAAATCAGTGAAAACAACCCCCTAACTACCCTCCTGATTAAAAATTGGTCTTCACCTTTCTGTAATTCCTTTTATATTTGTATTGTCAATGCACCCAAGAAGTTTGACCTATTTAAAAGGCCTAATTTTAGAAAAATTAGAGTTTAAGGAAAAATTTATTTTTTGGAATTTCCCATTTTTCACCTTTTACTTCAAAATATCTCCGAAAATACTAGAGATACGAAAAAAATGATGGATTACCAAATTGTAGCTTCTTTAATAACTAAAATTCCCTTGTGCATAGATTTTCATTACAGTGAACAGTTAGCGAGATATAGCTGTTTAAATCCTCTATTTACGAGCAAACACCCTTATTCTCGCCCTTTAAACCCACCCTAATTAAAAACTGAGGGATCTTACGGAATTTAGTTTACACAATCTTATAACTCTTCAAAAATATTACAAAGTCATTTTTGAAAAATCTTTTCACCGCCAAAAATGAAGGAGCTATGTTTATAAAACGAAGTTTTTTTTTCGAAAAATTCGGATAGTCCGCTTATGGATAATTTTCAATGTATGTATAATACCACAGAACCGGTTCGTATACTGAAAAATGACTAAAAAACTTTTTGTATTTGTATTTGTACGTATTTGTAAATTCGTATTTTTGTGTAAATAAATGTTTTTGTAATTCTTTAATTCTACTTTTTTTTTCTGTATAGACCTATTAAAACATCTACTTTCTGTAATGTTATTAAGGGTGGTTTTTAACCTTTAACTACCCGCGCATCAAGTTATAACATAACTACGCGCGTGGCGTACTTTGTACGCCACAAGAAAATACACTTAAAAACAGCGGATTTGTTTAATTTTTTTTTTGAAAAAATACACTTAGTTGTTTGTTATAAACCTTATTCGGCATCAGTGAATACTTGGAGTTCCTTTTCAGTAAGCCAATTGGGATTTATAACTGGAATCACGGAATAACTGGATTCCATGATAAATAAAATTACTAATAAAAAATTTTTTTAAATGTGATTTTTTTACAGGAGAAAAAGTATTGTTTACAATGAAAAATATATTTTTTGCCATAATGACTAAAAAACAATTAAAATATGTACTTATATTACGACTTATAGTAATATAATCCTGGGGTATATTGTCCACCACCGGAAACAACAAAAAATAAAATGTAAATTACGATCTTTCCAGAACGCCGATTATAACGAAACTAAAACCAAATTGTAAAGCACATTCCAGTGATAGGTTAGAAAAATAAGCAAGGTCAAAAATTAAATTTTTAAATATATTTCCAGTACAATTCTTATATCTGGCGTACAAAGTACGCCAGCGCGTGTAGTTAAAGGTTAATGGTTGAAATATTATGATATTTGATCCTAAAGTATAAAACAATCATTATTTAACCAATCAAAACCAAATTTTACCCATATTAAAGTATAAAATATTTTTATATAATTTTTGACAATAAGGGGTTGTTTACACCCCTGAAAATAATCAACGCCCTTAAGCATGTATAGAATATGAAGTACAGGGTGAGATGATCCTAATCCCTTTTTATGTAAATCGATGCAAGCCGAAATTATTCTTTTAGGATAAGTAAATTTTTTATATGTAGCTCCAACAAGGGTGGTTTTAAGGGTTGAAATATTATGATAGTATATCTTAAAGCATAACACATTCATTATGTAACTAATAAGAAGCAAATGGTGACAATATTAAAGTTTAAAATGTTATTTTATAATTTTTTACAACTAGGGGTAGTTTTCACCCTTACAAAACCAAAAGCGTACAACGGCTCAATATAGAAAATGAACTAGAGGGTGTAATGAGCCTAATCCCAAATTTTTGTACAAATCGATGCTGGACGAAAAAATTGCGAAGTTTTGCCATTTTTTCAGCTTCATTTCCTCGACTAATAATTAAAACCGATATAATTTGACTCGAACTTTCAAATGCGGTAAGCAAAGTAAACTATAATTACGACAGAACAAACTCAGACGACTATAAAGAAATATCACTATAACCTAAAGATCAGCAGGTATTTTGGAAGATCGGATCAACAAGATCCACCCCATCATGATTTCTTAAAGACTAGAAAAGTCCACTAAATACAATAAACCTTGCTATATAAGACGCTTCTATGACGCAATATTATCCCTTAAACCACCCTTGTTGGAGCTATATATAAAAAATTTACTTATCCTAAAAGAATAATTTCGGCTGGCATCGATTTACATAAAAAATTGGGATTAGGATCATCTTACCCTGTACTTCATTTTCTATATCATGCTTAAGGGCGTTGGTTATTTTTAGGGGTGTAAACAACCCCTTATTGTCAAAAATTATATAAAAACATTGTATACTTTAATATGGGTAAAATTTGGTTTTGATTGGTTAAGTAATGATTGTTTTATACTTTAGGATATAATATCATAATATTTCAACCCTTAAAAACCACCCTTAATAACATTACAGTTTTTATAAGTAGATATTTTAATAGGACTATACAGAAAAAATAAGTAGAACTAAAGAATTACAAAAACATTTATTTACACAAAAATACGAATTTACAAATATGTACAAATACAAATACAATAAGTTTTTTAGTCATTTTCCAGTATACGAACCGGTTTTGTGGTATTATACATACATTGAAAATTATCCATAAGCGGACTATCCGAATTTTTCGAAAAAAAAATCGTTTTATAAACATAGCTCCTTCATTTTTGGCGGTGAAAAATTTTTTCCAAAATGACTTTGTAGGATTTTTGAATAGTTATAAGACTGTGTAAACTAAATTCCGTAAGATCCCTTAGTTTTTAATTAGGGTGGGTTTAAAGGGCTCGAATAAGGGGGTGTTTGCTCGGAAATAGAGGTTTTTGAACAGCTATATCTCGCTAACTGTTCACTGTAATGAAAATCTGTGTACAAGAGAATTCTAGTTATTAAAGCAGCTACAATTTAGCAAACTATAATTTTTTTCGTATCTCCAGTATTTTCGGAGATATTTTGAAGTAAAAGGTGAAAACTGGGAAATTACAAAAAATTAATTTTTCTTTTAACTCCAATTTTTCTAAAATTAGTCCTTTTAAATAGGTCAAACTTCTTGGGTGTATTGATAATACAAATATATAAGGAATTACAGAAAGGTGAAGAACAATTTTTATTTAGGAGGGTAGTTAGGGGGTTGTTTTCACTGATTTTTTCATAGAGAAAAGCAGGTACCGACCTTTTTTTAATCATAAGTCGCTTACTTTTCAGACTAGAAACTTTTTATTATTTTTTTTGAAAAGCCTAACTGTATACTTGAAAACAGATTATTTAAGTTTTCCTCGAAAAATGCAATGTTTTTCCGTTATTTAACTTTGAATATTTTTAATTATGCATTTGACGAAAAAAGCTAACTTTAACATGCCGTATCTCGGGTTGTATTGACCTTAGCGATATTACAGAAAAATAATTTGGTTTGTGTTACTAAAAGATACAATTTTGATATCTACAGTTTTTCTGATTAAATGCATATTTTTCGAGGTATTCTCAAAAAAACCTTTAAAAAAGTCGATTTTTTCATCGAAAAAATGTTACTTTCAGGCGCGAATAACTCGAAAAATATTACGTTTTACGAAGAAAATGTAACAAACATTTTTATCTTATAATCACTTTTTACATCGATTTACATAGTTAAAATGTAATAAAAAATTCCCGCCCCCGAGATGGGGTGGCAACCACCCCCAAGGTTTTAGCGTACAGCGGCATGATATAGAAAATGATCCTTGGACTATTCCCTACCTTCTGTGAAAATTTCAAGTAAATCCATGCTGGACGAAAAAATTGCGAATCAAAATATAATTAGATTATAATATAATCTAATGTAATGAGTTTTATTCAGTTTATAAACAAAATAAGAGTGACAGTATTGGAGACCAATAGACGGAACAATGGTAATGGGCAATAAAGTAAAGAAAATAGAACACAACAGTGCTTACAAGAAGAAAATAAATAAAAGGTTAATTAGAATAAAATAAATATATATATGTTACAGTTCAAGTTGATTCTCAGTCAGAGTTGACTCCAACTAGTTGGAGTCAACTCCAACTGAAACGAGCAGTAAAAGTTGATTTTAAAAATTTAAATCAACTTTTACTAGTTGGAGTTGACTCTTCCTGGATCGATTCAGTAAATGTTGATTATACGAGAATCTCAAGTGCATTTTTGATGAGTGTGCGTTTCTTTGTTTTGACTGTTTCAACTACTTACTAATAGTCTGTAACGTCGCCCCCGTTAGGTAAATTATTCTGATTCGATTTTTTGCACAAACTTACTCAAATAAATACATCCGTATAACAATCCTTATAACAAATACACAGGGTGTCACGCAGTACCGCAGTCGAAAAATTGTTTAACCAATTTCAGTAAAGTCAGTCAGTAAAGTGACTCTTTATCGAACGAGTCTGATATTACGAGCAGAGGAACAGACGCGTTCGATAAAAAGTATTGAGGTGGTAAAATTGTATCGTCAATCATAAAAAACATTAACACTTACTTACAACTTTGAGGAAATTTTTTTAATTTTAGACGAAATAAAAAATTCGTATGACAGTAATGACAGATGACTTTTGCATGATGGCCGGTTTTGATGTTTAATCGATAGTTATCAATATTGTATACCTACCTAATTACTAAATCTGTAAAGTTTTGATTTATTTTGTATGAATATAATTGCGAAACACTACAGAATTTTACCTTTTGACATAAATTTTATTAATAATAAGATAAATTTTGTACAATATTTTTAATAATTAAAGTAAAATAATCGATTGCTGCCATTGACCACTTACATTCACTCTCGGTTAATTTGATTAATTATCGCGGCAGGTAAAGTAACATTCTTCTTTCAATACAACAAAGTGTTACTTTACGGCCGAAAACGAGGGCAAATGAGTACAATAATGACTGATTTTAGTGAAGTTTGGCGATAAACAATGATTTTAAACAAATTCGCAAAAATACATAATTTTTTCACTTCGTACAAATTTTTTTTAGATCCGTTGGGCCTTTTTTTCTCTAAAATTGACTGTTGTCGAGTTATTAGCGACTTAAAATTTGAAAAACGCCAAAATAACCATTTTCAAGGTTTAATAACTCGGTTAAAGATAATTATTGTGAAAGTCGAGCGAGAGGCCGTGGAGTAACAGCATAATCGCTGGCCTCATACGTCAGTGCACGTGGGTTCGAGCCCTGCGCTAAAGACAAACCATTTTCATTTTCAATAATGACACGAGCCGTCTCACCGTGCCTCGGAGAGCACGTTAAGTAGTCGGTCCCCCTGGGCTAGTGTACATCGACACTAGTTACTTGAAACAGGGTTAAAGATGTAATTGGCGCCGGAACTGTCCGAAAGGCAAAAATGCCATACGATATTATATATTATGAAAGCCAGAAACTAAAAAAAAATCAAAGATTAAAACTACCTCTATAAGATCCTGAAGAAATGTTTGTCATTATTTCATTAATAAGATATTATTTTTAATTATCAACAATGAGCGCTAACCGTGTATATAGGCGGCCGTCAATGTGAGTGCGAGTGAGATTCACCATTGGACGGCTGGAATGGTGCATCTCTTTAGCACTCACCATTGACGGCCGCCTAATACGTACTTAGCGCTCATTGTTAATAATTAAAGATAAAGCTTAGTAATAAAATAGTGACAAAAATTTCTGCTGGATCTTGTAGAGGGGGCTATAAACTTTGATTTGGTCACTTTCTGACTTTCATAATAATGGATTTTAATCGAGTTATTAAGCCTTGAAAATGGCTATTTTCGCATTTTTCAAATTTTAAATCGCGTATAACTCGACAACAATCAATTTTAGAGAAAAATCACAAAATACCTTTTTTTGCTCAGAATAACCCAAATGATCTAAAAAAAAAATTGTTCGAAGTGAAAAAATTATTTTTGTGAATTTGTCTAAAAAAAATTGTTTAAACAATTTATCGATCAAGGTACTGCCTGGCACCCAGTAAATTTGTTATAAGGACCTCTTTTTGAGTAAGTTTGTGCAAAAAATTCGAATCGGAGTAATTTACCTAACAGGGGCGACGATACAGCCTAGACTAATTTGAACATATTCAGTAACATTTAATTTCTAGAATCGGCTGTTTGTGTGAATCAGAATCAACTTTTACTAAATGGCATTGGGAAGAGTATACTTTTCCTAGTTGGAGTCTACTTTTACTAGTAAATGTTGAATATAAAACTTCATTTTATATTTATAATCAACTTTTACTGAAACCAGCCGTTAGAGTTGACTCCAACTAGTTGGAGTCAACTCCAACTGGATAATCAACTTGAACTGTAACATATACATAGACAGAACATATAACCATTGATAAATAAATAATATACAGACTCTGTATATTTTTATCAATCAACGCTAGAACTTTAACGAAAGCCACAAGTGTGCCATCTATTAGCAGGTAGCGGAAACAGAACTGCGCAGCGTTGTGATCTCTACTAAAGATTAAGTACTTTTACATCATTGACACTTTTACATCATTGTTTCTCGATTCTCTGATAGGGAGAGTGCAAGAACTGGCAGGTATCTTAATTCAGTTATGAAACCCAGAAAATGGAGGAAAATGAAGGAAATCTGACAAAAAAGAATTAAGTTATTCATTCAACTATGCTATATTTTTTGTCACTACCCTACTTCCGGTTTCACGGGAACGAAGTTGATTTTATGTAGTCGAATGAACAGTCTTCCAATAGCGTGGTCCCAGGAACACAACTCAAAAATCTATTGAAAATATCATTTTAAAGCCATCTACTTACCTACTTTAAAAAGTATAATATACATATACTCTGGGCTAATTAGCAAAATACAAGGAAAAGTTATTTACCAGCAATTTATTGCTGGAATCGAATCTTATGATTCTATATAAATATTAATAATATATATAAGTATGCAAAGTCCGCAGACAGTTTGCTACTTTTTTATAAACAAAATGGCGCCTGAAAATCGTGTTTTTTCAATTTTTGCTTTATAACTCCAAAGATTTTAACTTTACACCAAAAACACCCAAATAAAAATTCACCGTAATTAAATTCTGCATAGAGACGTGTTTTTCGTTATAATAATGCGTTATAATAATGCGTTAGTTGGATGGCTCTACTCAAGTTACTTGGGAACAAAAAAAGAATGAAGAAAATTGCTCCATGGGAAGCCGAGAAAATGCATATTTTAACGTACACCGATTTTGAACTTTGAGATTACATTTTCTCCAACCTAATTTTTGATTGGAATTTTGCTATTTTTGGCAATTTTTACTCGTAATATCGATAGTTTTTATTATAATAATATATGTTATGATTATTTTAAAGATATGAAAATTGGTGTGAAGAAAGAAGATAAAAATAAAAAGGTGACGGTTCGAAAATTATGATCCTATTGTTTATATCTTTGCCGTAAATGCCGGTCAAATTTAACCGGTTGTATCTCAGGAGCCACCCATCACAATTAAACGTTTTTCTTTTTAAAGAAGCGTCCTGCCGCTTTTTTCCCATGCCGTTTTCATGATTTAAATTAATTTAATATTTCCAGAGATATTCTATTTATTTATAAGCCAAAAAATTGTTTATGACTTTAAAATATTCCTGAGGCCGCTTAAATTTTCCAATTTCAATTCTGTAAAGTATATTCGATAGGTACAGTGTCTTTTTATACAATAATCATAGTTATTCTTATCTATCATAATTATTGTGGTTATTATAGCGACCGTAAATTTTTAATTTAAAACTTAATTGTTGCTAAACTGTTCATTCAATTTCCATCGACTTCTGGAATTATAATCTAAACAAATAGATCTTTTATACTACCAAGTTATTTAGTTATTGATAAACAATTACTTATCTACAATTTTAGTTGAAAATTAAAGATTTTGTTGGAAAAACCCGCATTTTCCGGGGAAATTGTCGTCGTAGTAAATCGGCAAAAAACATGTCTCTATGCAGAATTTAATTACGGTGAATTTTTATTTGGGTGTTTTTGGTGTAAAGTTACAATTTTTGGAGTTATAGAGCAAAAATTGAAAAAAAACACGATTTTCGGGCGCCATTTTGTTTATAACAAAAGTAGCACACTGTCTGCGGACTTAACATACTTATGTTATTAATATATAGAATCATAAGATTCGATTCCAACAATAAAATTGCTGGTAAATAACTTTTCCCAAAAATGGCCTGTTCTCCGATAATCTGCCCAGAAAAATATGTCTAAATTTTTAATATAAAAGCAGTAGGCACACGTTTGTTGCCTTTCAGTTCCGCAATAGTAAAGTTAGTAACGGCTAGTATTTACCTAGATATACCTACCTATTAAGGCGGCAACCAACAGAGTGTGGTGAGGCACGTTTCACCAGTTTACCAATTTAAACGTCAAGGCAAAAAGAAATAGCAAATATGTATATGTGAAAAGAAAAGAGAGCAGGGTTAGCACCCCACGTTACTGTAAAATTAATAAATATTTATTTTGTGATAAAATCGGTAGGACCATCATGTCCTTAAGAATATCAAGGTAGGTACACCACCGTAGGCGTTAGAAATCTTAGTAGACCTGCCTAATGTTGTTAGACCACAAAATTGCCACGCCACTGACCGTATCTTCGTTGCCGAGTTGGAAGGGCCCTGTTTCAGCTTCAGATTTTTTTAACTGTGCCCAGTTACTGACAAATAATGGCATAGTCCACGCCACTCCGCGCCATAAATGGCCATAAATAGGTAGGGGGTTTGCTCTTTGTCCAAGGATCGTAAATCACGAATTCTGAGCAAGAGTACGCTATTTTACGTTGCGTTGATTTCAATTTTCAGTTTTTACCTTTTTCTGTTACAAATTTTCTATTTCGCAAGTCGTGCTACGTCACGTTCCGTTGAAATCCTCTTTTAAGGTTGAAGCCTCTCCGTAGACCAGCACTACACGGATGTTGTAGACTGCAACGAAAGTAGAATCAGTTGTTTATTTGGGATTTTTCTTGTCTGGCTTGGACAAGTCTTCCTGTCTTATTCTGGTGTCTATGTCTGTATGTTCATCTGTAAGTTGTCCACCTATTTGACTTCCATTTTGTTGTTTTGGTAGATGTTTTCAATGGTTTTTATGATATCTGGGAGGACTCTATACAGAAGATGGATTGCAACTTTTTACAAAATCTTTGTTGCAGTAATAAACTGGATTTAAAAAATTTACCCAATCGAAAGTAAACAATTTTTCTATTATCATATAATATATAATTATCATTTAAGTCATATTGTTTATGTATCGGGTGTCCACTTATATTTTCCCCCATTTTAACTGCCTATAACTTCTAAACGGCTCAAGATAGATATATGCGGTTTTCGCTGAAATATTTTATTTTAGTTAAAGTTTTGTTTGAATCAATTGAATTTTTCTATATCGCTTTCGATTACGAAAAAAAATGGTGTATATAAAAAAACGTTGTTGCCTTTTTGGTAATGGAACACCCAGTATATTTTTCTGTCAATTGAAAGAACGGTCATTCATCTATCCAGGGAGATTGTTCTTCCGCTATAACTTTTTCCATGCGTCAAGTTTCATTTTCAAACAATTTAAGTCAAGTATAAAGTGAAACGAACGTCGATGTGTATGTACGTTTTGTATTCTGTATACTACGAGTATATACTACACACATCGGCGTACGTTTCACTTTATGTTTTACTTAATTTGTTTGAAAATGAATTGTGACGCATGGAAAAAGTTATAGCAGACGAACAATATAAAAAATTTTAAAATCGGTTGTCAAATGACTGAATTATTAATTTTTAAAATGAGAGATGCAATGTGGAAATCACATAACCAAATAACATACAGTATGAATTTTATGTATGGAATCTCTCAATTATCTCGAAAACGGCTTTTTAAGTCTCCCTAAGGGTTTTCTGGTGCAGCCGATCTTGGTAATTACATTGTTGTCAGATCTTCCGTTTTTCAGAAAATCGAATACACTTTCTTATTTCAAATAGGACACCCTGTATATTTTTGCGTTTTGAAGTCCTTAATAAATACTGATTATTTTTCATGTTACATTTTCTATATGCCATAATTTCGGAGTTATTGCTAATTTATTTAAAACAAACAAATTTAAACAAATTATAAAAATCAATTTTTTCGTCCCGGGTAGACATTCTTTTAGATTCTTTGGATCATTGGGAACAAAAAAGATCTTTTGTAATTTTTCTCTAAAGTTATTCGTTTTCGAGTTATAAACAATTTAGAACTGAAAGAAACGGAAAATGACGATTTTCAATGTTCAAAAACTCAAGTAAAAAATATAATTTTTGAAATTACGAAACACCTAAATTCAAATTCAAACATTCTTCTATCAGCTCCATATAAGAATTTTTGGCAAGTTTTGTTCTAAAGGCTCGTTTTCACGCTACGAATTATTGTACGTTTTGTGTGATAGGACAAATCCTATACAATAAAATGTGGCGTGTAAACAGCAAAACGTACGTTTTGTCGAATCGAAGAATGTATAGGATTTGTCTTATCACACAAAACGTACAATAAGACGTAGCGTGAAAACAGCAAAACGTACGTCTTGTCGAATGGAAAAAATTAAATCCGCTTATTGACAAAACGTATAAATAACAAAACGAAATAAAACACTGCTAAACAAATATACGTCCGGCCATTTATGAAACTCTCCGAAAATAAAAATGTGTCATGAGCATGAATCACACTCGTTTCATTGGTAGGCGGACTTTGAGATTTGTTTAACAGTGTTTTATTTTCATGAAACATGTTTCACGTTTCATGTTTCTTTGGTGTGCGGCTTGCCTAATAGGCTATAAAGTATAAAGCTACCGGTACACGCTAAGTTGAGTGCAGACGTTCAGAAAACAAATAGTTTTGTAACCATGGATATTTTATACTATAATGTGTTATATATCGTTGGAAAGAGAAGATTTCAGAGAATAATTTTCAATCATAACCCAAAAAAGCTAAAAAGTTAAATTTTCGGACTTTGGGTGCCCTTAATTGAATATAATAATTATTAAACTAGGTGAAGTTTTCATAATTTTTATTAATGTTTAAGAAGTATATTATATTATATACGTAAAGAAAGAAGTTTATATATTATCAATTTTTTGCTATTTAAACACTTTTATTTTGCGTAAGGTAAGGTATATTTACCTATTCTCAAATGTTGATATTGACCCTGAAATAAAGTAACACGAACAGAAACAAAAGAATGTGCTGAGACGTCATAATATAGGATTTAAATTGACTATTTATATTTATATCCCTATATGTACACAAAGAAAAGATGTAATAGGAAGATTTTATGGAATTACGATGAATTAGAATATTTTTAAGAATATAATGGAAGAAATATTATTATTATTTGAATTATATAATATATAAGATAAGAAAAGAAATGTTTTGAGACGTTGGAACAAAATACATAACATACGAGACGGAAATGTCTCGATAATTAATATGGGTTGACAATAATGCACTCAACATTTTTAGAGAATTTTTTATGATAAATAGGATAATGACAAAGAAAAGGATCCTAAAAAGGAAAAAGTAAAAATGGATATGGAAGCGAAGTTTGATTTTTTTTATATACAAGGACTATCCCATATATAGGGACTAACGATGAAGATTTTTTTTATGCGAAAAGAGGATACAGGCTAAGGAAATATGTCCTGGAAACGAAACTGATACAAGAATAAAGACAAAACAAGTCATAATAAATAATTAAGTGATAATGAAGGATAAGTTATCTGAAAAATAGAATATTTAAAGAGAATATTTTATACTGCTACAAACAGAACAGCATATATTGAGTATGATATAAATATAGGTACTTTTAAATTTGTATGATATAAAATAACTTTAAATTCTTATAATATAAATATATTTTTTTGATTGAAAATATAAGACAAGTCATGTAAGGCTGTATCTCAATTAGAGAAATAGAGACAATTTTTTTGTGTTGCAAAAGTGACTATTCGCTCGAAGAAACTGAACTTTTATTTAATTAGTGTCAAAAATTAAGATAAACTATTTTTAACTATTGTAAGTTTTCCTCGTTCGTATTTTTTATGTAAATTTTATAGGTAGTACGTGCACATATTATAGGACCCTAGATCTAGATAGATAGATAGATAGATAGATAGGTAGAATAATCGAAAAACAATAATGCTAGATAGAATAATGATAGGTAGAATAATCTAAAAAGAATAATGCTAGGTAGAATAATGATAGGTAGAATAATCGAAAAAGAATAATGCTAGGTAAAATAATGATAGGTAGAATAATTGAAAAAGAATAATGCTAGATAGAATAATGATAGGTAGAATAATGTTAGGTAAAGAGATTTTTTCCGATTTTTTTTAACAGAATATAGTCTATTTTTATCAACACTTTCTTTCGATTTTTTTTATTGAATTTTGAAGTTTTTTAGATGCCGATAATAGGTTTTCGATTTTAATTTTTTTAATATCAGTCGAATTCTAAGATAAATATTATTTTTAAATGTTTTATGATGATTAATTAATGAGATAACTGATTTTTTTAATGTATTAAAAGCATAATTAATACGAGACAATCCAGATAAAACAAAAAAAAACACACTCTTGTCAAGAAAAATGATACAAAACGAAGATCAGAAGATTTAAGCATACCCAATTTTTGTTTTGAAGTAATCCTATTCTCAACTAAGGGGGAGCAGTAGGTTCAAATAAGAATTTAGGGATGCGAGAAGTAGAAGAAGATTTTAGAGACGCACAACTATCGATTTTGTCCTTCTGGAACAAACCTTCTCACGACTAAGGGCCTGCAAAAGGACCGGAAGCAAATTCAAGGATTTAAAGCTGCGAAAAACTACCCAACGAGTAGGTAAGGGTTAGAGAAGAAAAAAAATATGGAGTAAATATGAGTTTAATGAAGAATTATGATAAATGATTTGAAATATGATATATGAAGAAAGATATTATATGAAATATAAAGTAAATGATAAATGAAATATGAAGAAGAAGCAGAAGAATTATGTTTAATAGTACACTATGAAGAAAGTACTAAGCTACTAAGTATAAAGAAAATAAAGGAAAATGTAATTATTGTGAAGTACCAGACAAGAAGAAGAAGAGCAAAAGATAGAATTTTTAATAGAAGAATAATATGTACCAATTTGAGAACATCAAAAGAATTGTCTTATAAAAGTCTAGTAACAGAGTAATTTAAATTTTAAGAGTTTAAGTTGTAAATTTCTTTTTAAACCTTTGAGTTAAAGTAAAATATAAAATATAATTTCTCAGTGTAGTTTCGCGAGATATAAGGAAGTAATAAATAAGAATAGACGATGTTTGATGACTATTTTTTAATTGTGTAATAAGTTGTATATTTGTATATTTTGTATAAATTTGTATTTTTCTGTAAATTCAGTTGATGATGATGACACGAAAAAATTCCTCTTTTCGGAAAGGGAGAGAGAAAAGGCACAGTAAATTGCAGAGTAATTTTTTTTTCTTTAGGAACGGTGGTGTCCTAGATTTTAACAATATTTCAGATAATTTCAAATATCTTTAATAAATAAAATCTCAAATAAATAAAAAATTAATCCACTGTAATATATTTAAATATATTAGTAAACAATAAAGCATGCCGAATGTTTAAGCAGTCTTGTAAACAAAACTTACACATGTAGGTATTAGTGCAAGATTGAATTTCTGTATATTATTATTGACATAATAATCTTGACATACATATACGAAAGTATCACAAACATAGGTAATCAATAAGTATTCATACACAGAGATATTTAGGGCAGTCTAATGTTGGGTTTACTTTAGAGAGTGCCACCTCGAAGAGAAGACGTTCATTCCATCGTCAACTGGGTACTAGAAACCACTAATAAATGTACCTTATATAATAATAAAGAATTAATGGGAAAATAGTGTATCCACTTAATCAACCCCATTGTTAGGGTAGTAAGAACGCCTTACCACCATAGCCCCCTATCAAAGTTTGTCGCGGGGCTTTTTTCCACGACTGCAAAGCAGCAAAAACGGTTGTATAGAATAGAATAGAAATATACTTTATTTTCACTGAAAATTTTACAATTCTATGGACAAAGCGCAGATACAAAGAGTAGGAAAAAAACAACAAATACAGGTTACTAAAATTATCTACATAAATCTTCAATATTATTACAAAATAAAAGATAATGGAATACAATACAGGAGGGTGTTTCATTAATAATTGGAAATATTTTAACTGTAGATTCCTGGGCTCAAAATATTAAGGTTTAACCCAAATCACCTAATCCGAAAATGCTTCCTAAGGGAGCTGGAGTTCTTCGAAGATGGTGTCTTTTAGTTTTTGTAGTTTTTTTGAGATACCTCTAGAACACTTCTATTTAGAAAAACTAAAACTGGTACGTCTATTCGTAGTAAGTCGGTAGAATACACCGTTTTCAAGAAAAGTCGATTTAAAAATTTTTCGTTTTTTGAATTTGAACAAAATTTGAAAAAATTTTCACTAGTAATACCACTAGAGGTCAAATTATTTCCGGAAATTTTTTTGAGATCATGAATATTTTGAAAATTTCCCGAGTCGCAGACGAGGGAAATTTTCTAAAAATATTCATGATCAAAAAAAAATTTCCGGATATTAATTTGACTTCGCGTGGTATTCGGTAAGAAAATTCCACACCAAATTTGCATTTGAAAATCCAAAGCTGCATGAACAGATTAATAGCGCGCCATAGCTTTGTCAGCAATTATTTAGGCTTTCAAATTCATAATTTCTACTCATTGTAGTTGCATGGGAATACCATTTCAAGATAGAAAATAGTATATTCTTCAATTTTACATAAGTTTTGAGTAACTACAAGTGATAGAAAATGAATCAAAACTAAATTATGTAAACAAATAAAAACCAGTCTGTCAAAAATGTTCTGTTATTGTAAACGTCAAAAAATTTCCACTATAATTCGCTGTTGGGTACCCCACGAGCAAAAAATTTCCGATAAAATACCTCCGTTGCCATGGTGATCTGTCAAAATAACGTATTTTGATTGGTTCAAAATTACAGGTGTGGAATTTTCAAAAAAAAGGTGCATTTTACCGACCTAAAGCAAGAGTAATTTGTAATACTAGAATACCTTATAGTTTAATAATCTAGTGTCAAAAATGCTTCAAAATTAAAGACACAAAAAATAATGCGATAAAATAACCGTTAGCCTACTCAAAACGGACGCATATGACCGGTACTAGAAATTCGAAATTGATGGAATAAACGTACCAGTTTTCGTTTTTTGTTTTCATAGTTTTTTTTAAATTTTTCTTAAATTAAAAAAACACAATATTTTCAAATCGACATTTCTAGAAAACGGTGTATCCTACCGACTTAAAGCAAGAGTACCTTTTATTACTAAAATACCTCACACTCACAATTTAATAATCCAGTGTCAAAAAGGCTTAAAAGTTAAAGAAAAAAAAAGTTATGCTATAAAATAACCATTAACCTACCCAAAACGGACGCCTATGACCGGTACTAGAAATTTGCAATACCCGTGTTGAGCTGCCCCCCCCCCCACTTGCAAAAATTAAAAAACAAATAGCCCTGATTTATGAGCTATTTATGAGCTCTCATATTCCGCAAACTAAAAATTTTGAGCTCGTTCCACTGAGCAGGAATTTAATACCCTAGTGGGGAGGGGGCTGAGTCAGCCCCCCTCACTACTTAAAAATAGGAATATTGAATCGGCTTTTGCGGCAGAATTACGAGCTATTTATGAGCTCTTGAAATTATATAGTTTCGATTTTTGAGCTCATCCCCTTCACCCCCAAACAACCCTTTAATTGATTTAACTTAAGAGAAAGATGCTGAGAAAACTTAAAATATATCGTATTGCGGATATAATTCCTATAGCTTATATACTCTAAGAATAAACTATTAAATCAAGGGCATTTCGATTATTGAGCTACAACCCCTTCGCAAGAAAACCACCCTATCTTCCCGGCTTAAGAGAAAGTTGTACTTAAAATGCGTTAAACTAATTATTTGGCGACTACATATCATTTAATAATTTATAAGCTTCCAAATTACGCGCATTTAGATCAGTAAATTGCAATTTATTTTGTATAGTGCAGTCACTGAAGGTAAAAATCAACGATTACCTTCAAGTTCGGTGAACCTTCATCGATTTTCACGAAAATTGGTCAGTGGTTAGAGGATACGTCAAGAAACAAAGGTGACATGGTACCACCTTGCGCCTTTACCCTGAGGGTTGATACCGCCCCTTCTCGGAGGTGAAAATTATTTTATAAAAAATAACTGCACAAATCAATAAAAGAACAAATTAAAAGCAAAATTTATTATATAAAGTTAATAAAATAAGTCAATACTTTTTAAGTTATTAAAGATCAAAGGTTTTAATTATTTGTGAAAAAATGCATGTTTTGAAGAGGTTTTTTGTAAATCACTGAAAAACTGTAAGTTTTTACAAAAAAGTTAATAGTAGTTTAATTCGTATAGCTTATATTCTAAGAATAAACTCTAAAATCACGCGCCTTTCGATTATTGAACTACAAATCCCTCGCAAGAAAACCATCCCATATTCCCGGCTTAAGAGAAGGTTGTACTTAAAATAATTTAAATTAATTATTTGTCGACTATATATTGTTTAATAATTTATGAGCTCGCAAAATATACGCATCTCAATTATTGAATTGCCATTTTCTTTCTATAGTGCACTCACTGAAGGTAAAAATCAACTATGACCTTCGATTTCGGTAAATCTCCATTCATTTTCACGAAAATTGGTGAGCGGATTTTGATACTATCAACTTTTTCTGGATCTTATTTTTGATGGGTATTTCTAAGTACTTCGACAAGTATTTAGTACCTAAGTGTTATAAAATGCATCTTTTTCCCGTTATTTAAGCTTGAACCCTTAGATTTGAACAGTCGCGGAAAAAAATATACATTTAATTACCAATAACTTACTTTAAATTAACATTAAAGGTATTTCAAGTAAGCAATTTATTATATTTTTTATTAGCTTCAATTTTAGTGATGAAAGCTTTTTTGTAAAAACTTACAGTTTTTGGGTCATTTATGAAAAATCGCTCTAAAGCATGCATTTTCTTTCCAAAAATTAAAATATTTGATCTTTAATGACTCAAAAAGTATTGATTTATTTTAATCACATTATATAACAAATTTTGCTTACAATTTGTCCCTCTCTCGATTTGTGGGGTTATTTTTAATAAAGTAATTTTCACTCCCCAGAAGGGGTGACATATACCCCAGGCTAAAACTCCAAGTTGTTATTGTCAATTCGTGAAAATAAATGGAGATTTACCGAAATCGAAGGTAATAGTTGATTTTTACATTCAGTGACTGCACTATAGAAAGAAAATGGCAATTCAATAATTGAAATGCGTATATTTTGCAAGCTAATAAATTATTAAACGATATGTAGTCGCCAAATAATCAATTTAAATTATTTTAAGAACAACTCTCTCTTAAGCCGGGAAAATGGGGTCGTTTTCTTGCGAAGGGGTTGTAGCTATATAATCGAAAGGTGCGTGATTTAAGAGTTTATTCTTAGAATATAAGCTATACGAATTAAACTGCTATTAACTTTTTTGTAAAAATTTACAGTTTTCCAGTGATTTACAAAAAACCTCTTCAAAACATGCATTTTTTTTCACAAATAATTAAACTCTTTGATCTTTAATAACTTAAAAAGTATTGACTTATTTTATTAACTTTATATAATAAATTTTGCTTTTAATTTGTTCTTTTATTGATTTGTGCAGTTATTTTTTATAAAATAATTTTCACCCCCGAGAAGGGGCGGTATCCACCCTCAGGGTAAAGGCGCAAGGTGGTACCATATCACCTTTGTTTCTTGACGAATCCTCTAACCACTGACCAATTTTCGTGAAAATCGATGAAGGTTCACCGAACTTGAAGGTAATCGTTGATTTTTACCTTCAGTGGCTGCACTATACAAAATAAATTGCAATTTACTGATCTAAATGCGCGTAATTTGGAAGCTTATAAATTATTAAATGATATGTAGTCGCCAAATAATTAGTTTAACGCATTTTAAGTACAACTTTCTCTTAAGCCGGGAAGATAGGGTGGTTTTCTTGCGAAGGGGTTGTAGCTCAATAATCGAAATGCCCTTGATTTAATAGTTTATTCTTAGAGTATATAAGCTATAGGAATTATATCCGCAATACGATATATTTTAAGTTTTCTCAGCATCTTTCTCTTAAGTTAAATCAATTAAAGGGTTGTTTGGGGGTGAAGGGGATGAGCTCAAAAATCGAAACTATATAATTTCAAGAGCTCATAAATAGCTCGTAATTCTGCCGCAAAAACCGATTCAATATTCCTATTTTTAAGTAGTGGGGGGGGCTGACTCAGCCCCCCCCCCCCACTAGGGTATTAAATTCCTGCTCAGTGGAACGAGCTCAAAATTTTTAGACTAAGTTTTCACTCTAATGGCATATAGCATATCCCACCAGAATGAAAACAAAAACGAAAACAACGTGTTTTCATTCTGGTGGGATATGCTATATGCCATTAGAGTGAAAACTTAGTCTTTTGCTAGCAGTTGCCGCTAGGGCATCTATGCCATTTCGTTCGTTGCAATTCGGGACTGCACGCTGGGGTTTGTTTTGGTTGGATCAGGGAGAGCAGCATATGTGCCTCCTGATGAGAGACTAATAAGTTTCGAAACCGGTAGAGGTGCTTGCAGCACTCTCTGATTGGACTGGAATATGGTTCGGCTGTATTTTCGTTTTGCAACGAAATTGAAAATGGTTATTCATTTTTTATTTTTTATTTTTTTCAAAATTTTTAGTTTGCGGAATATGAGAGCTCATGAATAGCTCATAAATCAGGGCTATTTGTTTTTTAATTTTTGCAAGTGGGGGGGGGGGCAGCTCAACACGGGTATTTGCAATTATGGAGTCGATTTATCTCTGGAAGATAAATAGGCTTACCACTTTTCGTTCCTCTAAATAGAAGCGTTCTGGAGGTATTTAAAAAAACTAATTACAAGACGCCTCTTTCAAAGAGCTCTAGCTCGGACTAGATAATTTTTTTAAATACTAATATTTTGAGCCTAGGAATCTACAGTTCAATTATTTCGAATTATTAATGAAACACCCTGTATATTGCAAAATTTAAGTAAATTGCAAATTGCATAATACAACCTTAGGAACTATTAAGTTCTGCGTATAACACCCAAATATAGTAGATAATAATAATATATCTAATAAACTCTAATAAACCAAATAGTCCTGTCGCCAGGGGGGGTACAACGGCCTCCTTAATTCAGATGGACTTACCCAAGTTTTTTTATATATTTTGACCCGTAGAATACGAATTTTTTGGGTAACAGTTGATCCGGATGTCGATAAGATTGTTATAGACAAAGAACTTGAGGAATTCCATAACAGCGATTTCTCGCAAAACAAAACATATTTTTGTATTTTTTGGGTCATTTTAAGCAAAAAATATTCCTACAAGTTTTTTCTTATAATGCATAGTTTTCGAGATAACCGCGGTTGAACTTTCAAAAAATCGAAAAATGGCAATGTTTGAACCCGAATAACTTTTGATTAAAAAATAAAGTAGCAATTCTGCTTACCGCATTTGAAAGTTTAAGTCAAATTATATCGGTTTTGATTATTTGCATTGCTAAAAATTTATTATTTTATTGGTAAACAAAGCTACAAACACCTAGTGCGTGAGTGATGTTTTCAATGATTTCTCATTTAAAATCTAACGAGTAGGTAGAGTAGCTACAAGTGCAAGCGAGGCAATTTCTACGTAGCATGCGTTAAAACGCATGTATTAGGCACGGGAAACACTATGTGTTTATAGCTTTGTTCAGCAATAAAAAAATTAATTTTTAGCAATGCAAATAATCAAAACCGATATAATTTGCCTTAAACTTTCAAATGCGGTAAGCAGAATTGCTACTTTATGTTTTAATCAAAAGTTATTCGGGTTCAAACATTGCCATTTTTCGATTTTTTGAAAGTTCAACCGCGGTTATCTCGAAAACTATGCATTATAAGAAAAAACTTGTAGGAATATTTTTTGCTTAAAATGACCCAAAAAATACAAAAATATGTTTTGTTTTGCGAGAAATCGCTGTTATGGAATTCCTCAAGTTCTTTGTCTATAACAATCTTATCGACATCCGGATCAACTGTTACCCAAAAAATTCGTATTCTACGGGTCAAAATATATAAAAAAATAACTTGGGTAAGTCCATCTGAATTAAGGAGGCCGTTGTACCCCCCCTGGCGACAGGACTAAAAGTCGAAAAATAGATTTTAATTGAGAGTCATTGTTTTAAAACAGATTTAGTTTTTTTCAAGCCAATGGTAAATGGGCATTGAAAATGAGCGTAAACAAAGAAGCTCAGTTCTTTAACGGCGAGCGACCGGCAAATAGATATACCTACTAAATACAATTTATAGATAAAAACAGATTACACGAAAATATACGCAAACAATACACAGTACAATTTCGCATTATACAGCATACAATGTCTCACATAGCCAACGGTGAATAAACAATAAAAAGTAGCTTGAAAACAAAAAACCACTGTTGTTATAGAACGGCGAGAGGCAGAAAATAGACCTGAACCTGTACATAAATATAGTTTATAATAGATAAAGAATCCATTACACGAAAATGTCGATATCCAAACAATTTCAAAAAATGTTTCAAAGCGTTTTAGTAGTGAAAGAATTATTGTAGAATATTTTGTTCAATTTTCTGAATGGAATTGTGTTTCGACATGCCGCGCTGGGGCCCCTGAATGTCGGGGGCCCCGTATAATTGATACGGCTGATACGGCGGTAGCTATGCCTCTGAGATTTGGTTACGCTTGTTATCCTGCTCATATTTCTAAAATCAAAATTAACAATTCAGATTTATGTGAAACATGCCAAAAACAAGAAGATCTTAATCATATCTTTTTTAAGTGTTTCAAATATATTCAGCATTCAGGAACTCTTTTAAACAACTTGCAAACGCTGCAGATATTTCTTCCGTACCAAATAAATAACCTATTGGCTACTAATTACAAAAGAGTAAATGATTGTCTAATCAAATTTATACATAGTACAAATGTGTGTCTGTAATCAATCTTAGCTAATCTCGTTAACATTTGTTTTAACCCAATTGTTTATTTACCCTCCTTTAATTCCGTTTCCCTATTTATAGTAATGTCTTAAACTCAGTCGTGATAGGTCTCTGGTCGATATTGGTTTAGGAATTCTTATGAGGTTTTTTTTTCTTTTGACTCTAATGACCTGTTTGCAATAGCAATAGATAGACACTTTTTTATTTAGTATTAGTAAATTAGAATATTAATTTGTATTTTAATAATTTGTATTAGCTTTAATAGTATTTTGTATCAGTATTAATTGTTATCAACATGTATCTCGCTAAATAGCTAAGTTCTAAAACCAAAAATACAAAAACAAAATAAAATTTAAAATATCGTGATTAGGCATATTACAAAAAATTATAATACAAAATGTACCTACTTATTATAATACAAAATAAGAATGTGTGTGTACTTTGTACGCACGTAAGAAGTTATACTTCTATTATATGATTTCAGCGAAATAAAATACTTTTAACAGTTTATTTTTATTTTATTAAATATTAAACTGATTTTAATAGTTACTTACCACTTTCCAAAAATCTAAAAATTAAAAAAAAAAGACAGCAATTGCCCGCATTTGATCCCGGGACCTCTCGATCCGTAATCGAATGCTGTACCAATGAGGATACGAAGGCATTGTTTTGACGGTTTCTCGGACATTATGACAAACCACGGTAATAAATAGACGATGTGAATAGTATTAAATAAAAATGTTTTAATAATACGTATTACGTTATTCCCGAGGAAGACAAATCCAAAGACACAAAAATTATAATAAATATATTTACTAAAAACACTAATATATTTTTTCCACACCTTTTTTGGATTGATACATGTAACTTAAAAGATTTAGCAACGAATAACATACTGTCTCTGTGGGCATGCGCGCAGAATAATAACAGTTCACTCCCTATCGCACCTAAAGAAGTATAACTTCAATAATTATATGAGCCGTTATCTTTTAGAAGATACTAGCTGTGGTTCTCCCGTTCTCCGTTGGTGGTGGGTCCCGATACATATTCTACTTGCTCTGGTATAAGTAAAAGTGGTGTCAGTTCTAAAGAAGAAATGAGGATTGCAATATATATTGTGTGATTAAACATACCTTCCGCTATTTCCGCATTATTCTGAGGTTCTTCGATGGCATCGGATCCTGGTTCAGGATCTGATTGCTCTCTCGACAGAGTCAGGGGTCGTTCTGCTAAAAGAGGTGGTGAGATACTGACTTGTGATCATATATCAACGAGAGATGAATGACTACAAAATAACTTTCTTGTGAGATTTTTTATACCTCCATCTCTTTTTTCAGTCTCTTATTCGTTTATGTCAGAACTGTTTTCCGGAGGCTCAACGTTGTCACACAGTCTTTCGCAAGATGTGCAAATTGGGGAACAATAGAGGCAAGCATTCGTGCATCTACAGTTGCGTTGCCGTCCTTTTTACATTTACATGAAATATACTGGAGTATTGAGTTTGGTGCAATTTCCAAAGTGTTTTGCACGGGCAGGAGACAACTAGGAGTTTTTTTGTACAATGTCGACCTTTTTTCTTTTTAATCATTTGTGTAGAAAAGTAGAAATAAATTATCAAATGACAGCATTCTAATAAAAAATAAGTTTTGGAATGTAAAATGTGGGTTTTGCAGAGACCGAAAAATTGCCAATTTTCAAGTCACACTTTTGACCGAAATGTTCGTCTGAAAAAAAATTAAATAGTGATATTTGTAGAGAATTTTAAGTACTTTTATGTTTATTAACAGATCATTTACTAAAAGTTAATAGTTTTCGAGATTTAAGCAAAAAAGCGGGAATAAGCAGAAATTTTTCGTTTTTTTTTTCTCAATTATTTTCAATGTTGCGTCACAAAATTTTGTACGCAAACCTCATATTCGAATTCAGCACCCCAAAACACATATAGAATAAAATAAATCAGAACTACCCCAAAACTTTCCTACTAAAACTCCAACCATTGAACTGAGAACTATCGGCAACAATGTTAAATTTTAAAACTAAATTTATACCGGGGGCATTTTTATTGGGTATGCCTTGCCAATGTGCATAAGGGAAAAAGGAAGATGATTTCATAAAATTTGCCTCGGTAACAATATACCTCCGGTCTATGGGTCATATTTACGGGCGGCTAAGTTGAACAAATTCCTTGAACACTGTGAATCATTGGTAACCTTATCAATACTTCGCGGGTATATATATTTACGTCCAAGGCAGGGTGAGAATCCAAGAAATATTTTACTCGTCAACAGGTGTCCTTATCTGCATAGATGTAGATGTGGTGTGTTTTTTTCTTGTGACAGGGGATCAAGCCACAATTTAAGTTTTAAATTAAATTTATTTGACGTTTCAATTTCCAACTCGGAAATCATTATCAAAATACAAAACTTTAATAATTTAATCAAATTTTGTTTTTGATGCTTGGTAAACAATTTTTCTCTAATAATTTAATTTTATCTCACTCATTCATATTGACAATTCAGACATAATATATTATATGTACAATTTAAAGTAGATTTATTTATTAAATCTTAATCCTCGATTCATTGTCTTCACTCTTGTTCGTATTCTGGCTGTCTTTCTTTCGTTTACTTGATTAAAAAAAACTCCACCATGTTTTTATTTTTAATAGGCGTGTAAATTGGAAATATTTTCTGATCTTTTTAAAACTTTGGAGCAAAAATTGCAGCGAGTTTGTTCTTAGTTCATTAAAATGAAACCAAACATTGCTTTTTGGTGGTGCCATTTGCCATTATTCTTTCACGTTTTAATATCTGCAAAATAATATTCATGCGGTTCCCAAAGATCTAGGATAGTAAATGAAACTCAATACTTATTATAAACACACATCATAATGACAATTTGAAGTGAAAACTGACCTTGAAATACTGTATAGGTACTCTCTATTTGTGATGACGTAATCGGTGAATTTTTTAAATGAGAATGGGAGTCGTGTACTAGCTCATTTGAAGGGTTATTCAATTATCTATTCAGTAATATAAACATTGATATAATTACTCATACAGTGTGTCTAAGAAAAATTATTTTTAATAAATTAATCGACGCAAAAAGAAGAGTGTGTATAATTTATTTAATTCAAAAAACATTCTAATGCTTTCAGAAAATAGAAAAAATGTTGTTTATTTCACAAATAAACATTGTTTTTCGCTTAAATTAAATAATGTTTAAACTGTCAAGGGGCAGATGGGTGGCAGCTCGAACATTAAAATTAAGCGAAAAGCAATGTTTATTTATCAAAAACCATTTTTTTCTGTCTTCTGACAGCAATAGAATGTATTTTAAATTAAATAAATTTCATGCATTCTTCTTTTTTGAGTCAATTTAATTCAAAATTTTTTTTCTTGAACACCCTGTATAAATAATTATGTTAATGTTTATATTGCTGAATAGAGAATTGAATAACCTTTAAAGTAACTATCACACGACCCCTATTGTCATTTAAAAAAATGATCGATCATGTCATCACGCCCAAATGAATGACGTCACTAGCACGATATATGTCTCAAAAATCATAATTTAAAAGTAAAAATCGACCTGTTTTAGGACTTTTCCTTAAAGTCGGTGGCTTACGAAATAACGAATTTATTCCAAACATGCATCATACTGTACGTAATTGCATAAGATGTCACAAAGAAATAAATTTAGAAGAATATTTACTTTATTTTGTTAGAAAATAGAAAATACCTGTCAAAAGACACATTATGATAATTTAATAATTACATAGATCTTAGATTTAACTTTTACGTAATTACTTACCTGTTTATATAAATAATAAGTAATTAAAATATTATTTTGGTACGCCACTGCAAAGTTGACAAGAGAACTATTGGTGACTCGTTTTAAGTGCGATGTTGCCAATGAAACACCTTCAATTAAAAATAGTTGAACTTTAGGGGGCTCCTAGGGTAAAAATTGACTGAATTATTCACCTTTAAGTTTAGTAAGCGACCATAGAGCTGTGTTCAGTGTGACATTATTTATGCAAACTGACTCAAAAAGTGACAACTCCAACATTATGCAAACTGGCCCAACGCCATCTGACGGACTTTTTTAGCCAAATTTTATGACAGTTTGACAATTATATAATATTGACACATTTTGATATTTCATATAAGTGTGGTATTTAAAATGGATGCCCCATTTTGTAGTCTGGAAAATTCGACCCATAATGAAGTTGCTCCTTCTTTAAAAACTGCTCTCCAGGAGACCTTGGATGAATTTATTTATCACAGAGATGATGGAAAACTTTATGTGCAATACAGTTTCACTAGTGAAGAGGACTTTTTCAATGAAATCGATGTATCAGTACACAATGTAAGCATCTAGATTTTTATTAGCTTTTATAGTATCTGTACAGTAGTACCTTCATCTTTGGAGTTTTCTATTAAATTTAAGTAGTATAGATTTTTATGCATCAGAAATAGTCCTCGGGATTCAATGACATATATATTCTTCTTATTGAATTTTAATTCAGTCACGTTGGATTTCAAATGCCAGACAATTACAATGATGCATTTATTTGTGTTTACTACTGTATATGCTGATGATCTGGTATGAGCAGGAAAAGTTAAAAATAAATTATTGCAAAAATTAAAGCGGCAGAATTAATGTTTTAAATAAATCGTATTAAAGATATTAAGCCAGTGAGAGAAATTTTCTAGAATTTTTATTTAAGATTAAATTGGTATTCTACATTGGTCCCTTGGACATAAGGAATCAATAAGATATGCGACAGAAACCCCCCTAGAAAAATAAATGTCAAGTAAGTAGGCCAGCATAATTTACATTCTCTATAAGTTACATTCTTGGGTCATAGGAATATCAACCCCCTTTATGGACATGTTCTGCCTACGCGTCTTTCCCCAGGTCTTTTTTGGTGCTCTGCTTCTACTTCTTCCTGAAACTAGCAGACCAACAATTCTTCGTGTTGGGTGATTAACTAAGCACGAGGTGATTTGAGTGATCTAACATGCCCAAACGATATTAATCTATACTCTCATTTTGACATCAATTGGGGCTACGCTTAGACTTTCCCTAATACACTTCAAATTGTATTCCTTTTTGTCAATACACTCGTCCATCTAAGCATTCTCATTTCCGCCACATGTATACATTGGTCCTGTTCTTTTAACGATCTGACATTCACTAATGTATAACATAGCTGGTCTTATGTAAAATTTTTCGTTCAATTTCGTTAGAATCTTTCTGTTAGATGAAACCTAAATTCTTTCACCTACACTTTAGACCAATCAGAATAATACTGCTGTCTTGTAGTAATAAAGCCCCTGTTGAATGGCTAAAAAGCATAATTCATGGAATTCAGCCGCAGGGGGTATCTTACCCCTCCGGATGCAGAGCAGAGGAGGACAATTCTCATATCGAAATTATTTTAACTTATCTTCGTGATCTGATAATCTGAACAACCTAACATCCAAGATTATCGTATTCTTAAAAGAATAGAATTATGGCATCGACGCTAAGAATCCCTAATGAAAAAGATCAATAAAACTCGCAAGAAAAAATTGTCCTGTTAGTGGATCCTACATCGACAAAGGCTTTTAGAACTATTGCCATATAGTCAACTATAAATTTGATCAGGTAAGTATGTTATCAATGGGCCGGCGTAGCTTAGGCGGTAGTACGCTTGACTCGCGTGCTGGTAGGCCGGGGTTCAAATCCTAGCGCCGACAAGAACAACTAGACATTTTTAAAATGTCTATAGGTCCCAGGTCGACCCAACCTGAATAAAATGAGTACCTCGGGTAAAAACAGGGGTAATAATAGGCGGTTGAAGCGTAGCACTGGCCCTGTTACCTTCCTTATATACCGTAGGCCCTAGATATAGCAAACTACCCTGATATAATCCCAAAGCCGCATCAGCGGTATAAAAGGGGAGACTATTATTAAGTATGTTATCACAAAAAGGTCAAGCCTATAAGCTTAAGTCAAGTTCTGCATCTTTAAGCAGAGCTAAGATAAAGGCCACCAGCAAAGGAACAAGTAATAAGGAGATCGGTGATAACTTCAAAGGATCAAAGAAAGATCCCAAGAATCCGTAAAAGTGGTTTCCATAAAACCTATTAGGTTTCTGCAACGAAATGCATACTACTCAAAGCTATCTAGTACATTTTAGTAGGAGCTTTAGTAAAAACCATAGTGATCTTTAACTATTTCTAGAGACATTGCCATTAAAACTGCTTTAACCATTTAAAGACTACCAAATAAATATCAGTTGATCTGTTCACAAATATGTGATAGATCAAGAGCATGTTTAATCATTTTAAACTTTTGTTTTAAAGATTGTTTCTAAGGATCTTGAAATAACCAAGGTTCTTGTCGTACTGAACAAGATAAAAGGCATATAATAAAAGCCTCTCCTTACTTTTCCTGTGACAAGGATAGCTCTCCTTCAGAGGAAGTTAAATCTCCATCAGATGGTACAAAAAATAGAAATCTTATTATTGGATATCAATCAAATTCTCACAGTACTTTTAATAAACAGTTTAATAAACAGAACAGTTAATATATTATTTGTCTTACTGTAACATTAACGTTATTAAAGCCCAATTTATCTAACAACGGAATGTGGACGGTGCACGTCCAAACCTCGCACGTCACCGGTGTCACCTCGTTCAGTTGTACGATGAACTAGCCAATGCATTTCATATCAGAATATTCTTCAACGTGTCCATCATAAGGTTAATTGAGCAGATACAACAAACCGACATTTATTACTACAAATAGGAGGGAGGCCCTGGAGAGGCATTCACGCTAAGTAGTTACTTTACTACAAATGTAATTCATAACTTTGATCAGACGTTAATGTTATATCACATAGGTCAAAGTTTTAAGGTTGAGACGCAGTCTCTTCATATACCGAAACACACTCATACAAACATAAATTAAGGTTTGATATTGATGGCGTCGATTATACTATTGAATACTCACAGAAACTCGAAACATCCCCAAATAATTGAATCGTTAGACAATGTTATGATGGAGCTTGTCTCATCAAGAACAATTCCTTCAATAAAGAGAAGAATTACGAAATTTAAAGGCTAGTGCAAGCATAGCCTTGGACGAAGCCAAACGTTCAGGATATTGAAAGAACCAGTGGCGGATCTACGGAGAGGGAAAATGGGAAATTTTCACCCCTAACAAGTTGCAAAATAAAAAAATGTTTTGAAACATACAGATATATTAGCTGACATGAAACTTAAACCACAGACAGACAAATTCAACCCAATAAACTCGCTAGTTAGGAAAATTTTAAAGGAACTTATAGACGAAGCAACGAAGCACTAAAAAGCCCAAAACCTAGGAATTTTTTGCAGTAAGATGAATCGTCATGCAACTTTTTGCATTCAATTCGAGAGAGTGTCAGGCAATTTTGTGAACTAAATTGATCCCCGACAAAAAATTTTGTGCATGAGAAAATGCATTTTCAAAGTGCATGTCGAAGAGATGGAAAATGAAAAATTAGAACTCAGGAAATATTGACGGAAATGAGTTAAATTTTTATATTTGGGGGTTTTGGTGATCAGTGAACGCAAATTTCATGACAGCGATAGTCTCCGAGGTATCTGATGCCCAGGGTGGAGCTCGTCGCCTGGGACGATCGAATAATTCGCGAAATGAAGATTGGATTGAAATACTGAAAAATACGCGTTTAATATTTTACAAAAATCTATCGAATGACACTAAAGACGACCCCCACTCCATCGCCTGGAGGTGCGGTGGGGGTAAATTTAAAATCTTAAACGGAAACTCCCATTTGATATTACAGATTTGGATTGTTTACGTAAAAATAAGCAACTTTTATTCGAGAAATTTTTTCGAATTGTGGATAGATAGCGCTATAATCGAAAAAAAGATTTATCGTGATAACATAGGTATAGGTAAATTATTGAAACGGTCTAATATCTCGAGTAATACACTTCCAAATAAAAGACCAAAAAATACGTATTTAATTTTTTTCAAGAATCTATCGAATAACATCAAACACTACTCTGCACACCACCCCCTGGAGGTGGGGTCGAGGTTAACTTTAAAATCTTAAATGGGAATCCCCATGTTTTATTGCAGATTTGGATTCCTCATGAAAAAATTAGTAATATTTATTCAAAATATTTTTTAGAATTGTTAATAGATGGCGCTAATAAATAGTGTTTTTCCGATTATAGCGCCATCTATCCATAGTTCGAAAAATGTCTCGAATAAAAGTTACTTATTTTTACGTAAGGAATCCAAATCTGCAATAAAAATTGGGGGCTCCTATTTAAGATTTTAAAGGTACTCCCCACCCCACCTCCAGGGGGTGAAGTGGAGGGTCGTGTTTTATGTTATTCGATAGGTTCTTAAAAAATATAAAAGACGTATTTTTTGGTTTTTTATTTGGAAGTGTATTTCTCGAGATATTAGACCGTTTCTATAATTTACCTATGGTATCACGAAGAAATCGTTTTTTCCGATTATAGCGCTATCTATCCACAATTATAAAAAATGTCTCGAATAAGAGTTGCTTACTTTTACGTAAGCAATCCAAATCTGCAATTAACAAATGGGATTTATATTTAAGATTTTAAAGTTACCCCCACCCCACCGCCAGGGGGTGGAGTGGGGTGGTCGTGTTTAGTGTCATTCGATAAATTTTTGAAAAATATTGAACACATATTTTTCAATTTTAAGATCCAATTTTTATTTCGCGAATTATTCATTCGTCCCGCGAATTATTCGGTCGTCCCAGGCGTCGAGTTCCCCTCTGGGCACCAGGTACCTCGGAGACCATCGCCGACATAAAATTCTTGTTCAATGACCTCCAAAATCCCCTAGTATAAAAATTGAACTCATTTTAGGCAATATTTCCCGAATCCTAAATTTTTTATTTTCCATCTCTTCGAGATGCACTTTAAAGATGCTTTTTCTCATGCACAGAAATATTTGCCAGAGATCAATTTAGTTCACAAAATTGCCTGAGACTCTCACGAATCGAATGCAAAAAGTTGCATGATGATTCATCTTACTGCACAAAATTCCTAGGTTTAATGCTTCGTTGCCTCGTCTATTAATACATACATATAAGTTATTATTTATGTCTTTTATGTATTTTGGGTTCATCATTTTTATGTCTTTTGGTTGGTATTTCATTATAAGTTCCCCTAAGGCAAATTTCTCCTCCCACGGCAAATGTCTAGATCCGCCACTGGAAAGAACTACAAAAATGCTCTAGCCAAATATAACACCGCCCGAGTTAAATGATATCATAGGAGCAGTTATGTAAAGAAATTAGCAATCAATCTTCGCGGTTCTGCTTCAAAAAGTTATAGCAAGGGATCACTGGCTTCATACTTTCCTAATGTAACATTAATTAAAGATAAATCAAACAATAAGCTTGATAAATCAATACACAGATCAGACAGAAGATCAAAGATTCTTGCGAAAAAATCTTCTTTGCAAAGAATAAAATTGATTGTACTATTAATTATATTAAGCCCTTTACATATTCTGATGAGGATGGTATTCATTAAGTTTTGCTACAGCAAGTTTGAACATTAAAATAATAATTCTAGTTTTATGGTACCCTTTTGTCGGTCAGATAGCCAAGCTGGCTAGACCGACGAATCGCATTCACTTCACTGTGAATGATCTAGCGGACGGTGGTTCAGGCTCGTGGTCAGAAAATAAGAAAGCTAACTTATTAGTTTAAAATTCCAAATGGATCTGCTACTTAGACTGGAATTCTGGAATATGCTGGTATATCAAATCTACCTACGGATGAGTAGTGCGGCAAGAGATGAGAATTTGCAGCTCGGTGTTTCTATTTTCTATTTTCAAGGAAGACAATAAATAGGACTATGGAGGTGAAGTGGATTAGGGATTTCATGTCGGAGGTAAAGTGGTAGTGTGGGTTCTGTCTAGGTATGATAAGTGGTTGTGTGTGCTTGGCATTTTTAGGTGTCTTTTTTCTATGGGTGTATCTTTTCTATGGAATGCCGGATGGTTACTACTACAGTTAGTGAATTTAGGGACTTTAGGGACATAGGGCATGCATGCGATTTGTGTTGTAGTCCGCAGTAGGGACAGTCCGCTCACATTTTGTAAGCATTCTGTGCTTAGATGTCCACTTTTTCAACATCTTCAACAATATTTAAGATGATTAGGAACGGTATATCTTAGGATCCTGATACCGTTTAGGAGGGCATCTACGAACTTATTTTTAGAGTTTGTAAAATCTTTGACGAAGGTACCCAATATACGCCGACGCCGTTTATACATTATATCCGTGTAAGTTGTATCCATATGGAAAATTTTTTATTAATAATTTTACGAAAAAAAGTTATTCTTCATCAAAAGCTTTGCTTGGTTCAAAACCTACAGTTTAACCATCAAATATCAAATTTTTTGAATATTATACGAGGTATGTCAAAAAGTTTGAATATCACTCAAGAGTAAAGTAGCTTTATGTTTCACAATATTGAAAATTGCTATTATGAAAAGTTGTTTGGAATTAAAAACTATATTCTAGTATGCAATTACATCCTTCTAATTAAAAAAAAAAAATTTGAAAAATTTTGGATAACTAACATTATTTTCAGTTATTTCAATTCAGATAACTATTGTATTATTAATTTTACGAAAAAAGTGATTCTTAATAAAAAGTTCTGCCTGGTCTAAAACCTAAAATACAACCATCTTATGTCAAATTTGATCAATTTTATACGAGGTATGTCAAAAAATATGAATTTCGCTCAAGAGTAAAATATGTTTATTTTTCACAATATCGAAAATTGTTATTATGAAAAGTTATTTAGAATTAAAAATTATGTTACAGTATGTAATTACATCCTTTTAATTGAAATATTCTGAACTATAAAGGTACTTTACTTTTGATCTAAATTTATCTTTTTTGACATACCTCGTATAAAATTGATAAAATTTGATATAAGATAGTTGTATTTTTGGTTTTAGACCATCCAGAACTTTTTATTAAGAATCACTTTTTTTCGTAAAATTAATAATAAAAGAGTTATCAGAATTGAAATAACTGAAAATATTGTTAGAGTTATCTATAATTTTTCAAAAAAAAAAAAATTTCAGTTAGAAGGATGTAATTGCATATTAGAATATAGTTTTTAATTCCAAACAACTTTTCATAATAGCAATTTTCAATATTGTGAAAAATAAAGTTACTTTACTCTTGAGTGAAATTCAAACTTTTTGACATACCTCGTATAATATTCAAAAAATTTATATTTGATGGTTAAATCTTAGGTTTTGGACCATGCGGAGCTTTTTATGAAGCATAACTTTTTTCCGTAAAATTAATAATAAAAAAGTTTTCCATATGGATACAACTTGCAGGGACATACTGTATATCGATTGATTATCTTGGTATTGATATATTCTTTCGATAGTATTGATATCGATTCGAATGGTGTATCGCAAACTAAAATGTAACATTGTAACCTATTGGGTATTGGCTATTGATTCAAAACCCGAGCGCCGGCTTTTGGAATAACCGGTTTTTCTGACCTGTTATAACTGCCAGGTTAAACCGTAAGTAAAAAAACGGTATAACCGAAAAACGGTGTTTTGTCAATAATGGCCATTGCTACTTCATCTTTCTGTTTTTGGCATGCTTACATTCATTACAACTTCCTTACCACAACAATTGAAAATATTTTTAGAATTTAAATATTGGTGTTTAACACTGTTTTTATATGTAGGTAAAGTTTGTTTAGCAGAAAATGGTTGACTTCAATTAGTGCGGTCGTAAATATTATTAAATTTATCGGACTTGGCCCATTGTTAAGACCGGTCCGGAGCGATAAGCGAACGAGGTAGACAGAGTTGATCTTTTGACAATTAACACTTACTAGACGGTACTCCTATAATAAAGCAAGGGATCCACAAAATTTCCCCTGAAATATGTAAATGAAACATATTTAAATTTTACCTGGAACCGGGCCTTTTATACTATTATCGGTTAACACAGTATGTTTTAATTGAAGTCAACCATTTGCAGCTAAACAAACTTTATGTACTATTTTTGTAGGTCCTTAATAAAACCAAAGGAGATATGGCTAAAATTGACCTAGCTGCAAAGGATATTCTGATTCAGAAAGATAATTATCTAGTCGAGAAAGAAAAAATTGATAACTGCTGTGAGCTAAGAGAAACAATAAAATTAAAACCTTGTCATCTTTTTAAAACACTGGAAACAGAATTTACTGCAGAATATAATTTGATTCAACCAGAAGATATGCCCACATTATTTCATTCTTATTTAGGTAGGAGACAAGCAACCTTTAATTCGATATCATTAAGTGATAAAATATAGACAAGATAGACATTTTTCCATTGATATTGTCGCCAACCTTCATTGAAGATGGTGTGGCATTGGGCTTCCACCTCTCTATCCCAACTGCGATTCAGATCAATATTTTCTTAAAAAAGACACCCCTACCTATTAGTTATCACTTTAATACAAACTGTTACGTGGTTACAATTGGGTAGGATCATCATCATCATCATCATCATCATCATCCAGCCTTCTGCATCCAAAGTTCAACATAGGCCTCCCCTAATTTCTTCCAGTTTTGTCGATCTTGGGCTTCCTGTAACCGATTCCCAGCAATAATTTTGACGTCGTCTGTCCATCGTGTAGGTGGTCTACCTCTACTTCTTCTGTCTGCACTTGGTCTCCACACTGTAATTTTTTGAGTCCACCTCCCGTCCTTCATTCTGGCTACATGGCCCCTTTCCATTCCACTTTAGCCATGCTATCGCTCTATGACATCTGTGACGCCTGTCCTTTTTCTGATTTCTTCGTTTCTGACCCTGCCTCTGAGAGTCAGTCCAAGTAGTGACCGTTCCATTATTCTTTGGGCCACTCGAAGTTTGATTGCTGTGGCCTGGGTTAATGATAATGCTTAGGCGCCGTAAGTCATGAATGGAGGCACACATTGATCGAAAGTCTTCTTTTTCAAATAATTTGGCAAGTTGGTCTTAAATATGTCTGATAGAGCTCCATATGCGGCCCATGCTAAGGTGATCCTTCTTTGTAATTCGGCAGTTTGATTGTCCCTGCAAATTTGGATTTCATGCCCCAAGTATTTATATTTATGGACCAATGCTATTTCGTTGAAGTCGACTTTTGGATTTTCGCTTGGTAGGTACCAGGTTTGTCATGTATTGTGTCTTTCCAAAATTTATGTTTAAACCAACTTTCTTACAGGCGGCGTCTAACTCAGTAAGCATAGTTCTAATCTCTTCTAAGTTGTCTGTTATAAGAACTATGTCGTCTGCGAATCGTAGGTGGGAGAGCCTTTCGACGTCGACATTTATTCCTTTGGAGTCCCACTCCAAGTGTTTAAAAGCATGTTTAAGTACTGCCGTAAAGAGTTTGGGAGATAACGTGTCTCCCTGTCTAATTCCTCTTTTGATTTTTATAGATTTGGTATCTTTGTGTAATCGGACGGTCATGGTTGCATTATTGTATATGTTCGCTATCAGTTTGGAGTACCGATAATCTACAAGACTTTTCTCCACTCTCATTGTGCTGTTAATTTATATCGTATTAAATGCTTTGCGAAAGTCTACGAAAGCCAGGACCAATGGTTGATTGTATTCGATAGATTTTTCTATAATTCCTTTTATGCAGTGTAGGTGGTCGTTAGTGCCAAAGTTTTTCCTAAAACCTGCCTGTTCTCTAGGTTGGTAAAAATATAATTTTTTTCCAGTCTATTTGTTATTATTCTTGTGAATAACTTGTAGAGGTGGTCTAGTAGGCTAGTATTGGATAGGATATTTTACAGAAAATTGACACAGAAAAAGTGTAAAAGTTATTTTTTATTATACTGTTTAGTTTGAAAACTGTATGTCTTTGCAATATTGTTCTCGAAAAACCAGTTAAGTTGCAATTATTTCAACTCTGAAATGTCTCTGTTTGCTTTATATCTAAAATTTAAATTTAGAAATATTCTTTTAACAAAAGTACCTAGGTACATAAAACGTGTTTCCTTGTACTGCCTGCATGGAATCTAAGTCTAAAATATCGTAACAGTCCTTCCTATCTCTTTTGGCTGCCAAAATATCCTTGCTATTTAGGTTACCTACATAACTTATACCAAATTTCTCAGAGTTTACCGATACGATAGACAGTAGAGACCGCTAATTGCTTATATCTCGTGTGCTTACAATCAGTGTCTTATTTCATTAAATTTGCTGTTCTATTCAAATTCAAATGCATATCTGATCCAAAAAGAGCTTCATTCATTCTTCTTGGTCTGCATCGTAGAGAATTACCATCGTAATTACCAAGGCTAGATTGCCTTGATTATAGCATAAATAAGATATCGTTCACATTTTTATAGAACTATTTAAGTACAGTAGAACGTCGATAATCCGGACGTCAAAAATCCGGACCGTCAATAATCCGGATTTGTATCTAGCAAAAATATCTGACTCTTTTAAAACGAACTAAGAACTTAGCTGCGAAAAAACGAACCTCTACCGCAATTCAAAAACCTTTTTTGCACGATTGATCATTTTTGACTGTTTACCGTGACAGATTTTACGTCAGTAGGTGACATTTACTAGCAACTCGACGGTAAGTAATCCAACTCGACGGTAAGTACTCCAACTCGACGGTAAGTAATTCACTTACCGTCGAGTTAAAAAATCTCTTAATTATAATTTATTTTTTGAAAGAATAAAGAAAACTAACGAGTTATTTATTAATATTGAAACTTATGGTACAATCTGTTAAATTATTTAATGGAATCCCACTTGTTTGGGCTGTGGTTTCACTTCTAACAGAAACTCCTGCAGAATCGCATACATTAGTAGTATCCAACATTTTTTCTCTTCAAATACGCGATCAAAGTTGAAAACTTGGAAATATCAATGCCATCATAAAGAAAAACGGTGGATTTAATCATTGAATATTCTGCCCAGAGGCTTCCAGGAGCTTTCAACTGCATATGTCTTTAAACGAAATATGCCAATAGAGTCTTCTTCGATTCTTAAATTCTTGCCTTCGCACCATTTTTTAAAACTTTGGTAGGTATTTTGATAACGGATTTTTGGATTTTTCGGGAATAATTGCGGAACACCCTTCTTCCCAAGCCCGTTCAATTTCTTCAAATTCACTTTCGCTCATATTTTAATTTATAATAATCAAAATTGTACTTAAAATTATTAACAACTAAATAAAAACTCAATTCTCCATTGTTGTTATGCACCCTAGTTACTACCTAACAACCAAAATATCTATCTTGATCAAATGAATGAAACTAGTCAATATGACGAAAATGTTTAATTGTATAATTTATAATGGTATCAATCGTGCAAAAAACGTTATAAGCATGTCGAACGTTAAGGGTAACCGATCTCAGACAATAATTGGAGTCGTCGCGCCGCTCCTCCTCCAAACAATTGTCTTCAATCGGTATAAAACCCTTACCGTTCTCCATACTTAATATACTATTACACATTTTTTAAAAGATCAAATAGTGTCTAATGTTTATACTGTACTTACACATGTTGCTATACATAAATTACAATAACGTGTTTGAACATAAAAAAATGTTTTGATTAATTTCACCTCTAGACACTTTACTGTATAAGAGAAAATATAAAATTTTATAATGTTCGTTGTATATAAATGTGTATACTGGCATTTTTTAAGGCAGTTTCGATAATCGGGACAATTTGATAATCCGGATGGGGTCCGGTCCCAATTAATCCGGATTTTTGACGTTCTACTGTAACTATATTATATCACGCAAAAAGGTGGATTTAAAATATTGCTTAGAAGCTCTTTTTGAATTTGTGGATTATCTTCATATTGCAATCTTACTACCAGTTCCAAGCGGCCACCATAATTTCCCATGCGTCGTAATATTTGGTTATTATAATAATATATAGTTTTATATTAACAGAAATATGTATCACTGATCGGAATTTGTTACTGTTTTTTTAGATGAAAAAAATAAAGACCATCATATATGTCCAGCTTGTGCTAAACGGGAAACCTCCACGATAGTAAAACGGAAAGAGTAAGATGCTTCTTAACAATAATTGTACAATAATGATAGCCTATTTATCTTTTTGTCCTAGGAAACAGAAACAACGACAGTTTCAAAAATATACTGTAACATTAGTTAAAAGCTATACGGATAGTTACAAAGTTATACCAAACTATGTTGTATTTAATAACTACACAGTAGGAGAAATCTATCAGGTAAATAGTTTAAAATTTAAAAGTTATAAAGTATCGAAGGATTTCTTCTTATGGTGCCGTGCACCTAGTGATGTGAGTCGAGAATATTTCCAAGCGAATATTCGCGAACATTGGAAAGTTTCCGAGAATATTCGCCTATAAAAAATGGAAATATTCTCCTGACCGCGAATATTCCCGGAAACTTTCAATGGAAAATTCTCGAGAATATTTCCGAGAATTTTCAAGAATGTTAACGAGAACTTTCCATAATATTTCCGAGAACTTTTGAGAATATTTCCAAGAGCCTTTTGGACATAAGAGTCAGTGACGTAATTTGAATTTACATGGAAGTAGCGCTATTTAATTCACATGGCCGGCGAACCTATACCACTGCCAAGTGGAACATTGTTTTGATCATTACCTTCATTATTTTTATACTAAAAATGCCTAAACCATACTAAAATCACAATAAAGATGCACTAGAAATAAACAAACTAAGACACGTTGAATGTTAAGAGGAGTACTCCCGAATTATGATTTACAATGTATAAACTTTGCAAATCATGATTTGGGATTTACAATGTACATAAATATTGTAAATCATGATTTACCAAATCATCAATTTCCCAACAATCTTCCAAATGATCAAAGTCCTCCTCGAACATTCAATGTGTCTTTGTTTGTTTATTTCTAGTGAATTTTTATTGTGATTGTAGTAAAGGTATAATGCATGGGAATATTTCAAAAGAAAAATAATAAATAAAAAGAAAAAATTCAAAACTACAATAAACTTAGTTCCTTAAAACTTGTTGTAAAAACTAGATGGGGTTCAATCCTTAATTGTATAAATAACATTATTGCGTCTAAAAGTGCTTTACCGATACTTATGGTCATAGAGGGAGAAAATTTAAAAATTTCAGGGAATTTTAAACAGAACTGTGTGAATGATGAAATATTTTGGATAAAGTTGCAAAAAGTAGCAGTTGTTCTAACACCAATTGTGAAATGGATTAGGTACTTTATTGGAAGGCAATATGTTTACAATATCCCAGGTTGACGAGGTATTTAAGGATACAGACAATATTTTTACCTAGAATATTCCATTACTTCCAATCAGTAAGTCTGAGGAAAAGGAATGCTTATCTAAATTAGAAAAAAAATGGAAGTGAAGCCTGTACACTATGCTGCAAACTTACTTGATTCTTCTTTAACAGGACAACGCATCACTGGTGAAGAGCATATTAGCTATGCAGTGTATAGCTGCATTTTAATATATTTTTTAATAAAATAACTTTTTTATTTTTAAATTATAATGACTAATAACAAATATTCAGAGTATTTTTTAAATTAAGTTAAATAAATTTTTAGTATTTTTGGACATTTAATTTTTAAGAGATTTTTTCTGTAGTAATACCACAACAATAAGTAAAGCTAACTACTGGTTTGTATAATTTATTATAATAATTTTAATAAAAATGCCATATTTCCATAAGTTTCCGAAAATTTCCAATATTCCCGGAAAGTTTCCGGAAACTTTCCGGGGTTTGAATCATGCCGGAAATTTTACATCACTACGTGCACCTATAGTGCCTTGGTGAATTAGACGTCGATCTTTTGCGGCATGCAAAAGCTCGCCAGTGTTATTTATGCCTGTCCAGTTCTTTATATTTAATAGCCACGACATTTGTTTGCGACCTACTCCCCTCAATCTTTACTTGGATGATTAGTTAAAGGATTGCGATTTTTTCCCTCTCAGGATATTGTCGATATATCGAAGGACTAAGACCTAGATATTAACGGCTTTATAAATTTTAAGGTTCCTTTTCGGTGTTGAGACATTAATCCTTTTAAAGTGGAATGCTGAAGATTTGAAGATAACGAAGAGCTGAATAGGTAATATTAAAATTAACACAAAAGACAATGAAAAAATAATCGACAAAAGATCAAAAATGTCTTATTACTGTTAAGAAGACTGGAACAGGATATCAGCGAGACAAAATTTAGCTTTAGGGATGCCCTTAAAACAAGAGAAGATTTATTTTCCATGTGTTAGTCCAAAGGTACATGGATATAGATCAACCATTCTGCTTCAATTTTTTTTGGCTCATAGTCATCAACCCGTACGCGTCCACTGCTGGACATAGGTCTCCCTCAGCTCTTTCCATCTGTCTCTGTTTTGTGCAGCTTGCATCCAATTACCGATAACATGCTTCAGATCATCGGCCCACCTGGTTGGTGGGCGTCCTCTGTTCCGTAGTGCTTCTTCTCGTGGCCTACACTCGGCAATACGTTTTGCCCATCGGTTGTCTGACAATCTGGCGACGTGTGCTGGCCAATTCTACTTTAGCGACGCGATTTTTTCAACAGCGTCTGTTGTATTTATTCTACGGCGTATTTCTTCGTTTGGCATTCGGTCTCTCAGGGAGACACCCAACATCTGGCGCTCCATAGCCCTCTGAGTTACGCGAATCTTGTTCACTACCTTTTTTGTTAGTGTTAATGTTTCGGCTCCATAAGTGAGTACCGGCAACACACACTGGTCAAAGATTTTCCTTATGAGGCATATGGGCAAGTCCGATTTAAATACATAGTTCAGTTTACAAACGCTGCCCAGGCTAATCCTATGCGACGTGGGAGCTCGCCCGTCTGGTTATCTCTTCCCAATCGAATTTCATGTCCCAAGTACTTATATGTAAGATTCAGTGTGCTCAATATCCATTCCATCAACAGCAATATTACGATTTAGCATCAGATTAGTCATTATTTGTTGATTTGTTGATGTCTTTAGTCCGACCTCTAAGGAAGCGTGATATAATTTGTTCAACATTATTATTGCATCATCGGTACCATATGTATAAATATCTTGGAGTAAAGCAAGCGCGGAGAATTGACCATAAACAAATGAAAACAGAGATAACTACTGAGTTTATACGAAGGGTAAAACAGCTGCTTCGCTCACACCTTATTATTTATTATTTATTAAGCTCAACAGGCCGTGAAGGCCTAGGGCTGAAAGATTTAATTTTTCCTTACAATTACTATTACATATTTATATATAATGCTATATCCTATACTACTATAATATATACAATATTACATTTGTTTGTATAAAACACTTAATACTACACTTAACATTATAGTCTTTCCATACATTTCTTCACCACTTCCTTCCATTGTTTCCTGTCCAAAGCTTTTTCTTTCCAGTTTACAATATTACTTTGTTTTAAGTCTTCATATACGCTGTCCTTCCATCTCCTTCTTGGTCTTCCTATTCTTCTTTTTTGTATTGGCTTACGTAATAGAACCATTTTTGGCATTCTCGCCTTTCCCATTCTTTCTATGTGTCCTAAGTATCGGATTCTCTGTGCTTTGATTGCCGTCGTTATTTTTGGTTCATTATATAGTTCTTCAAGTTCCTTATTATTTCTTCTTCTCCATTGACCGTCTATTTTCACGCCTCCATATATTGCTCGTTGTATTTTCCTCTCCCATCTTTCTAAAAGGTCTATTTCTGATTTTTTAAGCACCCATGTTTCACATGCATATGTAGCTGTAGGTCTGATAACTGTTTTGTAGATTCTTATTTTTGTTTTTCTTGACACATCTTTGGATTTCATTAATGGACGCAATGCTCCATACTTTTTGTTTGCTTTTGCTATTCTTGCTTTTATTTCCCCTTCCCCATGTCCCTTTTCATCTACTTTTACACCCAGGTATGTAAATTCTGAAACTCTTTTAAATGCGCATACATTTTCTCCTTCTATCTCCAATGTGAAATTGTCTTCATTTTCTTTATCTGTTTCTCCCATTATCATGTATTTTGTCTTTTCCTTATTTATGAGAAGACCAAAAGGTTTGGCTTGTTTTATTATATTGCTCATTAATTTTGTTAGCTCTTTCTTACTTGTCGATAATAATGTTAGATCATCTGCGAATGCAATACATTGGTGGCCATTTTTAAAAATCGTTTCCTGTGTGCTTATTTTACTTTTCCTGATTATTCCTTCCAGTATTACATTAAAAAGAGTCGTTGATAGTGGGTCTCCTTGTCTTAATCCTTCCTTTGTTTCAAAATTATTTGATTTATGTCCCTTCCATGCTATTTCGTTTGTGGAGTTATCCATAGTCATCTTTACCATCCTGACGATTTTACTTGGTATGCCCATTTCTTTCATTAGTGCGTACATCTGTTGCCGCTTTACCGTATCATAGGCCTGTTTAAAGTCGACGAACAGGACGTATACTGCTATTTTATGTTCGTAGCACGTAGTTTGGATTTCTTTTAACGCAAATATTTGGTCTGTCGTCGACCTATTACTTCTGAATCCTGCCTGATATTCGCCCAATATCTTTTCCGTGTATTGATTCAGCTTTTTCTTAAGATGTTTGTCAATATTTTGTACACGACTTCTAGCAACGCGATACCTCTATAATTTTCACATCTCATTTTATCACCTTTTTTATGTATGGGGCATATCCTTGCCCTGGTCCATTCTCCTGGCATTCTTTCTGTTTCCCATATACTTTTTATCAGGCTATGTATCTCCTTGTGTAGTCTTTTTCCTCCTGCCTTTATCATTTCCGCCGATATTTCCGTTATTCCTGGGCTTTTATTGTTTTTTAGCCCTCTTATTTCATTTTCTATTTCTTCCCTCGTAGGTGTTTCTATTACTATATGGTCATCTTCAATTTCCTGGATTGTTCCCCTTTCTTCTTCGTTTTTGTTTAAAAGTTGTGTAAAATAAGTTTGCCAATTTCTCATTATTTCCCCGGGTTCATTTATTAATATTCCTTCCTCATTTTTCATATATGGGTTATGTTTCTGATATCCCCTTTCCATTTTTCTTGTTTCCTGGTAAAAGGATCTTATTTCCTTTTTTTGGAATTTTTCCTCTATCACTTTGAGTTTTTCTTCGTTGTATTTTCTTTTTTTATTTCTGCATGTTCTCTTCATAATTCTCTTCAATTCTCTATATTCTTGTGTGCTAATGTCACTATTATTTCTTAAGTTTTTTATTCTTATTTTTCTAATTTCTTCTGCTATTTTTTGACATTCCTCATCATACCATTCTTTTGCTTTTTGTTTTCTATTACCTTTAATTAATATTTCTTTACTGGTGTTTAAAACTGCTTCTTTTATGCTTTCCCACTTTTCTTCCGGGTCTAGTGTTTCTGTTTCTTCGTTTAGTCTGCTGGTTATTTGTTGTTCGTACTTCTTCTGTGTCATATTATCTTTTAGTATTGCTGTGTTTATTGTTTTTTGATTTCTTTGTCCCTTTGATTGTCTTTCTTTATATTAGCATTTATTCTATAGGCTGCTCTTACCAAAAAGTGATCTGAGTCACATTCCGCTCCTCTCATACTTTTTATATTTATTATATTATGGGCGTGCTTCTTCTCTATTAATATGTGGTCTATTTGATTTATTGTCCTTTTGTCAGGGGAAATCCACGTTCCTTTATGTATATCTTTTCTGCGTTGGTATGTGCTTTTTATTACCATTTGTCTTTCTGTGGCAAAACCTATAATTCGTTGACCATTATCATTTGATACATCGTGTTAACTGTATTTTCCTGTTATATTTTCATATATATCCTCTTTTCCCACTTTAGCATTGCAGTCTCCCATTACTATTTTGATATCAAATGCTGGTAATCTGTCATATTCTCTCTCTAGTTGCTCATAGTATGCATCTTTGCCTTCTTCGGTGGCGCCTTCTATTGGTGCATGTACATTTATTATGCTTATGTTTCGTTGATTCCCTTTTAACCTGATTGTGCACATTCTATCTGATATCGGCTTGAAATTCATCACTCTGGTTTTCCATCTTTTCTGTATGATAAAGCCTGTTCCTAGCAATCTGTTATTCCCCCCACTTTTAAAAAATACTATATCATCTATTTCTACTATTTCTGTGTCTAATTGTTTTGTTTCTTGTAAAGCTAATATATCTATTTCATATCTTTTTGTTTCTCTAATTAATTCTTTAAGTTTTCCCGTTTCATAAGTGCCTCTTACGTTCCATGTTCCCAAATTAGTTTTCATTTTCTTGTTTTTAATCCCAATCGTCTCCTTGTCCATTGCCGTTGTTGCTACCGTTTCATTTACGTCGTTTAGTTTTTTTGGTTTCTGTTTTGGTTTTCTATTTTTAAGAGTTGTTGCTGATGTTTATTCCATGTCCATACCTCCTCATTTATTTTTATTTTTTGAAATCCTACCTTGACGTTTTTTCCTTCCAATTTAGCCTCTTTTGCCTTCGTTCTGATTTTACCCTGTATCATCCGTTCATTTTTGTCCATGTCGTCATTAATATATATTTCTTTTCCCTTTATGTCTCTCAATTTGCCTTTATTTTTCATAATTTCTTCTTTGTCCGTTGCATTTTCGAGCTCAATCAAGCAGGATTTACTTCCAATTTTTCTTGCGCTTTTTATTTTTGTCTCAACTTTTAGTGCATTGCATAAAAAATCTTGGACGTTATCTTTTGTTATGTTTTGATCGTAGGTATCCATATCTACTCCCTGCAGTATTATATTATTTCGTCTTTTGTCCTTTTCCATTCTGTCTATTTTATTTTCCAATTCATCCACTTTTTGTTGGGTTTCTCTGTTTTCCTGTTTCAGCTTTTCATTTTCTTGTCTGAGTTCCTTCATTTCCGCTCTGTACTCTTTTTGTTCTTCTCTTAGTTCCCTTATTTCCATTGTGATAATATTTAGGCTCTCCAATATTTTTTCTAGTTGCCTATCATTCCCAGGCGACCGATGTACTTTTTTACTTCTGCTATCGTCTGCCTCATCTTCCGATTCATCTCCTCTTTTTCTTGTCTTTTCGTCCACACTATACTCGTTCTCAGCCATTTTGTACGTAGCGTTAACTGGGCACACCCGTTTCAACCACGCGGAGGTATGCCCAATTATCCACGCACCAAAATTGCTTTTGTTTTTCGGCAGGTGTTTCTATTTTTTTTAAATCCGGCAACACCGCTTGAAATTTGACCAGCGTTCGCCAGTGTTTATAAGCTTATCTGTTAGCTGTTAACCTCACTTTTATTTGTCCGTTTAGTATTTTATACTATTTTTTACCGTTTTTACTTATATTATTCTTGCATTAGGTAGGGCACAGTTTATACCTTACCTTTTTCACTCACTCAGCATTCAATGTTCGCTGCACCACGCGAAAATCGGGTAAAATGCAGGCGAAAATTAAAACACTTTGTTTTCTATCTAATGCCACGTTGCCATCCTATTCGCTCACACCTTAATAGTAGAAATTTGTTTAAGGCACTAAACACCTACGCATGTTCCGCGCTTAGCTATTCATTTGGCATTGTTAAGTGGACAAAAACGGACATAGAAAATCTTCAGCGAAAAGTAAGAACGCACCTCACAAAGGCACAAAAACACCATCCAAAAAGTGCAGTAGAAAGAACGACATTACCACGGAATTTAGGAGGAAGAGGACTTATGAATATAAGTGAGCAATTAGACAAACAAATTGCTAATTTAAGATCTTATTTTCAGATACAGGCTGAAACATCTACTCTACATCGCGCTATCTGCGCAGTAGATGACACAACACCGATAAAACTGAGGGAAGCAGAACTGCGCATAAACCACCTTACTAAGCACGAAAAAGTGCGCGCCTGGATGGGTAAACCTCTGCACGGGCGACATGCCAATGAGGTCAGCCAAGATTATGTCGACAATATAGCGTCGAACTACTGGTTGACATCAGGAAAGATGTTCCCTGAAACGGAGGGTTCATTACTGGCCATTCAGGATCAGGTTATACCAACCAGAAATTACCTGAAATATATCATCAAAGACCCTCATGTTCAAAACGACAGATGCCGATATGGATGTCAAGCCCAAGAAACCATCCAACATCTTACAGGGGGCTGCCAGGCATTTGCTGCAACTGAGTACAAGGAACGGCATGACGCAGTGGGAAAAATCCTTCATCAGGAGATAGCTACCAAGCTGGGACTTCTCCAAACCGACCATCTCCCGTATTATCAATACGTCCCTGAGAGTATGTTTGAGGATGGCAACTACAAGCTATACTGGGACCGCACTGTGCTCACAGACCAAACAGTGGCACATAATAGACCAGATCTCGTACTAGTTAATAAATTAACAAAACAAACAACACTAATTGATGTGGCGATACCTAACAACAATAATCTCCGTAGTAAATTTACTGAAAAGATCGCCAAGTACAGAGATCTGGAAATTCAAATACGGAGACAATGGAGAATGCAAAGTACCCAGACGATACCGATTATCATGTCTACTACTGGACTCATTGCGAAGACCCTCCTCGAAAGCATAAAAAAGCTGGGTCTGAATGAACATCTTTATTAGACCATGCAAAAAGCTGTACTACTCGCGACGGCCAGAAGTGTACGAAAATTTTTGGGAGATACACCTGCATTCCAAGTCACCTAGGGCTCGATAACACGGAAAGAGTCCCACCAGAGCTCAATCCTTTTGATACCGTAGGTATCTGGGATGAGTCAATTTTCCCCTTAGAGGGAGTGTGAGCCGTATGGCTAAATCTGGATAATAATGTTTATTTACTTCTCATTATGCTCTCATATAATAACAATGCTATAATATAATAGTAAAGGAAGGGGTCTAACCCCGAATACAAAAAACTAACTAAAAATTTATGGGGATCACTAAATTCCAACACCGACAAGAAGGACTAATGATCCACAGAAACCAAATAAAACAAGTCCAAGTATACTATACTATAGAAAATGTAATCAAGAATTGAACAAGCGATAACCAAAATGAACAATATATTGTGTAATAGTTTGTCGATCGGATTAAAAGTGCTCTCTGTGCTATGGAGTGGATGTACGCACGCTGAAGTAACAGATCACCGATAGATTGGAGGCATTTTAAATGTGAACACACAGAAGAATGCTTAAAATAAGCTGGGTAGGCAGAGTAATCTTCGAAATAATGAGAGAACAAAAATAAGCGCAAAATGGTATCAAAATTAGAAAGTTGCAATATTTGGGATATTTCATGAGAAGTGACCGGTACGAATGGCTGCACGTGGTCATGCATGAAAAAATAAAAGGATGGAGAAACCACGGTATTAGACGCATATTCTGGCTAAACAATTTAGGGATATGGTTTAACTCAGTTTTAAGGAACTGTTAGACAGGCGGCAAGTTGACATGCAGCTTCGTGAGGTGACGCAGTGTGAGTCACGATGACTATCTGTGAAACACAGAAATGATACTAACACCGCAAGTTCCCGCGTAGAATGACGTGACGAAGTTTTCACAGTCCGTGACGCTGCGATGCGCAGTTCTCATTCCGCAGGGCGTCATCTAAGAACAGTAGGCGCAAACTGCATTTGAATTTGCAGGGATCCCCCATGACTTACTTGCATCACCTTACCAAGCAGCAAGCAGCGTGTCAACTTGCGACAGGCTTTAAGAGCAGCAGACTCGAATATTCGAATCACTGTAATGGTCGCCAACCTTCTTAGAGGAGACAGCATTTAAAGAAAAAACTAAGGATTTGTTATTAAGTTCTTTAATATGTTACTTTTCTAAATCATATTTTTATAATCGCCATTTTGATTGGGTAATAGGAAATCTACAACTATCAAATTTACATACATTTCCGAAGTTTCTTTTTTGTGTTTCTTGAAAGTATTTTCCGGATAAAAAATATGTAGTTTCTTTTTTTTTTAAGGAAAATAAGTTAAATATACCTTATATTATCTTACCACTAATTTGTATTCTTCTCGATACGTATGTTTTCTGTTGCAAAATTTCAGCATTATAACACTTTGTTGAAAATCAATCACCTAGTGAGAAAACTACAGTATACTAGAGTACATATTAATTATTATGTTTTTACTTATTACTTGTATCTTATGTACCTAGTTTATTTCAATAACTATACCAGAATTTTAAATATCACAAATTATTTTTAGGAAAACATCAAGATAATCAACACAAGCCGTACTATTCAAGCTATTGGTCTGGAAAATTTTCCTAAATGTCCCTACTTTTCGATAATATTTAAGAAAAACGAAAAAATAGCCCCAGGAATGAGTGTTACCGCTACTATCACCTTCAAGCCTAAAAAATATAAAACCGTTACAGACACAATCCGTTTTAAAAATAATACAGGTAATAACGGATAACTTTAATAATAATTTAAAAAAGATGCAAAATATACATAAATCGTACTCTTTATACAAGCCATTTTTCTACAAGTTTTTTGAAAGGAAAAATATTTAGAAAGCGGTGTCCAGGAAGAAGAAGAACATCCTGGTTAAAGAACTTTAGAACCTGGTTCAACACAACATATGTGGAGCCTTTCCACACTACTGGAGATAAGATAAATATTGCCATGATGATGCCAAAATTCATCACGGATAAGCACATCAAGAAGAAGATATTTATTGTGTAAAATATTCCACATAATGTTCATTCTTCTTATAGTCCCATATACATATTTCCAGTACGGTGGTCTCGGCTATTTTTTTTGCTTCTAGCATGAGCTTTGATATGAAAAAACATTCTAAAGAGATGGTCCTTGGTCTCCTTGGTCCTTTGTTCATTGTCTCTATTAGAGTTTATATGTTTTAATTTAAGAAAGAACTAGAGATTAGACTTTAAATAAAAACTGCTTTCTTTATTCAACAACATCTTCATTCATGTATATTTTATCAAAAACAACCTAATTAAATTTTTTATATAATATATGTCATTTCTGTTTCTATCAAATAAGAATCTAAAGTTTATATGAACAACATTACAAAACATATTCCAATACTCACACCTTTTGTTAAGTTGTTCAGTCCATAAACAAACATTAAAAAATATAACAAATGTCCACTTTATTGCTCTCTGATTGTCTATCTCTTGCTTGTCCAGTGTCCAAAAAGTAGACAGTGGTGGAACGACGAGTATCACCTGTATAATCTGCGTCACTATATCCATACATGTTAACTTCATCGTACTTGTCATAATAAATGCCAGAATTTATTGTGCCTTTTAAGTATCTGATGATTCTTTTGACGGCATTCCACTGTGCTGCATTGTATTGTTTGTATAGCGGCTGACTACTCCCACCGCATGTGCAATGTCAGGGGTTGACACTATGGCTAAAAATATTAATGAACCTGTTAAGCCAGCACTTACATCTTCTGGTGTACTTACAGGATTTGCATTTTGTTGACCAAATCTATCTATTATCTGTTTTGTATAACTTGCTTGACTTAACATTGTACCAGCCTCTAAGTTTCTTGTAATTTCTAGTCTGACAAAATAGTTCCCAACCGTCACGGTCACTTCAAAAGAGTCTTTTAACACGCACAAAACTGTCTCTATTGCTAACTTTTTCTCAGAAGATAACAAACCGTCATCAACTTAAATGAGTAAGATCAATTTAATATTGTCTACATATCCAATATAAATACACTGATCAGTGATCAGCTGATAATTTTTGAAAACCATAGTTAGCCAAGAACAAGTGGAATTTTAGATTCCAACAGAGTGGTGATTGTTTTAAATTATACAACGACGTATCTAACTTGCACACTAGTCCGCGTTCACACTTTAGCCCCTGAGATGGTGACATAAAAATGTCTTCGTCAAAATGTCCATATAAAAATGCAGTTTTTATATCGAACGGCATGTCTAGCTTCTTAACCATAGTCCATGTTTCATTTTTGAGTAGTGCATCAAACTCCTCGTTCATGGCAATTTTCCATTTTTCTTTGTCACTACTTGCCACTGCTTCTTCATATCTCTGTGGTATATCAATTTTAGTAAAATTTACCTCAAAATCATTTAATCTGGTTGGTAAACGTCTATTTCGTTGTGGTCTCAAGTTGATATTGTCATCATGTTGTAAAACTTCTGTTTCATTATTAACGTTTATTTGTTCTTCTTCTTGTCTCTTTTCAAGTTCATTTTCTTGTATTTCACTTTTCTTCTTTGATATGTTATCTATGTGTATGCCAAATTTTATGTCAATCCAAGCGGTTCTTTAAAATTTGGAGCAAGAACCGTGATTCGATGTACTATTAGTTGCTAAGGGCAACCGACACAATAAATCACAGTCGTAAAGAAAAATAAATCGCCACTCGAATCTAAAAATCATTTTTAATAATTAAATGTAATTTTCTTTAAAATAATTTTTATTTTAAGATAATGTAAGTCTTTTTTTAGTCAATGATTGAGAAATAATTTCTTAATTGTTATAAATAAAGTCACTACGATTTAAGAAAACAAAAACAATAATTATCTCTGTTTCAGTTGGTCGTAGAACATTTTTATTTTGTTTTGAATTTTTGTTTTGTCTTCAGCAACAGTAATATGTAAGTTAGAAACTCATAGAATATACAGGGCACGCTTCAGGTCTAAATGTTTATAACAAAATATTCCCCCTTATTTTCAAACCTGAAATAAGAGGTTGAACAATGTTTTATGCATTTATTTATGTCAGGCTATGAAAATATAAGTCTTTAGAAGGAAAGTGGATCTAGGAATGACTCTCTACGATTTTTTTTCAAAAAGTTATAGCCTTCAACATTTGACTTCTCGAGATAAACAATTTGTAATATCTATATTTTTTTTATATTTGGAATTGGAACGTCTTCATTTTAAAGGCATAAATAATAAAAGAAAGTTATTTTTACAATAAATAATGCAATTGCAAAAACGGCCATTTTGGACTTATCGCAGGCTGTTTGGCAATAACTAATTAACGAAAATAAATTTGTCGTAGCTCAAATTGTAGGTTTTTTCATTTACTATAACTTTCTATTTAAAAGTTTTTCTCTAAAATGAATATTCTAAGCTGCAAAATGAAAAATCTTTAAAAATTGCAAATTTAATAAATCAAAAACGTCATAAATAAAAAACCTCCTAAAATTTTTGGTTACATTTTAGTAGAAGTTATTCCTGGCATCGTCCTTTACAACACCTGATAGGTTTCAAAAATTCCTGAATTATATCTTGAATTCACCCACAGCTTGGACTATCCAGAAACAATCAGTATTTCAACAAACAGTTTTAGACTGATTTTTTTTAATTCAGATAAATGTCAGTTATGATCGTTTGCGTACTTGTTTGGATAGTCAACATTTTTTCCAGACATCGTCGCTGAAATGAAAAGACAAATATTCATCAGGTGATTTTCTTGATAGAAAATGAAATTTTCATTTTCTACATAGTTTCTCAAGCCTAATACATTCTTCCTCTGATGGTGAATTATCTTAGGTTGTCCGACTCGAATTGAATAAACGAAATCTCATGATGGATATAATCATGATTTTTTTAATTGTATGCCCAATACCTATTAATGATTTCATAACTGATAACATTGTAAATAAGTTTTGCTACTAAACACTCAATATTAGTTTATAGTTCAGAGAAATAAGGGAAAAAATATCCTGTTCGTGACACAACCCCCTCCAGGCCGAAACCAAATTTTTTGAGTAGTATGGACATCTATATTAATGATCTATTTGTTTCCTGCAGCCGATTTTGATGATATACACAGTTATAAACAAATGAAGATCAAACAACGGTAAATTTTCGCTTTTTTCGTCTATAACCAAAAAGGTTAAGTATTTTAAACAAATTTGAGAACGAAAAACTCATAAATCGTATAAAAAACTTCTATATGGCGTTCGCTGAATACTTCTATCCTTATTGGTTGCTTAGAAAATTGCAAAATAAATCATAAATTTTGAGTTTCTATAAATATTCATAACTTATGTAAAAATTAACTTAGAACGTTCTTATTACACGGAATGCTGAGACTTTTGGTACTTAAATCATATCCTAAATTTCAAAGCAATTGGTCAAATAGTTTAAAAGGTATTTAATTTGTTTAGCTCAAATTAATTTTATTTGCAACGCTATAAGTCAGAAAACGATGAAGTTACACTAATACTTTGCAGTGCCGGATTTAGGATATTTGCGGCCCTAGGCCAAATTACCCCGAGCGGCCCCAGATAACTTCACGATTATGTAATTAAAGCATAAAGACTTAATAATAATAATAATATTTAAAACGTTTATTTTAATTTTACTTTTTTAAATTCGTAATACAAAGTATAACATAAATGAATAGAAATGCCTCTAATGTTCTATTTGAATACGGACATAAATGGGTTGAAATTTATTTACTAATTAAATAATCTTGGTTTGAAAATTTGGCTAAAACCCCAAAACAGCTCTAACAATTTCTATATTTATAGAAATTTCGAAAAAGAAAATTATAGAAAGAATTCTATATTTATAGAAGCCTTTGAGATGTTGGTTTTTTGAAGGATGCGAAAGATCTCTTGGACAGATTACGCTGATTACGTGACCAAAAACGAGGTGCTGAGAAGAATGGAGACTGAGAGAGAATTTTTAAATATTGTAAAAACAGAAAATCGAGTTATCTAGGAAATGATTTACATAGGAGAAAGATACAACTTCTTACGGCTCATAATGGAAGGGAAAGTGGAAGGAAGAAGTGGTTCAGGAAGAAGAAAATGCTCCTGGCTGAAGAACGTGAGAGACTGGACAGGCATGGACACACATTCGATACTAAGAACCGCTCAAGATAGAGAACAATTTTCTGTAGTTATAGCCAACTTTCAGTAATAGAGAAGGCACCTTAAGAAGAAGATAGAAAATATATAATTCAAAATGCTAGCAAACAGCAGTTATTTGTAAAATTATTAATATTACTAAAATGATTATATTATAAATAATTATTATTGTAGTTAATTGTTAAAATTAAATACCATTTGTTTCATTCGGAGGGAAAAGTAGAGATGACAACAAAAAACTAAAAAAAGCCGAGTTGAAAAGACATTATAAGTAAAAGAACAAGCAAAATAATATGAACTGTCTTTTCGTCAAGATATAAGAAATTTGACCTGACGCTGGTGGGATGTCCCTACCGATTTAGTATCATAATAAATAGTTGACGTTACTAATCCCTTAATTGTCTTTGCGACGGGTGGCAATAGTTTTGGAACAGCTACTAGGGCCGTACTTTATATTATTTACAGAACTGACTCGTTACCTATCAATGCAAATAAATTATTAAAATTAAAATTTCTAGACAATGTATTAAAAATTTTGTTTACTGTAGACGAATTCGTTTAGTCATCTGAAATTAACTTGCTTGGAATCAATTACAAACGATCACAAACAATTTTTATGTCCAATGCGCTCATTACGTGAATTTTATAGAGTTAGATTATAATGTGCTTTATATCGTTTTCGCTTTAAACAAAATGGACTTCCGATAATGCAGCTTTCTATCTTTAAATAAAAAAATTAAAGGATCATTAGAAAGAGCATTAGTTAAAGATAAGATATACCTCTAATTATTATTCTATTGGGACCGTGCAAGTTCGGCAAAGCGACCTCTATTTCTACGCTCTGTACTTTTATTCGCACTTTTAATTATATTGGCCAATTATATTAGTCCTGGTTTCTGGATAATTGTCAAGGCCATAGTCCAAAAAAATAATAAGAAGAAAAAATAAGATGCAGGTTATGTTATGCAAATGTAAACAATTGTATGTAGTAAATAAAATTAGTTATTAAAATGCAGTACTGCAAGCAAAATACAATTAATTAAATTTACCTTTATATAATAATTGCATATCATATCAATATTGTGGAGCAATATATAATTTTTTTGCTTCAATGACAGAAGGTATGAAATATACGTCAATTTGACAATTTCAATTGACAATATGAATTATTTAAGATAGTTGCAATATTTCTCCGCGACTCGCGCACGGTCGTTTCTCGTTTCCCTTCCAAGTACTTGCACACCGCGAATAGGTTTACACATAATTCTCGTGCTTATAGGTATTTAGGTAAAATTAAATATCATTTATTTATCCAGAAAACATACATTATGGAACATTATAAAAGGGGGGCAAACATATTTAAGTTTGACATTTGCACATTCAGGCAGTTATTTTCTTGCATTTAGACAGAAGGTTTGATCGCGAGTATTCAAGTAAAATGTCTGAAGTTGGTGAAGCTAGTGCTAAGTGTAAAACACGTGTACATTTATCTGATGATGCCAAAGAAATTATTAGGAATGTTTATCAAACTGTGAAAGAAGATAATCCAAATCCTGAAGACGGTAAATTCCTCATCAAGACAACATCTCGACTGACAAGGATGCCATATACAACAGTGTGGAAAATTGTTACGAATAGAATTCAACCTTGCAAAAAAGCGGAATGACTTTTCTACATATAAAGCAGTAAATGAAAAAGATTCTGAGGTAATTAGAAGAGCAATTTACAATTTCTATTCAAAGAACCTAGTTCCAATGCTTAGTATGATCTACGATCAACTTGTTAAAGACTATTCCATTACGTATTCGCCTTCAACTTTATCAAGATTTTTGAATCACATTGGTTTTCGATACAAGAAAATTAATAAGCGATCATCAATAATGGATTCTCCTCGTCTAATTAAATGGAGAAATGAATACTTGGATGCTATATCTAAATTTAGAGATGAAGGAAGACCGATATTTTATCTAGATGAAACATGGTTCGATACTCACGATACTGTGGTATTATAATATCACCCTGTACAAAAGATGTTTAAAACTCATATGCTATTCTTGAATTTTTATTGAATTTTGAATCTTTATTGAATTTATTTGAAAAATCTCTATCCGATTTCGATTTTTAGTACGGTTATTTTTGAATATTTTATGGAATATCGAATTTTTTCCAAAAATTTCTATCGAAGTTTGAGATATAAACTTATTTTGAATATTTTTATCTAACTTTTGCATAGGCTGTTTTTGAATTTTGAATTGAATTAGTATCGAATATGTATACTATTATTGAATTTTTATTAGCCATTTTGTTTTTATTATTGATATTTATTGATTCTATAGATACATTTTCATCGATTTTGTGTTAAATTTTGTATGAGATGAACCTGAATTAATATTTTTTTGAGTGATAAATGATATTTTTTTAATGAATAATGATTAGTGATGACATACGTTGATATAAGAGCTTTAAGACAAACATTGCTATAAGCAAGAGATATATTTTTAACGAACCGACCTGAAGAGTCGAGATAAAGAATCTGGAGGACTATATAGATAAGAAGAAGAACTAACAATATTATAAGCTAAATATTATGAGGCAACTAGAGACAATAAGAAACCCACTGCTCTTGTCAAATTAGGAAGGTACTAATGATTTATAGAAGCTTGAACGCTTATTAGAGACCCACTCTGTGTTTTGAAGGGTACCTATTTTATTCATGATTATTCGTGAATAAACAACGGCCTCAAAGCAAGGGATTGAGGTTGTGATATTTTTAGAAGAATTTGAACCGTATAAAATACCTATTTCGTGTTTTGAGTTAACTATACCACCTTAATGGTGCGTACAGATCAGGGCGAAAATTCGGGTTAATATTGGCGGAGAACTAAGACATCCGAGTGAAACCTCTTTTATTAAGGTAAAACGAAGGTATCGGAGCTAGTATATGAAGTGATGATTATGATGTTATATGAAATGATATATGAGATAAATGATATATGATTGTTATATGAAAGATGTATATGAAGATGAATTATGTACACTGTAGAAGTGTTATTATGTGGAGAAAATGAAGAAATATAGTTGTAGTACCAGACAAGAAGAAGAAGAGAAAAAAAGATAATTTTTTTATTAAAATATGTGGGAAAAATGAAAGAAGACACATAAAAATTGCAAGAAAAGAAGCAAAATTAAGAATAATATCAAATAAGTAGCTAATCATTGAATTTTGTCTAAGAATTAAAGTTGTAATTTTTTTTCTCTAAAGTAACGTAAATCATAAATAACTTATTTTTAAATGTATATAATGAATTCAGGTTAAATTTTCGCGGAAAATGGAAGTATTTGAATTAAGGATAGACAATATCTTACAATAGTGTTAGTAGATAGTAAGCAAATGGACACAAAAAGTGAAATTTTTAGACATACAGCAACAGAGATTAAATCTTTATTATAGCTACAAAAGAGTTATTAGAAGTTTAGAGAAATATTAGAAATGTTTAGAGAGATTACATTTTTATTATAGGTACATTATTTTAAAGTTAGTAAGACATATATAAATAAATCAAAATAAGACTGAAATAGGAATTATTAATAGAGTAAAGGATACATTTTTTTACTTATTCGAGTAATATTAGCTTAGCTTAGGACTTTTAGGTAGATACGAGATTTTTAGTTAGGTATTCCCCCGCTTATATGAGATGCCTATAGGCACTAAAAGACTATTTAAAAGTAAGGATCAATTTCATTCACTGTGGACACTGTTTTGATGAAGTGAATTAGTGAACGAAAAAAAAAAGGACGAAAAGACACGACGTGAAAGTACGTGAACTAGTAATAGGTTATAAAATACCAGTTTTAGTATAGGGAAAATATGAACTTTTGTGTAAAATAGGAAAAAGAATATACATGTTTAGGGAAAAATTGATTGATCTGAAATGTACCATGTTACAGTTAGTTAGCATAGTTAGGAAATTTAATTTTTCAAAATAGTATTAGGTAACCATAAACATTTTTGTAAAAGGGAAAGAGGAGCATCACATTTTAAAAATATGTAATTTTAACAAAACGGGGAGGTGTGGTATTATAATATCACCCTGTACAAAAGATGTTTAAAACTCATTCAAAGTCATTAATCCATGTAGTATCTGTTCTTGGATTCAATAACCGCAAGTAACATTGAATTGTCATGTTTTGTTATTATTTAAATGTGTATATAAACATTAACTCGGTCGAGAAAGAGGATTATGATTATTTTTTTTTTATTTATTTATTCACGGGCAAGCCCTATTCCGATATAAATTTTACAGTGTTCTAAATTATATAACAATTATACAATTATATAACATTAATGTTAACCAAATTATATAACATAAACTATCGTAATATAACATATAACCAAGTGGTTTGAGAAAAAATAACTCGTATGAGTAATACAGTTACAAAAAAGAAAAAAAAAAGAATAAGATAACATTAGGTCAGTACAATTACAAACAAAAGATATCACCTAAATCAATTCGGAAATGTTGTAAGGTATAACGGTTTTAAGTTATCTAATACATACAGGTCATGTAACACTAATCACAATACAAAAGCTCTGGCCGAAAATATTAAAAAGTTAAAAAGTTAGGGAAGAAATTAGGTTTTTAAAGCGGGAAACTGATATATTAAAAATTTCGAGGTTATTTAATGAGTTAGCTAATCGAAGAGTTCTAGGAATAAATGTGTTGTAGGAATAATTGAATCTATGAAAAGAGACATAAAAGGTTTGCACCTGCCTAGTCGAACGACTGGGGACAAATAGAGATATTTTGGAGAGAAGTTCGGGGCAGTTACACAGCCCGTTGATAATTTTAAATAAAATAATTAAGTCTCTTTGTTTTCTGCGTAGCTCAAGAGGAGGTAAGTTCAGTATGCGCTCTAATACAGAATAGTCATAGTATACATGCAACTTACTGGCAGTATATCTCAGAAAATTGTGTTGGACAGCCTCAATCTTCAGTTTATGAGTAAAGTAATAGGGGGACCAAATTGTGGAACAGTAATCGAAATGAGATCTAACCAGGGAGAAATAAAGAGATTTAATAGCTGAGATGTTTGTAAAGTCTCTAGTGGTTCTTTTTATAAAGCCAAGCATCTTCATAGACTTCTGTATTGTACTGTAAATGTGTGATTTATAGCTAAGGGCGGAGTCAAGGATCACACCTAGATCCCTAGTTTCAGAGGCAGAATGTAAGGTCAGATTATTTATACTATATTCGAAGATGATTGGATGATGAGTTCGGTGGAAACGAAGAATATGGCATTTGGATGCATTCAAACACATACCATTTTGCATACACCAGTTAGATAGGCGATCAATATCACCTTGTAGACTAAGTGAATCAGCCTCAGATGTGATTATTTTAAAACATTTTAAATCATCAGCGAATAACAAAGTTTCACTTACTTGGAAACAGGGTATTAGATCATTGATAAATATATTAAACAACAGAGGTCCCAAGTGTGATCCCTGTGGTACACCTGAGTTAACAGAGATGGTATGAGAATAGTGATGATTAACCCTGACAATTTGCGATCTTTGCGTAAGATAGCTCTTGAGCCACTTCAATATAAGGCCATCAACTCCGTATAAATAAAGTTTATGAATCAAGAGCTCATGATTAACTTTGTCGAAAGCTTTGGAAAAGTCAGTATACACAGAGTCAACTTGTAAACCCCTCTCAAGAGCATCTGTCAAAAAATCAACATATGTTATGAGACCCAATTCTGCTGATTTTTTGGATGTAAATCCAAATTGTTGGGCCCCTATAATTGGCGAGAAGTCATAACTTAAATAATCGGAAATAATGCTCTCAAAAACTTTAGGAATAGCACTAAGGATACAAATGGGACGATAGTTACCTATATCCGATTTTCGACCTGATTTATATATTGGAGTGACATAAGAGTTTTTCCAGTAGTCTGGAAATTCCCCTGTTGATAAAGACTTATTAAATATATAAAAAAGTGGGCGCGATAGAATGAAGCTGAATGTTTTAAGGAAAGTGGGGGGAATTCCATCAGGACCAGGACCTTTGTTGGTATTGAGTTCAGACAGTTTTTCGTAGATTTTTGAAATTTCAATGTGATAATTAGACACATTAACCAAAGGTGAAATCTGGGTTACATGCGGATGTAAGGATTGGTTAGTATAGACGGAAGAGAATTGGTTAGCAAAAAGATTAGCAATATCAGTTCCATTGAAGGCAGTACGATCTCCAAGAGTCATTGTATTAGGTATAGCGTTATTTTCCCTTTTACTACTTACAAATTTCCAAAAGGATTTAACGTTATTAATAATAGAATGTTCGGTACGTTGAATGTAATCAGCATAACACTGTCTTGATAAAAATTTACATCTAGTTCTTAAGTTACTAAATGCTGCATAACTTTCTGGACACCTTGTGCTCTTATATATCTTGTGCACTGATTTCTTCTCGTGAAGCAACTTCTTCAGCTCAGAGGAGTACCAGCATGGATATTTCTTATCACAGATTTTTTTTAGCGGAACAAAACAATCAATGATGGAATAAAAAATGTCGTAAAATACAGAAACCATGTCAGAGAGTACTTTTCCTTGAAGTGCACCATCCCAATTAATTGCTTGGAGGGATGAACGAATTGCTGCATAGTCAGCATGAACAAAGTCATAATAATACTCTTCACCAGATAAATGATCATTTGTGATTTTGAGTGGCAAACTGCATTCAAGCGGAGGATGATGTGTGTCCACTGGAATTAAAGTGTCGATAGCCTTCAATACATCAATACCCAATGGAGATAAAATGAGATCAAGCGTAACTCCTCTATCGTTGGTTATTTCGTTGGTCTGGAAGAGATTGAAAAAAGCACAGATATTGGATATAGTTTCAATAGAATCAGCTTCAGATTGTGTAGCTGTAGGCTGAGGAGAAGCAACGGAACAATAATCGTCGACATCCCAAACTGCAGATGGACGATTAAAATCACCCAATAGAAAAAGGTTTGCTCTATCATATTGCTCGCTTATAGTGATAAGCTGTTCAAAGTACGATTGGTATAAAGTAGCTATAGATTTAGGTGGAAAATATACTGTACCGATTATAGATTTGTTATTAAAGAGAACAAACAACTGTTCAATCGAAGGATCAGACTGAATTTGATAAGAAGGAATTGAGTTCTTAATGGCAATCAACACTCCCCCACCTCTACTGAAGACACTGGAGTCCTTAGAGCGGTCAGTTCTGTTGTATTATCGATGTAGTTGGAAGATATTCACGTATAGGATAGGTCAAGTTAATATTGTAAACAACTTATGTAGTGAATCATCGGCTTCGAATTAAATATAATGTTATCGGAAAACCTGAGTTTTAATTAATTGGGACCAGAAGGCATAACATCACACTATTTAATACAATACTGCTCAAAAAGGTTGGACAGACGATTCTATTAAATGTGCACCCAATTATCCAATTAATAGAGGTCAGCGAATAATTATTCTGAACATTGGATCCAAAAATGGCTGGCTTGGAGGGGAAAGTTTTTTACTATCGGCAAAAAACATTAAAGATTCAAAGCTGGACTACCATGAAAATATGACGAGTAGCTTGTTTAAGGAATGGTTTGAAAAGAAGGTGTTGCCAAATTTGCCTCCAAAAAGTGTAATTGTAATGGATAACGCAACGTATCACAGCGAACAAATTAGAAAAATCCCCGGTGTAGGTTCGACAAAAAAACAGATATCTGATTTTTTGTATGACAATGATTTGTACTTTGAAGAAACATATACAAAAAAAGAAATGTTGGAAGTTCTTCACACAAAAGTGTTTGAGAAACAATTTGTTATAGACGAATTAGCCAAACGTGATGGTCATAATGTATTACGATTACCTCCTTACTACTGTGTCTTCAACCCCATTGAATTAATCTGGAGCCAACTTAAGGAAAGTTTACGGCGAAACAACTGCTGTCCCAAATTTAGTAGCGAATCGGTGTCACATGTTGTAGAAGAAATAAAAAAGATTTCCCCAACACTGTGGCAAAATTGTGTCTCACATGTTATAAAACCGGAAGATCATTACAGAACATTAACCTCGCATATTAAACCAATAATTATAACATTAGATAACGATTCTAGTGAAGATGACAGCGATAGTGACATACAGTTGTAATTTGTATTTATTTTTTTCCGTCTAAACTTAAAATTTTATTTTTCTATGTTATTTTTTATTATGTTATCTTTTTAATTCTGATTTTTGCTACCACTCTTTTAATCTTTTATTGTTATTATCATTAATTTCCTTAATTTCTTTAATTTGTTCATTTCTCTTATTTCATTGTTACATAATAATATACCTATAACTACATAGATATAAATACGTAATAAATATAATGATATGATGTTTAAATTTATATTTATTATTCCAACCCCATTAAAATATTATATCTACTTGAAGACTTGATTTTTTTTTGTTAAGGGGATGGGTACGAACTTTTCGGCTTTAAGCCGTTACGTTATTACCGAGGGCCGAAAGTCCCTGAAAACTTCTATAATGTTTATTTTAATTAGTTACAGGGGTGAAAAACTAAGAGAAAATTTAGTGTGATTTTTAATTTCAAATATCTCATTCAAAAGAAACTTTTAATTCATTCCAAGGGACTTTCGGCCCTCGTTAATAAAATAATTTTTCATTCTGCGTTTAAATTTTTTCAAAAATACTTACATGTTAGTTTTCTCAGGATTCGAAAAAAATGATTACATTTAAAACACATTGAAAATTTTGACAGGCGTCAAAATTTTGCATTTGTTCCTTTCCCCTTAATTTTAGCGAATCCGCTCCTGGAGGGTTTGTTGTTTGTTATTATGATACTAAATCGGTAGGGACATCCCACCAGCGCCAGGCCAAATTTCTTATATCTTGACGCAAAGAAACTAGTAATAGGCTACGGTACTGAAAAATAAAAATATTAATGCCTGGTTGCACCAACAAATCTTAAGCTCCAGCTTAACCCAGCTCAGCTTATAGATAGGGCCGATTTAAGTGTCACATACGTTGCACCATAATTTTTAATTCTTATCAATGCAATCCACATGACAATCCATAGGGCTTTTCATCGATTGTCATTTGTTTCGAGCTTCTGTCATGTGTCACATAATATTAATATATCTACGTCATACGTCTTTGGTTTGTATTATTGTATATACCAATAACTATGTCGTAGATATATTAATATTATGTGACACATGACAGAAGCTCGAAACAAATGACTGTGAATGAAAAGCCCTATTGCGACAAGCTGAAAATTGATCTAAGACTCAATGGTGCAACGCATATTATGTTTCGTTAATGCATGCCTTAAGCTTAAGATCTGTTGGTGCAACCAGGCATAAGAATACAACAAATAAACTTCTAGATCGTTCAGTTCATTATTAATTATTCTCTTATAATAAATACCATATTATATAAACTCTAAAAACTCACTTTTCTAGCTTTTTTGGCTGCAAAATCTTTGATCAAATTTTTAAAGTCTAAGGCTTGAAAAATCTCAGCATTTGAAACAAGACTGGCCGAACTAGTCAATCTAGAATCTTCGTCAGAAGTCGAGTTACTCAAGTAGTTTTTGATTATTTTCAACGCGCTTAATGATCTTTCTCCAGATGCATTAGATGTCATCATGCATAGTAGAATGCGCAAAGCCATGTCCATATTCGGAAAAAATGTTGTTAACTGTTTTTCATGAATGATTTTCAGATACTCCAAAAGTGTATTTCTCGGAGGCTTGGTAATCTTGTTGTCATGAGGTTCTCTTTCTTCATCAAATATACCTTCAACAAAGCCTTTGAACTGTACACACTCCTCTCCAAAGTCGCCATCTATGTCGATTCGATACTTTTTAGTCAAAATAGAAAAGTTTACCCCGATTTCTTCATTGGAAATTGATGATGTTGTTTTAAATTCATATTCTTCATTAAGACTGACATAAACTTCGGACCTTTAATTCAATTCTGAATAAAGCGTGTCAATTACAACATTGAATCTTTAAGTTTTCTTTGCCATTAAAGTGGGGTTCAGTGAATTTATCTTCTTTGTCTTAGCCAGGGAGAGCTTTTCTTTTCGGGCGTCTTTTTATTTCAAGAATTTTAGACATCATTTTTAGACAACTCTTTTCCTATTTTTTCATAGGAATCAAAGTTGTCTTTCAGACTCAATGCATACTCCTTTAGAGATTTGTATGTTGCAAGTCACCTTCAAGTCTGTAGCAGTTAATGTTTTGCTACTCTTGTCAAAACGTTGTAAAATACCGTACCACGTGTTTAGTGGAATAGCCATTCTCTTATTTGAAAAATTGTTTACTGATTTGAATTCAATTAGTAAAATTTGTTTACCAAAAAAGCTTTTTTTTACAAAACGCTGCGGCCCCGTTTTGCTTGCGGCCCTAGGCCGCGGCCTAGTCGGCCTAGTGGTAAATCCGGCACTGATACTTTGGATAGTTTATGAAAGACGAAAATTTATACTATTTAATTAAAAAAAATGACAAAAAATAATTCTAAATACTGCAAAATTATTTTGCAAAATCATGTGAATTAAAAAAGGGGGGCTAACTTCGTCCCTAATTGTCCTAGGACAATTGTTTTTCTTTCTAAATGTGTATAAAAATTCCGTCTTTCCAAATATGAAAAAATAATTTTTCTACGGGTAACGGTTAAAAAGTTATTCTAATTGTTTATAAGTAAGCAAAAAATCGACGTGTTTTTGCAAAATAATTTTACACCGTTTAAAATCCCTTTTTGTCATTTTTTTTTTAATTAAGTCAATATTATAAATGTTCTTCCATAAACTGTCAGAAGTCTTACTGTAACCTCATAATTTTCTGACTTATAGTGTTGCAAAAAAAAATGAATTTGGGATAAACAAATCAAATAACTCTTAAACTATTTGACCAATTGCTTTGAAATTTAATATATAATTTAAGCACCAGAAGTCTCAGCAATTCGTGTAATAAGAAGGTTCTAAGTTAATTTTTACATAAGTTACGAATATTTATAAAAACTTAAAATTTATGAATTATTTTGCAATTTTCTAAGCAACCAATAAGGATACACATATTCAGTGAACGCCATATTGAAATTTTTTAGACGATTTATGAGTGCCTTACTCTCAAATTTGCTTAAAATGCTTAACTTTTTAGTTATAGACGAAAAAAGCGAAAATTTACGGTTTTTTGATCTTCATTTGTTTATAACTATGTATATCATCAAAATCGGCTGCAGGAAACATAAAGGATATTAATATAGATGTCCATACTACTCAAAAAATTTGGTTTCGGCCTGGAGAGGGATGTGTCACGAGAAAAATCTTATTTCTCTGAACTATTAAAAATATTAGTCAAGAGAAATAAGATTTTTCTCGTGACACATCCCTCTCCAGGCCGAAACCAAATTTTTTGAGTAGTATGGACATCTATATTAATAACCTATATGTTTCCTGCAGCCGATTTTGATGATATACATAGTTATAAACAAATGAAGATCAAAAAACGGTAAATTTTCGCTTTTTTCGTCCATAACCAAAACGTTAAGCATTTTAAACAAATTTGAGAGTAAGAACCTCATAATTCATCTAAAAAATTCCAATATGACCTTCACTGAATATGTCTATCCTTATTGGTTGCTTAGAAAATTGCAAAATAATTCATAAATTTTGAGCTTTTATAAATATTTATATCTTATGTAAAAATTAACTTGGAACCTTCTTATTACACGAATTGCTGAGACTTCTGGTGCTTAAATTATATTTTAAATTTCAAAGCAATTGGTCAGATAGTTTAAAAGTTATTTAATTTGTTTATCCCAAATTCATTTTTTTTTTGCAACACTACAGGTCAGAAAATTATGAGGTTACAGTAAGACTTCTGACAGTTTATGGAAGAAGTACACTTATACTATTGACTTAATTAAAAAAAAAATGACAAAAAGTAATTTTAAACAGTGTAAAGTTATTTTGCAAAAACACGTCGATTCTTTGCTTACTTATAAACAATTGGAATAACTTTTTAACCGTTACCCGTAGAAAAATTATTTTTTCATATTTGGAAAGGCTGAATTTTTATACACATTTAGAAAGAAAAAGAATTGTCCTAGGACACTTAGGGACGAAATTAGCCCCCCCTTTCTTTAATTCACATGTTTTTGCAAAATAATTTTGCAGTATTTAGAATTATTTTTTGTCATTCTTTTTCAATTAAGTTAATAGTATAAATTTTCTTCTTTCATAAACTATCCAAAGTATTACTGTAACTTCATCATTTTCTGACTTACAGCGTTGCAAAAAAAATTAATTTGGGATAAACAAATTAAATACCTTTTAAACTATTTCACCAATTGCTTTGAAATTTAGGGTATGGTTTAAGTACCAAAAGTCTCAGCATTCCGTGTAATAAGAACGTTCTAAGTTAATTTTTACATAAGTTATGAATATTTGTATAAACTCAAAATTTTTGATTTATTTTGCAATTTTCTAAGCAACCAATAATGATACACATATTCAGCGAACGAGATATTGAAGTTTTTTATACAGTTTATGAGTTTCTTATACTCAAATTTGTTTAAAATACTTAACTTTTTGGTTATAGACGAAAAAGGCGAAAATTTACCGTTTTTTGATCTTCATTTGTTTATAAGTATATATATCATCAAAATCGGCTGCAGGAAACATATAGGTTATTAATATAGATGTCCATACTACTCAAAAAATTTGGTTTCGGCCTGGAGGGGGTTGTGTCACGAACAGGATATTTTTTTCCTTATTTCTCTGAACTATATATTATCATTTTTTAATAGGCGAAATTGTTGAAGTTCAAATAATAGCCACCAGAGATGTTCCAAAACTTATTACTTGCATTTTTAAGTCATCAAATGCCAATCTTCTTGCTTCGGATAACTTAAAACACGGATTTAAAGAAAAGCGAAGAGAAGCTCTCAATTCTACCATCGACTGTGGCAGTTGTCTTGTCAGCCAATATGTACTAGTATCAATGATTTTGGAAAACAGGGGTATTACTGGAAAATTCTTTTTTATTACTGAAGATGACTGGTTTTTCCAAAATATTAACGTAAGTAGCTATATTATTTAGATTTTTTTTGAGATTATTTTAAGGTTTGATATTCACAAACAGACTTCTCTTCTTCTAATCTACTCCACACTTATATTTGACTCTATGTCTTTATCTTGTTTTGTAGACAAATACGCCTAAACTCTATCATCTTCACAGAACCAATATCTTTTTTATTACGAATATAGTTGACATAATATCCAAAATATATTACATACTACATACAGCTAAATACAGTGTGTCTACGTAAGTTACACTTTTTAAACAGGTAACCTTTTTTATTATTGATTTTACGTAAAAAGTTATTCTTCATAAAAATTTCAATATGGTCAAAAATTTAAAATTCGGCTATCAGATATTAAATGTTATCATTGCTCTAAGAGGTAGGTCAAAAATATTAATTTAGCTCAAGAGTAAAGTACCTACCATTAAATGACCCCGAAACACTCCTTATGGAAAAGTGGTCCCGGTCAAATTTAACGAAACTTTGGTCAATGATAGTCCTCAGTTAGTAAATTAAAAAAGTCCATGGCACCTAGGTCTGAAAAACTATTATTCTCGAGCTACATACTTTTGAAGTTCTTAAATTCAGGTACTCGGTTTACGTTAAGTGCACTAATTCACGGTCAAGTGTATGAAAATATCTATTATTTAAAGAACATAGACTCATTTTTTCATGCATATTTGCGTGTTGCATATGAATTTGTAGTAAAAAATAGCTGCATCATATTTTAGTCTTCAAAAAACCTCTGAAAAGTCCTCAGAAAACTTAAGAAGTGCGATAGAACATGTGCTGCTAGAGTGACATAACAATTATCATGTTTTTATGAATGCTGCACACTAATCCATAACCAGCATAGCTGCACTTAACACCTTATCTTTAGAAAACTACTGCACATTGGCGGATTTAGGGGCGAATAAGGGAATTCCCCTGTCCACGGTGGGACCACACGGTCCAGAATTAAAGAAAACATTGTTGAAACATGAGTATTACAAGTTGAAATATGTTAGCATTCATGTAACTTGCTACAGACAGACAAATTCAACCCAATTAACTCGACAGTTAGGAAAATAAAGGGAACTTATTGCACATGTTATTACCTATGTCTTTTATGTAGGTTAAGTTTATCTATTTTATATATTTTGGGGTTGGTGTTTTATTCGAAGTCGCCTCCCCAAGGCAAATGTTCTGCCACTGCTACTGTCGTATCCTGATAGGTCGTTAGTTAACACGACATGCATGCATGATGCTTCTTCTTCTTCATCTTTTGTTCTGACTACCCTATTTGTTGTCATTCGGCTTATGTGGTCATTCCATTCTATTATTCTGTTTCTTCTTCTTCTTAAAGTTCCCTCTCCTATCGGAGGTTGGATATCATAATGGCTATGGTCACTTTGTTGGCTGCTGCTCTGAATAGTTGTAATGAACTACAGTTAAACCATTCTCTAAGGTTCCTCAGCCAGGAGATGCGTCTTCTTCCTATGCCTCTTCTTCCTTGGATCCTTCCTTGCATAATAATTCTCAGCAACTCATATTTTTCTCCTCTGGTAATGTGACCCAAATATTCCAGTTTTCTATTCTGTTTCTTACCCCGTTATTAATGTTACCCACCTTGCATCTCTGTCGTATATCTGTTCTTCTAGCTCTGTCCCATAGAGTCTTACCATCGATTTTTCGAAGGGTTTTCATCTCCGCTGTTTCGAGCAATCTTTTTGTCCTCTCTGTGTCGAGTCGTGTTTCTGCCGCGTATGTCATTATTGGTCTGATGACTGTTTTGTAAATTCTGTCTTTCATTTCTTTTCCGATATTTTTATTTCTCCATATTGTGTCATCTGTTTCGAGCCTTCTGTAGCTACATAGTGTGATGCCTAGATATTTAAACTCCATCACTTGTTCTATTATCTGACCTTTCAGCTCCAATTTACATCTTATTAGATCCGCTGTTATAACCATGCATTTTGTCTTTTGTGAGGAAATTAACATGTTAAATTTTCTGGCGATTATGTTGAATTGGTGCAGCTTACGTTGTAAATCATCTTCACTTAGAGATATTAGTATTGCATCGTCCGCATAGCAGATTATTTTAAGTTGTTTTTCTCCCTTTTGGTATCCTTTTTTAGTTCTTACTTTTTTTATTATTTCGTCCATGATCAGGTTGAACAATAAAGGACTCAAGGAATCCCCTGTTTTATCCCATTGCCGGCTTCAATTGGGCCAGTTAGTTCATCATCCACTTTTACTTTTATTGTGTTGTTCTGGTAGATGTTTTCTATCGTTTTAATTATTCCCAGAAGTACCTCTCTCGAGTATAACAAGTGGATAACGTCCTTTAATGTGACCCTGTCAAAAGCTTTCTTAAGGTCCACGAAACATAAATATGCCGGTTTGTTGTATTCCAACGATTTCTCTTGAACTTGCCTCATTATAAATATAGCGTCAGCGCATGACCTTCCCGACCTAAAACCTTGTTCTTCTGCTAATGTTATAATTTTATTCAATTTGTTTGTCATCACTTTTGTTGTTAATTTGAATGTTGTGTTTAATAAGTTAATCCCTCTGTAATTCTCCGACTCTGATTTGTCTCCTTTTTTGAAGAGAGGTATTAGGATGCTTGATCTCCATTCTTGTGGTATTCTGTTTTGTTCTATTATTTTTTGTATTAGTTTTAATAGTTGTTTAGTTAGATCTTGTCCTCTGTACTTTAGGAGTTCGTTTGATATTCTGTCCCCTCCTGGAGATTTTCTATTTTTTAATTTTTCTAATGCTTCCTTTACCTCTCCCTCTTCGATGTTTATTTCTTCGTTTGTCTTAACTTCAGCTGTTGGTGGTTCATTATCGTCGCCTTTAGCAAATAGAGATCGAAAGTAGTCTGCCCATGTTTCCTTCTGAATATGTTTCGCTTTTATTAATTCGTTCATCTCCTTTCTTTGCCCTCTGATCATTCTCCATACTTCTTTTTGTGTTCCGTAGAAGTCGTGTTCCATCTGTTTTGAGAAACTCTGCCAGTGCTCCCTTTTTATTTGTCTCACTAAAGTATTCGTTTCATTTTTGATTCGTTTGTAGTGGTTGTATACCCTATTCCACGAACATACGCCTGTTTTGGATTACTTTGACAACGAATATTTTACTGTGCAAAATAAGAAGAACGAAAGTAAATTGCAAATTACATTGTTGTTTATTGGAATAATTATTAGCGCCATTTACTTTCGTACTTCTTATGTTGCACAGTAAAATATTCGTTGTCGAAGTAATCCAAAACAGGCGTATGTTCGTGGAATGGCCCATATGCCTGTTATGTTTGTTTTGTTCTGTATTGTAAAAAGGCTTTCTTCTTTTCTTCGCATTTTATCTTAACTTCCTCTCTTAACCACTGGGCTTTCTTCTTCAAAGAAGAAAAAGAAGATGCATGATGCATCTAACCGAAATCAGCAAAATCTTAACGTACAGATAGTCGAAGATGACATAAACCCGATTTTTCCATAGAAGATTGTTATTAATATTTCGCGTTTACCTACTACCATGTATGTACTTTGTTCCTTCTTTTCATATGGAGATCAAGTCCATTTTCTCTACTCATATTATCTGATATGCTGGAGATTATTCTTTGCAAATCATCTAAGCTACTTACAAAAACTACTTCTTCGTCGGCATATCTAATGATTTTTCGAGGCATTCTATTCTGCATGCATGAAAATGTGAGATGTCTTGTTCTGCTCTAGCAGCACTTATTGTGGTTGTTCCTCAATTTTCTGAAGATACTTCCAATAAAACGTCAACCTCTAAATACATCAAATAGATAAACCCAAACTACAAGACATAGATAATATCATGTGTAATAAGTTCCCTTAATTTTCCTAACTGACGAGTTAATTGGGTTTAATTTGTCTGTCTGTAGTAAGTTTCACGTCAGCTAATATATTTTTTATGTTTCAACAATTTGTTCTTTAATTCTAGACCGTGTTACAAGGGGATTACCCTATTCACCCCTAGATCCGCCGCGGTTCAGTAGTTTTATAAAGATAAGGCGAAACAGTAGCTATGCTGGTATTGGATAAGTCTGAACCATTCATCAAAATATGATAATTCTTATGTCGCTGTATTGTGTATCGCACTTCTTTAGTTTTACGAGTACTTTTCGGAGGTTTTCTGAAGACTAAAATACAATGCATCCATTGTTAACCACGAATTCATATGCAACACGCAAATATGCATGAAGAAAATGAGTGTCGTATTTCAGTAATAGGTATTTTAATTCATTTGACCATCAATTAGTGCACTTAACTTAAACCGAGTACCTGAATTTAAGAACTTCAAAAGGCTGTAGCTCGGGAATAATAGTTTTTCAGAACTAGGTGCCATGAACATTTTTAATCTACTCACTGAGAACTATCATTGACCAAAGTTTCGTTAAATTTGACCGGGACCACTTTTCCATAAGGAGTGTTGCGCGGTTCTTTCACAATATCGAGAATTGATGTTATAAAAAGTTATTTTGGAATAAAAACTGTCTAATATGCAATTACGTCCATCTAATTGAAAAAAAAATGTTTCTCAAATTAACGAGACCTACCGAACATAGTTTTTATTTATTGCAAATATGATCTTCCATTCTTCCAAACCAAATTTATATATAATCTAATGACCATTGAAGAGTTAATTAATAACCTTTCAATTAGTTAAAGCCTATAACTTTAAGCGATGCATTTAAGTATTAAGTATGTACAAGGTTGGATGTAATCCAATGCCTTGAAAATTGTTTTAATGGGAGAGTTATACAATGGGTTTCTGAAATTTTTTGGCCTCATTAGTCTCCAGGTTTGAGATTACTCGATTTTTTCTGTACCTATAGGAAAATATGTATCTTCAAAGGCAATTTACAGATGTTGCTCATTTAAGTTAGAAGGTGAAAAGGTTAATGTTAAAAATTTGACAAAACAAACTTGTGGAATAAAAAAAAACAACAAATTTGTTGAAAATGATCAAACAGGGATGTTTTAGAAAACTCAAAAAACAAGGATGTATTTTTTAATATACAAGGTGTCCCGAAAAGATTGGTCATAAATTTTACCACAGATTCTGGGGTGAAAAATAGATTGATTGAACCTCACTTACGTATATACAATAGTGCACACAAAAAAAGTTACAGCCCTTTGAAGTTACAAAATGAAAATCGATTTTTTTTCATACATCGAAAACTCTTAGAGATATTTTATTGAAAATAGACATGTGGCATTCTTATGGCAGAAACATCTTAAAAAAAAATAAACTAAAATTTGTACACCCCATAAAAATTTTATGGGGGTTTTGTTCCCTTCAACCCCCCCAAACTTCTGTGTACGTTCCAATTAAATTATTATTGTGGCACCATTAGTTAAACACAATGTTTTTAAAACTTTTTTGTCTCTTAGTACTTTTTCGATAAGACAGTGTTTATCTAGATATTTTGAATATTTGTCGAATCCACCACATTTTGTATATGGTTAAGTACGATTATACAGGGTGTAACAAAAATACAGGTCATAAATTAAACCACATATTCTGGGACCAGAAATAGTTCGAATGAACCTAACTTACCTTAGTACAAATATGCACACAAAAGAAGTTACAGCCCTTTGAAGTTACAAAATGAAAATCGGTTATTTTGAATCTATCGAAAACCATTAGAGATTTTTTGTTTAAAATGGACATGTGGCATTCTTACGGAAAGAACATGTTAAAGAAAAAATATAGTGAAATTTGTGCACCCCATAAAAATTTTATGGGGGTTTTGTTCCCTTAAACCTCCCCAAACTTTTGTGTCCGTTCCAAATAAATTATAATTGTGGTGCCATTAGTTAAATTCAATATTTTTAAAACTTTTTTGCCTCTTAGTATTTTTTCGATAAGGCAGTTTTTATCGAGTTGCAGCTTCTTTTTTAATATGTTTACATAAAAATTTTATGAGGGTTTTGTTCCTTTAAACCCCCCAAATGTTTGTGTACGTTCCAATTAAACTATTACTGCGGTACCATTAGTTAAACACAGTGTTTTTAAAACTTTTTTACCTCTTTGTATTTTTTTGATAAAGCATCTTTCATCGAGATGTGGCTTCTTTTTTAATATGGTTCAAAATATACTTAAAAATGTAAATCATAAATAAATTTTCATATTATGTTGGTCTCATAATCGTACTTTACCATATACAAATATGTGGTGGATTTGACAAATATTCAAATATCTCGATAAAAACTGACTTTTGGAAAAAGTACTAAGAGACAAAAAAGTTTTTAAAAACTGGTGTTTAACTAATAGCGCTAGAATTATAATTAAATTGGAACGTACACAAAAGTTTGGGGGGGTTTAAAGGAACCAAACCCCCATAAAATTTTTATGGGGTGTCCAAATTTCATTATCATTTTTTCTTAAAATACTACTGCCATAAGAATGCCACATGTCCATTTTCAATAAAAAAATCTCTAATAGTTTTCGATATATTGGAAAAAATCGATTTTCATTTTGTAATTTCAAAGGGCTGTAACTTGTTTGCCGTGCATATTTGTACTAAGGTAAGTTAGCTTCAATCGAACTATTTTTAGTCCCAGCATATGTGATTAAATTTATGACCTGTATTTTTGTTACACTCTGTATGGACCTGTTAATAATATCTGAAAATTTATTTATAATTTACATTTTTAGGTATATTTTGAAAAAGAAGCCGCATCTCGATAAAAGGTGACTTATCAAAAAAAGACTAAGAGGCAAAACAGTTTTAAAAACACTGTGTCTAACTAATGGTACCACAATAATAGTTTAATTGGAACGTACACAAACACATGGGGGGGGGGTTTAAAGGAACAAATTCCCCATAAAATGTTTATGTAAATATATTAAAGAAGAAGCCTCATCTCGATAAAAGCTGGCTTATCGAAAAAATACTAAGACGCAAAAAAGTTTAAAATCGTTGTGTTTAACTAATGGTACCGACAATAATGAATTAATTGGAACGTACACATAAGTTTAGGGGGGTTTAAGGGAACAAACCCCCATAAAATTTTTATGTGGTGGATAAATTTCACTATTATTTTGTTTTAAGATGTTCTTGCCATAAGAATGATACATGTCCATTTTCAATAAAAAATCTCTAATAGTTTTCGATATATTGAAAAAAATCGATTTTCATTTTGTAATTTCAAAGGGCTGTAACTTTTTTATGAGCACATTTGTACTAAGGTAAGTTAGGTTCAATCGAACTATTTTTGACCCTAGAATGTGTGGTATAATTAATGACCAATCTTTTCGGGACACCCTGTATAATTCTACAACCTTTTCCGTAGGGTTATGAATAACGATCCTGGGCCTCGATTTTTGACCCTTCGCTTCGTTATCGAACGTATTCGCTTCGTATCTGTTTAGTATACGTAGCGAATACGTTTGATAACGAAGCGAAGGGTCAAAAATCGAGGCCCTGATGTATTAATGTTTTAATATTTTAGGATGTATCTTCATGCATGGAGTTGTTTAAGGGCGACTTTTGGATATACCCAACATACTTTGAAGTTTGCAATCAAGAAATAGTAGAAGTAAATATAATATTTCAGCCTACCAAACTAGGTCTTCATGCCGAAACGCTATATTTAATGTGTGATAATAACACTTTTCAAGAAATTGAACTACTTGGAGATGCCGTTGAATTTTCAAAAGATCTAATAGAAATAAAAGTAAGACTTTTAATTTACATATATTTAGCTTTTTTATAATAGTCTAAGAGCTAGTGAACCCTCCGACTAACGGTCGTCCTGTAAGGCTAAAATTTTTTCTAGTGATAATTCATAGCACACCAAGGCTAAAAACCATGACCTGGCAGGCCTCAGCGGTGCACGTGTATCTACCAGGTGAATCGAAAAGTGCAAATTTAGGGGGTAAAATAAACTTTGTCCTGTAAGGTTTAAATTTAAGTATGTGTTTGAGTAAGTCATTTAGAAGAAATGTGTACAATAACAGGCGATTCTGAAGAGCATAAGACATTGCCAGGCGAGGGGAAAAATTATGGGTTTTTCCTAAAATTATTCTTTTTGCATCGAACAAATTTTTTTTAGGTTTTTTGAATCATTTCAAACAGAAAACGTCTTTTGTGATTTTTCTCTTAAGTTAATAGTTTTTGTTATATGAGCGATTGAAAATTTTGAAAATTGCGAAATCGGCAATTTTTAACCCTAAATCGGACATTTATCTAAAAATTTCAATGTTGCCAAGGTACGTAGAAATTCTTTAAACATTGATTGATGAAATCCCGAAGAGTTTTTTGCAATAAAATATCGAAAACGCCTTTGTTTTTTTCATTGCTAATCAAGCGTGTGCTACACTGTAGTTTAAGTGAGGACGTTTGAGTTTGCATAAATGCATTATCTCGAGAATGGGCAAATTTCAAGAGAAATCCTCAGACAGGTCGATTTTTATTTTTGAGTTAGGACTTTTTGGCATATATATAATACTAGTGACGTCATCCATCTGGGCGTGATGACGTAATCGATGATTTTTTTTTAAATAAGAGTAGGGGTTGTGTGATAGCTCATTTGGAAGGTTATTTAATTCTCTATTCAGTAATATAAACATTAATATAATTATTTATACAGGGTGTGCAAAAAAAATTTTTCTTCTATTTGTCAAATTTAATCAAAGTTAATTTAATAAAAAAAAAATTTTGTACACCCTGTATAAATAATTATGTTAATGTTTACATTAGTGAACAGAAAATTCAATAACCTTTCAAATGAGCTATCACACAACCCCCACTCTCATTTAAAAAAATCATCGATTACGTCATCACGCTCAGATGGATGACGTCACTAGTATTATATATATGCCAAAAATTCCTAATTTAAAAATAAAAATCGACCTGTCTGAGGATTTCTCTTGAAATTTGCCCATTCTCGAGGTAATGAATTTATGCAAACTCAAACGTCCTCACTCCTCACTTATACTACAGTGTCGCACCTGCTTGATTAGCAATTAAAAAAACAAAGGGGTTTTCGATGTTTTATTGCAAAAAACTCTTCAGGATTTCATCAATGAATGTTTAAAGAATATCTATGTATCTTGGCATCATTGAAATTTTTAGATAAATGTCCGATTTAGGGTTAAAAATTGCCGATTTCGCAATTTTCAAAATTTTCAATCGCTTATATAACAAAAACTATTAACTTTAGAGAAAAATCACTAAAGACGTTTTCTGTTTAGAATAATTCAGAAAACCTAAAAAAAAATTGTTTGATGCAAAAAGAATAATTTTAGGAAAAACCCCTAATCTTTCCCCTCGCCTGGCAAGGTCTTATGCTCTTCAGAATCGCCTGTCATTGTACACATTTCTTCTGAATGACTTACTCAAACACATACTTAAATTTAAACCTTACAGGAGAAAGTTTATTTTACCCCCTAAATTTGCACTTTTCGATTCACCTGGTAGATACACGTGCACCACTGAGGCCTGCCAGGTCATGGTTTTTAGCCTTGGTGTGCTATGAATTATCACTAGAAAAATGTCTAGCCTTACAGGACGACCGTTAGTCGGAGGGTTCACTAGCTTTTAGACTATAATTAGTCGAATAAATCCGTAAATTATATATTTTTTTAATTTATAAAAAGTGAAAAGTACTATGATAATGATAACAATCTTTAAAGGCCGTTTTACATGAAACCAGTAAGAAAGCAAGTAAAGTGGTCAGGTTACTTGCCTTTTGTAAACGTATACTTGAGTCATATTTTACTTTCCTTGCCTTAAAATATGACTCAAGTATACGTTTACAAAGGCAAGTAACATGTGGCAAGAAACCTGCCCATTTTACTTGCTTTCTTACTGGTTTCATATACAGTATGTCCTTGTAAGTTGGAACTATATGGAAAAATTTTTATTATTAATTTTACGAAAAAAAATTATTCTTCGTAAAAAGCTCTGCATGGTCTAAAACCTTAAGATTCAACCATTAGATATCAAATTTTATAAATATTATACGAGGTATGTCAAAAAATGTAAATTTCGCTCAAGAGTAAAGTACAGTTCACCAAATATAACTGAAAGTGTGAAAATAACTACGATCATGATGCGCATTCATCAAACGACGGACCTCGCACTCGCACTGACGCTCCAGACCGTTTGTATGTGCGTTCTCACTTCATTGTTAGCGCATTCAATGGGAATTTTACACTTTCAGCTATATTTGGTGAACTGTAGTTTTATTTTTCACAATATTGAAAACTGTTATTATGAAAAGTTGTTTGGAATTAAGGACTATATCCTAATATGCAACTACATCCTTCTAAGGGGGCATCCATAAACTACGTCGTTGAGAAGAGGGAGGGGGGGGGGCTTGCTTGACGGAATACGACAGGGGGGAGGGGGGTATGAGTGACCATTCGACGTCGTTTAATATATTGGTAGCTATATTTAAATTTGTCGCTATTGTGTCTATAAAAATAATTTTTTACTAGCTTCTACCAGCATTAAAGTATCAAATATTCATATAAAAACGTATAGTTTTTGATATGAAATTGAAAATAGAACAAAACGTTTACGAATAAATATACCTTTGTTAAAATTAAAAACAATAATTCTATTATAGATACTTTTATCGCATACTTTTCATTTCGTTTTTATTATCAGTCACAGCGTTAAAATAATATTAGGTAGCACTTTTGTACAGGACAGCAAAACAATAAGACATTGTTCTTTGGGTTTAAACAATCGCTTCTATATACAGAACAACGGCTGGAAGCAAAAAATATTAAATTCAATTTAATATTTGTCAATGTTAGTTCATTTATGTGCTGCATATGTGTGTGAAACAACAGTTCTGAAGAACGAATAGAAATAAAATGGCATCGAAATCAAAACAAAATAAATATCAAGATTTATATGATGCAGTTAAGAAAGCATACCCCGATAAAAGTGGTGTTTTTTGTCAAAATAAGGCTAATGAGTTGTGGAGTGAATTGAAAAAAAAGTACGCAGATATTAATGACCTACATAATAATACCGATTTGGAAATAAAAAAATTATTGGAATCAGCGACAAAAAGGAAGGCTGCGTTTACAAACTTTTTTGTTACAGTAAGTACCTTTTAAATTTATGATTAATGTTAAGAATAACAAATCACAGTAAAAAAATATTTTAGAAATATTAGTTACTCTGGATAAATAAAAATAATTCGTTTTTTCGCCGAGTCTTTTATACACAATTATTATCTAACTAATTAGTATGATTCTTTAAAATGAAAATTTAACTACAAGTAGTCAAGTTTTAAATATATTAAAATATTAATCAAATGTTCATCTGTTTATTTTTCACTTAACAAACGTTCCTGAAAACATCTATAATGTTTATTTTAATAAGTTACAGGGGTTTAAAAGAAAATTTAGTCTGATTTTTCATTTCCAATATTTCATTCAAAAGAAACCTTTTGTTTATTCTAAGGGACTTTTAGCTCTCGGTAATAATGTAATATTTTATTCTACGTTTAAATTTTTCAAATATATTTATTAGTTATCTCAGGATTCGAAAATAATTAATGCATTTAAATAGCATTGGACCAAGATTGTAAGCGTACCCCCTCATATTTGATTTTAAAAAAGCCAGAAATAATATTGATTTTTTTTAATCAATGAAGGGGGGTCGTGAGTTGCAATGACGACGTCGACATGGGGGGGGGTCGTCTCTAAACGACGAATTACGACGGAGGGGGGAGGGTATTAAAAAGTCCAAATTTTTTACGACGTAGTTTATGGATGCCCCCTAATTAAAAAATTTAAAAATTTTTGTGAAAATATGGATAACCAACATTATTTTCAATTATGATAACTGTTTTATTATTAATTTTACGACAAAAGTTATTGTTTATAAAACGTTCTGCATGGTCTAAAACCTAATATACAACTATCTTATATCAAATTTTATCAATTTTATACGATGCATGTCAAAAAATATGAATTTCGCTCGAGAGTAAATAAAATACATTTATTTTTCACAATATAGAAAATTGTGATAATAAAAAGTTGTTTAGAATTAAAAACTGTGTTCCAACATGTAATTACATCTTTAAAATTGAAATTTTTTGAACTATAAATTTACTTTACTCTTGATCATGATCTTGATGTTTTAGACCATGCAGAACATTTTATGAAGAATAACTTTTTTTCGTAAAATCAATAATAAAAGAGTTATCATAATTGAAATAACTTAAAATATTGTTGGTTATCCATCAAATTAAAAAAAAATTCAAAATTTTTTTTTTTTTAATTAGAAGGATGTAGTTGCATATTAGAATACAGTAAAACCTCCGTTAACCGAAACAATTGGGGGAAGGCCGTTTCGGATAACAAGAATTTCGGTTAAAAATAACATTGTTTTTTGTATTCTTTTTGTATCAAATTACATGGTATCGGAGAGATATAGCTGCAAAATATCGCTGTCAAAAGAAAACACAAAAGAAAATAGAAGATTTCTTAAAAAAACACTCTAAACATGTTAATTTTCCCTAATTGTATAGCTTTTTTTAAATTTACTTTTTATTGACGAAATTATCGAAACTCTTAGCCATTTCGGTTAAACGATGTTTCGGTTAAAAAGGTTTCGGTTAACGGAGGTTTTGCTGTATAGTTCTTAATCCCAAACAACTTTTCATAACAACAATTTTCAATAGTGTGTGAAAAATAAAGCTACTTTACTCTTAAGCTAAATTCACATTTTTTGACCTACCTCGTATAATATTCATAAAATTTGATATCTGATTGTAGAATCTTAGGTTTTAGACCATGCGGAGATTTTTATGCAGAATATCTTTTTTTCGCAAAATTAATAATAGAAAAGTTTTCCATAAATATGGTTCCAACTTACAGGGACATACTGTATATCGACCTTAACTGCTTACATTATAGTCAGATAGTAGCAATTCTACATAATGAACTGATAATAGAGGATCCTATATAAGGTCGATCGGGACCGAGCTTAATGGATAAAAATTATTGGATATTATGTAATTTAGGATGTTAACAATAATTATAAAAAAAAACAATGGTTGTCCGATCTAATTTTGTTCTGACTATAATTAATTAATATTTAAAAAATAACTTTTTTTATAAATTAAAAAAATTCGATCCGGGCAGAGGTGTTGTTTCAGATTTTTTGGATCATTCTAAACAAAAAAGGTCTTTTATATTTTTTCTTTTAAATTGATCTTTTTTGGGTTGTTTGCCTGCTTGTTTTCAAGCCTTAAAAATCGTCATCTTTTGTTTTTTTTTCAGTTTTTAATTGTTTATAACTCGAAAACGATCAACAAGAAAAAACATACAAAAGACTTTTTGATTTAAAAAATCTGAAATAATATTTTTTAATATTATTAATAGTTTTTTTAATGTATTAAAAAGAAGTCTTGTTTTAATTATTATTAATTAATTATAGTCAGAACAAAATTACATCGGGCACCCCTTCTTTTTTATAATTGTTAACATACCTACTAAATCGGCAGTATGTCAAGAAAAATAGTTAGACATCTAGGTATATGATGTACGACTAACTAATATTACTTTTAATAATTATTTTTAAACGCTTCTTAATTTATTTGAACTTGTTGTTCTGAAGCTATTTCCTTGTGGCATTTTTACGATTAACTGTTTAGATGGGAAATAAGCTACAATTAAATTGAAAAAATAATTTTATTAACGTTTCGGCGCCCAAATCTGGTGTCGTTGTAAAAATACAAAATACTACTAAAATAAACAAAAATGTTGTTGCTAAGTAAAAAAATTCATCTAATAATTTATTTAATCTGACCCATTTATATTGGCAATTCAGACGTATATTATACATTTTAAAGTAGAAGACTTTAAAATGATATCGCCAATATTTATGAGTTGCGTTCCTGGGACGACTTTATTTGAACTTTTACATATCACTAAGCTTTCACTTTTAGGTGCCGCCCGAAGTAACAGAAATAAGCAGTAAACAAAATTACACTGTATTTTTTGGACATACTTTTAAAGAGACAGTAAAATCTTTCAATGTTATGGTCAAGAACAAAAGGTAAGTTCCGCATCTACTTCGTCGAATTTTTAAAATCTATTTCTTAGATTATTTGCACCTTAAATTTTAAATACACCAAACAAATCAAGTATTTTTTGATTCAATATAATGACGAAATCGCTATTTGAAATTTACCAGCCCGTAAAAATTATTCCCAATGAATTTTTGGTAAAGGCTAAAATATTTTTTATCTGGGACCCAAAAGGTAACAGCTATAGCAAAATTGAAGAAAGATTGTCCTTCAAGTGAAGTTACTGCTTTATTAAATATCAGTAAAAGTAAACATTTTTATATTAAGAAAAAAATTTTTATATTAAGAAATTAACAAGTCGCTTGTCTTGTATATAGCTTTTCGTTTTTTCGTATAAACTATGGATGCATCCTATTAGACCTTGTAAATTTTTCTCTTCTTTAGTATTTTCCAAATATCTTTTTTCTTAATTCTGTCGAAAGCTTTTTCCTTATCTATGAAATATGCATGTATTCCTTTTTCTGTTTTTAGAGCCTTTTCTACTATTTGTCTCATTATGAAAATCTGATTATTCATCCCTCTTTATCTTCTGAAACCACTCTGGCTTTCCTCAAAGGTGTTTTCTAGCTTTTATTTTAGCGTGCTTTCTAGTATACTAGCATAAAGTTTTCCTACTGTGCATCCAAGTGTTATAACTATATAGTTTGAGCATTCTTTGCTATCTCCTTTTTTATACAATGGTATTATAATGCATATCTGCCAATCTACTGGAACTTTCTTTTCTGTCTTAGCTTGGTGCATGATGTTTAGTAGTTGTGCTTTTTGTCCTTCTTGTTATATGGTCATGTCCTGGTGCTTTGCTCATCTTGATTTTGTTGATTGCATTTTTAATTATTTTTGTATTATATTGCCTTCTGTACTTTTTTTTTTTTTTTTTTTTTTTTTCCTGGAAGCCGTCTGTTGTGAACCGGTTGTACTGCAGCCACTTGGCTTATTGTACATCTTCCATTGTTTATGAAACCCATTCCAGAATTCTGGAACCCTGTACCAGCTTGTACAGGTCTAGTGGGTGGGTGCCATATAATTTTGGAGTCATTTCGATGTCTCCGAAAAGTGTTTGCCGCCTCCGATCCAATGCCTCACAGTCATGCAAAATATGGTTGACTGTTTCAGGTTCTCTGTTACAGAGTCTGCAGCTCAAGTCTCCATGAAACAGCCCCATTGTATGCAGGTGACCCTTAACTGGCGCATGTCCAGTGAGGAAACCTGTTATGACTCTGAGCTGATTCCTGCTTGTTTTCAGCAGTAACTCAGCTCTACTAGCACATGTCCGTCCGATATACATCTTGCCATGTGTTTGACCGGGTACACTCTCCCAGTGTGAGTTGTGTTGGCTTCGGATCCAGGCTTTTTTTCGTTCGCGGACGGTGCTTTTTGGCACTCCCACGGCCGGCTCTGGACCCAGGTATTTTGTAGCTGATGCTCTCTTGGCAAGTGCATCAGCTCTTTCATTGCCGTATATGCCCCGATGACCTGGAACCCATACCAGTATAACACTGTTATGTTGTGCCAGTCTATCAAGTTCTTGTCGACATTCCCACACCAGCCTAGAGTTCACCTTAGGGCTTATAAGAGCCCCAATGGCTGCTTGGCTATCTGTGCATATGTTAACCCGCTGCAGTTCGAATGCCCTCAGGTTGTTTTCTCTTGCACACTGCAAGATTGCAAAAATCTCTGTCTGAAATACGGAGGTACATTCTCCCAGTGGAATAGAAATGTTGAAATTTCCACCACTATAGAATATTCCTGCGCCCGAACCGTCTGCAGTTTTAGACCCGTCCGTATACCAGGTGCAACCCTGCAGTCTGGGTCGAGAGTTTCCTCTGTCCCATTCGTCTCGTGGGCAAATGTCCACTTGAAAAGGTACTTCAGGCATATATCTTGATGTCATATGGTCAGAAATCATCATCCATTCGGCATCATTAATTTCATTCGTTATTTTACTATGTCCTGATTTAACTGGTACGTTGCTCAGGTTTTCTCGCAGTCTATAATAGCCCATTCTCGCCTCACCTCTTATTGTTATATGTAAAGGAGGGAGATCCAGTAGTGCCTCCATAGCTGCCGTAGGTGTGCCCCTCATAGCCCCCGTGATCCCGAGACAAGCAAGTCTTTGCACCTTGCTTAATTTGATGATGGCACTTTTTTGCTGCACTTTTGGCCACCATACCACTGATGCATATGTAATTGTGGGTTTTACCACCATGTTATAAGTCCAATATACCATGTCTGGTCTCAAACCCCACATTTTTCCATGAGTACGTCTGGCTACCATTAACGTAGATACCGCTCTCTTCGTTATTCTTTCTATCTGCTGATTCCAAGTAAGTCTTGAGTCTAATATTATCCCGAGATACTTTACTTCACTCACCAGATTTAAATGTATACCATTTAGACTTAGAGGACCCAATTCCTCTGAATTCCTTCTTTTAGTAAATTTCATGATTTTGGACTTTAGAGGACTGATGTTAAGCCCTACATTTGAAGTCCATTCTGTAACTACTGTCAGAGCCTGTTGCATTCGATCTCTGACTGTACCATTAAATTTTCCGTGGGCTAAGATGACTAGGTCATCCGCATAGCCCAGGACGTGATGCCTATCGTTGTCGAGTCTAGCTATCAGGCCATCCATGACCAGATTCCACAATAGAGGAGATAAGACTCCCCCCTGTGGGCAGCCTCTGGCTACCTGAGCTGACACTGTATCCCCTAGCAACGTAGCATATATCACACGGCTTCTCAGCATGCAGTCTATCCATCTACAGCTTGTTTCGTCTATTCCTTTTAGACGGATCGCCCTTGTGATCGCTTCGTAAGAGGTGTTGTCAAATGCTCCCTCAATATCGAGAAATGCACCCAACATCACCTCTTGGTTTTCTAGAACGTACTCCACTCTCTGTACAAGATGGTGCAGTGCCGTTTCTGTGGAGACTCCCGCTCGATATGCATATTGTCCCCGATGTATCGGACTTTCAACCAATACACCATCCCTGATATGCCTATCGAGCAGTTTTTCTAAGGTCTTCAGTACGAATGACATCAGACTTAATGGCCGCAGAGACTTGGCCCTTTCCTGTCCGATTTTGCCAGGTTTGGGTATAAAAGCCACCCTTATCAGCCTCCATGCTTTTGGTATGTACCCCAGCCCTAAACTAGCCTGCAGTATCTTACACAATTTTTTGAAAAGAAGGTCGTTTCCCTTCTGTAGAAGTATTGGATAAATCCCGTCCGGACCCGGTGATTTATATGGCTCGAATGAGTTTATTGCCCATTTGATTTTGTCCTGGTTTATAACTTCTTTTGCCACATGCCAGTTTTCCCTAGAACCATAATTCATGATATCCAGTCCGGTTTGCCATGTGTCTAGTGGTATCAGTTTTGTCTCAGACTCAGGAAAGTGCACCCTGAAAAGCTCTTTCAGGGTGTCTTCACCATTCTGAGTGTATTCACCTGACTCTTTTTGGAGCGAGGGAATACTTATCTGAGGGTCCTTTGAGAGAACTTTATGGAGCCTTGCCATTTCTGAAGTCCCTTCTATCTCTTCACAATGCCTTCTCCACGATTCTCTTTTTGCCCTTCTCAGTTCCTTATTGTAGTCAGTCAGAGCTTTGCGATAATCGCCCCACTCGCCTGACCTTTTGGCGAAATTAAATTTTCGTCTAACCTCTGTCCTTTGATTTGCAAGATTATGATTCCGCCAGGGAACTTTCCTGTTGGAATTCCTGACTATCTCCGGACAGTTGTCTTCGAACGCTGACGTGACAATCTCTTGAAATTGTTCGGCAGCCATGTCTAGGTCCAATGTATGCCTTATCTTCCCGTTAATCCTGCCTAAGCTATATTCTATGTCTGCTTGATATGCTTCCCAGTTTGTTTTACGAGGATTACGATAAGTTTCCTTGATAAGCTCATTGCCTGTCATTTCAAAACAAATGTGTCGATGGTCTGAAAAGGACACCTCATCTGACACATGCCAGTTTTTCACAGTTCTAGCCACGTTAGTCGTGGCAACTGTTATATCAATCACCTCCTTCCGTCGTGAAGTCACGAAGGTTGGTTTGTTTCCTACGTTTAATATGTCTAAATTATGTTGCATTATAAACTGTAGTACTGACTCACCTCTTGCATTGGTGTTTGTACTGCCCCAAGTCAGATGGTGCGCATTCGCATCACAGCCAATGATCAATTGCAATCCATTTTTCCTGCAATCTCTCACTAGCTGCTCCAATTCCCTTGATGGTGGTTGTTCGGGATCATCATATGGGAGGTATGCTGATCCTAAAACTATCTGCTTCACCCCTCCTCCATCTATGATCTTCATCTTTACCGTGGTTAAATCCCTGGAACAGTGATTTATCAACGGCAGTGTTTTGATGTTTCGTTTGACTATTATGCAAGTTCGCGGGACATCGGCAGACCGGCTATATATAAGCTCTCCACCAATACCCGATAGACCTCTTATTTTGCCCTTGTAAACCCAGGGTTCTTGTATCAAGGCTACATCAAACCTTCTCATGGCGACAGTAAGTTCTGCCGAAGCTGACTTACTATGCTGGAGATTCGCTTGCAGGATTCTGATTGGAGCCATCAATGCCTCTGATGGTTTTGAAGGATATCTTTTCAAGTCTGTAATACGCCTTGAAATTTGCAGCCTTCAATGTTTTATAGGAGACCTGGTCGATCGTGTATACGAGGATTTGCATGTCCTCTCCGACCTTCCGATTTTTCAACAACCAGTCTTCCGTCTTAAGGTCTTTATTTTGCCTCTCTAAACGGGTTCTGACTGTTGATTCTTCAGCCTCTTTCTCGGGGATGCGGGCGAGGACCATAGGGCGTTTTGGCATGTGGCTGGGATCGACCACATTTAAGTCGACTCCTTCCCACAGGCCCTCCATAGTCCTTACCACCTCAGTAGTCCATTTTTTGGTATGTTCGTTAGCACAGTTTACCCACAGAGTACCTGCGCTAAACGATGTTTTATGGAACTGTAGCAGTTGATTTTGACTTCCAACAGGAGCCTCATCCACTGCTAGCTTTAGTTTGTTGATGATCAGGTCTGCGTGAGCCTGATCTAGTTGAGTATCCGGATGGTGCCTGTGTGCCACCGCTATCCTGAATACTTTTGTGACATTGCTGTATGACCTAGTCTGCTCATGAGAGCTCCTTGGTCTCTTAGCAACCCTTTGTTGCGGGGGGGTAATGGTATTCTCCCGCGGTCTCTTTTTACCCTCGGGTTTTACCAGTACTCCCGTTTTGTTTTTATGGGGATTTGCTGTGGTCCATGTTCCAGCAGCCATTTTTGCCTTTTTCGTCATCTTTCTTTTTTGAGCTCCAGAAAGGCGTTTTTTGCTACTTTGTGCAGAGTCTGTTCCGCTTGGAACAACTTCTGGCTCAGTATTTGGGACAGATACAGAATCCACGACTGAAGTCGCCTCTGTGTCCGTTCCCGTTTTTGTGTTTGTTTTTTCAATCTCGTTCTCCATATTTGTTCCCACGAGTTGGGACGAATTGCTGTCAGGCACGGCAGTGCGCCCTTACCGTGCTAAGGCTATAAGGCTTGTCCTTCTTGTTATATGGTCATGTCCTGGTGCTTTGCTCATCTTGATTTTGTTGATTGCATTTTTAATTATTTTTGTATTATATTGCCTTCTGTACTTATTGAATGAAATAAAAAAAGAATGTGTGTGTACTTTGTACGCACGTAAGAAGTTATACTTCTATTATATGATTTCAACGAAATTAATACACTTTACACAGTTTATTTATATTTTATTTAAATATTAATCTAATTTATACTTACTACTTCTCAAAAAAATTTTTAAAACAGTGCCAAAAATTAAAATAATAAAAGAATACAACACACACAAACACATTGAAAAATACCACAAATTGGTCGTTTTCTGAATAATAATTGTCGGAAAATTTTTTAACTAAATACGTATTTTCTGAAAAAAAAATATATAATAAATATACTTACAATCATAAAATGTATAAAAAAAATAAAAAAATAAAAGTTTCTATTGGGGTTCGAACCCGCTTATCAACGCAGTTAGTATTGAAATTCATTGACCTTAAACCTTTACCTACGGAGACCATGCGTCATCATGTGCGAAGATCAACTAACTAAATGGATTAAACTTTTGACAGTTCTGAATCTAATCAAATTATTTTGATATTGAATTGAAATCATTATTTAGAATTGAAATATTAAAATACTTACAACAAAACATAAAGTAAGAAAATAATATATTAGGTGAATATTGATAGACATTTTGATGGTAATCAAATTATATAAATCAAAGCATTATATACTATTTTGGTAGTTTCTTTTTAAATTTTACAAATAAGTAGGTTACCTATGAAATTTTTTATTAAGATACTGAAACATTTACAATTATTATTACGTACCTGTCGTTTTTAAAAACTATTTAAAAAGTCACTACAATTATAAACTTTTTTCTCTGCCATCACAACAATAAAAACTAATATACACAACATTGATTATTGACAGATAATTTTAACACCCAATCAGATCCCGTATAACGTTTGTACCATACTGTCGGTGTGCGAATGCGCCCAGTAAAATCAAAATTTACCCTCGTGCCTAAAGAAGTATAACTTCAAAAAGGTCTAAGAATCTTTTAATTTTGATTTTGATATTTTCAAAATGCTTACGTGCGATTATATCTTGTAGTCCCAGATTATTGTCTAATATATACTTAGTTTTATTATTTTATTATTGGATCTCTGAGGTCTCTTCTTAATATGTTCATTTCAGTGGTGCTATTTTTTTTTTGTTAATGTCTCAGCCTGGGGTATGTAGCTCCTAGTAATATAATTAGGCCTCATGCATATGTTGCATATTCTGATACTGATATTAGCTGACGCTTTTATGTGCTTGATTTTACTTTGCACCCTCAACTACTTAAATATTGTTTTAAAATCAAAACATATCAACAACTAAAATTTTCTGTTAAAACTTTTAATATCATTCTGTTTACCAAGCAAAATTTCAATAAAAAGAATCAAAATTTTAAAATTGAAGTAACATTAAATGATGTTTTCCCCGTTTAATAAAAAAATCCAATATCATGGTCACAACACGTAACAAGCATGAACAGGGCCCCCGCTACCATATGTGCAAAGTGTGCAATGCACACGGGCGCCGTCCTTTAGGGGCGCCAAAACCGAGGGTCAAAAAGTGCAAAAATATTTACAAAAAAAAAAAAAAATAAAAAAGCAAAAATTAATTTTAAAATAAAAGTTGAGAAATTAAATAGTTCAGTTTTATTTTGTTTGGATCTTGGATGACATTTTTAGTCTTTCTATAAACATAAAATAAAAATCCCGCTATAAAAATAACAAACACCCAACTGTAGATAAGAAATACCAAACTATGCGCTGATTTCGTGGAAAAATTCCAAACACATTGGTTGAGCAATAGTGTGTGGGCGGTAATTCTATCTCATCGATAAGTGAACGATTTTGCGGCGCTCAAATGATGAATCGACAATATTTGAAAATCGCATACCTATCAAATAACTAATTAGACCAGACTGTATCGTCGCCCCCTTTGCAATACTATTCCGATTCGATTTTTTTGCACAAACTAACTCAAAAAGAGGTCCTTATAAAAAATTCACAGGGTGCCAAGCGGTGCCGCGGACGAAAAATTGGTAAAACTTTTTTTTTAAACAGATTCACAAAATAAATTTTTCATTTCGAACAAATTTTTTTAGTTGGGTCATTCTGAGTAAAAAAGGTTTCTTGTCATTTTTCACTCAAATTAATTGTTGTCGAGTTATATGCAATATAAAATTTAAAATATACGAAAATGACCATTTTCAAGTCTTAATAACTCGATTAAAAATTATTATTATGAAAGTCAATAAGCGACCAAATCAAAGTTTAAAACCCCTCCTTCAACATTCTGAAGAAATTTTTGTCATTTTTTTATTACAAAGCTGTTGTTTTTAATTATTAACAATTAGCGCTAGAGTCCAGGCTGTATCGTTGCCCACGTTAGCAAAATTATTTCAATTAGATTTCTTTGCAAAAACTTACTCAAAAAAGGTCCTATAACAAATCCACAGGGTTCCAGGCGGTACCTTGGTCGAAAAATTGTTTAAACAAGTTTTCTTAAACAAATTCACAAAAATAATTTTTTTACTTCAAACAAATTTTTTTTAGATAATTTGAGTCATTTTGAGCAAAAAAGGTATCTTGTAATTTTTCTCTAGAATTTATTGTTGTCGAGTTATATGGCCATTTTCGCATTTTTCAAATCTTAAATCGCGTATAACTCGACAACAATCAATTTTAGAAAAAAATGACAAGGGAACCCTCCCAGAATGTCCCAAGTTATCTAAAAAAAATCTGTTCGAAATTAATTATTTTTTTTGTGAATTTGTTTAAAAAAAATGTTTAAATAATTTTTCAACCACGACACCGCCTGGCACACTGTGGATTGAAGCTAGGACAAATAATCCTCGGACAAATAATCCCGGAAAAAATCCCCACAAATTATCCCTGGACAAAAAATCCCCAGACAAAAAACCCCCGGACAAATAATCCCCGGACAAATAATACCCGGACAAATAATCCCTACAAATATTTTTGGACAAAGTATCCCCACAAAAAATCCCGGACAAAATATCCTCAAGAAATATTTGCTGCCGAATAGTTCTCTAAAAGTTTTCCCGTGAATGCAATCGGTATAGGTAGATAGCAATCGCCATGAAACCGCTTTTCGGTACGAAAATAATGAATAGCAATTAATATTAAGCATGAATTGTAATTTCGATTAAGTACCAAATTTCGAATTCCAATTCCATGTCGTAAACTTCAAATTTTACGTGACAAAAAAGTGTGAGTTTTTTCAAAAATCGTGGGAGAGAATGATATGGGGAATGAGCTAAGGCTGTGGGAATCATGTTATAATTATTGGCTTAAATCTTTTGCTCACTCTGTTTTGAATAAGTATGTCCAGTACATTGCATATTCGTGATGATAACTGCTGGTTTTTACAACGATAATCTTGATTGTAATCCAAAAAACCTGTTTCTTTTTGTACATTTAGCGTCAAAAATATTTAGTCATCATCATCATCAATGTCGTTATAACTCTTCGAGAGTCTTTGCCGCGTTTATTATTGCCTTCCATGTTTGTCGGTCCTGTGCCACTATTTCCCATTGTCTCACTCCCATTTTCTCCAAATCTCCTCTGACTGCATCTTTCCACCTTTTTCTAGGCCGTCCTACAGACCTTCTCCCATCTGGGCTCTCCCCGAGTAGCTATATCTGGCTTGATTTTTGGATAAATTTTTGGCATGACATATTCTAAGGCCAGATTAAACAACAATGCTGACAACGGATCTCCCTGTCTCAGTCCAGAATTTACGCAGAAACCGTTTGATATTTTTCCCACTATTCTAACTTATACAAAGGAGTTACTTAGATGCATTTGCGTTGCCGCAGTTAGTTTATTATGTACGCCCAACTCGGCCATTTTGGTCGAGCTGGGCGTACGTAAAAATTGTATTCCATGTAGTGTTGGACGATTAATGTAAAATTTGAAGATTTCGGCATGGAATTGGAATTCGAAATTTGGTAAAATTTCGGGAAAACTTTTAGAGAATTATCCGGCAACAAATAATTTGTGGGGATTTTTTGTAGGGATATTTTGTCCAAAAAAAATTGTGGGGAATATTTGTCCGGGATCTTTTGTGGGAATTTTTTGTCCGGGGTTTTTTGTCCAGGGATAATTTGTGGGGATTTTTTGTCCGGGATTATTTGTCCGGACAAAAAAAAATCAATAAAAAAATATTATCAAAATACCTATGCCTATAAAATGACAAGGGGCGCCAAAATCCTTTTTTGCACACAGGCGCCACTAGTTCTTACGGGGGCCCTGAGCATGAAAACATTAAAACATAACACTATGATGGAAAAAAGTAAACTAAGTGCTTTGGTCATACTAAGAAATGAAAAATATGAATTGATGTCTTTGGTGATATAAGGGAAAATGAAAGGAAGAAGAGTACCGGGGAGACGAAGCACGTCCTGGTTGAAAAATGGAAAACAGTGGAATGGAAAAAGAACAATAGGACTCTTCACAACCGCTGCAGGCAGAGTAAAATAGGCCATGATGATCCAATGTCATTAAAGGATGAGGCACCACACAAAGAAGAAGAATAAGAAGAAGAAGAAGAACAAAAAAGAGTGCAGCAATATACGAGTGTAAATTTTTAACAGCAGTGATTATATCAAATCGGTATCCGACTGAGAACGGAAATATGGTACTTCTTCTTCTTAAAGTTCCATCTCCTAGCGGAGGTTGGATATCATAATGGCTATGGTCACTTTTGGCTGCTGCTCTGAACAGTTGTAATGAACTACAGTTAAACCATTCTCTAAGGTTCCTCAGCCAGGAGATGCGTCTTCTTCCTATGCTTTTTCTTCCTTGGATCCTTCCTTGCATAATAACTCTCAGCAGCTCATATTTCTCTCCTCTGGTAATGTGACCCAAATATTCTAGTTTTCTTGTTTTTATACTGTTCATAATTTCTAACTACTTATTTAAACGTCGTAGCACTTCAACATTGGTAATCCTTTGAACCCACTGAATTTTCAAGTATGGTACTGGTAGACCCTTTCTTTGTCGTAGGTATTGTTACCAATTAGCTTATGGTACATTGTCTGGTCTTCATTGTTTAAAAAGAATAGATTATATCTGAGCGACTGTAGTACCTCGATAAAGTAGTGATCCAACATTGAAGAAATTTTTCTCCCTGAGTTTTTAAGCTCAGTAAGTTAAAGCTCTTAACACTGCACCACCAAGGTATATTGACGGCCCCTTAAAATATAGGGACACACGTATTTTTCCGTATTTAACTACAACTTTTATTAATATTGCAATTTTTAGTTCTGTGTGTTTAAGTTGTGAATGGAGATTTAAACACAAAAATTCCAAAAATGTAGTAAACTTGCCACAAGATTGGATAATCCAAAAGAAAGTTAACTCTATACTGAAACCATATAGTACAACGGAATTTGAGTTTGATATTCATTTAATTCCAGAGAAAATTGGATATCACAGCATTTTTTTCTGGTAAGTCTAATACAGTAGAACGTCGATAATCCGGACGTCAAAAATCCGGACCGTCAATAATCCGGATTTGTATCTAGCAAAAATATCTGATTCTTTTAAAATAAATTAAGAACTTAGCTGCGAAAAACGAACCTCACCGCAGTTCAAAAATATTTTACACATTTTTTTAAAAGCCCAAATAGTGTCTGATGTTTTTACTGTACACATGCTGCTATTATAAATTAATTACAATACAGTATTTAAACATAAAAAAATGTTTTGATTGATTTCACCCCTAAACACTTTACTGTACAAGAGAAAACATAAAATTTTAAAACGTTTGTTGTACTTTAATGTGTATACTGGCCTTTTTTGAGGTAATTTCGATAATCCGGATAATTTGATAATTCGGATGGGGTCCGGTCCCAATTAATCCGGATTATTGACGTTCTACTGTATAGTATAAAATCCATCGTCTTATATCTTACGGTGTAGAAGAGGTTTTGCTATAGGAGACTTTCCAGATGCTGCGGTTCTTTATAATCATTTTTGGTTCCGTGTAACTTTTTCTTTATCTTTGCAATACGTTTTTATTTTCGTTGTTCAAGGTCCCTGCTGCTCTGCCTCTTTTTTGATTTTAGTTCACTACTTTGGATGTGTAATGCTTATCATCAATGTGATGAACTAGCTGCTGGTATGAGCACATTGTGTAAATGTTAGAAAATAAGGAGTCTAATGCTCATAATCTTATTGAATATTACTACAGTTTGTGGGCGACCAGTTTCGGCGTTTACAATTTGTACGCCATCATCAGACCCTTAGAAACTGAACAAAGCTAAATAATAAATGAAGCTCTGTCAAAATACAGTTGCCATTGGTTATGTTTTGGGTGTTAGGTTTAACAATAGGTAATAAAATACAGAAGGTGTCACAATGGTGTTTGAATGGGCAAGTACTAATCTGATGTTAACTGTTGTAGTCAGTATATGATGTATAAAGTATTAATAATACAATTATCGGTACTTACATATCAGTACAAGAAGTATACAGTGTACAATATGGTGTTAGAATAGTAACAATTTAGCCTCTGTGTCATACTAGATTTCAAACTCATATTATCTTCTAAATGTGTTCCTTGGTTGCCTAGGTGTTCAAAATATGTGTCTCAAGTAATTGTAGTGTATGTGTGTGAGATACTGAATACGTTAATTTTTGTGCAATGCCAGAAAAAACTTACAAAAAATATATGACAAATCGAAAATTGGACTTGATTGACTGCACAAACTAAAAACAGGGACAAATAACACATATATGAAATTGTAAAAAACTACATCTTAATTGCCAATTGTGTATCTACAAGGAGAAAAATCCTTTTATTAAAATGAAAAAGTATAGGAAAAATTTTTCCAGTCAGAATTTTTTAACAAAAGACAATTAAAAAAATTGTTTTAAGACAATGTTAAAATTGTTATTAGATAATGTTAAAAAATTCTGACTGGAAAAAATTTTCCTATACTTTTACATTTTAATAAAAGGATTTTTCTCCTTGTGGATACACAATTGGCAATTTAGATGTAGTTTTTTGCAATTTGATATATGTGTTGTTTGTCCCTTTTCTCGTTTGTGCAGTCAAGTACCAATTTTGGTTTTGTCATATATTTTTTGTAAGTTTTTTCTGGCATTGCACAAAAATTAACGTATTCAGTATCTCACACACATACACTACAATTAATTGATATACATATTTAGAACACCTAGGCAACCAAGGAACACATTTAGAAGACCATAATATGAGTTTGAAATCTAGTATGACACAGAGGCTAAATTGTTGGTATTCTAACACCAGATTGCACACTTTATACTTCTTGTACTGATATGTAAGTACCAGTAATTGTATTATTAATACTTTATATATTATGTACTGACTACAACAGTTAACATCAGATTAGTACTGGTCCATTCGAACACCATTGTGACACCTTCTGTGTTTTATTACCTATTGTTAAACCTAACACCTAAAACTTAACCTAGGGCAACTGTATTTTGACACAGCTTCATTTATTTTTTAGCTTTGTTCAATTTCTAAGGTCCTGATGATGGCGTACAAATTGTAAACGCCGAAACCGGTCGCCCACAAACTGTAGTAAATAAAACCTTCAATAAGATTATGAGCATTAGACTCCTTATTTCCTAACATTTACACTTATCATCCATGTTTTACTTGCTTTGTCCCTCCCGTACGGGCCACTCAATTTTTATTTACGACCGATAAAACATTACATCAAACTGTTTTTGAATAAACATCTCTATGGCTGATTTATGTTACGACCGGACGAGGCGTGCACGATACGTGCCGTAGAACAATAGAAAGCGCACGTCCCCGGCACTCGCCGGTGTCGCCCCGTTTCGCTGTATGATAAACTAGCCAATGCTTTTCATATCAGATGATTCTTCAACGTGCCTCGTATGACAGCCGTGTCGTCCAGGTCCCCGTCTTAACATAACTCAGCCTTTAGCCCGCTGCGTCTCGTCACGTCCGGCACAGCTCTTACGCTCATTTCACACACTTAAGAATTTGAAACCTGAGAGGGTTAGAACGCACGATAACATTTCAATAGTGGCTTCAGAAATCCTATGGCACTTTTCTCATTATACGGTGGTTGGAACGTTCGGTATAATGTGAAAGTTACCATCATGGGATTGCTTGAGCCACCATTGGAATGTCTTCGTGCGTTCTAGCAATCGCACGTCCAAATTCTTAGTGTGTGAAATAAGCGGCGGTATCGCATCTATTTCTATTTGGTAATCTATCTATCTATCTATCTGGTAATCTATTTCTATCCTTATTATTTAAAATTTTAGTCTCTACTATATAGGTAACACAAAGGTTTTTAACATTGTTAGTTTTTTGTTCTATTACTGATATTTTTCTCAAAATAAAAAAATATAAAAAAAATTTTAAATAACGCTTTTTCTAGTTACGTGTGACTAAAATTAAAAATATAAAAAAATCAACTAAAAAGCAAAAATAAAAAAAATCAAACGCGAAGGATTATTCGGAGAAAACTGTTAGACAGATTAAATATACAAAATCTCACACATTCGTTAAAAAATTCTATCCTCAAACCGTTTATTCGATGAAGACGCTCCCCACGCTGTTCTTTAACGAATGTGTTATATTGTGATATATTTAATCTGTCTAACAGTTTTTTTCGAATAATTCTTCGAGTTTGAATTCTTTTTATTTTTTGCTTTTTAGTTGATTTTTTTATAATATTTTTAATTTTAGACATTCGTAACTAAAGAAAATCGTTTCTTAGAATGTTTTTTCATATATTTTTTTTATTTTTTCCCTTTTAGTCTTACACTTTTCAAGCATTAAAATATATCGTTATGTTTAAAATAAGGATGTATATTTATGATAGACACATTTTTGCATTTATTTAACATTTGATACATACATTGTAGATTTTTTGTAATTTCTTCATTCTGTAACATTCACAGCACATAGGTTACAGAAACACACTTGTTTATAAATGACCGTTAAATATGTTAAGGCTGATTCTCATTATCCATCTAAATGGCGGTAGGCAACCGTCCATCAGATGTCCTTCCATTTTATGCCGTATTCGTACTATCTCAGCAGCTAACCATCAGTGTTTCGATTTTCAATAACTCTTGGACGAGTAGTACGCTTTTCCGTGATGCTTAAAAATTATTATTGACTTACTGTTTTAGCCGTTATTGCTGTTTTGCTGGAAGAAGAGGATGAAGAGAAAGAGAAATCTAAAAGAAAAGCTAGGAAGACGGAGAAAAGAAAAGTATGGTTACATAAAAGTCTGATGGAAAGGAAAACTGAAGGGGAATTTTTCATGTTATATGTATAAAGAATTGTTAAATTTAATGATGAAGTAAAATTTCATCAATACTTTAGAATGTCGAAATATCCATGATACTATAAATAACATTATGTTATAACGTTATGTTATTTATAGTATCATGAAAATATCAGTTCAATGATTTGTTGTCAAAAGCCAAACATGTGTTAAGAAAAAAAGTATTTTAGAGAAGCAATAACTCCAGTTGAAAAATTGTCATCGACGAAATGCTAATTGCACCGTTCGTATATTCTCACTACCTATCCTCAAGGCACGTCACCAATAAGCACCGACACGTCAAAACATTCTTTCATACAATGTCGGCTGCCGGCAGACGGGGGCTAGCCGCGACATAGACGGATAATGTGAATACGCAATGGTTTTGGAATCTAGTAATGTTTAACCGGATACCTGATGGACGAACGGTTGCCTGTCGCCGTCTAGATGGATAAATTCTTAAGAGTTCGTAACAAACTTTGAATTAATACGCCAAAACGAATTCTAATGTTAATTATAGCAAGAAACATCTCTACCGGTGGTTTTTCTAAGACTAGTTAAAAACACGAACTTTTTGAATTCGAGTTTTGGTTGAAGTTTTGTTTCGTATCGTATTGAAATTTGACACGAATAAACGCCGATGTTTACATAAACAAAGATATGAGCGTTCAAAATCGTCGCCGCTTAGGATGTTTATAAACATGATGACAAACATAAAAAGCAGTCGGAATCGGCAAAAAATTTGAAACTCTATTGTTTATTTATGAAGCATAATGTAAATAATTAACGTAAAAAGTGAAATTATGTATAGTTCATATAATTAGCTAGAATCTGTAAAAGTTTTAAGTTTATACATTGTAAAAAATAAGTGAATTTAAGCATTTTTCCATTAAAATCGTTTTCTTTTTAATTAATAAACATAATACAACAACGTTTTATTGACTATTCGTTTATTGTTGCCGCGAATGCATATGTCTGCAAATTTTGATTCATTTGCATTGAAGAAAAGGCAGTCAAATTAACGTCTAAAGATTTGACCCAAACGATTGAACTAAAGAAAAGCGTTTAATAAAAGAAATTATTCTGGGTCACTTTACATTCAGCATGTACATTGGAGAATATTTTTAGTATGTTTGTATTGGTTTGTAATTTTTATATCATCTTTTTATATTTTAGCTTTTATACTACCAATATTCCTTGTATCAGTTTAAAAGAAAATGAAGACTTTTTGGTTATAGAAAGAATAAACTTTTGTGGAAAAACACTTACCAAAGTATGTTTTGTTTAAACTATTTTATTATTTGTACTTTCAAAGTGATCTTTTTAGGCTGTGGATGTTCTCATCTCACAAATTGAAGTATGTGTTCTTATTCAGTTGGATGAAAATGAAACCAGGTATGTTTATCATTAATTAGATATTTTTTAATTAAACGTTGTCTAGATTTTACACAGGGTATTTCATTGGAAAAGGGAAATATTTGAATGGTGAATAGAGGTCACTAAGGAGGTCCTAGATATACTACATTTAGGGCCTCACCGATTTTTGTAACCGAGTTACAAGGGGATTTTGCTCATTTATTTCTGTATCTCTAACTTTAGAACGACCTTGTATGTTAACTAGAGACTGGAAAATATGCACTAAAAAATGTCTAAAATATGCATGCAATATGCATTTTAAAACAAGCTGAATATGCACAATTAACATGCAAATATGCATTTATATATGCACTTATTTTTATATGAATAATTTTATGGTTTACGTTAAATACATAAATAAATAAAAAATAATAAAAATAAATAAATAGGTTTGAATTTAAACCAAATTGTATTATTATTTCTTAATATATTTTTTTAACTTCAGGTTTTGTGACAAATAAAACGGCAAAATATTTTATTTTGACCACAAGATAAATAAGAGTACAATAAAATAAATGTACATATTTTTATTGTTACAATATTGATTCATATTTTCTAAACTAATATTATAAAAAGAGTACAATAAAACAAATTTACATATTTTTATTGTTACAATAAATAATCATATATTGATTCATATTTTCTAAACTAATATTATGTCTTCTATCTGTTAATATTTGTTTATAGGCAGAAAAAGATCTCTCAACGTCACAAGATGTAATTGGGGCATATTTAAACTTTGCTATTAGAGACGGATCCATATTAATATTTTCATCGAAGTTTCCAAAATTGATTATATTATTTATTGAACGCAATAAAGTGAAACCCTCATTTTTGTTTAAAACGTCATCAAGTTTATCTTTAATTTTTACTCCAATTTCCCCATTCAGATTTGTTATTTTCTGTTTAACCGAATCAACAATAGACATACTATTGTGAAGACATAAATTTTGAGCCTCTAATTTTGTAATTGAACTTTCAATGATATCGAAATTCGATTTTATATACAACAATTGATTTTTAATAGACTTTTCTTTAAAAATATTTTGACAGTTATCAATAGCGGTACAAGTCGGATCAAAACTTGAAATAACGCTTTTGATGTCGTCGTAGTGTTCAGATAAAAATATAGCACTTTTAAGCCAAGTTCCCCATCTGGTTAATACTGGTTCTGGTGGTAAAGGAATATCGGGAAGCATCTCCCTATATACCTGTACACGTAGTGGTGCTTTCAGAAATACTTTTTTTACATTATTTATTAAGGTGTTTACATTGGGAAATTCAATTCTAACTTTCTCTGCAACTCTGTTTAGGCCGTGCGCCAAACATGTACAGTGAATTAAATTAGGGAAAAAGATTTTAAGATTGGATGCAGCTTTCATCATATATGAGGCGGCATCACTAAGCATTAATAATATTTTTTCAAATGGTACTTGATCAGGTAAAAAAAAATTTGTTAGGGATTCGTTAACAAATCTAGCTATTGTAGCATAGTTTGTTTTTTCCAAACATTTTACACTAATTAAGTATGAGTTTTTAAAATCGCCAGAGTCGTTAAGAACTCCAACAATTAGATTCGCAATTTGTCGACCCTTTGTATCCGTTGTTTCGTCGACGGAAATCCAAAGATAATCGGCTTTTAACTGATTTTTAATACTCGTCATCACATCTTTGTAACATGCACTGACATATTTTTTCCGAAGAGTTGAAGAACTTGGTATTTGAGCTGGTTTATCTTTAATCTTGCAATAAGTTTTTAAAAAGTTTTGACACGATTTATGTTCTAACTTGTGCAGAGGGATATTGCAGTTCAAAAAAAAAATGGCATAAATCCTTTGCAAAGGTTTCTTGCCCAACTGACGTATTCTGAATCTGCAAACTGTTCTGTAGAATCTGCTGGCGAGGTTTATTATCATTTTTTGATAGCTTAGTTTGGTGAAGTGAAGTTTTTATGTGTTGAACTACTTGGAATTTCTTTTGACATGGAATCTGGAATATAATGATAATGATGTTTTAGATGTTTTCGTAAATAGATACCTACATTAAAATGATCAAACTTTTTAAACCTCCCCCAATTTTTTTTTATTTCTCAAAGTGAAATTGAAATCGTCAAACAATAAAGTACAGTCAGTGTACCGTAGTATACAGGGTGGGCCACTCTCAACACCTCGCTCTGTATAAGCCAAACCGTTGCGAACTTTAAAAAACAGTTTTTGAAGAAATGGGACGGTTTGTCATTTTAGAATAGACAGACACATAGATGTGCAAAGAAGTTTGATAAGTTTAAAAATCTATTGAAGTGGAGAACTTACCTTTTTATCACAAATGGTGCAAAACATACTTTCACTGTCGATAACTTTTAGATGATTGTTACTTCCAATCCAACTTCTGAGAAGACTTGATTTTTCCCTTGCTACTTTAGGCATTTTCACAATAATAATAAAATGATTTTTTTACACAGTATAGTCAATAACTTGCAATCACAAAAGTTGAATAATCGGCGATTGATTTAAGACTAACCATTCATAAAATAAAATAATCTATCCTACCCTTAAAACAGTGTTGCCAACTCGACCAATATAGTATTTGCCAAACCTCACAAGAATGATGGAATGATCAGTTCAACAGTAGGTATTCCATTATCAACTAATAAAAAATCCCTATAGCAAGCATAACCCAGTACAGATAAATTATTTGTTTTAAAAAATGCTGAAACATGATCCTGTAGTTAATAGTAATCTCATGGTCCACAGACATAAGTACTAATATAAACATTATTGAAGGCGAAGGGATTTGCTGATGTAGGTGTGTATGTGTGAATGGTTAAACATTTTTTGTTAGGAATCAGATTTGACTCACTGATATCAGTTTCAAGTTCCTGTGAGAGAGTTCCTAAGTTGTTTTAGTAATTGTAAGGCCAACATAAAAATTTGTTCTGAATTAGAAGATTTTCGATTTTTACTAAATAATTTTTATATTATTTAATATGCTAGAAAATATGCTATATGCTAAACAAGAAATAAATAAGCTAAACAACACAAAAATATGCCAAATCTAGCATAAAATAAGCTAAATTGGCAACGCTGCCTTAAAATTTCGTTTTGGTTGGTTTTCCCAGAATAATTCATAGTTGGCCGACACCAGCAGAAAGTACAGGTAATATTTGTAATGTTATTCAAAATATAATCGGTATTTACTTAGGTAATTTGTAAATTCTGAGAAGTCTATAAATCTTAAATATCCGGATAATGATACCTGCAGCTATAAATAACGCCCATTATGTTTATGGGTACAACAACAAAGGAGCTTAACAGCAAAATATTTACTTTCACATTTTATTTTAATGGATGTTGATGTTACTAATATATACCTTATTTTTAAATGGGGTAGAGTAAATTCCCATCAAAATATGCATTTATATGCTCTTAAATCTCCAAATATGCAAGGCATATGCATTTATGAAAAACATGAGAAATATGCAGCATATATATGCATATGCATTTTGCATATAATCCAGTCTTTAATTAACCCAGATTAACAAAAAATGTACACTCATTGTTATCTTGAAACAACACCCTGAATATTGAAATTTTCAAAATCAATTTGCCAATTTTGAAAAAGGCACAAAAAACTAAGTTGAGTTATTCGCTTCAGCTTTTTGCGCAGACGCCAAGAACTCTTAAGATTAAAAGAACTAAATGTTTCTTAAGAATTCTTAACATTAAAAAGCAGATATTATTAACGTTTAATAATAAATTATTAAAGTTAATAAACACTCATTTTAAAAATAAATAATAATACCTACTTATTTATTGCATTGGAACGACCTGCTGAGTAATCGCAAGACAAAGTCTGGATTAACAAATAAATATAAAGTAATTGTGACCTTGAAACAACACCCTGTATATTTAAATTTTTAAAATCCGTTTGCACATTTGAAAATTGCACAAAAAACTTAGTTTACAGGTTCGCTTCAATCTTTCGCGCAGAAAATTTAATAGCTTTAATTTTGAAATTAAGTATATTTTGAAATTTTTAAAAACTCTGATGTTAAAAGGCAGTAATTATTAACTTCTAATAAGAAATTTTTAAAGTTAATGAATAAATACTCATTTTAAAAAATAATTTACATTTATTTAATACATTGGAACGATCCGCTTACTAATCACAAGAAAAATACAGGTCCGGATTAACAAAAAAAATTTAAAGTAATTGTGACCTTGTCACAGCACCCTGTAAAGTAAAATTTTCAATAGCCATTTGCACCTTTAAAAAGAGCACAAAAAACGAAGTTTAATGGTTTGCTTTCATTTTTTGCGCATAAAATGTAATGACTAATTTTAATATTATATCGAAATTTTTAAGAACTCTGAGATTTCTAACAAAAATTTCGATATAATTTCGAAATTAATGTATGTATGTATGTAATGTATGTAGGTACTTATGTAATATATTAAATTGTACAATGTACATAGTACAATAGTACAATAAGTGTTAAATACCTAAAGTTCTCTATTATAACTTTTATATTCTACATACATACGTACTTCCGCTCAAAGAATGTCATAAGTCAAAAAAGCAAAGTATCGAGAAAACTACGTTTAAAATTTGTGCTAAAACTTTTCCGGGTTTATTTCAAAAACTATTAAGAGGATGGGTACGTATTTTCGGCTGCAATGCTATTCAAATGGGGATTCATGTTTTTCGAATCCTGAGAAAACTAATAAGCATTTTTGAAAAATTTAAACGCAGAATGAAAGATTACGTTATTAGCGAGGGCCGAAAGTCCCTGAGAACTTCTATAATGTTTATTTTAATAAGTTACAGGGGTGAAAAACTAGGAGAAAATTTAGTGTTATTTTTAATTTCAAATATCTTATTCAAAATAAACTTTCTATTTGTTCTAAGGGACTTTCGGCCCCCGGTAATAATTTAGTCTTTCATTCTGCGTTTAAATTTTTCAAAAATATTTATTGGTTTTTTCAGGATTCGAAAAAATGAACACAATGTCCGTGGTAATATTTTCCAAATCTATCTTTGTCTTACAACGCTCTCAGTCGAATATAATGTCAGTCAGACAGTGACAATCATGCAGTGACAATTTTAAATATTTGAGATGGCATCGGAAATATTTTGAGTTATTGATTAATTAATATTAATATATAGTGTATTTGATAAATAATTGATTTGAGACGTGAACGTAATAAAAAGTTATTTATTGTGTATTATTTGTGGAAGATCCAAACAGAGAATACATCGGAATAATATATTCTGTGATCCAAATCCAAGTATTTTGTTGTTAAAGATGTTCAACATTGTAAGGGTTTCATAGTGAAAATATATTATTAAAAAATCACTTAAACACTTTTCCTCTTCTTTTTCTTTTCTCTATTGAGTATTAATTTTTTTTGTACATATAAATTATTACAATCACTGAATACGTAGTTAGTGAAAAAATTATCACATTAATTTATTAACTGAATTAATAATTTGCAATTATACAAATATAACAGTTATCCAAGAACATTCAAAAGCCATCTCTTTAAGTTATTGATGACATTTTCAAGTAGAATGGCATTCTAGTAATGTTTACATATCCATACCAGTGTGAATTTTACTACACGTAATTTGCCGTGTAAAGACAGAAAAAGTAGGGGTAGCCGTAAAATATTTGCGAATTATGTACCGATAGCCTTAAAATTAGAACAATAACTGTTTTCGTGAGTTACAAAGATTTCTGAAGCTCTGCAAAATAGCGTATTAGTTCTGCTAATAATAATAAAAGAATATTTTTTTAGATGTGACACTATACAGGTAAAATTTACGATAAATTTACGAAATATTATTTATTAAAAGTGGCTCTTGTAGTACAGAATATACAGTATCTCCCTGTAAGTTTTATCCATATGGAAAACTTTTTATTATTAATTTTAAGAAAAAAAGTTATTCTTCATAAAAAGCTCTGCATGGTCTAAAACCTAAGATTCAAACATCAGATATCCAATTTTATGAATATTAAACGAAGTATGTCAAAATATATTAATGTCGCTCAAGAGTAAAGTAGCTTTATTTTTCATAATATTGAAAATTGTTGTTATGAAAAGTTGTTTGAAATTACAAACTATAATATTATAATATCACATCCTTCTAATTGAAAAAAAAATTGAAAATTTTTCTTAGATTTTGGATATTTTCGGTTATTTCAGCTATGATAACCTTTTTATTATTAATTTTACTAAAAAAAGTTTATCTTTATAAAATGTTCTGGATGGTTAAAAACTTAATATACAATCATCTTATATCAAATTTTATCAGTTTTATACGAGGTATGTCAAAAAATATGACTTTCGCTCAAGAGTAAATAAAATACTTTTATTTTTCACAATATCGAAAATTGTGATTATGAAAAGTTATTTAGAATTAAAAACTATGTTCCAATATGTAATTACATCCTTCTAATTGAAATTTTCTGAACTATAAAGGTACTCTTGATCGAAATTCATATTATTTGACATACCTCGTATAAAATTGATAAAATTTGATATAATAGGGTTGTATTCTAGGTTTTTAGGCCATACAGAACTTTTTATGGGGAATAGATTTTTTTTGTAAAATTAATAGTAAAAGAGTTATAATAATTCAAATAATTATTTTCAATGGGAAATAAGCCACAATTTTACCAAACAAATATTTTATTAACGTTTCGACGCCCAAGTCGGGTGTCGCTGTCAAAATACAAAATAATACTAAATTAAACAAAAATGTTGTTGCTTAGTAAAAAATTCTTCTAATAATTTATTTAATCTGACTCATTTATATCGGCAATTCAGACATGTATTGCAACTCATCAATATTGGCAATATCACTTTAAAGTTTTCTACTTTAAAATGTATAATACATGTTGTTCTGAAGCTATTTTCTTGTGGCATTTTTATAATCAATTACTTTTAATGGGAAATAAGCCACAGTCTTTGCAAAAAAATGTTTTTATTAACGTTTCGAAGCCCAAATCGGGTTTCGTTGTCAAAATACAAAATACTAATAATTTGGGCTTCGAAACGTTAATAAAATCATTTTTTTGGTAAAAGTGTGGCTTATTTCCCATTAAAAGTAATTGTGTATAATACATGTCTGAATTGCCGATATAAATGAGTCAGATTAAATAAATTATTAGATGAATTTTTTACTAAGCAACAACATTTTTGTTTACTTTAGTATTACTTTGTATTTTGACAACGACACCCGACTTGGGCGTCGAAACGTTAATAAAATAATTTTTTGGTAAAATTGTGGCTTATTTCCCATTGAAAATAATTGATTATAAAAATGACACAAGGAAATAGCTTCTGAACAACAATAATAATTAAAATAACTGAAAATAATATTGGTTTTCCATAAAAAAAAAATTGAATTTTTTTTACTTAGAAGGATGTAATTGCATATTAGAATATAGTTCTTAATTCCAAACAACTTTTCCTAATAATAATTTTCAATATTGTGAAAGCTACTTGTGAAGCTCTTGAGCGAAATTCATATTTTTTGACATACCTCGTATAATATTCATAAAATTTTATATCTGATGGTTGAATCTTAGGTTTTAGACCATGCAGAGATTTTTATGAAGAATAACTTTTTTTCGTAAAATTAATAATAAAAAAGTTCTTCATATGGTTCCAACTTACAGGGACATACTGTATAATATCATTATTATTGACTGGTTAACAGAGTTATAATTATTAATGATTTAGCTGTAAATGTCAGCAACATTAAATAAAACAAAATTTTCATAGAAAAATACTACAAAAAGAAAAATAAATATATTACTTTCCTTGAGCATATTCGCAGATTGTCTTGAATAAAGTAATCACATAATATACTGTCTTAACTCAACAAACGACGCTTTATACATATCTTAGATGGACAAATAGCTTGCACAAGTCGATATGTGACATGTGACACTGTATATATGTTCGGGGCATCGTTGATTTTGGTTAACCATAATATAATGACACTTAGTATCATCTAACGATAAATACACATAAATCCACTACTATTAGACATTTAGCATCTTATTGCGTAGTCAGAAAGTCCTTTCTGCTATCTCAAATCGTACAAAAGCGTAAATTTGTTTGTCCTTTCTATAACTAATAGCAGTTATGCTTAGAACGAACGTCCTATTAACCTTATCACGAAAAAACGAAAATTGTAGATCGGATGTTTTTACTAAGCACGGCAGTATAGACGTAACACTTTTTGAGATAGGAATTTGTAGTTTTATTAAACTGTTGGTGCAATAAAATCGTTTTTAATTTTTTCTTTTGAGTTGTGACACTCTTTGAGAGGAGGTGCGAATATATTATAACTAAAATTTTTAACGGAAATTCTAAATTCTAAAATTCCTAGTTCGTACTACATCATTTTTTAAGGTGTCTTTGTGATGAATCCGAACAATCTCCACAATGTAATCAAATGATGTGTTTCTCTGACCCAGTTCTAAATTTTGGAATTTTACCATCCGGAATAGACGTTCAAAAAGAGTTCGAAATAATAAATGGTTCTGGTCAAAACTTATCATGGCAAATTTGGGAAATTAAATACGATATTGACTGTCAACCACATCTGCAAATCAACAAAGAAAGTGATAATTTAAGTGAAACATATGGAACTTGCGACGCTTGTGAAGGTTATAAACTTTTGTATAAAATATGTAATCAGGTGAGACTATCAGTGTTAACATTCTAATCTATTGTCAGAATTTGGTACTTATTACTAATATCCCAAATTTTTCATTTGGTCAAACGTAAACACGCATTATAAACATAATAGAATTATGAAAACAACAGAAAAATATAAGGAAGATTTAGTACGGTTTACTATGAAGATCTCAAACCCTATGTCCAAAGCATTATCATCATAGCCTTGGAATCCCGTGGATTATGGATCATGCTTGGGCGTGTAATCTGCTTCTTTTGTGCATGTGTGGACATAGGCCTCACCCAACTCCTTCCATTGATCGATATCCTGAACAACATACTTTCAAGTTGTTCCAGCTACTCTCTATATATCACATACTTATCTAATCTGTGGTCTTTCTCTTGATCATTTACCTTCGTAAAGTCTGCAATTTTGTGTTGTGGAATTCCAACGGTGATATTTTAGGATATTGATTATGTTCAAAATAAGAGAGCTAAAAGGAACTACAACGATTTTATTGTCTCATATAATCAACGGACCTCTAAATTTGAAAGAACCGCGGAGTGCTACCATTTAAATGGGTGCGTTTTTGAGAAATGGGTGAATTAGTCCCTAGGCACAGGGTGAATTAGGGTGAGTGCTATGCACTTTTGGTACAAAGACGGCTACAGGAAAATTGTTTCAGGTTAAATTTACTATCAAAATATTACATTTTAAAGTCAAAAATATTTTTATTTACAAAAATATATTCAAAAGAAAAGCAAAAAACAACACGAAAGAAAGCAATTTTGATTTTTGCCCCATAACTTTTTTCCACGGGGATATAGGTATAGACATTGCTTCATCAAAAAATAACTTACGTTCTTTCTCATTAAAATGACGTTTAATAGAAGTCTCTAGGATTTACATTTTTCGAAATCGGAATTTTCAAAATTCGCCGCTTACAGCATTTTTAGTACATTGTCCCCATTATTTAGCAAACATTGTTCTGTAACTTTTCTTTACGCATTTCTAGGTATATACAATGGTACATTTATTAGAAACAGGAGTCACTTACCTTTAAAATGGTCTATTGGATAAGGTTGCTTAACTATTTTGAAGCAAATTCTACTTTTTCAAGCTTTTATACTTTTAATGATTTTTGATATTTTTTATGATTATTTTTTAATTTTCTCATTGTGACTTTTTTCTTGTACATTTAGGGATATACATTGTAAAATAGAAAACAACATATTTTTTTACTTTAAAATGGTGTCAAAAAAATCTAGGACTATTTTTAAACAAGATATCCGTAGGCTATCCAAGAGTATCCGTAATTTAAAACAAAATTAATTTTTTTTTTCAATTAGAAGAATATAATTGCATATTACAATATAATTTTTAATTCCAAATCATTTTTTTTAACAACACTTTTTGATATCGTGAAATATAAAGGTACTTTACTCCTGAGGAGCAAATTCATATTTTTTAACATACCTCGTACACTATTAATAAAATTTTATATCTGATGATTGCATTTTAGGTTTCAGACTAGGCAGAGCATTTTATAAAGAATAACTTTTTTTCATAAAATTAATACTAAAAAAGTTTTCCATATGGTTCCAACTATTGCATGTGTATATTATGTCACACTTTGAAAAAGCATAGAATTTTTTACAGTACACCATTTTAAAGTAAAGAAAATCAGCTTTCCTTTTTATTACACAATGACAATGTATATACCCAAATATACATTCAAAAAAGTTTTAATGAGAAATTTAAAAATAATCGTAAAATATATCAAAAATCATTAAAAGTATAAAATTTTGAAAAACCGTATCTTGCTTAAATATAGCCATACGGCCTTCTACGATAGAACATTTTAAAGGTAATTGACTTCTCTTTCTACTAAATGTACCGTTGCGTATACCTAAAGATGCGTAGAAAAAGTTACAGAACAAATTTGTATCTAGGGCTTTTCGTGGGTTTCCTCGTATTGCGAGAGATGTCGCTAGATTGCGTCTCAAAAGGTGGAATCATTGTATCGCGATGGTTTCCCTTAAATAGGCAGGGTTGTTAATATTCGCTTCGGAGTTGTGACTGCATAGCTTCACTGAAGATGCATGGGATACTGAAATAGCTATATGGAGATGGTGGTCCAACTCTGAATCGAATAAAAACAAAAACTGCCTTTACTATTTTTCGTCTTTACTCAGATTTGAGTATTTAGAAACTGTCTTTCGGTCCTTTTCCTAGACGGAGAGCAGGTAAATGCGTGGCCAAAGTGTCCTCTATTTGCTTTCTGCCATTTTCGTCGTCTCTTTTGCTTATATATTGTAAAAGCCAGAGATACAGGATGCAGCCAGAAAGCAGTTTATTAACGAAAAGTCTTGGATTTAAAATATTGTTTATTATATTTTTATTTCAATTATTCTAATAGTTTAAAAAGTAGTAAACTTTGTATCTAGGGCTTTTCGTTGTTTTTCTCATATTGCGAGAGATGTCGCTAGATTGCATCTCAAAAGGTGGAATCATTGTATCGCGATGGTTTCCCTTAAATAGGCAGGGTTGTTAATATTCGCTTCAGAGTTGTGACTGCATAGCTTCACTGAAGATGCATGGGATGCTGAAATAGCTATATGGAGATGGTGGTCCAACTCTGAATCGAATAAAAACAAAAACTGCCTTTATTATTTTTCATCTTTACTCAGATTCGAGTATTTAGAAAAAGAGTCTTTCGGTCCTTTTCCTAGACGGAGAGAAGGTAAATGCGTGAAGTGTCCTCTATTTGCTTTCTCCTATTTTCGTCGTCTTTTGTGCTTATAGTGTGCTTATATTTACAGAACAATGTTTGCGAAGTAACAAGGAAAATATTCCAAAATCGCTATGAGTGGCGAAATTTGAAAAATCATATTTTGGAAATTATAAATTACAGGGATTTCTACCAAAGGCTAGTTTAAAGAGAAAGGATGGAAGATTTTTTTCTGTGAAGCAATATCTATACCTATATCACCGTGGAAAAAAGTTATGGGGCAAAAAACACAATTGTTATCTAACATGTTTTTTTCTTGCTTTTCTTTTGGATTTATTTTTGTAAAAAACATGTTTTCTACTTTAAAATGTGATATTTCGATAGTAAATTTAACCTGGAACAATTTTCCTATATACGTGTTTGCACTAAATGTGCAAACTAAATGTGCAAATGTGCAACTCACTCAAATTCGCCCTGTGCCTAGGGACTAATTCACCCCTTTCTCAAAAACGCACCCATTTAAATGGTAGCACTTTGCGGTTTTTTCAAATATAGAGGTTCATTGACTAAATGAAACAATAAAACCCTGTTAACGTTGTAGTTCCTTTCTAAAATACATAATCAATAGCCTATTTGTTTCTAACAGTCTGGCCTGCGAAGTTCTATTTGAGTTTGGCAACTTTTGTTATTACATTATATCCTGGACTTTTTTATTTCATCTAGTCCATCTTTTTATCTAAGGGCGTGTAGTAATCTTAGTTTTTTGTAGGTGGAATATTCTCCTTTGTAATTTGCTATGTGATATTGCGACAGTAATAAAATCCTTTCATTACTCTATGAGATTTGCTTTGTAATTTCCAATCTATAACCCTCGTGGCTCTTACGTTGTTTTCCACGTCATTTATCCAACTTTTTCTTGATCTTCTTCTAGGTCTTAGTGAAGTTCAATTGTTATTCTTTGAAGAATGATTTGACATATCTGACTATATTTTCTCCGTTTACTTCTTTTCTATCTCCATGTTCGCTTTAATTAAAAATAAATCTGAAATATCGCCATCCTTATCCCCCAAAAAAATATATAAGAAATGTCATCAACTATACACAAATTTCTCTTCTTTCCCATTTTTACAAACTATTCCCTAAACATAGCCAAACGCCTTGAGAGTAAACTAAACTTGTATCAACTTAGCGAGCACTCTGGTTTTAAAAATCGATTCGGAGCAAACGATCATTTGCAAACGATTAAGACTTTAATATGTAGACACTAATAATTGGACCCTATTCAGCTTTCTGAAATACCAGTATCGTTATATCAAAACATGGTGAACTACAGATATTCCTCGTTGATCGAACGTATATAGAAAAATACTACCGCAAACATTAAACTTTAAGAATACACAGTCCTCAGCACCAGATACAAAGAGGAGTCAGAGAAGCAAATACCATATCTCTAAACTACTTACAAAAGTGTTAGAATATGCCTTTAAACATCTAAAGTGGGATGTGTTGGTGTGAATAGTTATCGTGAATACTTGAGTTATCACCCTTTTCTAATAACTGACAACCTATAGATGATGTTCAAAAAATGTTAGCACAGTTGAGAGAATCTGGGACTAATGTTTGCAACATATCAATTTTCAAAAAACAAAACTTTTGACTACAGCGAGTAATAATTTACAGATGATAGATGGAGAAGAAATAGAACAAGTCCATGAATATTAATACTTATGCTATGAAATTATAATTGGTAAGGATAATTAAACTTGCGAGATCTATCGCAGTATGTCTGGGCACGGCGGCTTTTGGGAAGCTGAGAGACATATTTAAATCGAATATTCCTCTCTGTTTAAAAAGGAGAGTGTCAGAGCAAAGTGTGGTACCTGAGATCACATACGGCACTAAAACATTAACCTTAACAAAACAAGCTGAGAGTAGCGCAGTGGATGAAAAAAGGTCACATGCGTTATTTTACAACGTATCAGACGATCTAAATGAAGATGGGCAGCTGACAGAGCTCGAACAACCGACACAACTGTTGGACCAGAAGACTAATATTACGGAGACCCAGAGAGAATAAAAGTAGAGGTATACCACTGGAAGATAAAACGATTATATAACGAGATTATATAAACAAGCAACTGGATAAACAGTACTCAAGACCGGAATATGTTGAAGAAGTCGGAGGAGGCCTCTGTTCAGCAGTAAACAGAAATGGCTGTCTTTGATGACCCTAAAAGACATAAGAATAGGGTGTTTTTAGTTAATTTTTATTTTTCATCTGCGGCCTGTGTTATTTTAATATATTTTCGTGCTACTTAATAGGCCTGGATCCCGCGTACCAAAAAAAAGTTGATTGACGAGCAAGCTGAAAATTTGTTAATAGCTTAACGGTGTCTAGTCGGACAAACTTTGATGTACGGGAACACTGGAACAGGGAAACTTTTAATTGTGGAAGAGTTTAAAAATTTGAAACGTCAGATTACGAAAACGTCCCATGTATTTTATCTGACAGAACACAGAACATCCAATCGATTTGTTACCCTTTTATTAAACTATCATGCAAAAATCAGACTGCTATTACTAGCCAACATGATTCCTGTCATTTGACATGTTCTTCGTGTTTCACCCATTAAAATGCCCAGTTGGTGATAAACACCAGTCTGATTTTTGCATGAGAGTTTAATTAAATGGTATCAAACCAATTGGAAGTTCTGTCCGACAAATTCATGGAACGTTTTTGTAGTCTGATGTTCCAAATTTTTAACCTGTTCCACAATTAAAACTTTCCCTGTTCCAGTATTCCCGTACATCAAAGTTTGTCCGACTAGACTCTGTTAAGCTATTACGAAATTTTCAGCTTGCTATTAATGAACTTTTTTTGATACGCGGGATCCAGGTCTATAAACTTAAAAACTGTACTTGTTCTTTACGTGCCATATCAGAATTATCTGACGTTGGTGATCACCATTGCCAAGACTTCTCGATCTTCTGCAACATCATCATCACCATCACGTAGCGCTACAACCCTGGGTGGGTCCTGGCTGACTGTACAACTTTCTTCCAATTTGTTCGGTCTTCCATCAACCTAGGGTCAAATAGGATGTTCATTTTTCGGAGATCTGCTTGGATGTTATCTCTCCATCGCATTCTGGGACGTCCGAGTGGTCTTTTACCTGTAGGAATCTCCTCTTATACCAGTCTTACAAGTCTCTCGTTATGAAGTCTGTGCACGTGGCACGTGGTGAGGTCCGAAAATTTTTCTAAGTATTTTTTGTTCAAAACGTCTGAGCTTTTCTTGGTTTGATTTGGTCATGGTCCACGTTTCGCAACCATATGTTAGTACAGGTCTGACGATGGATTTATAGATTTTGAGCTTGGAACTTCTTGTAAGATTTTTTGATTTTATAAGCTTATCCAGTGCAAATAGACAGCGATTTGCTGATTGGATTCTGTCTTTTCTTCAACATGGAATAATTATTGTCCTGCATTTGATATCTGTGAAGGCAACAAAATCGTGAAAATTGGAATGAAGGGGTTTTGAATCGCGATCTATTTAATAAAAATATTTTCATCTATTCGCTACTTCCGGCTATACCGGAAGTTATTGAGACATACTGTATATTTTTACATTTTTGTATTGTCCTCAATATTTTCTTGCTTAAAATATGAGGTTTTGTAATGTTATAGAGGGTAGTTTAAAAAATAATAACGATTTTTTTATTAATTTCGTAGCAACATTCACACCCTGTTGAATTGTAGTAATTTGACATCAAAATAGTATCTTGTGCAACAAGTGCAGAAAGGTACCTACTAATTTCTCACAAGTTTTAAAAGCGGGTGCCGCAATTCAAACGAGTGAGAAATTACCTCCACAGTTTTTGCTTAAAATGAAAATCACAGTTTCCAAACGAAGATTTAATAAATATAATAATAAATTGTAAATTTTAAACTTTATTTAATTAATACTAATCAATTTCAATTCCTTATACCTAAAGAAATTACACATAAATCAGTTAAAAAATTAATGCACTGCATTACTGCAGTAATTTGTTTGAATTTAAACTATTTTAAATAAATTATTACAAAATAATGTCACATTTGACGTTATATTTATGCAGTCACGGTTTTCCACCAGACCTACTTCATTCGACGTATCTTGCTGAGGTTGCTAAATCCTTATTGGTTAATTGATAATTATAAAATGTTCATTAACAATAAAATTGTAAAATAAAACAGTTGTAAAATCCATAATTTAATATCTATTCGATAATTAAGTATAATAATTGTCTTACAGGTTGTATATTTTTTGTCTAAATTTTAACCACAGATGTAAAGAGAATACATAACGTTACTCAGAATGAGGTAGGTAGTCATTTCTAAAATACCAAAATGTAATGTTCGAAAATAATGTGTTAAAGTAGCGAATTTTGCAGATTTCTCGGACATGAAAATCGGTTCTTTTTTGAAAAGCACTATTAATTCTAATATCTTAAATAAACATTAAATATAAATTCTAATATATGTTCTAATATATGTTATAATTATATTTATAATTTAATTGTGGAATGTAATGGTACTGTGCAGAAAAGAACTTTTCGGCACAGAAACGTCACTTTCCGGCACGGAAACGTCACTTTTCTGCACACTAATGTCATAAATCTTATACTGTGAGAAAATATCAAGTTTGTTAACATAAAACTGTGCATAAAAGTGCACTTTGAATAGTGGTTGTAGAAAAACTCTATTTATCTTCAAATGATTTTTAATATAGTCTACTATTGTTAAGAAATGTTAATACAGATAAATTTTTAATTTTAGTATACAGGATTGGTCGAAACTCGGAATGAGTTTTCTGACTTTTCTTAAATGGAACACCCTATATTTTCGTAGTGTGCTGAAGTTATATTGTATGGTACTTTTTTATTTCTTAAACGTTTCTTATACCTAACTGCTTGAATCTTTGAGTTATTGGTGATCCAAGCCAAACATTAATTGCAACAAAAAATACGTGAAATTTTGTTAGGTTGGCTATGAAAATATCCAATCACAAATAATTTTTCGGAAATAAATACATATTAATCTAGACTGATCCTTAAAATTACCAATAATGGTTGAGCTATCAAAATTCCTACGTAGTTAAGATTGTTGGTGTGATTAAAAATTAAGTAAAACTCAAAGCAGTTATGTATAGAGAATGCTTAGAAAATAAAATATTATTTCATTACAATACTAAAATACAGGGTGGTCCATTTAAAGAAACTCAGAAAATACTCATTCCGAGTTTCGACCAACCCTGTATACTAAAATTCAACATTTAGCTATACTAATAATTTTTAACAATAGTAGAATATATGTATATTAAAAGTTATTTGAACATAAATAGAGTTTATAATGTCAAACTACTACAATTCTACTGGGTGTGAAAGTTACGAAATTAATAAAAAAACGTAATTATCTTTTAAACTAGCCTGTATAACATTACAAAACCTCATATTTTAAGAAAGAAAACATCGAGGACAATCCAAAAATGTAAAAATATACAGTATGTCCGATTAAACAAAACGATGAAAATATTTTCATTAAATAGATCATTATTCAAAATCCCTTCATACCAATTTTCATGATTCTGTTGCCTTTAGCTCTCGAGATATTCCTAATAAGCCGTATATCTGCCTCACCCTATATATTTGTTGGTCCTCTTTAGTAATTCCTTATTAGTTTTTCTTGGTATCTTCAGCATCCGTCTATGAGTCGAGTAAAACTAATTTCTAAGCAAATAATATAATTTTTTTTAGGGTGTTCAAAGCTACGTATCCTTTTTGGTACTTATCTCAATAACCGATCAAAATATAGCTGTTGTAGAAGATATTTGTGTAATTACGTATGAAATTATTGATTTTAATATAAAAATTACATCAAAATATATTTCGGTACCAATTTTATACGCAGCGGAAATTATTTACAGTGGAATACCTACTGACCTAGAACTCTTTGTAGAAAATCTTAGCCCAATCACAGGTTAGTTATCTACTAAATTATAATCAAGTATAGATTTTTTTATATCCGTTTTAGTCATCTTAATAATAACAAATAACATCCGTGAGGTGCTCAGTGCTTAAGCACCTTTTTATTGTTAATGTGAATAAGACAACTGTTTTACCCTATTTTCCGTGTACACTTTACTCTGAGATGTTTATACATAAAATACATCATATCAATGTCGCCCATGTCTATATAATATATTCTATATTATTTATTTTTCTTGATATTATTTAAACGACTTGCTGTGAATATGATATAGCGCATATGCAATACGAATCTATTACTCATCCTGAAGTGGTGACGTAGTTGGAAACCTGCAAGTTCGTAATTGTTCGTAATGCCCGATTAGTTTGAATTGTTCGCGGTGTATTTTATATTATATCTTTGACAGTTATTTTGACAGGAAACTCAACACTAAATTTTTTTCGAATATATTGAAGTTTAATATCATTTTGCTAATTGAATAATTTAATCACAGAATGCATACAAATCCCATTTAACTTTAACAAGAATTCAAATTCAAATTCAGGTCTCCAGTTACGTCATCATGTGCGAACTTGCGCTACGGGAAGATACTATCTATTGGTCGTATCCAACTTGATACCTATGTATTTTGGATGTATCAAAGTTGCGCGTGAAGTTAGGCGTATTGATGAAAGTTGATCTTTTGGGCAGCACCCGTGGCCACCTTGTAAGTATGTATGTTACAGTGTTGATTCTCAATTAGAGTTGGCTATTCCTAGTTCGAGTCAACTCCAACTAAAACGAGCAGTAAAAGTTGATTTGAAAAATTTAATTCAACTTTTACTAGTTGAAGTTGACTATTCCTGGATCAATTCAATAAATGTCGATTATACGATTTATAGGAGTACAATCTCACGTACTTTTTTGATGAGTGTGCGTCTCTTTGTTTTGACCGTTTTAACTACTTATCACGATTTAGTCCAGGCTGTATCGTCGCCCCCCGTTAGGTAAATTATTCCGATTCGATTTCTTTGCACAAACTAACTCAAAAAGAGGTGTTTATAATAAATCCACAGGGTGCCAGTAGGTATTGTGGCTGAAGAATTGTTTAGACAATTTTTTTAAACAAATTCGCAAAAATAATTTTTTCACTTTGTACATTGTTAATAATTAAAAATAACAGCTTATTAATAAAATAGTGACAAAAATTTCTTCACGATCTTTTAGAGGGGGCTATAAACTTTTTGGTCACTTTCTGACTTCATAATAATTATTTTTAACCGAGTTTTTAAGCCTTGAATGGCTATTTGTATAACTCGACAACAATCAATTTTAGAGAAAAATCACAAGAGACTTTTTTGATCAAAATGACCCATACGATCTAAAAAAAATTGGTAAAGTAAAAAAATTATTTTTGTGAATTTGTTTAAAAACATTGTTTAAACAATTTTTTGACCACGGTACGCCCTGTGGATTTGTTATAAGGACCTCTTTTTGAGTAAGTTTGTGCAAAAAAATCGAATCGGAATAATTTACCTAACGGGGGCGACGATACAGCCTGGACTAATTTGAACATATTATCAAGTAACATTTAATTTCTATTCTAATTGGTTGTTTGTGTGAATCAACTCTAACTAAATGGCATTGGGAAGAGTATACTTTTTCTAGTTGGAATCTACTTTTACTAGTAAATGTTGAATAAAAATCTTCATTTTATGTTTATAATCAACTTTTACTGAAATCAGCCGTTGGAGTTGACTCAAACTAGGAATAGTTAAACTGTAACATGTATATCGAATCTCCCGAGCCGAACCCTTTCTGACCAAATTTAAAATATGGCACTTATCTAGTGTTAATTGCATACTAATGTCAGTATTATAATATAACTTTATTTATTTTTAGGATATTTTCAATTTTTGGGTCCCATTGGAGATGACGCAACAAAAATGATTATAGAATTATCCCCAAGTTCATCAGTTATCAGACCATATGAGACTATTACTATTAGAGTGAAGCTTACATGCATGGAAACAGGTTTTAAAACAATATTTTTTAAATCTTTACACGCAATGACAGCTTTAGTATTAATGCAACTCCTTTAGATTTTCATCAAGAAAGCATAAAAAACTATGAAACGAAAATATTTAACAGTTACTATACATTTTGTTTGCTTGTCTGTTGTCTGCTTGATAATATCAAATGATTAAAATGTACAAAAATCGCCTATTTTGGACACGTAGTAAGGAGAGACCGATATAATATTCTTCAACTTATTATGATGGGTAAAATCGAAGGTCGCAGAGGAATTGGTAGAAAACAGGCCTCTTGGTTGAAGTATATCGGGTAGTGGACAAGCATAAAGAAAGCAGAGCAACTATTTAAAATAGTTCGCGACAGAGACAGTTTCGCCATCTTAATCGCCAACGTCAAGGGGACTTGAAAGGGTACGTTAAGAAGAATACATTTTGTTATAAATTCTATTTTTTCAGAGTCAAATTGTAGTGACTAATTTGAAGTTATTAGAATAAAATATGTATGAGAGGAGATGAAATAGATTCGGTAAATTCAGATGTAGGGCGAGGCAGGAAAAAAGTGAAACGAAGAGAAAATACAATATTGAAAAACTTAAGGAACAGAAAGTAAAGAATAAATATATGTAGAAGAAAAAAACAATGTGTGTGTGTACTTTGTACGCACGTAAGAAGTTATACTTCTATTATTATGATTTCGACGAAATTATTATACTTTAAACAGTTTATTTATATTTTATTTAAATATTAAACTAATTTTAATACTGACTACTTTTCAAAAATTTTTATTAAAACAATACTAAAAATAAATAAATAAAAGAATAAAACACACACAAACACATTAAAAAATGCCACAAAATGATTTCTGAACAATAATTGTTGGAAAATTTTTAACTAAATACGTATTTTCTGAAAAAATATATATAATAATATACCTACAATCATAAAATGTATAAAAAATTAAAAAAATAAAAGTTTGTATTTGAGCTTGAATCCGCGTACACTGGCGCGGTTAATTTTAAAATTCAAGCATCTTTAGATTTTGGCTACGGAGACATATGCATCATGTTGGAAGATAGACCAACTGAACGTTTTAAACTTTTGACTGTTCTGAATTTAAGAAATTAGTTTGATTTTTGTGGAATTGAAATATTAAAATACAACAAAACATAGAGTAAGAAAACAATATTAGATGAATATTGGTAGAAATTTTGTTGGTAATCAAATTATGTAAATCAAAGCATTACATACTAGGTAGGTTTATTTTACATTTTCCAAATAGGTAGGTACCTATGTAATTTTTTATTACGATACTGAAATATTTACAATTACGTACTTACCTGTTGCTTTTAAAAACTATTTAAAAAGTCACTACAATTATAATCTTGCTTTTTTCTCTGCCCTCACAACAATAAAAACTAATATGTATACACAACATGTGTTTGCCCATAACCGACATATTGAACAATTATATTGACAGGTCATTGTAATTACCCAATCAGAGCTCGATTAACGTTTCAGCTGCGCCCAGAACCAAGACTTTTGAATTCGCGTACATATAAATTTACTCCCAAGGCGCTTAAAGAAGTATAACTTCAATAAATAAAATTAACCAATAATTTGACGAAAATGTACAAGGAGAGCAAGCCGTAAAACAAATTAAATCGGCCGTAGGAGAAGCTAGCGAGAGAATAGTTAAGGACGACTTCCAATGAAGTATAAACAAAGATTGGTTTGATGAACGGTGTCAGGCGATAGCAAAGGAAAAGAAGAATATCAGACAATTTTATTAACATATAATAGAGATTGTAAAAGCATAAATATATAATGATTCGAGGGAAACAGAAAGCTCTGTGTAAGAGATACAAAAGAGATACCATACTGAGTTGAAATTAAAACGGACAGAAAAAAAGCTCAAAAAAGAGGTGAGGTCGTTCTATTAAGAAGTTAAGAACATGCAAAAAGGTTACCAAAGTCACTGTTGTTATATAAAACGCAAAGACGTAAATTTAATTAGTGATCCGGTAGAAATAATGACAAAGTGGAAAAAAACACTTCACAGAGTTTTTGAATGGTGAGGTGGTAACAGCAACACAAGAAATGAAAAGTAATTGAAGTTCTGGAAAAAAGACATATTAGAAATGATCAAGTATGCTGGAGATCAAGTGCAGAGACAGATATGTCAACTAATAGTGCAAGTATGGGAAAATGACAGAATGCCAACTGATTGATATGAGACCCGCTGCATAAAAAAGGAGACAAACTGAAGTGTGCCAATTATAGAATATAGAGGTATAGCCTTACTGTATACTGTATACAAGTTACTATACACAAGATAATTACTGTGTACAAGGTATAGTACCAAAAGTCGTATACTCGTATACAAAAGTCAAATCTAGATTAAACCAAATCTTTTCCTTAAAGGAGATATAGACAACTTGATGTTTGTATATTTTAGACAAGTATATATGATAGAGTCGCTAGAGTCAAAATGTATCGAGCAATGGAACATTTGGGTGTACTAACAAAATTTATCAAACTAATATCAGCATAAATAGGGGAGTGCATATAGATTTTCACTTCGGAAAAAATTAAACAAGATAGAACTTTTTGTAATTTCATTAAGAAATGTTTAATAAACAACATATCAAAAAGTTCTACCCGAGACGTGGGTGCTTCATTTTTTATTAAACAAATGAACTGCGAAATTAGATGTTTTTTTTTGAAATAACTCCGAAAATATAAATTGTAGAAAAAAACTGACTTGACCGTTGAAAAATTCAGAAAACTTTACAAAAAAAATTTCTATAAAGATTTTTCTAAAATTAACTCTGTAGCTTCTATAATTTTTTATTTATAACTCTAAAGCCACCCTTCTCACAAACATTGGCGCACTGTAAACTAGCTTACGGCGAAGTGCACGGTTGAGTTATTTTAATGTAATTCTTTAACTAATGGATCAAATGAAATTTTATAAATTGTTCATGAAAGTAGAATATTTTGGCTATCTTATGGTTGCAATAAAAAGAAATAAAATATATGAGCATAAGTACAATGTGGGCGGAAAGTGAGACTTACATTAATCTGGTTTAAAAATGATTTAAAAATTAGTTACACATTTATACAACTTTTTTTATAAAACTCTCAATTTTGCACAGCTTACCTTTCAGACATATTACTAAACGATGTTTCTCTCAAAAAAAAAAATCTCAAAAATTTAATTCAAATGATACGACGACGTCTCAAAAAATGTAATTTTTAAAAACTTCGTAGTTTTAAAAATTTATTACAGCTTTATAGGTACTTTTTTAAAGCTAAGGATGTGGTCTTTAAAATGCACTAAATTATTTTACTTTAGAAATGAAATAAATTATTTCTTTTTGAGAAAATTAAGAAAGATAACAAAAATGTAATATGTAAAAAACCGAAAATTACCAGTTAAAAAAATGTTTAAACAAAGTGATCAAAACTTTTTTCTATAAAACTTACCTAAAATACATTTAATAATAAGCTTCAACAATAATAAATGTTCAACAAAAATTTTTTAGCTCTTATACAGTATGTCTGCGTAACTTGAGACCTATTGATAACTTTTTTATTATCAGTTTTACGAAAAAAGTTATTTTTTATAAAATACTGTGCATTGTATGTATATAATCTAAGATGCAACCATCAAATGTCAAATTTTATTAATTTTATTCGAGGTATGTCAAAAAATATGAATTTCACTCAAGAGTAAAGTACCTTTATATTTCACAACATTGAAAAATATGTTTAAGTGTTCAATTACATCCTTCTAATTAAAATATTGTGAAGAATAAAGGCACTTAACTATTAAGTAAAATTCATATTTTTTACATAACTCGTATAAAATTGCAAAAGTTTGATATCTGTTAGTTGTATCTTAGATTTTAGACCAGGTAGAGAATTTTATGAAGAATAATTTTTTTTTCGTAAAATTGATAATAAACTAGTTATCACAATTGTAATAAAATGATGATGGGTATCCGTAATTTGAGAAAAAATTGAAATGTTTTTTTTTCGATTAGAATGATGTAATTGTATATTAAAACATAGTTTTTAATTTCAAACAACTTTTTATAATAGCATTTTTTGATATTCTGGAATATGAAGGTATTTTACTTTTTAACGAAATTTATATTTTTGACATAAATCGTATCAAATTGATAAAATTTGATATATGACGGTTGAGTTTTAAATTTTTGACTATCCAAAGCATTTTATGAAGAATAACTTTTTTCGTAAAATTGGTAATAAAAAAGTTTTGCATGTGGTTCCTAGCTACGCAGATATACTGTATACGAGCTTCTGTATAATTGTAGGGGAGCAAAGTATGCTAAACGTGCAGTCACTCGAGCGCGATGGGGACCTATTGGGTTGTGAAGAGTAGGTCCTAAAACCAAAATAAGTTAAGTAAAGTTTTCCATATTAGTGGGCGCTTGCCATTTTTTAATTTAATTTTCCATTTCCAACAATCGTTTTTTCGGATTATAACGTTATCTATCCATAATTCGAAAAAATGTTTCGAATAAAAGTTACTTATTTTTAGGTAAGGAATCCAAATCTGCAATAAAAAATTGGGGCTCCTATTTAAGATTCTAAAGTAACCCCCACCCCACCTCCGTGGGGGATCGTGTTTGGTGCCATTCGATAGACTTTTCATAAATATTGAATAAGTGTTTTTTACAGTTTTTCGATCTGATGTGCATTTCGCGAAATATCGCAGGATTCGTATTTAAAATATTAAATTTACCCCCACCACTCTCCGGTGGGAAGTCGTGTTTGGTATCATGACCAATCGAATAATCGATAGATTTTTAAAAAATATTGAGCACATATTTTTTAGTTTTTCGATCTGTCATTCATTTCGCGAAATATTCGCTTTTTTCTTGTGAAACTTTGGCACTCTCCCATTTCCTTACGCCCGGCTCAAATCGTTAGATTTTTGAAATATACACCCTTTAGCATGTACTTTACTTAACTTATCTTAATCTGACAATTAAGAGTTTTTTTAAGGATAGACTTTTTTTTCGGGCCCCCCTTAACGAACTCCCCTGTGTTAAGAGCCAATATATGGTATAAGTACATCTGGAGGGTACCAGGTTTCTTCTCATATGATAATCTGACGCGCTCGAGTAACTGCAAAAATCCCCGCTTGGGCACCCCTACCATACGAATTTTTAAATTGTAATGCCATATTCGGATTCAGCATAATCAAAAACAAAATAGAAACATATATCATCAAAGTAAAATGATGAATTCAACGATATTTTTAAAATTATTTATACAAAACAATTGTTATTGTTTAAAAAATTAATAAATAATTAGCGGCCAAATCTGCGAGTAGAACTTTTTACTTTAACGTGTATATAAACTTACAAAAAAATTTTTAGAAAAATATAAGCTTGTTTGAATTTTTCCGAAACAATGCATGTTTTCGTTCTAATTGCACTCCCCTAAAAACTATTGAAAAAGCACAGAAATTCGATTGGAGCTTGGAGCTAAACGAGGACAAAACCAAATACATGATCATGGGAGGGAGAGAAAAAAAAGAAAGAAGATTTTAGTGTGAGGTCTGTAAGTTGGTGTGCCATACTACATGATAACTAAATCACTATATCACAAACATGACCTATTGACAATGAAACAAATAATAAAGCTGTCGCTTTGTGATTTATATTTTATAGTGATCAATTTATATTTTACAGGATTTTTCCAAGATACGTATATTCCATGTTTTATTGGTTTGGGTCAAGAACCTGTAATAGTAAAAGTTATATGTGCAGTAGATGGACCTCGTGTTATTTATCATTTGCCTCGAGACAACAAGAACTTTAAGAACATAGTATGGCCACCATTATTTCACTACAATTATGGTTTGGAGATTGGTCAAGGTGATGAGGTGAGTGGATTCAACTAGCTCTTAGCTAACGTTTAAAGGTGGAAAACTATCGCAAGTGGTAATATTTTATAGGTTAATACCATAATTTCCCACCTCTATTATTTTCATCGCTTTTTGTTTCACAACGCATTATGTTGTCCATCTTTTGCGTTATTTTGCCAGTTCTTGGCGCGCTCATCACTGTAGAGTTGCAAACATATCTTATTTTTAGAGACTCATTCATGAAGAATATAACAATTCTGCATATGAATCAGATAAAGCTACGGAAGACCTAAATCAAGATATGATTAAACTAAATTTTACAACCCATGAACATGAATTTAAGCTTCCGCTGGAATGTAAAAACAGTTGTAAGGTATAGTAGTAGTCAACAAAATCTATATGGTTATTATATAGGATGTCCCAAAAGTAGCGGAACGGTCGAATATTTCGCGAAATGAACATTCGATCGAAAAACAAGTACGTGTTCAATAATTTTCAAAAGTTTATCTAATGACACCAAACACGACCCCCCCTTCACCCCCTGGAGGTGGGGTGGGGGGTAACTTTAAAATCTTAAATAGAAACCCTTAGATTTTATTGCAGATTTGGATTTCTTACGTAAAAATAAGCAACATTTATTCGAGATTTTTGATTTATAGATAGATGGTGCTATAATCGGAAAAAACGATTTATCGTGATACCGTAGGTCTTCTTCTTCTTTTTCTTATACTTGTTATAGATCTGTCGATCTGTTAATTCCGACGTTGAAGTATCTCTTGACAGGTAGACTGCCAGCTATCTCTCCATCTTTTTGGTGGTCACCCGGTAGACGCTTGCCAGCTGGTTTTCCTTCTAGCGGAATTCTTGGTAGTCCGTGCTCCTCCATTCTTTTTACATGACTGAACCATTCTCTTCGTCTTTGCCTACCCCATCTTACTACATCTTGCACGCCACATTGTTCCCTGATTATGTTATTTCTTATTTTATCCCTTCTTGGCTTCCCTGCAATTGCTCTTAGTGTCTTCATTTCGGCTGTTCGTAGCATGCTTTTGGTTTTATTGGTGTCTTCTTTTGATTCAATACTATAGGTCACAACAGGTCTGATGCAAGTTTTATAAATTCTAACTTTGCTGTCCAGTCTCATATATGGGTTATTCCAGACCACATCTCTCAAATATCCGGACATGACTGCGGCCTTGTTTATTTGTCCTCGTAGGTCTCTGGCTGGGTTATGATAACTTGATAAATCTACACCTAGATATTTGAACTGGTTTAGCTGTTCTATGAGTTTCCCCTCTACCACGAGTTTGCATCTAATTGGATCTTTCGCAATGGTACTGCATTTTGTTTTCTGCGTGGATATGTTCATGTTGAGTCGTCGACATGCTTGGTAGAATCGACAAAGTTGTCTTTGTAGATCGTCTTCGTCCTCTGAAATCAGGACTGCATCATCCGCATTTCACACTATACTGATTCGGCTGTGACCGAGTCTGTATCCTAGTTGTAGCGATTCCACATCTTCTATTATTTCATCCATTAGCATGTTGAACAGAAATGGGCTGAGGCTGTCTCCCTGCTTGATTCCCTCTGGTGTTAGTATGTCGACCGTAGCGCTATCGTTTGTTTTAATTTTTTTCGTGTTGTTATTGTTCATTTGTTTTATAACTTGCACAATGTTTGCCGGTTTTGCTTAATTTTCTGTAATATGCCTAAGTCTGACTCTGTCAAATGCTTTAGTTTGGTCTACGAGCCAAATATATGCGAGTTTGTTATGTTCTATCGACTTCTCTTTCACTTAATTCAGGACAAATATTGCGTCCGTCGTCGACCTGTCTTTTCTGAAGCCTTGCTGTTCTTCTCTGTTCTTTATCTGTGATTCCAATTTATCCTTGAGTATGCCTGTGAATAACTTCATTGTCGTATTTAAGAGGGTTATTCCTCTATAGTTGTCCAGACAACCGTAGGTAAATTATAGAAATGGTCTAATATCTCGGAAAATACACTTCCAAATGAAAAATTAAAAAAGACGTGTCTAATATTTTTCAAAATCCTATCGAATGACACTGGAGAGTTCGCTCTAATATAAGAATCGAATTGTTTCCAGTGCCCTGTGTCCGTTTCTTCTCGATCGACGATGACAAATAAATGTTTGAAGTCGTGGAGTAAAAAAATATGGTTTTATTGACAGTTACTGAATTATTACACTACAGGTGGTGATTAGGTAAAATTTTATAATAGGCTGCCCTAAATTGACAGCTACTGATAATTACACTCGGCGTAACTTCGAACAATGACTTACGTACTTGTTAATTAGGTAACTATTCTAAATGGACTGCGACTCAAAATAGTCCCTTATTTATAATTTCACCAAAATATATAAATCATCAATAAGTTGTATGGTAACAAAACTATGAACTCTGAATAGCCTGTTGCATAGCAACAAAAACATTGAACTTTGGTATCTTACCAAATCAATTTAATCGAGAAAGTTCAATTGAAAATACCACGATTTGGGAATTTATTTAGGTTGAGGTGGAGGGTCTTGTTTGGTTTTTTGGTTTATTAAATATATCGTCGGTATACTGCGAAAACCAGGTAAATGACAAATTTTAAAATATTGAGTTAGGTATACCAAATTCTCAGCTTTTTACGCTCTACGTACAGGTAAAACCCAGTAAATGATACGATTTACCATTCAGCAGATAATTTGTGTGATAAACAAATAAGTTACATATAACCAACTTTCCATTTCCAAGTAAAACAATATATCGCTACTTACTTCCACAAAATTAAAGTTCTGTTGCATGTAAAACCAAGTAAACGCACATATATTATTTTGCCGGACAAAAATATATCTCTACTGCTGTATACCATATTCAATAAGAAGGTGATAAATGTCTTTAATACATTTTACATGTATATTTTATTAAAATTTCTCATTCATATCGACTGGTAAAACCGATAGTATCGACTATGTTTCTTTGAATGGTCAAGAGGTACAGGTATGTGAGAAGTTTTTTTGTAAGAAACTTTGTATATTAACGTCGTTAATGCAAGATGTTGTAAGAAAAATTTATATTCTATGTTGTTATGCAGACACGGGCAAAAGAGGTAAGGATATACTGCCAAATAAAACAAACAGTGAAAACCGAAAAATTGTGAAGGCTCATATTGAATCTTTTCCAACCATGGTCCCACATTATATTCGCCAAAGTTCAAAGCGTAGATATTTGGGACAAAAATTTAAGTATAAGGAAAATGAATCAACTTTCTTTATATAAATGATTGTCAGCTGAAGAAACCAAAAGGTATTAGCAAAATTACATACCGAGGAATATTTTCTAGCGACTATAATTTAAGCTTTTTTGTCTTAAATAAGACCGATGTTTAGTTTGTAATAAATAATATTCATTAGCCCTATCATATTATGATATGGCTAATCCAACTAAGAAACCCGATTTAGAAAACAGTTACAGACATCAGAAAAAAAAAAGAAGTATGAAATCTCGAAAAACGAAATGATAAGAAAAGCTCTAATCAACAACGGAATTTTGTTTCAATCACCTTTGATCTACAGGCTATACTACAGATTCCAGATAACTGGACAATTCATATTATATTCTTCCCGAAAATTATGGGTCTACAATTTGTGTGTAAATGAAGTCGCATTGCCAAATGTAGCTTACTGTTTTGCCTGGTCAGAAATTAACGGTAGACGAGGAAGTTCTGAAATAGAAAGCATTATACTCAACTACTTATCAAAATGTGTCCCAGAATATGTAAGCAAGTGAAATAAGTGCATTTTCTTATACCTGCGGAGGACAGTATCGTAACATAAAATTTTAGAGTCGGGACATTCTTGTATGGAAGTTGACTCTATACATAGCAGCATCTAAACCGCTAGAAATCAGGTGTCTCTATGGTATGCCAGGTTACTTGTCTGTTTTTTCAAAATGCAAGGGAAACTAAAAATGTCAAGGTCAGTGATAAAAAGTATGTATAGAACCATACAAGTGTAAAGATTTTAAATAGGTACTACGACTTTTATGATTTTAAAAAATTGTCACACACTAATTAAAAACCGAACAAAAGACCCAAACGGCGAAAAAATAATGTGGTTAAAGATAAAAAGATGAGATTCATGAAAGAAGGGACAAACAGAATCCATTTCAATTATGACGCATCACCAAGCTTCATTTCCTTATTGATACTGCACGGCCAGCACGGCAGTCAACAAGAAAATAGCAAGCTGAGTTATCAACTAACATAAGCATGCTTATGTTAGTCAATAAAAACTTAAGCAACTTTATGATAGAAGTTCGCCAACTACCATAGCAAAAAACAGAGATTTGTTACAGCTATTTGATACGGGAGTGATACCGGAAGAATATAACAGGTGGTATCGTATTTTACTATGCCAATGGTATCTTGTCAGATCCTGCTTTCAGTGACTAATATGAGGAGTAATACGCATAGTAATATTATTTTCTTGTTTCTATAACACGTTCAAAATAAATTTGTTTTTTCTATAAAACTGCCTATCATCTAAGTAAATAATATCCATATAACTACAAACAGCTCTGAATAAAATGTTCAGGGAAATCCAGTTAAATGTTATAATTATCGACTAATCCTTTAAAAACATTGTTATTAACTAGTTAAAGCCTCATATTCCGATCACAAAACTACAAAATATTATATTTGATTTATTATATTTGTTATAAATGTGTTATTTTAAGGGTAACTGATTAATTTAGATTTACAGGTAAAACCAGGTAAGTGACCGCATCTCCATCTTAAATTTAGGTTTAATCAGCTAGGTGTCTTAACTTTTTCAAACTAATGATATAATATCATTTCTGATATATGCATATTTCACTGGAATACCGAATATCAAACACAAGTTGTCCTCTTAATTCAAAATAAAACACTAAACTTTAAAAACGTTTTTTCTCGGTTTCGGTATTTCGGAATTTTCCTGGTTTTCGCAGTATACCGACGATATATTTATATAAAAATATTTACCGCGTGGACACCCTGTATAAGGAAATCCAATAAATGATTAGCTTTATATATTAAAAGTTATCTTAATGGTAGGGGAGCAAAGTATGCTAAATGTGGAGTCAGTCGAGCGTTATGGGGACCTATTGGGTTGTGAAGAGTAGGTCCTAAAACCAAAAAAAAATAAGTAAAGTTTTCCATTTTAGTAGGGACTTTGCATTTTTAATTTAATTTTCCATTTCAAACAATCTTTTTTCCCGATTATAGCGTCATCTATTCATAATTCGAAAAAATGTGTCGAGTAAAAGTTAGTTATTTTTACGTAAGGAATCCAAATCTGAAATAAAAAATGGGGGCTTCCATTTAAGATATTAAAGTAACCCCGCCCCACCTCCGTGAGGGGTCGTGTTTGGTGGCATTCGATAGATTTTTGAAAAATATTGAATAGGTATATTTTTCAGTTTTTCGATCTGATGTTCATTTCGCGAAATATCGCGGGATTCGTATTTTAAATTTTAAATTTACCCCCACCCCTCTCCATGGGAAGTCTTGTTTGGTATCATTGGATAGATTTTTAAAAAATATTGAGCACGTATTTTTTATTTTTTCGATCTGTTATTCATTTCGCGAAATATTCGCTTTTTTTCTTGTAAAAATTTGGGACTCACCCATTTCCTTACGCCCCGCTCAAATCGTCAGGTTTTTGAAATAATACACTGTTTTGCATATACTTAACTTACCTTATGTTAATCCGACGATTTCGAGTTTGTCTAAGGATAGATTTTTTTTCGCCCCCCCCCCCCCCTTAACGAACTCCCCAGCATTAAGTGCCAATATATGGTAGAGGTACATTTTCAGGATACAAGGTTTCTCCCCATGTAATAATCTGACGCGCTCGAGTAACTGCAAAAATCCCCGCTTGGGCTCCCCTACCATAAATTTAAATACATTAATTAGCTTAGTTGAAATGCTTTGACGAAGTCCATTGGTCGCTTTATATTGTTATCACTTTTTGTCCAATTTTTATTGTACTCGTCTTATCGTCGTACAAGTCATTCTCAGCATTTATATAAATCGGTGGAATTTTCTTGTCTACTAGTACTTGCCACAGCTTGGCAATAGTTATAGGCCTTTTGAAGGTCCATAAATATCATATATTGTTGTTCCAAACGCTTTTTGATTGTTTGTTGTAGTAAACACAGTGTCTATAAATTACGACCAATACAAAAGTCACTCTGATTCTCAACTTCTTCCCAATAATCTTTAATTCGGCTTTTGAATATACTCCTGTACATCCTACAGCAGGTTAAATTGGTTAAACCACAGTATAAAGAGGGACAGTAAAACCTCTTCCATGTCGGCACTTTGATCTCAAGAAGTAATACCGGCAGTACGCAATTGGTAATTCACCAGTGGTGGATGCGAGTTTTCCCTGTTAAAACCCTTACGTTTCTATGCGACTAGCAATGCGAGAATGGGGCAAAAGCGACTGGGAACTTTGCGCGGTCGCCATGCGCTACTAAAGATTTTACTTCTAATTTTTCGGAGAGTGGTTCTACTGGTGGTTAAACTAACACCTTGGTAGTTTTTAAAATTCTTTTTGTCGCCTTTATTCTTGTAAATATTCCTGATATATGCTGTTATCCACTTCTATGTGTAGCTCTCTGCTCCTCAATAAAAAAATAATTGTTTAAACCAATAGCTCAAAAATTGACCAGGGCATTTAGCACAAAATAAATTGATTTTTAAATGCAGGACCTAGAGACTTGCAAATTTTTGCATTGTGTTCAGGATGATGTGACGTTCCGCCCCTTATAGAATCCATTATTGATGGGAAGATATTATTTCATTATTTTTAGAATTATTTTCTTTCAATGGTTATTAAAATATAACATAACACCATCACAGAATTTTAAATGCTTGTGACGTCACATTTTAAGTGTGGCAACATTGGTTTGCTTGCGTTTGACAGCGTATCGATGGGAGAGGGGAATTGAATTGCCCACGGAGATCGTCAGCCAGCTAACGAGAGGGGATTGGCTTTCTAGAAGTGTGTCGGAGTGGCAGGTCGGTAGCTTGATATTTTACCCACAATTTCAAGATCCAAATTATAATTAAAGATTGAATCCATCCAGCATTAGGGAATATAAAGTTATTAGTGAATACGAAGTTGAAGAATTTGAATGCAGATTTAAAATGAGTTCCGGCCTGGTAAATAAAAAATTTTATTAATTTATTTTCCGCCATATTGAAATTTTCTTGACTAACTTGCTAATTAAGTTTCATGTCGTCTATGTTCATGGTTTCTATGGTTTATTTTCATGGATCAAACTCATCGAGAGATAATTGAATATTCTTTGCTAATTTGTGCTTTCTGTTGGAAAATAGAGCTAATTTAAACTCAATTTTCTTTATATTCCTTTCAAGTCTACAGATCTCCTATCTTTTGAACCATGATCAAACAAGTATCCATTGCCTAATCATACTATATTTCATCCTTGTATAATATATCTATATACCTGTGTATATATTATAATGAAATATTTTTTTCACAGTAATTATATCTTGTAGCCAAATTGAAAATCACATGTGTTATTTGAACAAGGTCATCTGATAACAACTTAATAAAGAGTCGAGCTGTCTAGTCATTCAAGTTTTTGGACTTAATGACCTATTTCTTCTTATTCCCATAGGAATAAAAACACCTCCTCGTTTCTCTTGCTTCTTTTTGACACATTGGTGGATTGGTAGTAATACCATATGTGTTTTTTTTAGCCACCACTATGAAATCATAAAAAAAAAGAAAACCTAAGACCACCAAGGTAGACCACTTCTAGAGAGACGGTCACTAGGAGACCAGCCTGGAAGATCTCCATATCTATCTTTTTCGCCTGTACCTTCAACTGGTTTTTTTTTTCCACCTGTTTTCTTGTACCTCCAGCAGGACAGTTGCAAGAGGGAGTTAGCACCCCCTTGTGCTCATTGCATCCCGGTCAATTTGGGGAATACACAGCAAGGAACGCACCGCAAGGAACATTGGAAGATTGTGAAAAGGGGTTTGTGTTGATGAACATTCGGTTTGCTCTAAGTAAAAATTTAGACTGTTTTTTGTGATTTTCAGGATACTTAGTTTATTCATATAGGTACTTTATAAATTTATTGCACATAACCTTTCCCTTTTCAAGATTTTTATAGTATTACAGAACAGTATAATAATTGATAGCGTTCCCCAAAGCTGCGTAACCTCCATGGTGAGAATCTCTGAGCTCAGATACTTTCCCATACAATAGTGTTGGTACTCTTATATTTTTTTATTATTCTTTGGCTTGTTTCCCTTTTATATAACTATTTAAACTCCTTTAATTATTTTAGTATATTTTAAATTAAATTTTTCAAATTAACTTCAAATATCATTAAAAATTTCTATTATTCAAATTATTTAACTTTAACTATTAATTTTTATATTAAATTCGAATAAATCCCTAGTACCCATCCCCTCAGGAAGGTACTAGTTTTACTTGCCATTATTATTAAGAACCACGAGTCGGTAAAAGGATCTTTGGTATCCAGAACTCCGTTGGTTCACTTAGGGACTTGGTACCCGTCAACTCATTGAGTTGTACATACATATATTAAATATCTTGTTCATATTATCAGGTAGTATTGAATTAAGTGTACGTATGATATTCGTACCATTGTTATTGGGTGAGGGTAGTTACTGCTAACCAAGTGTAAGTTGTACTTTCTGTATTAGAGGTACCCTTATTCAGATTTTCTAACCTTATTAAGATTATTCTTAGATTATATTTGTAAGGTAATTCTGTAAATGACTTTCACTAGTATTTTTTTTTGTCATGTTAGAGTTACATACTAGTTACTTGTCTTAACTCGGAGATTGTGAAAATCTGGTAGTTACATTCAATAAATATACATTTATTGTGATTTTTTTTTCTTATTACTCCTTTATCTTGATAATATATTTTATAACTTAATAATCTTTAATAACATTTAACCTACTTGTACTACAAATTTAATATACTCTATAGCAGCGTAGAATACCTGGAAGAGGGTTAACCCAGTTATCCTTCTTCTGGCGCCCAAAAATTTATTCTATTTTCATTATATTATTATATTTACCTTATCTACTTTGTGAACAGTGTCTTAATATCTTCTTTTCTAGCCATCATTGTCATTTCCTTTAATTTATTGTCCAGCCAGAAATAGCCGTGCAAATTGGCCGAATCCTTCCTTGAGTGTCAAGTGGCCATTCTCTTGCATATTGAGCTAGCTATTCAAGTTACATCTATCTATTCATAATTTTCCATCTCCAGTCCTATATCAAGTCTATACTCTTTGTCTTTACATCTTCCCATACAAGTACTACTGCGAAGTAGTATTTTAGTTACTTCAGCTTCTTCCAACGTAGAAGCCACACATTTTTGTTCCTTTGGCTACATTAAGTAGATCTTCTTATTCCTACTTCTGTTGGAGTTTATCACTTTCTGTGCATTCACTCCAACAGAAAATCTCCTTCTATCTGGTTACATTTGGCGCCCAACGTGGCGCCCCACGTTGGGCGCCAATGTAACCAGATAGAAGGAGATTTTCTGTTGGAGTGAATGCACAGAAAGTGATAAACTCCAACAGAAGTAGGAATAAGAAGATCTACTTAATGTAGCCAAAGGAACAAAAATGTGTGGCTTCTACGTTGGAAGAAGCTGAAGTAACTAAAATACTACTTCGCAGTAGTACTTGTATGGGAAGATGTAAAGACAAAGAGTATAGACTTGATATAGGACTGGAGATGGAAAATTATGAATAGATAGATGTAACTTGAATAGCTAGCTCAATATGCAAGAGAATGGCCACTTGACACTCAAGGAAGGATTCGGCCAATTTGCACGGCTATTTCTGGCTGGACAATAAATTAAAGGAAATGACAATGATGGCTAGAAAAGAAGATATTAAGACACTGTTCACAAAGTAGATAAGGTAAATATAATAATATAATGAAAATAGAATAAATTTTTGGGCGCCAGAAGAAGGATAACTGGGTTAACCCTCTTCCAGGTATTCTACGCTGCTATAGAGTATATTAAATTTGTAGTACAAGTAGGTTAAATGTTATTAAAGATTATTAAGTTATAAAATATATTATCAAGATAAAGGAGTAATAAGAAAAAAAAATCACAATAAATGTATATTTATTGAATGTAACTACCAGATTTTCACAATCTCCGAGTTAAGACAAGTAACTAGTATGTAACTCTAACATGACAAAAAAAAATACTAGTGAAAGTCATTTACAGAATTACCTTACAAATATAATCTAAGAATAATCTTAATAAGGTTAGAAAATCTGAATAAGGGTACCTCTAATACAGAAAGTACAACTTACACTTGGTTAGCAGTAACTACCCTCACCCAATAACAATGGTACGAATATCATACGTACACTTAATTCAATACTACCTGATAATATGAACAAGATATTTAATATATGTATGTACAACTCAATGAGTTGACGGGTACCAAGTCCCTAAGTGAACCAACGGAGTTCTGGATACCAAAGATCCTTTTACCGACTCGTGGTTCTTAATAATAATGGCAAGTAAAACTAGTACCTTCCTGAGGGGATGGGTACTAGGGATTTATTCGAATTTAATATAAAAATTAATAGTTAAAGTTAAATAATTTGAATAATAGAAATTTTTAATGATATTTGAAGTTAATTTGAAAAATTTAATTTAAAATATACTAAAATAATTAAAGGAGTTTAAATAGTTATATAAAAGGGAAACAAGCCAAAGAATAATAAAAAAATATAAGAGTACCAACACTATTGTATGGGAAAGTATCTGAGCTCAGAGATTCTCACCATGGAGGTTACGCAGCTTTGGGGAACGCTATCAATTATTATACTGTTCTGTAATACTATAAAAATCTTGAAAAGGGAAAGGTTATGTGCAATAAATTTATAAAGTACCTATATGAATAAACTAAGTATCCTGAAAATCACAAAAAGCAGTCTAAATTTTTACTTAGAGCAAACCGAATGTTCATCAACACAAACCCCTTTTCACAATCTTCCAATGTTCCTTGCGGTGCGTTCCTTGCTGTGTATTCCCCAAATTGACCGGGATGCAATGAGCACAAGGGGGTGCTAACTCCCTCTTGCAACTGTCCTGCTGGAGGTACAAGAAAACAGGTGGAAAAAAAAACCAGTTGAAGGTACAGGCGAAAAAGATAGATATGGAGATCTTCCAGGCTGGTCTCCTAGTGACCGTCTCTCTAGAAGTGGTCTACCTTGGTGGTCTTAGGTTTTCTTTTTTTTTATGATTTCATAGTGGTGGCTAAAAAAAACACATATGGTATTACTACCAATCCACCAATGTGTCAAAAAGAAGCAAGAGAAACGAGGAGGTGTTTTTATTCCTATGGGAATAAGAAGAAATAGGTCATTAAGTCCAAAAACTTGAATGACTAGACAGCTCGACTCTTTATTAAGTTGTTATCAGATGACCTTGTTCAAATAACACATGTGATTTTCAATTTGGCTACAAGATATAATTACTGTGAAAAAATATTTCATTATAATATATACACAGGTATATAGATATATTATACAAGGATGAAATATAGTATGATTAGGCAATGGATACTTGTTTGATCATGGTTCAAAAGATAGGAGATCTGTAGACTTGAAAGGAATATAAAGAAAATTGAGTTTAAATTAGCTCTATTTTCCAACAGAAAGCACAAATTAGCAAAGAATATTCAATTATCTCTCGATGAGTTTGATCCATGAAAATAAACCATAGAAACCATGAACATAGACGACATGAAACTTAATTAGCAAGTTAGTCAAGAAAATTTCAATATGGCGGAAAATAAATTAATAAAATTTTTTATTTACCAGGCCGGAACTCATTTTAAATCTGCATTCAAATTCTTCAACTTCGTATTCACTAATAACTTTATATTCCCTAATGCTGGATGGATTCAATCTTTAATTATAATTTGGATCTTGAAATTGTGGGTAAAATATCAAGCTACCGACCTGCCACTCCGACACACTTCTAGAAAGCCAATCCCCTCTCGTTAGCTGGCTGACGATCTCCGTGGGCAATTCAATTCCCCTCTCCCATCGATACGCTGTCAAACGCAAGCAAACCAATGTTGCCACACTTAAAATGTGACGTCACAAGCATTTAAAATTCTGTGATGGTGTTATGTTATATTTTAATAACCATTGAAAGAAAATAATTCTAAAAATAATGAAATAATATCTTCCCATCAATAATGGATTCTATAAGGGGCGGAACGTCACAATGACGGCAGGAAAAACGTCAACTATACAAAAATGGGTGTAAATGCATAATTATTATCAATTATACAAAAAAAAATTATTCTTCAAAAAAATGCTCTGCATAGTCTTAAATTTAAAACTCAACCATCAGATATCAAATTTTATCAATGTTATAGAGGTATGTCAAAAATATGAATTTCGTTCAAGAGTAAAGTACCTTTATATTCCAGAATATTAGAAATTGTCATTATGAAAAGTTATTTGGAATTAAAAACTATGTTTTAATATACAATCACATCGTTCTAATTAAAAAAAAATATTTCAATTTTTTCTCAAATTACGCGATAATGTCATCATTTTATTACAATTATAATAACTATTTTATTATCAATTTTACGAAAAAAAGTTATTCTTCATAAAATTCTCGACCTTGTCTAAAATCTAAGATCCAACCATCAGATATCAAACTTTTTAAATTTTATGGTATGTAAATCATGTAAAAAATATGAATTTCGCTTAACAGTTATGCGCCCTTATAGTGCAAAATATTTAAATTAGAAGGATGTAATTGAACATTGAAACTTAGTTTTTAATTCCAAACAACTTTTTTAATAAAAATTTTCGATATTGTGAAATTTAAAGGTACTTAACTCTTGAGTGGAATTCATATTGTTTGACATACCTCGTATAAAATTAATAAAATTTAATATCTCATGGTTGCATCTTAGAATCTATACGCGAGTATTTCATAAAGAATAACTGTTTTTCGTAAAACTGATAATAAAAAAGTTATCAATATGCTCCAAATAAGCCGATAAAAAATAAGAGCACAAAAAAAATTTTGTTGAACATTTATTATTGTTAAAGCTAATTATTAAATGTATTTAGGTAAGTTTTACAGAAAAAAGTTTTGATCACTTTGTATAAACATTTTTTTAGCAGGTTATTTTCGGTTATTGTATTACATTTTTTATCTTTCTTAATTATCTCAAAAAAGTGTTTATTTCATTTCTAAAGTAAAATAATTCAGTCCATTTTAAAGATTCCATCCTAAGCTTTAAAAAAATACCTATAGAATTGTAATAAATATGTTCAAACTTGAGTAATATCGTCTTGTGGTAGTAATTCTGTAAAACTACGAAGTTTTAAAAAATTACATTTTTTGAGATGCCGTATCAATTGAATTAAATTTTTGAGATTTATTTTGAGTAAAACCTCGTTCAAAAAATGTTTTAAAGGTAAGTTGTGCAAATTTGAGTGTTTTATAAGTAAAATTTTATTAGTTACACATTTTTAAACCATTTTCAAACAAAATTCATGTAAGTCTCACTTTCCGCCCACACCGTACTACTTATGCCCATATATTTTATTTCTTTTTATTATAACCATAAGATAGCTTAATTGTTCTTCTTTCATGCCCAGTCTGTAAAATTTTATTTGATCCATTCGTTAAAGAATTACATTGAAATAACTCAACCGTGCACTTCGCCGAACGCTAGTTTACAGTGCGCCAATGTTTGTGAGAAGGGCGACTTTATCGTTATAAATAAAAAATTATATACGCTATAGATTTAATTTTAGAAAAATCTTTATAAAAGGTTTTTTTTTTGGAAAAGTTCCTTAATTTTTCAATGGTCAGGTCGGTTTTTTTTTTTCTAAAATTTATTTTTTCGGAATTATTTAAAAAACATCTAATTTCGCAGTTCATTTGTTTAATAAAAAATTAAGCACCCACTTCTGGAGTAAAACTTTTTGATATGTTGTTTATTAAAAATTTCTTAATGAAATTACAAAAAGTTCTATCTTGTTTGATTTTTTCCGAAGTTAAAATCTATATGCACTCCCCTAGGTACAGATTTTGTTTTTCAGGGGGTCTTTGGAGTCACTGAACACGAATACGTAATCATAACCGACCCATGAAGCAGCTGGTGCTCAGGGTTGCTGCTAGGGCACATCATCTGGAGTTTCGAGTTTTCGGCACTAAATTGATGCAAATAGATTACTCGAAGGTTTTTGGTACCTATCGCTGAAGACTAATATATCATCAGAACCGACCTCTGAAAACCGAAAACACTCGAAATTGACAACTCTAAAAACCCCCGAGTAATGTGTTTCCATCAATTTAGTGCCGAAAACCCTCGAAACTCCAGATGACGTGCCTTAGCAGCAACCCTGAGCACCAGCTGCTTCATGGGTCGGTTATGATTACGTATTCGTGTTCAGTGACTCCAAAGACCCCCTGAATAACAAAATCTGGCTCTTAGGGCATAGACGCAAAATGTCGCCTGTCAAAATGTTTAATATGTTTTAAATGTATTCATTTTTTTTCGAATTCTGATAAAACTAATAAATATTTTTGAAAAATTTTAACGCAGAATGAAAAATTACATTATTACTGAGGGACGAAAGTCCCTGAAAACTTCTATAATGATTATTTTAATAATAGGTCTGGATCCCGCGTATGAAAAAAAGTTGATTAATAGCAAGCTGAAAATTTGTTAATAGCTTAAGGGTGTCTAGTCGGATAAACTTTGATATATGGGAACACTGTAACAGCGGCAGTTTTAATTGTGGAACAGGTTAAAAATTTGGAACGGTCAGACCACGAAAACGGCACAATTATTTTGTCCTACAGAACAGACTTAAACTCTCCGAACAGATATTAAACGCTCATGCAAAAATCAGACTACTATTTATCACCTGTCATAATTCCTGTCATTTGACATATTCTACATGTTCCACTCATTATAACGCCCATTTGGTGATAAATAGCAGTCTGATTTTTGCATGAAAGTTTAATCTATGTTCGGAGAGTTTAAGTCTGTTCTGTCGGACAAAATACTTGTGTCGTTTTCGTGGTCTGACCGTTCCAAATTTTTAACCTGTTCCACAATTAAAACTTCCCCTGTTCCAGTGTTCCCATATATCAAAGTTTGTCCAACTAGACACCGTTAAGCTATTAACAAATTTCAGCTTGCTATCAATCAACTTTTTTTTCATACGCGGGATCCAGACCTATAAGTTACAGGGGTGAAAATAAAACAGAAAATTTAGTGTGATTTCAATTGCAAATATTTCATTCAAAAAAAACTTTTATTTATTCTAAGGGACTTGCGGCCCTCGGTAATAACGTACCTAATCTTTCATTCTACGTTTAAATTTTTTAAAAATACTTATTAGTTTTCTCAGGATTCGAAACAAATGAATACATTTAAGACACATTGAAAATTTTGACAGGCGACATTTTGCGCTTTTTCCCTTAATATACTTATTTTGACATGTTTATGCACTTTTGGATGCATCTTATGCACTTTAAAGTGCAATTAGGCATTTGCATTCATTTTTGTCTAGTAAACTTTTTTCCTGACGTTTTTCTGAGCACAATGCAAAAAGTTGCAAGTCTCTAAGTGCTGTATTAAAAAATCGATTTATCGTATTAGAAAATCGATTACGGTGTTTTTAGTGCTAAGTGCCCTGGTGTAAAATCTTTAATCGGTTATATGAGTAATAAAATAACAATTATGAGTAGTGTGTTTTGTATATTACTAACCTGCTTTTCCATATAAATCTAAAATGATTTTCGTAGAAAGCTATTTTCTGTAAATAATTATGTATTCATTTATATAATTGTTTGTCCGCTATAACTTTTCCCTAGCGTCACGATTCATTTTCAAACAAATTAAGTCAAAACATAAAGTGAAACGAACGTCGATGTGTATATACATTTTGTATACTGTATACTATATCTTATACACACATCGGCATACGTTTCACTTTATGTTTTGACTTAATTTTTTGAAAATAAATCGTGACGCATGGGAAAAGTTATAGCGGACGAACGCAAATTAAGTTATTGTCATTTCTCTCACATTGTTTGTACACAAATATTGATCTTATTCTTTTAGTCCACAGAAGGTGAGGAAGATTTTCAGAAGAAAAGTTCTACATCCGTATTCTCAGGCATAGAAAATCAAAATTTAGAATATACTTTAAGGCAAGGTTCTGAAGAAAGCCTATTTTTGCATGAAGATGTTGTAGAAATACATAATATACAAATTTTAAGTGGTATGTTATACTATGTATTAGACTAAGAGCTGGAGGTCAAATATCATCGTCATAAGTAATATGGAGTTTGTCCTGTGAAATGCGTCCATTGTATATTGATAATCATGATCCCTTTCAGGCTGACACCTCAGTGGATACAGGAAGTAGCAGTAAGGGGTGAAAGTGGAAAATTAATGCAGTCACTGAAGGTTTTGAACTCCGATTTCGTTGAACATCTCTCGATGTGAATTAAAATTGGTGGGAAATTAGAGGATACCTCAAGAAAGAAAAGTGTCATAGTGCAAACTTGTGCTTTTACGCTGGGGGTGGATGCCACCTCTTCTCAGGGGTGAAAATTATTTTATTAAAAATAACTCCACAAATCGATAGAAAAACAAATTTTAAGCAAAATTGGTTATAACAAGTTATTATAATAAATCAATATTTTCTGAGTTATTAAAGATCAAACATTTGAATTTTTCGTAACAAATATGCATGGCGAAAAGCCGTTTTTCATAAATAAATCAAAAAATATAAGTTCTAACAAAAAAGTTTCCATTACCAAAATTGAAGATAATAAAAAATGTAATAATATCCTTTCTTGAAAAACTAGAATTAATTAAAAGTGAGGTTTAGGTGATTGAATGTATATTTTTTTCGGCTAGTACTCAAAGCAATTATTCAAGCTTAAATAACGGAAAACAGGCATTTTATAAAATATACTTACAAAACGCTTGTCAAAGTACTCAAAAACAAGTGAGCTCCAGATGAAGTTGAAAGCATAAAAGCTAAGCAAGTTAGGATGAAAATAAGAAAACCTAGGCCTGGATCCCGCGTACCAAAAAAAAGTTGATTAATAGCAAGCTGAAAATTTGTTAATAGCTTAACGGTGTCTAATCGGACAAACTTTGATGTGCGGGAACACTGGAACAGAAGAAGCTTTAATTGTGGAACCGGTTAAAAATTTGGAACGTCATACTACGAAAACGTCCCATGTATTTTGTCGGACAGAACTTCCAATTGATTTGTTACCCTTTCATTAAACTCTCATGCAAAAATCAGATTGCTATTTATCACCAACATAATTCCTGTCATTTAACATATTCTACGTGTTCCACTTATTAAAATGCCCAGTTGGTGATAAATACCAGTCTGATATTTGCATTAGACTTTAATGAGGGTAACAAATCAATAATTGGAATTTCTGTCCCCGACAAAACATGTGACTTTTTAGTAGTCTGTCGTTCCAAATTTTTAACCTGTTCCACAATTAAAACTTCCCCTGTTCCAGTATTCCCATACATCAAAGTTTGTCCGGCTAGACACCGTTAAGTTTTTAACAAATTTTCAGCTTGCTATTAATCAATAAGTAGTCCTTATAAGACTTTCTTAATTTTAGCATAAGTAATAACCCCAAAATGGTTTAGAAAAGTAATCGATATACAAGTAAAGTTTAATAAAAAATTTTTGGCTTGGTAAAAGGTATATTAGTTTAAAAAGCCCCTATAAGGCTACATAATCGATATACGTAAAAAATAATAAAAAACTAAATTTTAGTAGATATTAAATAGGACTTACTTATATATTTTACTTTTATATATTAAATATTTTACTTTTTTTATTATTTTTGTAGGATAACTAATAACCGAGATAGAAACGTTTAAAACATAAATTTTACTGAATGTAACCGGGGCCCGTTAACCATTTATCTTTAAAAAAATAAGAAAGATAAAAGATTAAGTTTAATACCATTGTATAGCCCTTGAAACTACCTTTTAAATCGTTTTTAGATAAATCTGATATCATAAAAATTAATAGAGTTAGGTATTTAAAAAAAATAAAATTTTTTTGGAAAAATTTTTCGAGCATAAATTTTAATGCTATTGTCTTCTTCGGAAGCTGATTTGATAGATATTTCTGGGTACTTCAACAAGTGTTTAGTAAGTATATTTCATAAAATGCATCTTTTCCCATTATTTAAGCGTGAATACTTAGATTTGGGTACTTGCCGAAAAAAATATACATCCAATTAATAACTCACTTTTAATTAACAGTAAAATGTTTTTCAAGTAAAATTTTTTTGTAAAAAGTAATTTGAAAAGCTTCAGTGACTGCACGAATTTTCCACTTTCCACTTTCCACTTTTCCACATTTTTACTGCTTTACTCTACTCCTTGTTGCTACTTCCTGTCCACTGAGGTGTCAGCCTGTAAGGGATCATAATTATCAATATAAAATGGACGCATAAGACGCATTTCACAGGAAAAACTCCATATTACTTATTACGATGATTTTTGACCTCCAGCTCTCCGTCTGTATGTCCAGTGTCCACTTATTTGGTACCTAATCTTCCTTTAAACAGTTTCTGTAGAACGTAAACCTTTATTATTACAGTGGACTCTCTCTATAACGAACACGGATATTACGAGGTTTCGCGTATAGCGAGGTACACTAGATGTCCCATGAAATTCCTATTGAACCATAATACCTCTATAACGAGGCAGATTTGGTTATAAGGAGGAAAAATTAAATCGAAGAATATCTTTCTTTACCTGTTTTTAGCGCAGTAATGGCTATAAATAAATACACCAACTGCCTTTATACAGAAATTCCCAACATCAGTGTTATTATCGACGCCAGTGCTGTAATAAACTTCACCCCCTGTAATAAACTTCTATGTGTTTATCTATCGACCGATATTGAATATTGTAGGAAATTTACAATTTACGATGGCGAAGTCTTATTTTCATGTCGACCATCGACACCTAATAAACTAAGTAAGAGGCATCAAAACATTTCAATATTATTGTTGTCTGATATAACGAGATCCGCTTATAACGAGGTAATTAGTCCGCCATTTCAGCTCTCGTTATAGAGGGAGTCTACTGTATTTGGTGAGTGTATCAATCAATGAGACTATAGTCAAGACTTTCTTTGAGTGTATGTAATCTTCACTTAGAGCAGACGGTATAGAAGAAAACACCATCCTTAAAGGAGATTCGACGGTGGTTACATGGGTTCAGGTACATGTTAAAAAAATAAAAATGTAGAAGAACTGCATATGTTTAAAAATATTATTAAGGGTAGAGAATATGAACTAGGTAAGTTGTCAAAATTGCGACGAAACAGTTCTTGAAGAAAATATCAAATAGGATTTATATTTGTTAAAAAACAAAATAAGTAATAATAAACAAAATAATAATAAACCATAACTATATAAGAAGCTCTTGATTAGTTCTAGAAACTAATCAAGAGCCGATAGCCAAAACGATAAATAGACGCAAATGGAAGTTTATTGGACACACATTAAGCAAAATGAAGATGATATAACCAAACAAGCCCTGGATTACCAACCAACTGGAAAAAGAAAACAAGGCTGACCAATGACATACTGGAAAAGAAATATTACCAGAGAGATAGAAGACAATAGGTTAACATGGAAAGAGGTGAAAGCCCTGACCAGAAACAGAGATGAATGGAGGGGGACTGTAGAGGCCCTATGTTCCAAATGGAATCAAGAGGAGTAAAGTAAGTAAGTAAGTATATAAGAAGCAATGACCAACATAAAAAAGCAGATAACTTAGGATCAAGAATATACATTTGTATACAAGTACTTATAAGAACAAACCGAAAAATATATAATACAAAATGAGAAAAAGTCGCACATGATATTAATCCAGAGGAACGCAAATGTGTAGGTACACATGTTAATCTGACAAAAATTTGTTGATGGTACATTATTCAGTGAAGACTGGTAATGATTAAACCATCGAGAAGTAAACAAGTAATATATTTTAGAGCCAACCATAATTACCACCAGTTTTTTAGATGGCTGTAAACGCATAATTATGTAAATTATTATTAAATTACTTTTAAAAATGTCAACAAAAAATCTAAGTCTTCTGAGCCCCCGATAACCTTACTACTTTAATTCTCACGATTCCCTGCACTTCTTTTGCTTCCAGGGCTGAATCAATGTTTTATAATAATTTAGTATATCGCAGTGGCGGATCTAGACATTTGCCTTGGGTGGGGAAATTTGTCTTAGGGGGGGGGGGGACTTCCATTGAAACACCTACCAAAAAACATAAAAAAGATAAACCCAAACTACATAAAAGGCAAATAACATGAGACATGCATTAAGTTTATTGGGTTGAATTTGTCTGTCTGTGGTTTAAGTTTCATCTCACCTAATATACTTTTATGTTTTCCCTCCCCGTAGATCCACCACAGTTATATCGTATTGTCCCTGTTTAGGACTTTTAAGTGTTCTCTTCGGGGTTTGTGATTGTTGATCACTTTGTTAGGTAAAAAGCTCATCCTCACGGTTAGAGTGCATGGTACAATAAAGTTTCATGGAACAATTTTGCGCATGACATTTGACAGCTGAGGTCAAGCGTGTGACGTAGCAAAGATCCCTGTGAGCCATTATTTATAATGGTTAATGGTAGTTGGTAGTTACTATTATGTGGATTATTTTGCAAAATTCTTATAATTAACTCGTTTTTAGCAATTTTTTTCAGTTTTTTGGATAGTATAAATGTGTTATAGTTTATATATACCAATTAAAGAACATTTACTCGTTAGTGTCTATATTAGGGGAGTGCATATAGATTTTTACTCCGGAAAAAATCAAACAAGATAGACCTTTTTGTAATTTCATTAAGAAATGTTTAATAAACAACATATCAAAAAGTTCTACTCGAGAAGTGGGTGCTTCATTTTTAGTTAAACAAATGAACTACGAAATTAGATGTTTTTTTAAATAACTCCGAAAATATAAATTTTAGAAAAAAACTGACTTGACCATTGAAAAATTCAGAAAATTTTCCAAAAAAAAAACCTTATATAAAAAATTTTCTAGAATTAAATCTGTATCTTCTATAATTTTTTATTTATAACGCTAAAGTCACCCTTCTCACAAACATTGGCGCACTGTAAACTAACGTACGGCGAAGTGCACGGTTGAGTTATTTTAATGTAATTCTTTAACTAGTGAATCAAATGAAATTTTACAAACTGAACATGAAAGAAGAATAATTATGCTATCTTATGGTTATAATAGAAAGAAATAAAATGTATGGGCATAAGTACGGAGTGGGCGGAAATTGAGCCTTACATGAATCTTGTTTAAAAATGATTTAAAAATGTGTAACTAATACAATTTTACTTATAAAACTCTCAATTTTGCACAACTTACCTTTCAAGCATCCTACTAAATGATGTTTTATTCAAAAAAAATCTCAAAAATTTAATTTAAATGATATGACGTCTCAAAAGATGTATTTTTGAAATCTTCGTAATTTTATAGAATTACCACCATTTTAAGACGATATTACTCAAGTTTAAACAGATCTATTACAGTTTTATAAGTGCCTTTTTAAAGCTTAGGATGTAATCTTTAAAATTCAATAAATTATTTTACTTTAAAAATGAAATAAACTATTTCTTTTTAAGAAAATTAAGAAAGATAACAAAAATGTAATACAAAAACCGAAAATTACCAGCTAAAAAATGTTTATACAAAGTGATCAAAACTTTTTTCTGTAAAACTTACCTAAAATACATTTAATAATAAGCTTCAACAATAATAAATGTTCAGCAAAAAAATTTTTTGAAGTTATACTTCTTTACGCGCGATATGAGGGTGAATTTTTATATGTTAAAACCTACGATCCGGGCGCATGCGCATTATAACTTTGTTCTGATTGGATGTTCAAATGACATGTCAAAAATTATTCAATATGGCAGCTGTAGCGCTAGCGCAGCTGTGGTTTGGACGGTTGACGGTTTGGTTATGTATGGTTGTTGCGTTTTAAAATTTGTGGGAAGAGAAACAACAAAGGTTAGTTAATAGTTATACTGCCTTTTTAAATAGTTTTCATATTATATTTTTGAAGTTATACTTCATCTAATAATAAAACATCTATTTTTATATTTCACTTGTCACCGTGATGTATAATTATGTATATCTGAAAGGTAAGTAGCATGCGGCTTGATGGCCTTGGTGGTAGAGCATTGGACCAGAGATAAAAAAATCGCGAGATTGCGGGTTCAAATCCCGGACGATTTATACTTTCTTTTTTTTTAATATTTGGCATTGTTGTTTTGGTTCATTTTTTGTAATTATTGTTAATTTTTTGTATTGTAACTGTTAAGTAGGTATATTTATTTCGTTGAAATTATATTATAATAGAAGAATAACTTCTTACATGCGTACAAAGTACACACACATTCTTTTTTTTTAGCTCTTATACAGTATGTCTGCGTAACTAAGAACCTATTGATAACTTTTTTATTATCAGTTTTACGAAAAAAAGTTATTCTTTATAAAATACTCTGCATCGTTTATAATCCAAGATGCAACACATATCAAGTTTAATTAATGTTATACGAGGCTTGTCAAAAAATATGAATTTCACTCAAGAGTAAAGTACCTTTACTTTTCACAATATCGAAAATTGTTATTAAGAAAAGTTGTTTGGAATTAAAAAATTTGTTTTAGTGTTCAATTACATACTCAGGGAGAGTATTTTATGAAGAATATCTTTTTTTCGTAAAAGTGATAATAAAATGGTTACCTATCATAATTGTAATAAAATGATGATAAATATCCGTAATTTGAGAAAAATTTGATTTTTTTTCGATTAGAATGATGTAATGATGTATTTTTTAATTTCAAACAACTTTTAATAATAGCATTTTTTGATATTTTGGAATATAAAGGTACTTTACTCCTTAACGAAATTCATATTTTTGACATAACTCTTATAAAATTGATAAAATTTGATATCTGATGGTTGAATTTTAGATTTTTGACTATCCAGAGAATTTTATTAAGAATAAATTTTTTTTTCGTAAGATTGATAATAAAAAAGTTTTCCATGTGGTTCCTAGCTAGGCAGACACACTGTATAAGAGCTTCTGTATAAGAATTTTCAAATTACAATGCCATATTCGGATTCAGCATAATCAAAAACAAAATAGAAACATATTTGATCAAAGTAAAATGATAAATTTAACGATATTTTTAAAATTATTTATACAACAAAATTGTTATTGTTGAAACAATTAATAAACAACTAGCGGCAAAATCTGCGAGTAGAACTTTTTACTTTAACATGTATATAAACTAACAAAAAAAGTTTTAGAAAAATATAAGCTTGTTTGAATTTTTCCGAAACAATGCATATTTTTTCGTTCTAATTGCACTCCACTATATGTATAGTTTTATTTGCTTTCGTGTATTTGTTTGTTTTTGTGTTTGGTGTTTGTACTCAAGTGTGGACTCAAGTGTAGCTACAAATTTTGAGTACCTAAATTAGAAAGTGATCATCAACAAATTAGGAAGTGGGATAACCTGTATATTTGAAAATAATTTTAAAATTTGTAGACACCCATTTTTATGTGGATATTACTTTTTTTGTATCTTTAAACAACTGAAATATCGAACTCAGGAGTACCACTTGATCAACCTGTATGTATGGGAAATTTATTGTACCATGGTTAGTGTGTATCTACCGGAGTGATGCACAGTCGGAAGGCTCTCTGAAGTGGTTGTCTGAGTCGGAATAGGGAAGTTGGAATAAAGAAGAGCTATTTGGCGGGTTGTTCGTAGGGGCTACTTTTCCAGATTGAAACAAAAGAATATATTATATTACAAAAAGGATATGTTTTAGTAACGGATGATGAGGAAATAGTTGCGGTTATGTGCTTGGAGTAGACAGATAACGTGGTGAAAAGCGATTAGGAAACCACGAAATGCAATCTATACTTGAACGGGAAAAGGGCGTGGGAATTGGATGATGAGAGTGCGAAATACTAGTGGTGGAGCTTCAAGGCGATTTGAGTTCTCGTAAAATGCGTACCCGATGCAATTTTGTAGGAAAATTTACGTTGAATGAAGTTTTTTTTTGGATCTGTGCATCCGTACATTTCACATGTTTGAACAGGAAGTTTTTAAGGTGGAAAAGACCAAGTTTTCAATTTAATAGCACATAAAATATTATTAAAAATATTACTCTACATACATCCCACCAGATTGAAAAAAATGAAAACCTTCTCTAGTTACACCTCCAAGACTTCTAAAATCTGCAAGCCATAACGGATGCTATGACTAAAGAAGATGAGGGAATTTTAAAATTTATAATTCAATGTAACGACTTCTCAAGTAGAGAAGAAGTGTAACGACTTGAATTATAAATTGTAAAATTCCCTCATCTTCTTTAGTCTCAGCATCCGTTATGGCTTGCAAATTTTAGAAGCCTCGGAGGTGTAACCAGCGAAGGTGCCCATTGTTTTCAATATGGTGGGATGTAGAATAATATTTTTAATATTATTTTTTGTGCTATTAGATTGAAAACTTGAGTCTTTTGTTAGCAGTTGCCGCTAGGGCATCCCTGCCATTTCGTTCGTTGCAATCCGTAACTACACGCCGGGGTTTGTCCTGGTTGGTGCTTGCTACACTCTCTGATTGAACTAGTGTATAATGCGGCTGTAGTTTCGTGTTGCAACGAAATTGAAAATGATTATTCATTTTTGATTTTTAAGGTGTCTTGGATTTGGAGTGTGCTCGTGGATGACATTACGGTAAAATTCTTGTTTCGTGAGTTTACCATCTCGATTACTGTGGAGATGTTTAAGATGTTTTTAAGGAGTTTTCCCTAACGTTTTAATAAGAGAGATAGTTGTGCAACATTCCATATCGCTACGGAGTTTAAGTACCCCTTTTTTATCGTCATCTATTTGACACTATTTTATATCTGTATAATATATCATAGCCATGGGCCTCTAAGGCCTTTAGTGCTATTGTATACAGAGAGAGTCTGTAAAGTGGAATAAATTCAATATCTCAAATACTAATTGTTTTTTTGGAAAATGCTCAGACCCGTCGATTAGTATTTCAAATTGTCCTTTTTGACATTCAATAAAAATGTATACAGGGTGTCCCAATTTAGAGATATGACGTCATCGTCGATTTTCTTAAATGGCAATACTGTCATTTTGATAGCTAATTTGATAGGGTTTGTAAAGTTATACATAACTGCAAAATATAAAATTTTTATTCTCTACCATTTACAAGATAATAGAAAATAACAAAGTTATATCTGTAATTTGGAATATATTCAATAATTAAAATTCTAACTGTTTTTTTGAAAAATGCTCAGACCCGTCGATTAGTATATCAAATTGTCATTTTTGACATATAATAATAATGAATACAGGGTGTCCCAATTTAGAGATATGACGTCATCGTTGATTTTCTTAAATGGCAACACTATCATTTTGATAGCTATTTTGATAGCGTGTGTAAAGTGATACACATCTGAAAAATTTCAAAATTTTATTCCCTACCATTTACAAGATAATAAAAAATAACAAAGTTATGAAGAACAGGAAGTAATCAAATAATAATTGAATTTATTTATTTCAATTAAGCAAATGCTCATAACGTTGCCCATTGACAATTTGACAATAATTGAGGGCAACATTATGAGTTTTTGCTTAATTTATTGAAATAATTAAATTCAATTATTAGTTGATTACTTCTTTTTCATAACTTTGTTATTTTTTATTATCATCTAAATGGTAGAGAATACAAATTTGAAATTTTGCAGTTGTGTATAACTTTACACACCCTATCAAAATAGCTATCAAAATGACAGTGTTGCCATTTAAGAAAATCAACGATGACGTCATATCTCTAAATTGGGACACCCTGTATACATTATTATTATATGTCAAAAAGGACAATTTGATATACTAATCGACGGGTCTGAGCATTTTTCAAAAAAACAGTTAGTATTTTAATTATTGAATATATTCCAAATTACAGATATAACTTTGTTATTTTCTATTATCTTGTAAATGGTAGAGAATAAAAATTTGATATTTTGCAGTTATATATAACTTTACAAACCCTATCAAATTAGCTATCAAAATGACAGTGTTGCCATTTAAGAAAATCGACGATGACGTCATATCTCTAAATTGGGACACCCTGTATACATTATTATTGAATGTCAAAAAGGACAATTTGAAATACTAATCGACGGGTCTGAGCATTTTCCAAAAAAACACTTAGTATTTGAGATATTGAATTTATTCCACTTTACAGACTCTCTCTGTATATAATATATCATTGTTTGAAAATCCATTAACATTAAAATATTTTAGCTAGAAGAATATCAATTTATATAGAAAACATTAGCCCTATAGCTGTAACGTATAACATCAAATTAAGAAATTTTTATTACAACAAAAATTTTGACCATACAGCTGTGAGACAGAAACTAAAAAATATTGGTAAGATTCTTATTTTTATTAATAGATGCAGTTAAATCATTTTAGTTAAATAATTCATCTGTAGTTAAGGTAGCTGCTAATATTTCAGGGTCAATAATTATATTTTTGTAACCTCAGGTGTTCCACACATCACGTATTTTTTTTTAACATCTTTGTTAATGATATTATGAGCTGTTGATTAACTAAAAAGTGTTGTCCTGAAGCTATTTCGTTTTGCCATTTTTATAAGTAACTATTTTGATTGGGAAATAAGCCAAAATTTAACTAAAAAATGATTTTATTAACGTTTCGACGCCCAAATCGGATGTCGTTGTCAAAATACAAAATATTACTAAATTAAACAAAAATGTTATTGCTTAGTGAAAAATTCTTCTAATAATTTATTTAATCTGACTCATTTATATCGGCAATTCAGACATATCTTATACTTGCCTATATTTATGAGTTACGTTCCTGGGACGACTTTACTGAAAGATAGTTCATTCGATTACATGAAATCAACCCCAACCCAAGAATATCCGCCACGAAAAAAAATTTTTTTACTAAGCAGAATAATGTTTTACTAAGCAACAACCTTTTTGTTTAATTTAATAATATTTTGTATTTTGACAACGACATCCGATTTGGGCGTCGAAACGTTAATACAATTATTTTTTCAATTTAATTGTGGCTTATTTCCTAATCAAAATAGTTATTTAAGTAAACAGTGTTTAATGTTTGCTAATGACTTTGCTGTTTAACTTATTTTTTTGAGATTGAGAACTCATAATATCATTGTAAATCATGATTATTCTAATATCTAGCAATTACTAGGATTACCACCACTTAGTATTAGGCGCGATATTTCAGGAGCTGCTTTTATTTTTAAAATTATAAATAGACAATATATAAGCTGTGGGTGACAAATAGGTCGATTTCAGGATATAATTCAGGAATTTTTGAAACCTATCAGGTGTTGTAAAGGACGATGGCAGGAATAACTTATACTAAAATGTAACCAAAAATTTTGTGCGCATTTTTATTTATGACGTTTTTTATTTGTCAAATTTAATATTTTAAAATATTTTTAATTTTGCAGCTTAGGATATTTATTTTAGAGAAAAACTTTCAAATAGAAAGTTGTAGTAAATTAAAAAACCTACAATTTGAACTATGGCAAGTTTAATTTCGTTTATTGGTTATTGTAAAAACAACCTGTAAACGGTCCAAAATGGCCGTTTCTCAATTGCATTATTTATTGTTTTATGTATTTTTTTAAGGCTATAGAATGAAGATATTTCAATTTCAAATATAAAGAAAATTGTAAAACCCGATTGGTGAACTCGTTGCTTAGATATTATAAATTGTTTATCCCGAAAGGTCAAAAATGTCGAAGGCTATAACTTTTTGAAAAAAGCTCATAGAGTTACTACTAGATCCACTCTCCTTCTAAAGACTTGTATTTTCATATTCTAATGTAAGTAAATGCATAAAACATTTTAAATACTCTTATATCGGGTTTGACAAAAAAAGGGGGCAAATTTCGTTATAAACATTTAGAAGTGAAGCGCCCTAACAACACACAACATTCCAGGAATGTACTACCAAAGTTCTATCAATATTTGAATGTCCTGGACATTTAGGGAACATTCGGTGAACATCTGTTTAAATTATTCCTGGAATGTTACCATAAGACATTCTGTGAACATACTACCAATGTTCCTATATTTTAAGTTGCGAAATAATACATACGTGTAAGAGATACAACATTACTTATAACATACCAGACAAACTAAGTGACATTTTAGGCCTACAGTGCAATAATATGTCAAATTTAAAGAGTTTCCCAAGATTATAAACATACAAATGTAATAAAAATTATTGTTCGCGAATATTCAATTTGGAATGCGATTTTGTTAATAAAAAAATACTTATAACTTATGCAAAACCCAAGAGAGGCATTTATATTTATTTCTTTTGCGTTAATTTTCAAATTCGCCGTGCATATATTTTTGTGCATGGCGCTTGAGAGGGCATCACGTGACTAAAAACGACCAACCAACGACCTCGCTTCGGCCATCTTGGCATCTTCATCTTGGCGACCTTGCCTTGCCGTGGATTGTTTTTAGTTGCTTGTATTATTTGTGCTTTTTAAGAATATTTTTTTAATTCGGATACTTTTATAATAGCTTTAATAGTATTATTAACATAGTGCATAAAATGGTGTCCTGTTTTTAACGCAGTTGGAGTAGCAGAAACAAATGTAGATAAAAAAATCTGCAGGAATAACGTTTCAATTATGACAGAAGCTCAAAACAAATGACTGTGAATGAAAAGCCCTATTAAAAGGTTAGTATGCAAATATGTAAACGAAAGCATGCCCTGTATTTCAGAAAATAAATTAATACTATTAATACCCTAATAATACTATTCATAAAAAATCTTTTAAGTAACGTAGATATAACAAAGTGAATAAAAGGCATAAATCAGAAGAATTATTATTTTATTTTATAAGTTAATAATTGGTCATATCCATTTATTTTAATAATAATTGTGAATAAGCCACAAACTTCGCTTATTCCTAACTAAAATAGTAAATAGAGATAGGTAATAACAAAAGGATTTGTAAAACTAAAATAATTCTTTTTGCGTTTTTGCTAGTGTATGCCTTTATAAATAGGATGGTAGACCACACACTATAATATGCAGTACCAACTAATGAATACACAGAATATTATAGTCGATTTGCTAAACTCAGTCTCAGTACTAATTACTGTAATTTTGGCAAAATTGGCCAAAAACAAAAAAAATTACCTACTAAAATCACTAGCCAGTTGTGTCTGAGTTTGGGGAACCGACTATACTAATAAACAATTTCTAAGCTGTTTTATAATAATTTTGTGAGTTCATTAATCATATTTTTTATTTAAAACTAAAATTTGTTAATAATGCTTAGTAATGCATATATTTTGTATTTTTAGCTTTCCAGAAGATCCTGCGAAGAAGACATGAAGTATAGATCAGATTTGTTAATAGAGGAGTATGTTCAAAACACTTTTTAGAAAAAGATATTGACAGAACTTCACTTTCATCTGTTCGTTTGAGAGACTGTGCTGTTCCAATAGCTTATGTCACACAGGTATATGCATAACCTAATTAATAATACAGTCCGTACAATATAGATACTGTTGTAATTCATTATCTACATCGGAGATCTAAGTTGACATTGTTGCCCAACTACAAAAAATTTTTGAATTCATTTTAAGTCAAATATATCACATAATTATTGCGAAGTAGATTATACAACAAAACAGATTAATATTCAATGTAAATAAATAAAAACATCAGAAATCGAAAACAAGAATTAAGGTATAATCTTATGTTACAGTTATTAAGGTACCAAGGGTATTATAGGGATATACGTTGACCGAAAGCGTTATTATTATAATACCTGTGGTGCCTTCAACGTTTAATGCCCGACTAAATTATTCTTTATATGCGAAAAATTTGAATGAATTTTGAATTGATTAGTTTTTAAATAAGTACATTTACCAGTAACAGTAGTAACGTAATTGTGGTAACCATAGTTTTACTTAGGTTGATATTTGTCAACTTGACAGTATCTAAGTCGTTATTTAAATTTAATGCCCAAGGGCGTTATATCGTACTTAACAGACTTCGAAATGTCATTATTTGTCAAATAATGTACCAGTAGGACATTAAAGTAAATAATAAAAACAATAAATATAATGAATACTAAATACTTATTTGTTTGTGAAAAATCTATTTCTTTGTGGCTTTTTTGTAATTAATTATTCTAATGGGGAAATAAGCCACAATTTACTTGAAAAAATAATTTTATTAAGGTTTCTACTTCCACATCGGATGTCGTTGTCAAAATACAAAATGTTCATTATTATTATTTTATTTATTAAATATTATTTATTTAAATATTATTTAATATTTATTTTTTTATTATTATTATTTATGCATATTATTACCTGTAAATAATATTTCTTCTGATTGTTAATTGTAAATATAGAAAAATTACCTTTTATTTTATTTTCTTTTAGAATCAGCTGAGAGAAGTGGTCTACAAAAAACCAGAAAGGAAACGGAATATGTGGCTACGAAAAGCAAAAGAAAGGTTTACAAAGCAAATGTGACACATTTTTTTATAATATTTAGGAATGTCAGCAAATTACATTAAAAAATGTATGTAAAGATTTTTTGCAATAAAAATGTTTATATTTATCAAGGATGTATTATTTGGTATGGCCATATATCGTCAGTGATGTGACAGTACCTCCTATCTGTTTTTTTCAAGAGATTTGTAAGATAGACTAAAAACTTGTTTCGGCCACCTCCTGTTTTCATATATTTTTTGACTTGTTTTGCAGTAAATTCAACTATCTATTTACTACAAAAAAAGTCAGAATACGTACGAAACCAGAAAGTGACCTTAAAAAATGTTTTTCGTCTCCTGCAAACCTCATGAAAAAACATATAGGAGGTATTAGTCACATTACTGACGATATATTTCAGTGAATGTCTAAAAAATATACTGTGAATGTTCAAAGAACGTTCGTAGACATTCATGGAATGTTCTAACAAGACATTCAGTCTAAAAATATACTGTGAATGTCCAAAGAACATTCATGGAATGTTCCAACAAGACATTCAGTCTAAAAAATAGACTGTGAATGTCCAAAGAACATTCGTAGACATTCATGGAATGTTCCAACAGAACATTCTAAGAATATTTAAAATGCTGACACAGCACTTTCCTGGTACTTTCCAGGGACATTCGTGTGCATTTGGGGACATTCCAGGAATGTTTTCAATGTCCTGTGTGTACATTCTAGGAACATTCATGGAATGTTTTGTGTTATTAGGGCGGCTCCTATACATGCTATGAGTTTCTAACTTGCAGATTATTATTGATGGAAACAAAACAAAGATTTAAAATAAAATAAAAGTAATAATGATGGTTTTGCTTGTTTTTGATTCAGAGGGTTTCCTCTGGGTTTTGAAAACCGTGATTCAGTGTACAATAGTACAGTAACCGAAGCTTTTCACCTCGCAATTTTTACAGAATGGATCAATTTGCTTGAAAATTTGAGAATAAGTAATGGATAGTCTAAGGATCAAAATCTATATGATGCCGAAGGGCGCTTTTACCATGGGGGTGGTTGCCACCCCATCTCGGGGGTGGAAATTTTTTATTATATTTTAACCGCAAAACTTGATAAAACGTTCATTCTAAGCATAAAAATCAACGGTTTTCGATTTATTCACTGTCGTAAGAGTTAGTTTTATATCGAAAAAATCAATGTTTTTCGATAGTATACTCATTTACGGTTAACTTAATTTTTGCCATAGAAAAGATTTTTTCGAAACATGTTCTTGGAAACTAAATATCCTACAATTTCATATTTAAACATTTTTTCGTATCTCTGCTGCTAATCTTTCTATTCTGAAGAAAATTGCATTTTTACCAAACTATAAAAATTCGTTATTTGATTTTAACTCCAGTTTTTTAAAAACTAATCATTCTAAGCCAGTCAAACTTCCAGAATCTATTAATAATACATAAATAAATAATTGATGGATTCGACCGTTACTTGATGGAAGTTCATTTTATCTAACAATAAAATACTGAAAACGTTTGTTTTCTATACTTACACAAAATTTATTACAACTAAGTGACTACAGTTGTTTCGGCAGAGTGCCTTTCTCAAGTGATATAGTTTACAATGTGTTTGCCTTTTTAAAACTTTAACTGAAGAGGTTGAGGAGTGGGGAGCTGTTTGTCTCGAGTTGGTCATTCAGAATTATATCTGTATTTTTCAATTTATTAATTTCCATAGACTCTAAAAAAGATAGCTTAAGGCCTTTATTTTGGATATGCAGAATTTGAAACTCTTCATTGAAAGAATGATTATGATTTAGAAGGTGAAGTGCGTATGTAGAAGTGTCTGTTTTTCTATTGTTGAAAGCCCTTTTGGGTTCTGCTATCCGTTTGTCAAAGGTTCTGCCAGTTTGACCGATGTAAGTTTTCGGACAGTCACCACAAGTTAGTTTGTATACACCACTCTGTAGTTGCTTTCTCTTTCGGCTTTTATTGTTCTTAATATATTTACTTAAGTTGTTGTTAGTTCTGAAAGCTGGTGTTATTCCTTCCTTTTTTATGTATCTGGATATTTTTGTTGTTATCTTGCCAGTACATGTGAGAGAGCAGAAGGTACTGGGTTCTTTCTGTGGTGGTGGATACACTAATTTCAGGGCTTTCTTATGAAGTTTTTGGTTTAAAATTTTGTTAACTGTTTGTTCGTTATAGCCATTGTTTACTGCTATTTGTTTAATGATGTTTAGTTCTATCTCGAAGTTATTTTTTGTCATGGGAATTTCTGTCAGTCTATGTATCATGCTGTGGTAGGCTGCTAATTTGTGTTGTGTAGGATGGGATGATGAATGGTGTATGGTTGTGTCAGTATGTGTAGGTTTATGATATACGGAAACAGAACAGAATAATTCCATAAACTTTCTAGATGTAACGATTACCAGACTACACAACAAACATGAGTTCTCCGTATTCGCGGTGTGCAAGTACTTGGAAGGGAAACGAGAAACGACCGTGCGCGTTTCGCGGAGAAATATTGCAACTATCTTAAATAATTCATATTGTTAATTGAAATTGTCAAATTGACGTATATTTCATACCTTCTGTCATTGAAGCAGAAAAATTATATATTGCTCCACAATATTGGTATGATATGCAATTATTATATAAAAGTAAATTTAGTTAACTGTATTTTGCTTGCAGTACTGCATTTTAATAACTAATTTTATTTACTACATACAATTGTTTACGTTTGCATAACATAACCTGCATCTTATTTTTTATTCTTATTATTTTTTTGGACTATGGCCTTGACAACTATCCAGTAACCAGGACTAATATAATTGGCCAATATAATTAAAAGTGCGAATAAAAGTACAGAGCGTAGAAATAGGGGTCGCTTTGCCGAACTTGCACGGTCCCAATACCATGGCATAAACCTACACATACTGACACAACCATACACAATTCATTATCCCAAAAATAACTTCGAGATAGAACTAAACATCATTAAACAAATAGCAGTAAACAATGGCTATAACGAACAAACGGTTAACAAAAGTTTAAACCAAAAACTCTATAAGAAAGCCCTGAAATTAGTGTATCCACCACCACAGAAAGAACCCAGTACCTTCTGCTCTCTCACATATACTGGCAAGATCACAACAAAAAGATCCATATACATAAAAAAGAAATAAATAATAAATAAATAAATAAATAAATAAAGTAAATATATTAAGAACAATCAAACCCGAAAGAGAAAGCAACTACAGAGTGGTGTGTACAAACTAACTTGTGGTGACTGTCCGAAAACTTACATCGGTCAAACTGGCAGAACCTTTGACAAACGGATAGCAGAACACAAAAGGGCTTTCAACAATAGAAAAACAGACACTTCTACATACGCACTTCACCTTCTAGATAATAATTATTCTTTTAATGAAGAGTTTCAAATTCTGCATATCCAAAATAAAGGCCTTAAGCTATCTTGTTTAGAATCTATGGAAATTAATAAATTGAAAAATACAGATATAATTCTGAATGACCAACTCGAGACAAACAGCTCCCCATTCCTCAACCTCTTCAGTTAAAGACTTAAAAAGGCAAACACATTGTAAACTATATCACTTGAGAAAGGCACTCTGCCGAAACAGCTGTAGTCACTTAGTTGTAATAAATTTTGTGGAATTATAGAAAACAAACGTTTTCAGTATTTTATTGTTACATAAATAAATAAGAATAAATAAGGCTAATGACTAAACACACCGCTAACTTACATCATTATGCTTCCAATTGGATTTGTCCTTTTTTTTTTTCAAAAATATATATTGATTCTTTAAGCGTAATTTTTTCATTTTTCCTTCTTAGAAAGTTCGGTAAAATAGAATTTTGTAGGTTTTAACAGTGTCTATAAGGCTGTTAATATTAAATCCTTTTAAAGTTCTCAGTCGCAAAAAGAGGTGACTTTGAAAGGGTTGGTAAAGGTGGCTTTTGCATGTTATTATAAGTTTTAATTGTCAATAGCTCACTCAATTTTTGCTGTATAAAATTTTTTGGAGACTGTCTTCTTAGGAATTAAATAAGCTACTATTTCATGTTTAAACATTTTTTCGTATCTCTGATGCTAATCTTTTTATTCTGAAGAAAAAGCATTTTTTACCAAACTATAAAAATTCGTTATTCGCTTTTAACTCCAGTTTTTTAAAAACTAATAATTCTAAGCCGGTCAAACTTCTAGAACCTATTAATCATACACAAATAGAAAAGACCAAATAAGATCAATGACTAATTTAAATTAGGGTGGTGATTAGGAGGTTGTGTCGGATCACTTCTTTGCTGAAAAAAATACGGACTGCCATTCATTTCATTATAAGTCACTTAATTATGCTAGAGATCTTTTTTTATTTCTGGAGATAGATATTTTAAAATACTATAAATTAGTTTAAACAAATAATCCCCGAGAAATGCATAGTTTTCCCGTCTTTTGACTTTGAAACCACAATATTTAGCATTTGACGAAGAAGAGCTACCATATAATAAAGTATAGCTCGATTACTATTGGTCTTAAAGAAAATTGGAAACAACTATTTTGTTTATTTTTTCAAAAGGTACATTTTTGTTTAGCAAAGTTGTTTTGATAAAACGAAAACTTTTTAAGTTATTAGCAGAAAACTGATTAAAAAAATTTGATTTTTTCGATATTAAACTAACACTTTCGATACCGAATAAATCGAAAACTATTAATTTTATTAAAAAAATTAATATAACGTTTTTTGCTTACAATGAATGTTTTACCAGATTTTGCGGTCAAAATATAATAAAAAATTTCCACCCCCGAGATAGGGTGGCAACCACCCCCTTGGTAAAAGCGCCTTTCGGCATTATATAGATTTTGATCCTTTTACTATCCACTACTTATTCTCAAGTTTTCAAGCAAATCGATCCATTCTGTAAAGATTGCGAGGTGAAAAGCTTCGGTTCCTGGACTAACAGGCTTTAAGAGCAGCGGACTCGAATATTCGAATCACTGTGATGGTTGCCAACCTTCTTAGAGGAGACGGCATTTAAAGAAAAAACTAAGGATTTCTTTTTAAGTTCTTTAATATGTTACTTTTCTAAATTATATTTTTATAATCGCTATTTTGATTGGGCAATAGGAAATCTACAACTACATTCTGTAAAAATTGCGAGGTTTTGTCCTATTTTAAGCTTCATTACTTGGACTATTACCTATATAGTGCAGTCACTGAAGGTGGATATGAGCTATTACCTCCGATTTCGTTGAACCTCCATCGATTTGCATGAAAATTGGTGAGTGGTTAGAGGATATCTCAAGGAACAAAGGTGACATGGTCGCTTTTACCCTGGGGGTGGATGCCACCCCTCCTCGGAGGTGACAATATTTTATTAAAAATAACCCCACAATTCAATAGAGGGACAAATTATAAGCAAAATTTGTTATATACAGTTATTAAAATAAATCTAAACTTTTTAAGTTAAAAGATCATAGATTTTAATTTTTCGTGAGAAAAATGCATGTTTTTAACCGATTTTTCATAAATAACTCAAAAACTATAAGTTTTTACAAAAACGTTATTATTATCAAAATTGAGGCTAATAAAAAATCAAATTAACCCATTTCTAGAAAAACCTTTCAATGTTAACTAAAAGTGAGTTATAGGTAATTGAATGTATATTTCTTTCGTCGAGTACCCAAACCTAAGTATTCAAGCTTAAATACCGGGAAAATGATGCATTTTATAACATAAGCTTATTAAATATTTGTCAAAGTTCTTAAAAATATCTATCAAATAAGCCCTAGAACAAGTTGATAGCATTAAAATGTATGCACCAAAAATGTTTCAAAATTTATCTTTTAAAAATTTTTCCAAAAAATGTTATTGTTTTTTTGTAAATAACTCCGTTCATTTTTAAGATATCAGGTTTACCTAAAAACTACTTAAAAGATGATTCCAAGTGCTATTAAAAATCGTCAAATTTGGTCTTTTAAACCTCTTACTTTTTTAAAAAGAAAAGGTTAAATGGCCCCGGTTACATGGTTCTCGCAGCAAAATTGAAATTTTAAATATTTCTATCTCGGTTATTTTTGCTCTACGGAAATAGTAAAACGGGTAAAGTATTTGGAACTGAAAAAACTAAAATTTAGTTATGTATTATTTTTTACGTATATTGAGTATTTTTGGAGTTATTATCAAAAGAAAATGAAAAGTAAGATATTTTTAAAAATTCTGATTTTTTTAAATTACATCTTTTTTCAAAAATATGCATTCTAAACCTGTCAAAATTGTTGAAATCATTAACTATGTTAACTCAAAGAAATTCTTGTAAGAATTACTACAAATTTTAATTTTTGTGGAAATGACGTATGTTTTATTTTTCACTTTTTCCTAAAATAATCGACAGGGTTCTCTTACTTTCATCATAACTTGCTTAATTTTGATGCTATTAGCTTCTATTGGAGCTCGTTTGATAGGTATGCCGAAGTACTTTGACAAGTGTCTAACAAGTATATTCTATAAAATGCATCGTTTTCCCGTTATGTAGCTTGAATACTTAGATTTGAGTACTCGTTGAAAAAAATATACATTTAATTTCCCATAACTTACTTTGAAATAACATTAGTTTAGTTAATTAAGTAGGGAGTGTATTAAATTTTTTATTATCTTTAATTTTGTAAATAATAACTTTTTTGAAAAAGCTTATAGTTTTTAAGTAATTCGTAAAAAACAGCTTTAAAACATGCATTTTTTTTAAGAAAAAATAAAATTTTTGATATTTAATAACTCATAAAGTATTGATTTATGTTAATAACTTTATATAACAAATTTTGCTTAGAAGTTGCCCCTCTATCGATTTATGGTATTATTTTTAATAAAAAAAATTTCACCCCCGAGAAGGGATGGCATCCACCCCCAGGGTAAAAGCGCAAGTTGGCGTCATGTCACCTTTGTTCCTTGAAGTATCTTCTAACTACTCACCAATTTTCATTAAAATCGATGAAGGTTCAACGAAATCGGAGGTGACTCCACTAATACGTTGCTAAGAACAACCGATACAATAAATCACAATCGTAAAGAAAAATAAATCTCCACTCCGCCTTAAAAATCATTTTTAATAATTAAATGTAATTTTCGTTTATAATAAGTTTTATTTTAAGATAATATAAGTATTTCTTTAGCCAATTACTGTGAAATAATTTCTTAATTGTTATAAATAAAGTCACTACGATTTAAGAAAACAAAAACATTTATCTCAGCTTCAATTGGTTGTAGAAATTTTTTATTTTGTTTTAAATCTTCATTTTGTCTTCAGCAACAATAATCTGTAAGTTAAAAACTCATAGGATGTATAGTTTATATAACGTTATAAATGTTTATAACGAAATTTGCCCCCTTATTTTCAAACCCGAAATAAGAGGTTAAAAAATGTTTTATGCATTTATTTACATTAGAATATGAAAACATAAGTCTTTAGAAGGAGAGTAGATCTAGTATTAACTCTGTACGCTTTTTTTTTTCAAAAAGTTATAGCCTTCGACATTTGACCTCTCGTGATAAACAATTTATAATATCTAAGCAACGAGTTCACCAATAGGACTTTAAAAAATTTTTATGTTTGGAATTGAAAGTTCTTCATTTTAAAGTCTTAAAAAAATAAAAATAGTCATTTTTACAATAAATAATGCAATTGCAAAAACGGCCATTTTGGACTTTTCGCAGACTGTTTTGCAATAACCAATTAAGGAAATTAAACATACTATAGCTCAAATTGTAGGTTTTTGAATTTACTAAAACTTTCTATTTAAAAGTTTTTCTCTAAAACGAATATCCTAAGCTGCATAATTAAAAATCTTTAAAAATAGCAAATTTAAAAAATGAAAAACGCCATAAATAAAAAAGCGCACAAAATTTTTGGTTACATTTTAGTACAAGTTATTCCTGGCATCGTCCTTTACAACACCTGATAGGTTTCAAAAATTCCTGAATTATAACATGTTTTTTCACCCACAGGCTGGGGTAATAATAGACAATATTGATTGCTCTTACTTTCTCAATGATATCAGATTTATGCCTGGTTGCACCAACAGATCTTAAACTTAAGACGTGCATTAAGCTCAGCTTTCGAAACACACGCGTTGCACCATTGAGTCTTAGATCAATTTTGCAGCTTTCACAGTGGATTTCCACGTGAAGTGATTAGATAAGAATCGAAAATGATGGTGCAACGTAAGTAAGACTTAAAGGGGCCCTATCTATAAGCTGAGCTAGGCTAAACTGGAGTTTAAGATTTGTTGGTGCAAACAGACATTAATGTTCCTTCCTGTGATATCCTCTTCATCAAACATTTTTGGATAACTCAAATGTGGGCCTATTTAGCATCTGTTAATATTTGCTATTTTATATTTTTATTTGTTCATTCAAGTTATTTCTGTCTAGATTTATTATTGGTTGAGTTTAACATTTTATTGTATTTTACTGTTATTCTGGTTTTTCCATTAATAAATAAATAAACAAAAAAATAAATATATAAATAAAAATTCGTGCAGAAAATTAAGTTAATGTTTATTTTAAATTTTTAGTCATAGCATTTACTGTTCCTAATTACCTTTTTACTTTAGTAGATCTATGCAAGAGCGCACCTCATGGAATCATCATACAACCTGATATTCAAGAAGACCAAATTAAAGGATATTGCGCTTTAAGAATAGATTTTTGGATATATGCAAACACTTTTGGCATATATACAGAGGAAATAATAGTGGAAATATCGGAAGTTCCAGATTATCACTTTTCTATGATAATTGAAGTTGTTGGATGTCCAGTTCAAATTCCTTTGGGACTAAATTGTATCACTAAATATCCAACAATTAGGTAATTGTAGCAATCATTTGTATTTTTTGTGATTTTATTAAAAATAAATTCATTAATTCTTGTGATTTGATGATGAGCAAGTTTGGCAATTGATTTTTGAGTAAATCAATAGTAAGTATTTTGCATGACAAAAATAGACCAAAAATTAAATGCTTTCATATTCATAAATTATTGAAGGCTTGTCTAAATTATAGATCTACTTTATTTCATATTTTTGGTACTATTTAATTCAATTTTAAATAAAATGATCTTCATGTTCATGTAAGCACCCTAGGTACAACACAAATCAAGAAACTCTGCGCTGATCATGTTTGATGTCAAAAACGCATTTAATTCGGCAAATTGGGGGCACATCATAAATAGGATGGAGGCCCTCAATTTGTCGGATTATTTGGTCAACATAGTCAAGAGCTATCTGTCTAACAGGTCCCTAATAATTAATAAAAACAATAATACCAAGCTCACTGCCGGCGTTCCCCAGGGGTCAGTCCTCGGACCGACCCTCTGGAATATACTATACAACGGCGTACTGAATCTGTGGCTACTGTGAGGCTGTGGCTTATGCGGACGATCTTGCCATCTTCGTCAGCCACGACTGTCACTGGGAGTTAGTTGAGATTGCTCAAGGATGTTTCAGCAGGGTGAACGCTTGGATGATCGAGAATGATCTTGAACTTGCAAGCGCAAAGACAGAGGTGGTGATTCTAAAGAAACCTAGAAACGGACCAGACCTGCTGTTCCATTTTGGAAACAACGAGGTCAAACCTTCCTTCTGCGCCAAATACCTGGGTATAGACCTCGAACGTGGACTTGGGTTCTCCAAACACCTAACGAGAGTGGTAAGGAAAGCTGAGGCACAAACCGCAGCCCTTCGAAGAATAACACCAAATATCGGAGGGCCAGGTAGTGCCAAAAGAAGACTGTACCTCAACACTATACAGTCCACCCTTCTCTACGGAGCCCCGGTCTTGGTCGAGGCTCTACGGCACAAGAAGTACAGAGAATTGTTAAATAAGGCGCAGAGGAAACCTCTGTTGAACGTAGTCAGTGCCTACAAGACTACGTCTACCACGGCCCTACAAGTGATAGTGGGCGCCCCTCCTATGTACCTGCTAGCCAGGGAAAGAAAATCTCTATATGAGCAACAAAACGGCCACTTACCGGAAGTAAGAGCGGCTGCCAGAGAGCGGCTACTCATGGACTGGCAGGTAGAATGGGAGGCGGAAATAAGTAAAGCCCAATGGACCAAGCAGCTTATACCGAATGTGGGGACGTGGTACGCTTGCAAGTTTAAGCGGGTTAATTTTTATTTCACCCAATTTTTAACCGGGCACGGGTCCTTCCGGGCGTTCACTTACAGAATCGGTAAGGCAAACGATGACCTGTGCCGGACCTGCCACGTGAGGGAAGACGCAGAACACTGCGTTTTCCGGTGTAGCGTCTTCGCTTGCGAGCAGGCCAGGCTCAGGAACAGATTCGGCGATATAGGCCCCAATAACATAATTAACGTCGCGGTCGAGAATAAGTCCAATTTTGAATTTATTATAGACGTAGTCACGGGTATTGTAAAGCGCAGAGCGGTTCTAGAACGAGCGGAACAAGATGGGTGAGATTGGCTACACGTAGTTGATAAAAAATAAAATAAAATAAAAAATAAAAAAAAAATTAAAAAAAAATAATAAAAATAAATAAAAATAAATAAAAAATAGTAAAAAAAATTAAAAAAAAAACAGAAAAAAGACAAAAAATAGGAAAAACTCCCACAACAGATATAAACATTCACAGGCACATTACCCTAAATTTTTTTCAAGGCCTACCTATTTATATTCATCTTTAAGTCTCCCTACACCTTAATCAATTATGTTCTTTCTACCATTGTAGGTAGGCTCACTGGGCCGATTATCAATTAAGTAATACCCACCTTCAGTCGTAAACTCCCCCTATCCGCGTGTCATTTTCAGACAGGCGAGAATAGCATAGCTAATACTATACTACTATTCAGCTCACTATCCAAAGACCTCCCCTGTCCGTCTGCTGATCTTAGGTAGGCGAGCCTGTCCTTTCTTTTTATGAGTTTATCCTCAAAGACCTCCCCCCTATCCGCCTCTCCGTTTCTAGGAAGGCGAGAATAGTATAGAAGGGCTTATGCCAATCTTCTCCTTTAGCCCTACTTACATAGACTGCACGGGATATCCCCATGTATCGTTCACTAATGAACACGTCCAGGGATATTCCGGGTCGGAAGAGGGGGTGATTTTAGTTGGTAGGCGGCTGGTTATGGGGGGCACGCGGGACGCATGGACCTACTCTGGTCTGTGGGCCCTAGCGTGTTCTCCTCTCCTGTCCGAGTCCAACAGTACTAGGGACACCTTCCCTAGTCTGCTAAGAGCGTTCCACCTCAATCCAAAAAAAAAAAAAGGTACAACACAAATCAAGAAACTCGCCAGTAGAAAAACTAGAACAAGTCGGCCTAAGTTGGCATTCGATCCAGAACTTTTCCAACGGTGCCGCCCAAAATCCCGACAGCCAAAATCCCGACGGCCAAAACACCGACACGCCAGAATCCCTACACGCCAGAATCCCGACAGGCCAAAATCCCGACATGCAACAATCCTCGCATAAGTAAAAATTCCAACTTTTGTTTAATATTTTAATACAAAATACTTTTGTTTAGTAACAAAAAATAAAAAACAGATGGCCATACACAAAAAACAAGAAATAAATGTAATTATATGTTAAAAAAAAACTTATCAAACCTGTCGGGATTCTGGCTTGTCGGGATTTTGGCCTGTCGGGATTCTGGCGTGTCGGGATTTTGGCCGTCGGGATTGTGGCTATCGGGATTTTGGCTGTCGGGATTTTGGGGTAGACCCCTTTTCCAAAGACCATGTAATACTAATAACTCCTTTGAAATGTCGTGAAGATAGTGTATATTATGTAGATGTAGAAATAAATGATAAATAGTATAAATTGTTGATGGAAACCGGAGCGACCAGGAAAATTATAAGCCCGACAATTTTAACCAGCCGTAAGAAACTATTACCAACGGGGTTACGACTGAGGACTGCCACAGGTGAAAATACAAACATCCATGGAGAAATTCCATTGCAATTAGAAATTTTGGCATAAAAGTTCGTCCATATTGTTATAAGGATGATGTTATGAAAAAACTTAATGAATTTACACGAATTTCAATTGGACTTTAAAAATAGGGTATTGAAAGTTAGTGACAAGGAGGTATCTCTTCATCCATAATATATGTAATCAACTAATCTAAATGGAAAATAAGCCACAATTTAACTAAAAAAATGATTTTACTAACGTTTCGACGCCCAAATCGGATGTCGTTGTTAAAATACAAAATATTACTAAATTAAACAAAAATGTTGTTGCTTAGTAAAAAATTCTTCTAATAATTTATTTAATCTGACTCATTTATATCGACAATTCAGACATATATTATACATTTTAAAGTAGAAGACTTGATAATAATAGTGCCAATATTTCTGAGTTGCGTTCCTGGGACGACTTTACTGAAAGATAGTTCATTCGATTACATGAAATCAAACCCAAAAAAACCAAAGCAACGGTGACAGTAAAAGTATCGTGTTATAGATGACTGCAAGTGAATCACTTGCTGTCATACTTTCACCATGTGAACAAGTCGGGCGGAGGTAAATTCCTCACCAACCAGGAAAAACATATAATCCGACAGGTATTTTCCTCACCAAATTTAAGGGTTCCTATTAATCCGGTAGGTATTTTCCTTACCAACTCACTCAGGTAATAAAATAAAAATATAGATTTAATTTAAGAATGTCTATTATGGAAAGCATCCGAAATCCGAATACAAGACATTAATTTCCTTACATTATAATAATAGTTTATATTATAATATAGATAATATGCAAGACGTATAAATTATTATTTAATATTTACGATAATAAGACAGACACTTTACAAAATCCATTCTAGTCATTTGATTAGACTGATATCTTATTAATAATTTTTTTACATTTTTCAATTTCAGTTTAACTTGTTTATCTTTGATAGGTTTTGCAATATGCAAACTTTAAATTTTAACATACGTATCTACCTGAAATTCTTTAATTTTTTTAAAGAAAATATATATGGATGGATGCGTATTACAAAACGATAAATTAAAATGTGAATGAAAAGATTTGCAAGCATTCAGCATTCGTAATACGAATAACAGAAGAATTTGCCTCTGTCTAGAAATATGGGGAGAATATGGCATTTTCGTCTATATAAGCTTCAACTAAATAAGGCCAAAAGTATGTTTGAGCCACTTGCCTCCTTCAGAATCATTTTTTATTCTGATATTAAATCAAGAGACCAAGACATTTCTATACCAAGCTTGGTGTAGGTGAAATTTACAACCATGTATTTCAGTGTTCGGACACATTTCAATGATTGCATTATGTATAGCCTTTTCAAAATCTTCAAAAATTTTACTAGCATTAAACTCAATTTTGAGAGCTTTAAAAATTTCTGATTTTAACAAATAAAAAATATTGTTGTAAATTTCTGTTTTTTTGTTTTGCAGTAAACAGTATAGCAAAGAAATATAATGCCCATTAATTAGCCCATGAATAGTGTATAATTGCAAATAATTTTGGTTCAGTAAGAAAATGTGCCATCCATATAATAAAATTCAATGTGGCTAAAAGTCTTATATTTGTTTCACAACTAAATACAATTATCCTACTTTTGACACAGTTTATAAAGGGAAAATTTTCCCTCTTGGTTGTTTTTTTAGTACACCTCTTCACAAATAATTCTTGAACCTCATCAACATTGAAAGAAAGTCGACCAAGCATCATTTTTCGTAGATAATTATATATTTTTTCTTATGTAACTGACAACAATCATAGTAATTGTTTCAGACAAATTAGCTGCAAGCGCGTATAATTTTTGCTTGTTTTTCAATAATATTCCCTTCGGCTTTACGTTTACAATAGTTAGAAATAATGTTTCGATCTAACTTCTGACAATCTGGTTCATGATTATGTTGTAGGCTACCTCTAGATATTGTAAAAGTTCCACCAATAGTAAAAAATTTCGCACTACAAGTTGTTTTATCCTCCAGAACACTTACTTACTTTTTAAAACTTTCCCTTTACAAAAAATAAAATTTTCAAATACCAATACCGCGATCACTTTCTATTAAACATGCCATTTTTGTCAAAATTCCAATTGTGACTAAAAATAAAATACTATAATTAATTAATTATTATAGGTCATATATATATATATATATATATATATATATATATATATATATATATATATATATATATATATATATATATATATATATATATATATAACAAGGAGTATAACAAGGAATATATATATATATATATATATGACCTATAATATATATATATATATATATATATATATATATATATATATATATATATATATATATATATCAATCGGTTTTAAAACGTCTTGCGACGTTGTCCGATGCCTAATTTCCATGACACTCTATCATCCAATTGGCCCTCTCTAAGATCTCTTGCGCTCATCGCCTTCGTTACTCCCTCTCTCCAAGATTTCTTGGGTCTTCCTCTCTTTCTGCGGTTTGGTGGTACCCATTGCATAATTATTTTAGGGAGTCTTGAGTTATCCATCCTCTGGACGTGTCCGTACCAGGTACCTAGGTACCAGATACAGTAGGTACCAGATACAGTAGGTATAGGTACCTACTATAATTTAATAGTAGATAAATAATTCAATTGAATGCCTTTTAATAAAATCTACCTGAAATAACCATTTCGGTCTTGGTGAGGAAAATACCTGTGGGATTATGACATACTCTTCTAAACGCAGGCAAAAGATTATTTTGGTGAGGAAATTACACCCGCCGAACAAGTCAAACCACAGCTCAGATGTTACCTGGGGCATATTAGTAAACTACTTTAAACATCCAAGCTTAAGTTAGCATTTTTAACCGATGTTTCCTTGAAGGATTACTTGTACAGGGCTTTGCTTTGACCCACATATTTTTGTAAAATTATATCTTGGTGGTTAGCATGTAAATTTCACGTAAGCACTGATAATGATTGGTAAACGAATCGAAAACTAGTTATGTGATTGTAATGTAGCCCTTTTTAGGGATTTTAAATATATACCTTTTATAAAGGATTTTACTGTTTTTTGAGTCAGATTAAATTAAATTATTAGAAGAATTTTTTACTAAGCAACAACATTTTTGTTTAATTTATTAATATTTTGTATTTTGTCAACGACGTCCGAAGTAGAGGTCGAAACGTTAATAAAATATAAAAATAAAATAAAAATTTTATTTTTAATTCAGTGCAATGCGAAGGCAAAACAATCTTACTTTTCAATTAGAATACGGAGCGCAGTCCAGTCCCTTGAATCGCGATTTTCGGCTCTTATTGGAGCCTCATCGGAAAGAACGTAGGCTTGTTCTCCATATCTCAATTGATCCGCACTGAGAGGTTTTCCCACCCATTGCAACTGAAGTGAAAATATTAGGTGACTAACGTCATCTGGCAATTAAAAGATGAAGTTTTCGATCCTAATAGCATTATTAATAATATTTAGAAAATATTAAAATATTACTAAAAGATTTTTAAATCGAAAACTTATTGGTCCATTTCCTTGGTAACACCTCCAAGGCTTCTAAAATTTTCAAGCCAAATGGATGCTGAAGCGAAGAAGACAAGAGGGAATTCAAAAACTTACAATTTACGACCCCGTCTGTTCAGCTGGTAAATTCCAACAGAAAATGGACCTAGTTACTCGAAGGAGTAAAGACCAATATAAAAAAAATAAAATTTTTATTTTCAATTCAGTTGCAATGCGAAGGCAAAACAATCTTACTTTTCAATTAGAATACGGAGCGCAGTCGTAGTTTTCGATTTAAAAATCTTTTAGTAATATTTTAATATTTTCTAAATATTATTAATAATGCTATTAGAATCGAAAACTTCATCTTTTAATTGCCAGATGACGCTAGTCACCTAATATTTTCACTTCAGTTGCAATGGGTGGGAAAACCTCTCAGTGCGGATCAATTGGGATATGGAGAACAAGCCTACGTTCTTTCCGATGAGGCTCCAATAAGAGCCGAAAATCGCGATCTGAGGGACTGGACTGCGCTCCGTATTCTAATTGAAAAGTAAGATTGTTTTGCCTTCGCATTGCAACTGAAGTAAAAATACAATTTTTATTTTATTTTTATATTGGTCTTTACTCCTTCAAGTAACTAGGTCCATTTTCTGTTGGAATTGACCAGCTCAACAGACGGGGTCGTGAATTGTAAGTTTTTTGAATTCCCTCTTGTCTTCTTCGCTTCAGCATCCATTTGGCTTGCAAATTTTAGAAGCCTTGGAGGTGTTACCAAGGAAATGAACCAATAAGTTTTCGATTTAAAAATCTTTTAGTAATATTTTAATAGTTTCTAACTATTATTAATAATTCTATTAGGATCGAAAACTTCATCTGTTAATAAAATATTTTTTTTAAGTCAAATTATGGCTTATTTCCCAATTAGACTAGTAATTTAAAATAAATGGTACTCCGTTAAAAGGTAAAACTTTTTATTGGGGGTAAAACTTTTATTGTTTTAAGCCGGGGCTGTCTTTACCGGGGCTATTTTGTATGCGATCTATTTTGTCGGGGCTATTTTGTTTACGGGCTATTTTGCAACCGGGCTATTTTGACGGGGCTGTTTTGACCGGGCCATTTTGACGGATCACGCCGCAAAACTACCTAGAAAAATTAAATTGACTGTCTATTAAACACTAATAAGACCAGTACTTACATAAATATGGTTCAGAAACTTTGTTATTTACAAAGAATGACGAATGACCAAGAACGGCTCAAACGTTTCGAGCGAAAAATCCTAAGAAGAATAGGTATATGAAAGGATAAAAGAACAAGGTTTGTGGCGCAGGCATTACAATTTTGAGTTGCATAGAAGTCTTGGAGAACCTGACTTTCAATCCATTAAGGTAGCACGTCTTAGATGGATAGGACATGTAATGATGTAATCATAGTCAGAAAATCTTTTGACCGAAGGGAGCCGATAGGACAACGAGTAGGAGGAAGACCGAGGCTTAGGTACCAAGACAACTTAGAGAACGATTTAAAATCTATTGGAATTAGAGCATGGAAAAAATTTGCCAGAGACAGGGGCGAATGAAGGATTGTTCTGAAGAAGGCTTTGGCTTATAAAGAGCTGTGACGCCACTGCTGATGATTTTATTTACGTATTTTTAAGTATTGTGGCCAATATGTCATTCTATATTTTTTTAAATTATATTTTGTAGGTTTGGATCTGTAGCTTTCCAATCCGCAAACATCAACAGGAAAATAAAAATAATTAATGTCAGTGCAATTCCTATACAAATTATTTGGTATCCGTTTAACAACAAACTCAATGAGAAGTACATACATGAAGAAGAGCCTTTTACTATTCTATTTCATATGTCTGGCGATTGTTGTTCGGAAATTATTGGAGAAATAGTAGTATTAGATAAGTTCTTTGGAGAATATAGTGGAGCATTTTGTGATGTGAGTAGAAATTATTTATGGCTAAAAAAATGTTGTGCCTTTCTACAAAAAAATGTACTTTCCAATGCTTTTCATTTAAAACAGCGTTCCCCAACAGGTGGGTCGCAACCCACTAGTGGGTCGCGGCTTGACTCTTACAGTAGCTGAATAACTTAGATATATAATCATGGGTGAGGGATGGGTCGCGAATATGAAAAAATATCAGGTGAGTCGCAGGACATAAAAGGTTGGGAACCACTGATTTAAAATTAACTCTTTTACCAATCTTCCAAGTGTTTTTAGATTTCAAATCTTCTATATTTTTATCTGTCTTGAGATTAGTCACTAAAAATTTTGTTAGAAATTCTTGTCTAGAAAATTTTCCTAAAAATAAACTCCCTTATTTACAACTTTTTCAATCTTCGTTGTTCTCTTTTTTCTGTTTTATTGTAATATCTGGTATATAATAATTTATTTAAATGTAAAATAAAGTATGTGAAAATTTCTTTTTAAATGATTATCTTATAATCTGTTCAGATACTATATCCAACTTATATATTCCGCCTATATTGATTTCGTAAGTCTCTACCTTTACTTAGATAAAGTTAAGTAAAATATGAAGAAGAAAAAACTGTTTTATAACAACTGGACTATTAGAGAGTTTACAAAAAATTGGCTGACCCTATTACTGGAATTGGCTGGCTCCACAGACATGTACTAAAAAAATAAGCGTAAAATTCAAGCAACTAACAGCATAACTAATTGCAATTAAGATCATGACTAATGAAGAAGAAAAAACAGTTTTATAGCAACTGGGTTCATAGGGAGTTTACAAAAAATTGGCTTACCCTACTACCTACTGGAAATGGCTGGCACCACAGGAATTTACTAATCCAAGCAACTAACGGAATAACTAATTACTTAATACATAACAATCAACTAGAGTTGTAAGACTTTAATAAAATTAGTGAAAATTTATTCGAAAAATATGTGCTATGTAGTTATAACGTTCTTCGTGTCAAATTATATATGAATCTACAGATGACAAACTTACATGAAACAACAATAGATTAAATTTAGGGCCAAACTAGCCTTTTCACTTATTATATTTTCATTTTAAAGATAAAAATTTGACCTTGGAGGTAAGAAAATTTTTTGCTTCTTCTTCGAGTGCCTTCTCTTATCGGAGATCGACCACAAGATTTCTTCACAAAGAAAAATATAAAAATAATATGTAAAAATTAAAAATTATACTTATATAAATTTAGTTAAATTTATATAGGGCTTTTCATTGATTGTCATTTGTTTCGAGCTTCTGTCATGTCATCATTCTCTTTGCCTTACCTCTGTGCGGGGTCGGCTTCCTTAATTGCATTTCTCCACACAATTATATCTTGGTTCATATCAATGTCAATCCCCTTTACCAACATGTCCTGCCTTATCGTCTTCCCCCAGGTCTTCTTTGGTCTTCCTTTCCTACTCCTTCCAGAAATCTGCACTTCAGCTATTCTTCGTATTCGGTGATTAACGTCTCGACGTTGAACATGACCAAACCATCTTAACCTATGCTCTCTCATTTTGGCATCAATTGGTGCCACACCTAGACTTCCCCTTATATACTCATTTCTAATTTTATCCTTCTTTGTCACTCCACTCATCCATCTAAGCATTCTCATTTCCGCCACATGCATTCGTTGTTCCTCTTTCTTCTTCACTGCCCAACATTCAGTTCCGTACATCATAGCTGGTCTTATGGCTGTTTTATAGAATTTTCCCTTCAGCTTCATTGGAATTTTTCTGTAACACAACACATCACTCGCTTCTTTCCACTTCATCCATCCAGCCCTAATTCTACTGCATGCATCTCGATCTGTTTCTCCATTGCTCCGTAATACCGATCCCAGGTGCTTAAAACTATTGCTTTTTACAATCAGTTCACCATCCAAAGATACCATTTTATTTGTAGTAACTCCATTTTTAAATGAACATTCTAAATACTCTGTTTTTGTACTACTAAGTTTTAAACCTTTTTCCTCCAGAGCTTGCCTGTTCCAGTTTTTGTTCTAAGTCTCTTTCACTATTTCCTACTAACACGACATCATCAGCATACAATAAACACCATGGAATGTTACCCTGTAGTTACGCTGTTATCTGGTCCAAAACTAATGAGAATAAATACGGACTAAGCACAGAGCCTGCAATCCTACTTTCACATGAAATTTATCAGTCTCTCCCACACCTGTCCTAACACTAGTCGTTACTCCCTCATACATATCCCTCACAATATTTACATATTCACCAGGGACTCCTTTCTTATTGAGTGCCCACCACAGAGTCTCTCGAGGAACTCTATCATATGCTTTCTCAAGATCAAGGAATACTATATGAGCGTTTGTTTCTTTACCCCTGTATTTTTCCATCAACTGCCTTATAATGAAAATTGCATCTGTTGTTGATCTGCCCTGCATAAAGCCAAATTGATTCTCGGATATTTCGGTCTCTTCACGCATCCGTCTATCAATTACTCTTTCCCATATTTTCATGGTGTGGCTAAGCAGTTTTATAGCCCTGCGGTTTGTGCATTGTTGTATATCTCCCTTGTTTTTGTAAACAGGTACCAGTATACTGCTTGTCCATTCGTCTGGCATTTGTCCAACTTCCATAATTCTATTAAATAGACCTGCTAGCCACCTTGTTCCTGTCTCTCCCAATGCTCTCCATACTTCCCCAGGAATATCATCTGGTCCTACCGCTTTTCCTTTCTTTATTTTTTGAAGCGCTTGAACCACTTCCGCGTTTGTTATTTTGGTGACCATTGCTGCTACTGTCTCCGTTGACTCTACAGGCTGTCTGTCAAATTCTTCATTTAATAAGCTGTCAAAGTACTTTCTCCATCTCTGTTTGACATCCCTTTCGGAACTAGTATTTTATTATTTTCATCGCGGATACATCTAATCTGATTAAAATCTTTTGTTTTTTTTTGCTCTCTGTTTGGCTATTTTATATATCTTCGTTTCGCCTTCCCTGGTATCAAGTTGATCGTATAGGTTTGAATACGCTTCTGCTTTGGCTTTTGCTACTGCTACTTTCGCTACCTTTTTCGCCACCATATAGTTTGGAAGATCTGTGTCGGATCTGGTTTCTTGCCACTTTTTATATAATTTGCTTTTCTCTTTTATTTTCCTTGTACTTCGTTTGACCACCACCAAGTCTCTTTATCAGCTTTTGTCATGTGTCACAATATTAATATATCTCCGTCATACGTCTTTGGTTTGTATCATTGGTATATACCAATAACGTATGACGTAGATATATTAATATTACGTGACACATGACAGAAGCTCGAAACAAATGACTGTGAATGAAAGGCCCTATACTTATTCCATATAACAAATAACAACTTTAAAACTCCACGGCCGGTTTCACCAACGACGAGTAGTAGTTAATTCCATGAAAAAAGTTATTCGACCAATAAAACTGACAGAAATATGTCCCATCAACGTCAAATAGGACTTATTTTATTTATTTATCAAATAAATACTCTTCGAATAAATTGCCAAGTTAACCCCGCTTTAAAGATCTATAACAAAGATAAATCGTCAGTTTAACTTTAAATTATTAAAATTGTATTGAAACAAAATAAAAATATAATCGACTAATAAATTTTATTCGACCAATAATAATCCGGTCAACTTAGACATAAAAATAGTTGATCAAATAACAAAAATTCCCGGAAAGCCAAATTTTGGCGGAGAGCTGGGGTTTACCATTACAACTAAAGTTTTAAAAATCCCCATCGATCCTAAGTGTGCAATAAAAGTTATTCGGGGTCAAAAGTCAAAATTTGAGATTTTTGGATTTTTCTCGAAAACGGTAATGGTAGGGGAGCCCAAGCGGGGATTTTTGCAGTTACTCGAGCGCGTCAGATTAGCATATGGGGAGAAACCTGGTACCCTGCAGATGTACCTCTACCATATATTGGCTCTTAACACAGGGGAGTTCGTTAAGGGGGGGCCTGAAAAAAAATCTATCCTTAAAAAAACTCGAAATTGTCAGATTAAAATAAGGTAAGTTAAGTGCATGCAAAAGAGTATATTTCAAAAATCTGACTGTTTGGACCGGGCGTAAGGAAATGGGTGAGTCCCAAAGTTTCACGAGAAAAAAGCGAATATTTCGCGAAATGAATGACAGATCGAAAAACTAAAAAATATGTGCTCAATAGTTTTTAAATATCTATCGAATGATACCAAACACGACTTCCCTAGGAGAGGGGTGGGAGGTAAATTAAATATTTTAAATACGAATCCCGCGATATTTCGCGAAATGAACATCAGATCGAAAAACTGTAAAATACACTTATTCAATATTTTTGAAAAATCTATCGAATGGCACCAAACACGACCCCCCACGGAGGTGGGGTGGGGGTTACTTAAAAATCTTAAATAGGAGCCCTCATTTTTTATTGCAGATTTGGATTCCTTACGTAAAAATAAGTATCTTTTATTCGAAACATTTTTTCGAATTATTGATAGATGGCGTTATAATCGGAAAAAACGATTGTTGGAATTGGAAAATTAAATAAAAAATGGCAAGCGATCACTAAAATGGAAAACTCTACTTAACTCTTTTTGGTTTTAGGACCTACTCTTTACAACCCAATAGGTCCCCAAAGCGCTCGAGTGACTGCACATTCAGCATACTTTGCTCCCCTACCATAAGTTTTATCAAAAAAAAAACTAGAGTTGTAGATCTGAAAATTCTCTACAGAAATAGTTTTTACGATTTTTTAACTTTTTTTACGATCTTTTTACGAGTTGCCATTCCTGAGATAATCGCGGTTCTAAAAGTCACATTATACATGATATGCCCACATTTTCACACCACCTGTGAGGTAGTGTACTCGGCGCGTTTTTTTTACCTTGGTTTCCCCTGTAGGTCTACTCCACTAACTGTCATGACAAATTTAGGATAATTTGAGGGAACAATACCCGTCAAGTTCTAGATATTACCTTATTATTGATATTGATTATTGATATTGCTATTGATTATTGGGTTAGCTATTGTTTTGATTTCTTTAGATATTTTAATCAGATTCATGCTCTTGAAAGTCTACTTCAACAGTCAAGTCTTCTTCGATTTCTTCTTCTTCCTCTTCCTCTTGCTGGAGGTTCAAAAATTGTTCAAATGTGGCTGTCATTGGCCTCTTCATTAAAATCACAGGAATCTTCCTCTATTGTACTCAACTGGATATTTGAGCAAGACTGACCTTGGCAATTGCTACACGCTTGAGAACACAACAACCCGACTTTTTTTACAGCCACATAGGTGGTGTGGAAATGTGTGCAAATCATGTATAATGTGACTCTTAGAATCGTGATATCTCAAGAATGGCAACTCTTAGGAAAAAAATCGTAGACTATTTTTGTAGAGAATTTTAAAGACAACTCTGGTTTGAGGATTTTTTTACCGTTTTTAAGGAAAATCCAAAAAATCTCAAATTTTGACGTTTGACCCCGAATAACTTTTGTTGCACACTTAGGATCGATGGGGATTTTTAAAATTTTATTTGTAATGGTAAACCCCAATTCTCCACCAAAATTTGGCTTTCCGGGAATTTTTGTTATTTTACCGGATATTATTTGTATTTTTTGTTATTTACCGAAGTAGTAACTATTCATTGATATTTGTGCTTGGTGAAACCGGCTCACACAATCAATGGAATATATTTTATGTCGTGGATCGAATTTTTTGCACCCGGGTGTAAAGCATAATAATCACACACTACAGTTTTCATTAGTATTAATTTATTTCAACTATTTTTTAAATAATAGGTAGAACAAAGGGAGACATACATTAATCCCCATAGTGAAGCTTATATCAATATTTGTATAAATCCAACATATTTTAAAGAAGAATCTGAAGGTATAAACATTATGAATTATCTCGTAGGTTTGATACAAGTAGATTCTAAATATATGTGAGTATATAAATATAGTAATTATAAGTACCTGTTATTATTATTATACAATGAGCACGTAAAGGCTGGAATAAATTTAATTCATTTTTTCATGAATGGGCGACTTTGGATATATATCCCGAAACAGGTAGATTTTTATTTTTAAATTACGATTTTTTGGCATATATATCATACTAGTGACGTCATCCATCTGGGCGTGATGACGTAATCGTTTATTTTTTTAATGAGAATAGGGGTCGTGTCATAGCTCATTTGAAAGGTTATTCAATTCTCTATTCAGTAATATAAATATTAGCATATTTACTTATACAGGGTGTCCGACAAAAAAATGTTTGAATTAAATTAATTGGCACAGAAAGAAGAATGTATGTAATTTATGTAATACAAAATACATTTTAGTGCTGTTAAAATGTAGAAAAAATGTTAATTCAAAATTAAACGTTACTGTACGTTCAAGTTAAATGTTCAAACTGCCAAGACTCAGGAGGGTGGCAGGTTTAACATTGAATTTAAGCGAAAAACAATATTGATGTGTCAAATAATTATTTTTGCCTGTTTGCTGACAGCAGTTAAATGTATTTTAAATCAAATAAATTACATACATTCTTCTTTTTGTCTAAACTTTATCTCTATCTATCAGCGAGGTTCCTACAGCCTCTGCCGCTTCTCGCATTTCGACCGCCATCGTTTTCTGTCCATCCATTCGTCTTCTTTGATGGCTCTATCTTTCATGATGTGCCGTACATTTTCTTCCCAGGCAACTGAAGGTCTTCCCCTTCTTCTTCTTTGGTGTGGTATGTAATTTAAAGCTTTCTTTGGCCATATATCTTCATTCATTCGTTTCACGTGACCATACCACACTAGTTGTCTAGTTTCAATTTTATCTACACTGGAATATACAGTATGTGTCCTCCTTCTAATATCTTCATTCCTGATGTGATCTTTTTTAGATATACCACACGCTCTCCTTAGATAATCCATTTCTACTACTTCTATTCTTTTCCTATCTTTTTTTGTCATCTGCCAAACTTCTGCCCCATAAGTCATAATAGGCTCTACCAAGGTACGATAGATTGTCAATTTCGTTTCTTGCTTTATATCTTTAGACCACAGTAGAGAGCTCAGAATGTTTACCGCTGTTTGCCCTGCTGTGTCCCCGATGTCTCTTTTGGTAGTGCCTTCTTTAGATATTATAGATCCGAGATATTTATATTCATTACATCTTTTCATGGTTCTAATTTCTAACTCTGGATCTTCTTCATCATCCCCTACTTTAAGATACTCTGTCTTTGACATATTCATATTGAGGCCCCATTTTTCATATTCTTTCTTTAGTTTTCTAAACATGTAGTCCATGTCTTCCTCATCATTCGCTACGACTACCTGATCATCTGCAAAAAACAAAGTTGTTAGACATTTACCACTGCCTATGTCTACTCCCATTCCGGATACTTGTTTCCTCCACTGCTCTAGCGATGATTGAATATATATTTTAAATAAAGTCGGAGACAGACAACATCCTTGTTTAAGCCCCTTTGATATAGGGAATGATTCAGATATAAAGTTTCCTTCTTTAACGACACTTCTTGCATTTTTGTATATATTTGCGATAGCATCCACATACTCTCTACTGAGACCTACCTTCGTCAATGTTTGAAACAGTTTTTTTAAAGGTACCGTATCGTATGCCTTCTCCAAATCTACAAACAATAGGTGGGTAGATAGATTCCTTGCCTTCCGTTTTTCTATTACCTGCTGCAGAACGAATATATTATCAGTGCACGATCTTCCTGCACGAAATCCACTTTGTTCTTCCATGTCTTCGTATTCTGATTCTATTCTTTTCTTTATTATTCGACCGTACAACCTCCCTACTGAGCTGGTAACAGTTATTCCTCTATAATTAGAGCATATGCGTTTATCCCCTTTCTTGAATACTGAGCTGATGTATCCAACATTCCAATTATCAGGGATATTTTGTCCTTTTAAGCATTTATTAAATAGTTGAACCAACATCTCATGTAATATGTTTGGTCCGTACTTTACCAACTCAATTGGGATGTCTCCAGGTCCTGCTGCTTTACCGTTTTTAGATCTTTTGAGGGCTTCGCTTAACTCTCCGGTTGTTATCTCAACTATTTGTGTATGTTCGGCTAATTCTTCCATTTCGATCTCTTGGAATTTACATCTATCTTCTGTCAGTAAAATCTCATAATGGTGTTTCCACTGTTTAAGATCTATTAACTTTATGTTAGATTTTTCCTTTCCTTCCCTCTGGAGAGACTTAATTACCTTCCACGCTTGCCCAACTCTTGTTCCACCCATATACCTATCCACTTCTGCGCATTTTCGGTCCCACGTCTCATTTTTACTTTTCACTACTTCTCTTTATACATCTCGATTTAATGCTGCATATCTCTTGTGATTTTCCTCCTTTCTTGTTGACATCCATTTCTGATAAGCAGTTTTCTTCTTGTTTACTAACGTTTGCATATTCTCCGACCACCATTCTGTATTTTTTATTTCATGTTTGTATTTATACCCCAAAACTTCACTTGCAGCCTCATGAATGTATTTTTTAATTTGCTGGTATAATTCTTCCGCTGTTATATTTTCTCGTCCCACATTTTGTAATTTTGTGGCCAGTCGTAATTTATATAGAAATTTCGTTGAGTCTTCTTTCAAGCTTTCTAGGTTATATTTATGAGATCTTACTTCTTGTCCCTTTTCTATATTCTGTACCTGAGTATTATTGTTTTTGCGATAGTTAACTATCACGTTGGCCATAAGTAAACGATGATCGGATCCTCATTCTGATCCACGGTATACCCTTACGTCAGTGGTTTTCAGCTGGGAAGTTTGACGTTGAATTACATAGTCGATTATCGAGCGCAGATTCCTAGTAGGTTGTATCCATGTAAATTTGTGGATGTCTCTATGTTGAAAAACTCCATTCATAATCTTGAGAGACATTATTTCACAAAAATCTCTAAGACTCATTCCGTTGTCATTGGTTATTTGTTCCCCATATCTTCCTACGACTCTATTATTTTCTTCTCTACCTACTCTGCCGTTTAAATCTCCTAGTACATAGATTTCACAGTTATCTTTAACTTGAGACATTATTTCATTCATCTTGTCGTAGAAATCGTCTTTACTTTCTGGATCTGCATCTTCATTTGGGGCATACACTCCGACAATTACGATATTGTGCCCATTCTTTGTCATTTCCAGCATCAGCAGTTGTTCATTTACTTCAGTCCACGATTTAATATTATTTTTAAGATTTTTTCGAATAGCAATAGAGACTCCTCTCTTAGCTTTGTTATCTTTGCTCACTCCACTGAAGATATGTATATACTCTCCTATCTCTTCATTTCCTTTTCCCTTTTTCTTGGTTTCGGTAAGAACACATACATCTATTTTTCTTTCCGCTAATTCTTTGAATACTTCTGCTTGTTTGGTTTTAAGTCCTTGCACATTCCATGTAGCCAATATCATTTTCCTTTTCCGTTGCATTAGTCGTCTTTGTTTTGATCCGTCCGCATTCCGAGGCGTTTTGTCGAAATTTGTAGCATTTATTTCTTTTGACAAGGGACGAGTTGCTAGCTTATCGCCTCAACCCTCTTCCTTTATCCGGGCTTGGGACCGGCACCGTCATTTACTGAGATACTCAATCCAACCAGCACTTACCGGAGGCGGAGTTGTCTAAATTAATTTAATTAAAAAAATATTTTTTGTATACCCTGTATAAATAATTATGTTAATAAAAACTAAAAAAAAAACTTGAAAATGGTTATTCATTTTTGAATTATATTAATGTTTATATTGCTAAATAGAGAATTGAGTACCCTTTCAAAGGAGGTATCACACGACCCCTACCCTCATTTAAAAGATTTATCGATTAAGTCATCACGCCCAGATGGATGACATCACTAGTATGATATATATTCCAAAAAATCATAATTTAAAAATAAAAATCGACCTGTTTCGGGATCTATTTCCAAAATCGCCAATTCAGTAAAAAATGAATTTATTCCAACCTTTACGTGCTCACTGTATAAACTTCTCCAGATATCTCGCACGTTCCTAGAAAAAGTGTAATAAATCAAAATAACAAAATTTTTCAGCAGAGTAAAAACCATTTATTGTCAATTTTAAAATGCTAATAGAAAAAACAGAAATGAATTTATATATTTTCAAATAGCATAAAATTAATATTAAATAAATGATTATTCCTTAATATGCCAAGTCTTTCTTGAAGTTAAAACGGTTTATGGGATAATGAGTCATTTGTTTTAAATTTTTGGTTACATATTTTTTCGAAAAATCTCGAAATATTACGCTTTTACTCGGAAAACACGAAACAAAATTCTAAACTCTTAAAAACTAAACAGCAATAACTACAAATTGATTACACTTTTTGGCAGATGTACAGTGGAAATATTGGTAAATATTCCGATAATAAGAGTAGCAACTCGAAACGTTACGCTTTTACCGGAAGAACACGAAACTAAAGTTTACTACGCTTTTAAATTAAATAATAATAACTACAATTATTACACTTTTGATCGGGAAATGCTGATGCACCTGTTCCGAGGAATAGATATTCTTTTCCCATTTAGGCAATAACTATCGCAGTTCGATTGTAGCAGCGGAAGCGAATAGTTCTCTGTGTGATCGAAGTGCTAATTATTAGAGTTGTTGTTGTTTTTACCAAAAAATGGAATTAAATTCAGATGGCAGAGGAAATCCACCTGACAGAGGAAGGATTGACGATGTTGCTAGTAATATGGATTATGAAGTTAATGAAAAACAAAAACAGTCTGAGGAAATTATAAATATTGATATTAATACACAATCAAAACAGGTACCGATAACAAATCCAAAAAACTTTTTACCAGATTATCAGGTAAGCAATAAAACAAATAATAATATAGGCCAGTCCATAATGTCAGAGGTGAAAAATAAATACAGTCAAGGTGACCAAGGTCCTTATTTTGTTTTTATGCAGAATAAGGAAGGGAACATCGGCCGATTGCATCGTATCGCGACAGCTCGGTTAATTTTAGGTGCAGTACCTGCAATTAAAGATAATATTGTTAATATTAATATTATAGGAAAAAATAAAATTAAAATTGAATGTAACACATATAAAAGCGCTAATATTTTAGTGGAATGTAAAAAGTTAATAGAAAGAAATTACGATTTATATATTCCAAATTTTTTTACTCAAAAGAGTGGGGTAATTAAAGGGGTAGACAAAAATATTTCAGAAAACGAATTAAAAGGTATTATTGTTCCAAGATACGGCAATTTTAAAGTAATAAACGTTAAAAGAATAAAGCGAAAAGAAAATGATCAACTGGTGGAGACGGGTACGATAGTGGTGTCTTTCAGAGGCCAAATGATTCCAAAACAAGTAATCATTGAGCGAATGATATACCAAGTGGAACCTTATGTTCCAAGAGTAATACAATGCCTTAATTGCATTAGGTACGGGCACGTTACGTCACAATGTCGTGGTAAGAAAAGATGCAGCAAGTGCGGACAGGAACATGATTCAGATGTATGTGATTTAACAGATCCCACTTGTATATTATGTTTTGGAAACCATTCAGCATTAGATCGAAACAAATGCGCTGAGTTTGAAAAACAAAAGGGTATTAAATATATAATGGCAAATGAAAATTTACCTTTTGAAGAAGCAAAATTAAAATACAGCAGTAGCTATAGAACAGTCCTAAATTCAACAAACACAGGAAATAGGTACACAGTGACAACCAAAAGAAAATGGAGCGAAGGAGCTCAAAATAAATCAGTTTATCCTTATTCAAAAGAACACGAAAATATACTGGACACTGCAAGCGCTTCTGCTTACCCGTCGCTACCAGTTATAAACAACCCATTATATCAAAATCAAACAAAAATAGTCCAACAAAACTCACTAACTAGTAAACAAATTACTGATAATATAGTAACAATATTTAAAAATTTCTTAGACAAAAACTTAATTCCAATAGCAAACAAACAAATTCTAGACGACATTAAAAGTAATATAGAAAAAGTTTTAAATGGCCCTAGTAAATAATAAGATTTTACAATGGAATTCACGATCAATAGTGAACAATAAAGGCCATTTTGAAAAGTACATTTTCGAAAATAAATTCTTAGCTATTCTTTTAAGTGAAACTTGGTTAAAACCAAATTCAAAGATAAGCTTTTCCCAATATAACATCTTCCGTGAAGATAGATCAGATGGTTATGCAGGAGTAGCGATATTATTAAGAAAAAATATCAATTTTCAGAACAATTTAAATTTTTATAAAATAAATAATGTCATGTGCGTTGCAGTACAGATTAAGATAAATAATAAAAACTTAAACTTATATTCCATTTATGCAAAACCCAAATTATGTGTGTCAAAAAACGAATGGGTTAAATTTTTCAGTAGTTTACACAAACCTTTTTTAATAGGGGGAGATTTCAACTGCCATAATAAAATGTGGGGGTGTGATGTCACCGATCAAGAAGGTATTTATCTTTTTGAGGCTATGGAGCAATGTGGACTTAATTTCCTAAATGATGGGTCAGAAACATTAATTCGTAAACCTATGCATTTAAATAGATCTGCTATAGACTTAACAATTTGCTCTAGGGATATTTATTACAAATTTGATTGGCACACAGAAACTTTGAGTCTGGGTTCTGATCACTACCCAATAGTAATAGAATTTAACCATAATACTGATAGTAACGTTACTAATAGTAATGCTGTCATTGACACTAATGATATATCTAGATCTAGAATTACATGGGATATTAAAAAGGCAGACTGGGCTTTCTTTACCTATCTCTTAAACAATGAAAAGAATAATAATATATCAGATGGTTCAGAGCAAGAATATTCCACATTTTGTGACTCAATCAATTTAGCTAGTAAAAGCTCTATTCCAGAGAGGAAGAGAGGGCCCAATGCAAAATTTAATAAACCATGGTGGAATGATGATTGTAGGGACGCTATAAGACAACAAAAAGAAGCTTTTTTGCAGTTTAAAAGACTATCTAATTACGATAATTACTTAAAATATCAACAAGCAGAAGCTTATAAAAAAAGAATTATTTTAGGCAGCAAAAGAGCTTCTTGGAAAAACTTTTGTAGTAGTTTAAATAAAAATACACCTATTAGCAAAATATGGAATGAAATCAGAAAATTAAAAAACGTTTATAATCCTCCCAATAATCCGATAGTTGAAAATGAGTGGACAGATATATTTTTTAATAAAATTGCTAGACCTTGGGTTATAGAAGGAGAAATTAATCACAGGAACCCAACGGATAATAGACATGACAATGACGAAGCAAACGAAGACAACATGTTTCTCACTGAAGCATTTAGTCTGGAAGAAATAAAGAACTGCCTAAAAAGACATAATAATTCAGCTCCAGGATTAGATGGTATACACTATAGTATGTTGTATAATTTACCCATACATAAGAAAGTTCAACTACTAAACGTAATAAACAATATCTGGATGAGTATGGATATACCACGTGCATGGAAAGAGTACATCATAGTTCCAATTCTTAAGCCACACAAATCACCAAACTGTCCGGATTCGTATAGAGGCATTTCACTATCATCATGTGTGTTAAAAACAATGGAAAGAATGATTAAATGTAGACTAGAATTATGGTTAGAAAAAAATTCTAAAATACCTGCAACACAATTCGGCTTTAGAAAATCATGTTCTACGATGGAAAATTTAACGCACTTAATACTGGATATATATAACTCATTTTCCGCCAACAAGTCGGTATTTGCTACATTCATAGACATAGAAAACGCATATGACAATGTGAACCTACAACTTCTATACCACAAAATGAAGGAAATAGGACTGCCAGATACACTCTGCTGGAAACTTCATCAACTTTACATCAATAGAACTCTTTATCTTCAAATCAATAACAAACTAATAGGACCCAGAGTTTCAAACATCGGGTTACCCCAAGGGAGCATCTTAAGTCCAATATTATACACTATTTATACAGCGCATATAGGTCAAAGCATAATTACTAGCAAACAAGGTAAAATATTACAATTCGCAGATGATATATGCATATATGTAGACCAATTGGAAATAGAACAAGGCAGTAGAAAAATAAATACAGTATTTAAACATCTACAAGAAGACCTAGATCAAATAGCATTAAACATATCAACAAAAAAAACACAAGCTTGTATATTCTCCCGAAAACGAAACATTCCAGAAGTAGTGGAGTTGCAAAATGTCTCGTTTAAAGTTCAACCTAAAGTTAAATATTTGGGTATTATACTGGATAGGAAAATGATTTGGAAAGATCATATTGAGTATATCGTAGCAAGAGCTGACAAAGGGTACAATGCGTTACGAGCAGTAAACTATACAACCTGGGGAGCAGATCCCAACATAGCATTACTAATGTATAGGTCATATATAAGGTCAATATTAGATTACGGATGTTACTTTTACAATCAAGCCGCCAAAACCCATCTTCAAAAAATAGACATCCTTTCTAATAAATGTCTCAGATTATGTATAGGAGCTTTGATGATTACTCCAATATCAAACCTAAGCGTAGAATGTAATGAACCACCGTTATGGTTAAGAAGGAAAATTCTGTGTGAAAAATTTATAACTAAAATGATAACTAAAGAAAGCATAATATGTAACAACTGCCACAAACTTTGTATAAATGACCTAACCACAGAATACTGGAGGAAAAAGACAACATTACTACTTGCTGAAAGTTACAATAGATTAAGACAATTTAAAAATAAACTACATACATCAACTCTGCCATCTATGTTTCAGATAAATCTAAACAATATACCAAACATACAACCAACCTACATGAGAGATTACTCGAAATTTCCAGTGTACTTAAGGAATGCCATGTTTAATGTGGATATAGAAACTTTATTTCCGGGACATTACCAAATTTATACCGATGCCTCAAAAATGAATTCGAGGGTGGCCGCTGCCGTGTGGGACCCTAGGACAAGGTATAAAGAGGGTATACGACTTAATGAAAATTTTACAACATTTTCAGCAGAACTTATTGCAATACTGAGAGCATTGCAGTATATAAGCAGTATAAACAATAATGAAGAGAAATTCCTAATCCTTACAGACAGCAAAAGTGCTTTACTTAAACTGGAAAGTTTGAAGGACATATCAAACTACATATATATTGATATTATTAAGGCATATATCGCACTTAAGGATAAGGGCAAACAAATATCATTTTGTTGGGTAAAAGCCCACTCTAACCTTAAACACAATGAAATAGTAGATACTTTAGCTAAGAAGGCTACCGAACAAGAAATTGAAAGTGAATATAAATTAACATTAAATGATATTTACGCTAATATTACTAGCAATAAAACCAAAACCTGGCAACAATGGTATAACAACTCAACAAAAGGGCTATTCTATAAAAACATACAATTAAATATTCCAGCTAAATCCTGGTTTAATCATTATCACGGCGAAAAAATCGTTGTTTCATATATATGCAGACTTAGATTTGGACACTGTCTAATTCCAGAACACAAATTTAAAATAGGTCTTAGTGATAGTAATCTTTGTGAATGTGGTGAGTTAGGATCTGCAGAACACATGATACTAAACTGTAGACTAAAGATAATCGAAATAAATCATTTCATGAATCAAGTATATAGAGAAACCAATATTACAAGACCTTTTAATCTAATAACAATATTATCTAGTTTAGACGAACGTGTATATGAGATCCTAATTAAACACATACTTAGTATAAAATTAAAATTGTAAACTATAATACCTGTGTTTATCCCATTTGTCTACCTACCTTTCCGTGGTCTAGTCTTGTGTGTGTGCATTGCTCTGAAAGACCCCTGAGCAGAAGTACTCCTTGTTGACATTCCTTATAATACAATTAAAAAAAAAAAGACAAAAAAAAATAATAATAAAAAAAAAGAAAAAAAAAAGAAAGAAAAAAAAAAGAAAGAAAAAAAAGAAAGAAAAAAAAATATATATAAAAATAAATGAAAAAAAAAAAAAAAATAATAATAATAAAAAAAAACATAATAAAGAATAATATTGAATAATACTAGAATATATTTATGATATAGATATACGTATATAAATGTGTAATATTGTATGATTGTAGCTAAAGATTAAATTATCCATTTATTGTTATAGAATCTAGGTATATCTTTAAAATACAAAATCTTATTTGAATAGTAATATGTGAGATAAATATCTGTAGAGCAAAAATAAGTTCGGCTAATGGATTAAGTCCACAGTCAGGAAATTCGATGACACACACACACACAATAACTATCGAACTTAAATTATTACAGTTTTGAAATAAAAATGTATACCATTTTTATTCAGTTGCAATGCGAAAGCAAAACTGTCTTATTTTTCACTTAGAACATAGAGCGCAAACCAACACTCTAAATCGACTATTTTCGACTCTATTTGGAGTCATCATCAGAGAGGCGTAGGTTTGCTGCGTGGTTTAACCTACGCTTCTCTGATGATGACTCCAAATAGGGTCGAAAATCGTAGATTTAGAGTGCTGATTTGCGCTCTCTGTTCTAAGTGACAAATAAGACAGTTTTGCCTTCGCATTGCAACTGAATAAAAATGGTACACATTTTTATTTCATTTTATATTAGTTTTACTCCTTTGAATAACTAAGTCTATTTTCCGTTGGAATTTACCAGCTGAACAGACGGGGTCGTGAATTGTAAGTTTTTGAATTCCCTCGTGTCTTCTTCGCTTCAGCATCCATCTGGCTTGCAATTTTTAGAAGGCATGGAGGTGTTAGGAATATTTTTAATATTTTTTAATATTTTTAATATTTCTATTAGGTTGAAAACTTTAAAACTTTGACTATTACAATTTTCTTAGGGATAGTGCTTTAGATATTTCTGTAGAAATGTGAAAATAGAAAGAAAATTTATTTACTACACTTTTCTTCGGAACGTGCGATTTGTACACGATTCCATTATTTGTCGATATTTTATAAGTAAGTAGGAAATACCTTAAAGCATAGGCGGAAAATTTCGGCTCCAATGCTTTTGAACTGCATTAATTTTTTTCGAATCCTGAGAAAACTAATAAGTATTTTTGAAAAATTGAAATTCACAATAAAAGACTACCTTATTCCAAGGGTCGAAAGTCCCTGAAAATTTCTATAATGTTTATTTTAATAAGTTACAGGGGTGACAAACAGAGAGAATTGATTGTGATTTTTAATTTCAAATATCTCGTTCAAGAGAAACTTTTTGTTTATTTTAAGTGACTTTCGGCCCCCGGTAATAATATAATCTTTTATTCTGCGTTTAAATGTTTCAAAGATATTTATTAGTTTTCTCAGAAATTAAATAAAAAACTTTATAACGAAGAAACATAGGTTAACTTATAGTAGTATTAGAATTAAATCTTAAGCTGTCTCTCCTTAATATATTATTATTGTTTACTTCTTTTCCTTTTTCATTTAAAAAGTATACGAGCCTAAATTTTGCGCCTACCCCCTAACAGGCAAAATATATCTTATCTTAGTGAGTTTTTACGGGTCTAGGACGTTTCATCGCCGCCGTTTCGATGCCGCCAGTTCATCGCCGGCCGATTCATCGTCGGCCGTTTCGATGCCGCCGGTTCATCGCCAGTCAGTTAATCGCTAACTGATATATTTCCGAATTTTCGACCAATTTTCGACAGTTACATTTATTATTTATTTTTAGTATCAATTAGGAATTCTAGGAAATGCGAGATATGACCATTCCCGTTGCCATACTTAATCTTTTAATATACTTTTAAACTTTTATAATATAAAATATAATTTAACACTACAAATTTAATACTCTTTAGTATCAAATTTAGGGGAAGTAGAAATAGAACAGTAAATTAATATAATAATATTTTTTATCTATTTATTTGTCATAAGTTTTGAACTGAATTTAACGTCGTGTCGTGTCACCTCCCATAATACAAGATCAACTGACTAACTGGCGATGAAACGGCCGGCGATGAAACGGCCGGCGATGAAATGGACTGACGATGAACCGGCGGCATCGAAACGGCGGTGATGAACTGGCGGCGATGAAACGTCCCATTACGGTTTTTACCATAGAGGTAAAATCCACCCTAACTGGAGGCTGAAATCCATCCCAACTAAGAGGTGGGAACCATTTATTAAAAATTATGTCAAAAATCGATAAAAAATAATTCTAAGCAAATAGAGTTTTATAGAGTTTTTTCAAAGAATCAATACTTTGAGGCTTATTGGTGATTAAAAATTTCAACTTATTTCCGATATAATGTTTTTCTACGGCCGTGCTTAAACAGCCACTTTCTAGCATTCATTTCGTTTGCGAAAGTTGCACTTTTCCGCACGGCGTGCGTAAAAGTAAATTTTCTCGCACGGCGTGCGGAAAAGTAGAATACCTTCTAATATTGCATTATAATATACTATAATACATGCAATAAACTAATACTTAGATATTATTTACTAATTTATTTCAAATGTATTTTATTGTGTTCATGTTTTAATGAAATTAACGCAATAATTCGATGAAATAAAATTTTTTTGACATAATATTTAAAAGTTAAATCAGTAGACAATTACAATGGTTTTAAATCATCATCATGGAAACCAATATATGGTCGTCGTGGTAACCCATTATATTGAAAGTTTGGTTTTGACAACCTTGCCAAAGAATTAATTTGTGTATTTTCACTCCTAAATAAAAATTGATGTGACTCTATTTTTTGTGGCTTTTTTCCAAACGTACGGCCCTAGAAAAAATATTGTTCCTAACTCACGCGGAAAGTGAATTCCCCGCACTCGACTGCTTGCCCGAACTCCGCTATCGCGTCGTTCGGGTCAACGGCAGTCTCGTGCGTGAAAGTATCACTTTCCGCACTAGTTAGGAAAATAACTATTTCAATCGAATGACGAATAACTCAAAAAAAAAGGTGAATATTAACGAAAAGTTATTAACGTATTTAACGAAAAGTTTTAAAAATTCAACAATAAATAACAGAAAAACTATGAATTTACCAAGACTTAAAATTCTTATTTTCCCAGTAAAAAGTGATATAATATATTGTTCACCAGTAATACTTTATAGAACTCTCTAGCAGCTAGTATATAAACTAATTATGACGAAAATAGGCTTATTTCCTGTTTTTTTTTCGCGAAAAAAATTATTACCCTTGTTATTTCTACAATAACTGCAATAATTAAGCATTATCAATTTAAAATTTACTTTTTTTATTTTTTAAACTCGAAGTCGATTATCCAGTGATTCCCAACCGGGGGGCGATCGCCCCCTTGGGGGCGATTTGAGATTTTCAGGGGGGCGATAGAGCTAAGGGGACGATATGGGGGGCAATAGAGAAAAGGGGGCGATAAGGTGGGCGATTAGCATCCGGGAAAAGAGAAATGGGTAATAGAGAAGAAAAAACAATACTTTCGATCGGATATCCATAGGATAATAAAAAGTAATTAAATGTACACCAATGCAGGTAATAATAACACAAACATCTCGTCTAGTAACAGAGGGCTATGAATCATGATACAATTTAATTCTATAGGTAAGTAATACATTATAATTAATTCTGCATTTTCCTTTTATCGAGCTTTCGTATTGGGCGAACATCCGCACAAAAGAGAAGGGGATAGAAGTGGGATAAGAATGATGAGAGTAGGTACCGACTCTGCCGATCTGACTCCAACAAAAAGTGTACGGCCAAAATTGTGGTCGTTTTGTCATCTATCTATCTTTTGCCCTTCATTTGTCCAAAGTTGAACGTAGGCCTCCCCCTTATTTTTCCACTCTTCTTCGTTCAGTGCTAATCCTGTCCATCTGGTCCCAGCGTATCTTTTTGGGTCATTCGACCATCTCATCTGTGGTCTGCCCTTTCCTCTTTTACGGTCCCAAGGTCTCCAGTGGATTGTCGCATCATTCCATCTTCCGTATTTTTGTCTGTTGTTTTATCATGTTTTTAACTAGAGAGTAGCTGCATGTTTGTTTAGATCTTTCACTTTGGTGTTATTTCTGATCCATATATTTTTATTTTTGTCACTTATCTTGATACCCATCATCTTTCTTTCCATTGCCCTTTGAGTATTGGCCATTCTTTCCATATTTTCCTTCGTGAAGGTCCATGTCTGTGCTTCATATGTAAATATTGGTCTTGTCATAGATTAGGTAAATAAAATTAAAGCAAAACCAAAGAATGATGGAATATTTCGTACACTCTGACACTTTGTAAAGAAAATGATGAGATATTTAATACATTGCTACTACAGTACTACATACGGAAGTCCGCTGGCTTTCGAAAGGGAATTGCTTACGGCTGTTCTGCAGTCTCATGGATACTATTATCGAATTTCTGATAACTACTGACCCCACACTGAGTACAGCACTACAAGAGTAGCGAAATCATCATCCAGCCTCAGAAGTCCACTGCTGAACATAGGCCTCCTCCCCTCGTTTCCAACCCCATCTATCCTGCGCCGCTCTCATCCAGTTTTTATTTACCTTTCTTAAGTCGTCAGTCCATCTTGTAGGCGGTCGACCGACGCTTCTCTTGTCTTCTCTGGGCCTCCATTCCAATAACCTCTTCGTCCATCGCCCATCTGTCATTCTGGCTATGTGTCCTGCCCATCTCCACTTCAACCTGGCTATCCTCTCGATGACGTCAGTCACCTTTGTTTTTCTCCTGATTTCTTCGTTTCTGATTTTGTCTCGCAGAGTTATTCCTAACATTGACCGCTCCATTCTTCTCTGCGTGACTCTTTTGGTAGCCGAGACTTTTGTTAAGGTGAGTGTTTCTGATCCGTACGTCAAGACTGGGAGGACGCACTGATCAAATACCTTTCTCTTTAGGCATGTGGGCAACTCACTTTTAAAAGTGTCTCTCAGTTTTCCAAATGCTGCCCACCCAAGACCTAGTCTTCTCTTCGAAATGACATCGCTTAACTATCAGATATTTCTGAAAAATTAAATGGAACAAATTTGGAATTACAAAGGAAGAACATAAATATGGCCAAAGCGAAGGGAGTAGTCGGAGCATTCATTGACAAAACTATCTATTTTTGAAGAAAATATACAGAGAGGAGGTCTGACCAAATTCCCCAGAAATCATCATGTGGTTATTCTGAGGATCTTCAAACATATTGCCTCCACCTTGGAGGGGATTTGAGGTACATAGCTATTAACCAACATTGAGCCAGACATAAAGAAATTTATGTGAGTATCACCAGGCCCAAGGGAGAAATTAACAATTATTACTAACCATGTTCACCAACACGTGGACAAAATGCAAGAGGCATAAGATCGAAATAGAGGGAAAATTATGAGAGAGAACTATGTCCAGCAGTGGACAAGCGAAGATTGAATGATGACTTACCATGTATCATTTTACGAAATGTAAAAATAAATCAATATTGTACTGAATAATTTTTTGTTTCAATTTAATTGGGGAGGGGGGCGATTATAGTATTCACAACCGGTGAAACCTGTCTAAGGGGGCGATCATGGGAAAAAGGTTGGGAACCACTGGATTATACTACCTTCGCTGTTATTCTCGAGATAAATGCTTTTCAGGCTACCTGTGAAAATGGTGGTACAAGAATGTCTACGTCAACGTGTCAAAACTAGGTTTTTAATGTGTAATTAATATATTTTTAAACAAAGATAAATCTAAAGGACAGAAGTCCTGTAGATCTCTATAGGCTGGAAAGCAACATTTTGGTAACAACCTTTAATCTGACCCTACTATAATTTGCAAAGCAAACAGACCGATAAAAAATAGTAGACATAGGAGAATCTAAAATATACACTCTACATCTTCCTATTTATTTAGGTAATATTCTAAGCATTAAATTTTGTAGGGGAGTGCATATAGATTTTAACTTCGAAAAAAATCAAACAAGATAGAACTTTTTGTAATTTCATTAAGAAATGTTTAATAAACAACATATCAAAAAGTTCTACTCGAGAAGTTGAAGCTTCATTTTTTATTAAACAAATGAACTACGAAATTAGATGTTTTTTAAATAACTCCAAAAATATGAATTTTAGAAAAAAACTGACTTGACCATTGAAAAATTCAGAAAATTTTACAAAAAAAAAAACATTATATAAAGAATTTTCTAATATTAAATCTGTATCTTCTATAATTTTTTAATTATAACGCTAAGTCACCCTTCTCACAAACATTGGCGCACTGTAAAATAACGTACGGCGAAGTGCATGGTTGAGTTATTTTAATGTAATTCTTTAACTAATGAATCAAATAAAATTTTACAAATTGAACATGAACGAAGAATAATTAAGCTATATTATGGTTATAATAGAAAGAAATAAAATGTATGGGCATAACTCCGGTATGGGAGGAAAATAAGCCTTACATGAATTATGTTTAAAAATGATTTAAAAATGTGTAACTAATACAGTTTTTCTTATAAAACTCTCAGTTTTCCACAACTTACCTTTCAAGCATCTTACTAAATGATGTTTCGTTCAAAAAAAAAATCTCAAAAATTTAACTCAAATGATATGACGTCTCAAAAAATGTAATTTTTGAAATCTTCGTAGTTTTATAGAATTACCATGAATTTAAGACGGTATTACTCAAGTTTCAACAGATCTATTACAGTTTTATAAGTGCTTTTTTAAAGCCTAGGATGTAATCTCTAAAATGCACTAAATTATTTTACTTTAGAAATGAAACAGACTATTTCTTTTTGAGAAAATTAAGAAAGATAACAAAAATGTAACACAAAAACCGAAAATTACCAGCTAAAAAAATGTTTATATAAAGTGATCAAAACTTTTTTCTGTAAAACTTACCTAAAATACATTTAATAATAAGCTTCAACAATAATAAAAATGTTCAGCAAAAAAAAATTTTTAGCTCTTATACAGTATGTCTGCGTAACTTGGAGCCTATTGATAACTTTTTTATTATCAGTTTTACGAAAAAAAGTTATTCTTTATAAAATACTCTACATTATATATAGTCTAAGATGCAATCATCAAATATCAAATTTAATTAATGTTATACGAGGTATGTCAAGAAATATGAAGTTCACTCAAGAGTAAAGTACCATTATATTTCACTATATCGAAAATTGTTATTAAGAAAAGTTGTTTGGAATTCAAAAATTTGTTTTAATGTTCAATTACATCCTTCTAATTAAAATATTGTGAATAATAAAGGCAATTCTTAAGAAAAATTCGTATTTTTAACATACCTCGTATAAAATTAAAAAAGTTTGATGTCTGATAGTTGTGTCTTAGATTTTAGACCAGGGAGAGCATTTTATGAAGAATAACTTTTTTTCGTAAAAGTGATAATAAAATAGTTATCATAATTGTAATAAAATGATGATGAGTATCCGGAATTTGAGAAAAAATTTGATGTTTTTTTTTATTAGAATGATGTAATTGTATATTTAGACATAGTTTCTAATTTCCAACAACTTTTCATAATAGCATATTTTGATGTGCTGGAATATAAAGGTACTTTACTCTTTAACGAAATTCATATTTTTGACATTATTCGTATAAAATTGATAAAATTTGATATCTGATGGTTGAGTTTTAGATTTTTGACTATTCAGAGCATTTTATTAAGAATAACTTTTTTTCGTAAATTTGTAATAAAAAAGTTTTCCATGTGGTTACTAAGCTACGCAGACACACTGGATAAGAGCTTCTGTATAAGAATTTTCAAATTGCAATGCCATATTCAGATTCAGCATAATTAAAAACAAAATAGAAACATATTTGATCAAAGTAAAATGATGAATTTAACGATATTTTTAAGATTATTTATACAAAACAATTGTTATTGTTTAAACAATTAATAAACAATTAGCGGACAAATCTGCGAGTAGAACTTTTTACTTTAATATGTGTATAAACTAACAAAAAAGTTTTAGAAGAATATAAGCTTGTTTGAATTTTTCCATGTTTTCGTTCATGTTTTCGTTCTAATTGCACTCCCCTATTAATTTGTTTCAGGGATCATCATCAGTTGAGATCTTTATATTCATCAGAACTGCCAGTAGGGCAGTCAATGAGGGTATTTGGCTTCGAATTCCATCCTACTACATCGATTTACTCGATATTTTCACAGTAAGTAGGGAATATCTCATGAAACAAAGTCTACCCTATGGCGATGTGCACTTTTATCTTGGGGTGGTCCCCACCCCTTCCCGGGAGTGAAAAATGTTTTGGTTAAAATAGCCACGAAAGATGCTAGAGAACCTATTTTTAGCAGAAACTTTTCTATAATTATTTTTTGAAAACTCAATACTTTTTTATTCGTGGTTGAAAATTGGCCATTTTCATTGAAAAATGACACCTTTTCGGACGGATTTTTGTGAATACCTTAAAAACTATGCATCTATCAAAGATATTCGTTCCCTAATAAATCTTCTAGTTATAATAGAAAGAGGGATATGGTAGGTAAAAAGAGTTTGTTTTTTTGCTGCATGCTCAAATCGGTGTATTCAACTTGAAATAATAGAGAAACGGTCGATTTTAGGTATATAATGATACTTACAACTTTTATAGTGCTTGAAAGACCTTTAAAATGAGCAATACTAAATGTCGATTGCATTCAAACTAAGCCAGATATTCTACAAAAATTTGGTGACTAATGTAGTCTAAGAAGAAATGTATATTTAACCCCTCATCCATCAGAATTTAAATACATCGTTTTCCTTCTACAATACTTTTTATTAAAGTATTATGTATATGTTCAAAAAGTTGGACTGGTTTAAAATGAATGGTTTTTGAAATAAATAAGATCAAATTATAGAGCGCATCTTTAAATTTTCTTAAAAATCTTCCTTTTTCTCCATGTAACTCGAAAATGATAAGAGATACGTAAAAAAGATACCACAAAAAATATAGGGTTTTCTTAAATGAAAATTTCCATTTTATTTGTCGTTACTGTATCTCTTATCATTTTCAAGTTACATGGAGAAAAAGGAAGATTTTTAAGCACCTTTAAAAATGCTCTCTATAATTTGATCTTTTTTTTTTCAAAAACCATTCATTTTAAACCCGTCCAACTTTCTAAACATAGAAATAACACTATAGTAAAAGGTATTGTAGAAGGAAAACGATGCATTTACATTTTGGTGGATGGGCGTTAAAATTACTTCTCATTTTTTCTTAAAACACATTAGTTATCAATTTTGTTTATACCCTATTCCACGAACATACGCCTGTTTTGGATTACTTCGACAACGAATATTTTACTGTGCAAAATAAGAAGAACGAAAGTAAATTGCAAATTACATTGTTGTTTATTGGAATAATCATTAGAGCCATTTACTTTCGTACTTCTTATGTTGCACAGTAAAATATTCGTTGTCTAAGTAATCCAAAACAGGTGTATGTTCGTGGAATGGCCCATACAGCATATCTCGCTTAGTTTTAATGTAATGGACCTTTAATATAGCTCATTTTAAAGGTTTTTTCAAGCACTAAAAAAGGTATTGGTGGCATTATACACGTAAAATCGACCGTTTCTCTGCTATTTCAAGTTGAATACACTAAATTGAGAATATACCAAAAAACTAACTATTTTCACCTACCATATCCCTTTTTGTATTCTAACTAGAAGAGTTATGGAGGCAAGTGTCTCTTTGTTTTTTATAATTTACATAAAATGTTAAATATAATTTTTTTAGTTAGATGCATAGTCTTTAAGATATTCGCAAAAAACCTTTCGAAAAGGTATTATGTTTCAATGAAAATGGCCAATTTTCAACCACGAATAACTCAAAAAGTATTGAGTTTTCAAAAAAAATTATGGAACAGTTTTTGCTTAGAAGCGAATTCCGTGATAATTTTAACCAAAAAATTTTTGAACCTTCTCAGGTGTGGAAACCACCCCCAAGATAAAAGCACACATCGGCATAGGGCAGACTATGAATTAGGAGATAAGTAGAGGCTAGGCCCAAAATTTCATTAAAATCCATGCAGTAGGATAGAATTCGGAGGTAATATCCTATTCTTGCTCCCATTGACTGGCGTACAGTCGTGTACCCTGAAGCAAAATTATTGGCTGTTGGACGCATTAGCGACATCTATTTAAACAAAGAATCAGAGGATAGAAGGAAAAATAAAGGACAGATGTCCTATAGATCTTTATAGGTTGGAGAGCAAAATTTCTGGTAACAACCTTTATGCTGAGCCTTTTATAATTTGCAAGGCAAACAGATCTATAGGACTCCTGTCCTTTAGATTTATCTTTGTTTGAACTGGATAGCTGGATTTAATTTTGCTTGAAGATACACCACCGGCAGTTCTGATGACCTTATAACGAAGAAACATAGGTAAAGAGCCACCGCAAACTGCAGACTTTTTATCGGCCTATGGTTTAGTCGGGTTGGGCTGTTAGTGCGCATACCGAGCCAACTAAACAGTCGGGTTGGTGAAGGGGGCGCAGACTAGCAACCACTGTCGACCAACTATTCTCGAACGATTTACTAAAGTTCGTATTTGACTGTTTAAGTGAGTGGTTGCATAATGAAAAAATTGTCCAGAAATGTGATTATTGCTCTCTTACAACGGAGGAGGAAAACCAAGAAAAGATTCCGAGAGTATTGGGTGCATCCAATTCTCAGTAATACATTATTGAGTGGAAAATTTTACACGTTGCATACTAAATTACTTGATTACCTAAAAAGTTTTTCGCCTTTTATCGGATGAGCATGGCCAGCTTCAATTTCTCGCTTTTATGTTCTCGATACTGAAATATGGACTTGAATGCTGGACATTGAAGCAGGAACACATAAATAAGCTACAGTCATTTGAAATGTGGTGTTAAAGAAGGATGCTTAGAATAGAATGGACACAGAAGAAAAGGAACACGGAAGTATTGCGAGAAATGGGTAAAGAATGCGAATTAATAAACAAAATAAAAATAAGAAAGTTACAATATCTGAAACAAGTAATGAGGGGAGAGTGATATGAAATGCTAAGACTGATAATACAGGGAAAGATAAAAGGCTGAAGGAGTGTAGGAAGAAGGAAAGTGGTTGAAGAATTTAAGGGACTGGTTTAAATGCAGTTCTATAGAACTCCTTAGAGCAGTGGTAGATAGAGTAAAGATAGTGATGATGCTATCCAACATCCGATTAGTAGACGGCACTTAAAGAAGAAGAAGAAGTAACCAACTTCGGTAGACCTACCGAAATTGCGGTAGCCCTGGCAACACTGCCCTAAACCATCTTTCTTATCTTTTCTCTACGAAAGTTTAATGAGAATTTTAGCGTGGAATCGTGGAAATACCAATATATATTGTCAAAGCAAAAGACACTAATACATTTTCTAAAGATAGGCTATTCTCTTTGTTATTTCTATTTATATTGTTAACATACGTGACTTACAACAATGGAATGGATATTAGGATATTTGCATCTTTGTTTACATTACTGTAGTTCTCTACTTCTCTGAAAGGATAACAAAAGGCTACTTTCCTTCATTGTCTTAAACATGACTGTATTCAAAAATTCAAACCGTCATTTACATTTCGGATTACCGAATCCGAAAATTGTCCGAGAATTCTCCAAACGAGTACTATTGGCCGATAAAACAATCGTCGTGTGTGATCACTTTGTAGTTAGCCAATACTGATTAAACAGTCGGCCGATAGTTGGCCGACTTTTTAGTTTGAATGCAGTCGGGACGCCCATCAAACTTTTTTGTCGGCCAATCGGTTTAATGTGCGCATCTGCATATACCTCTCTGTACTGATTAAGAAGCCGAATAAACTATAGGCCGATAAAAAATCTGCAGTTTGCGGGGGCTCTAACTTATATTAGTAGCCTTTGAAACAAATTAAATCTTAAGCTATCTCTCCTTAATATATTTTTACTCTGTGTTATTTATTTATTCCGTTTTTAATTTATTGGTTTCTTTTACTTATTTGGATTTATTTATTAATGAAATGAGTATTATTTTACCTAAATGTTCACAGGAAATATGCAAATTACTACTACAGAAAACTAGATCCAAATGTACACCAGGTCCAAATACAAGTTCAAACGCGACTAGAGATCCCAACTTTGCAATTGGACTTTTCAGAACAAAACAAAAACTTCTTGCATGTATATGCCAATGATATTTTACTGAAAAACCAATACGACCATCATAAGTATGTGGTTTTACGAAATACCAGCGGAGTCGAATGCGAAGTCGATATATATGTGGAGTGTCCATTTTATTTCAAAAAGTCTAAAAAAGAACGATCTGACCGAATGACAATGGTGTCAACTGGTGGAAGTGCGAGAGAAGTATGTTTTCATTTACCATTTATATTGACACATTGAAGTCTTTTTCTTCTAATGGCGCTACAACCCTTTGTGAGTCTTGGCCTGCTTAACAATGTTCTTCCATTCTGCCCTGTCGGATACTTTTCTTCGCCAATGCCTGATGTTCATGGTTTTAAGATTCCCCTTTACATCGTCTATCCATCTTTTATGGGGCCTTCCTCTTGTTCTATTTTCTTGGCGCTTCCATCTCTGGATTACTTTCACAGCTCGATTATATGGCATTCGTTCTAAGTGACCAAGCCAGTTTAGTCTTTAAGACTTTACAAATCTAACAATACTTGCTTCTTCTTCTTCTTCTTCTTCTACAGCACTACAGCTTAAATTGAGCCTTGGCCTCCTTTATTTTTTGCCTCCACCCTTGCTTGTCTGTGACTGCTCTTCTCCATACACGGACTCCTAAAAGGGCTTGTGCGTCGCTGTTTACTGTGTCTTCCCTGCGCTTTCTTGGCTTTCCAACCGGTCTCTTTCCCTGCATTCTAGCATTCAGTGCTTATTTTGGTAGCCTATCCTCTCTCATCCTTTGTATCCTAATGAATCTTTGTATTCTAATGAAGTCTGACAGGAGTGTTTCCTTATAAAGTTGATAAAGCTCGTTGTTGTATCGGCTTCTGAAGATTCCGTTTTCTCTCACAGGTCCTAGTATTCTCCTCAGTACTTTTCTTTTGAATGTTTCTTTCAGGACCTATGCTTCACTGCCATAGCATGATATTGGTCGAATTAAGGTTTTATAGATTCTTATTTTTGTATTTCGGTGGACATTTTTAGACCGAAATATATGGGAGGGGGCAAAATTAGCTCTGTTTGCAATTCACCACGAACCATCGCTGCAATATGTTGGTCCAAATATCTTCCTTAGTATTTTGCGCTCAAATATTCTCATTTGATTTTCGTTAGCGATTGAGAGGGTCCCATTTTACATACATATATGACTAATGGTCTAATTACTGTTTTGTATATTCTAAGCTTAGACTCACGATTCAGTAACTTACTTTTCATTAAGTCTTTGTATGCATAAATACACTTATTACCGCTAAGAATCGGTGCTTGTATTTCTTGTCCTGTGTTGTCGTTGTCATTTATTATTGAGCCTAGATAGGGAAAATTAATTCGTAGGTATGGTTGTCTGCCTTCAGTTTAGCATGTTGATTCGACTTTGTGCACTCCTATCACATATTTTGTTTTACTTTCATTATATAAATTTTATATATGTCAATGTCACCGTAGCAGCTTACCATTTCAGCTGTATAGCTTTTTCGCTTAATACCCTTCTGTTGCGGCATATTCAGAGGCGGCTTTACCTATTGTGCAGGGTGTGCGGGGCACACGGGCGCCGGGATGTTGGGGGCGCCGAGCGCCAAAGAGCGGGTCCTTTACTCATAGAGGTATATATTAACATAGAGTGAGCCCTCACTCCACCACCACTGACGACAAGATCTCTTCGACTGGTTTGCGGTATCTCTTTCTAGCACAATGTATCGAGAAACATAACATGAAACTAAGTGGGGGTACGGGACGGCAAGTGAAATAAGGAGAATTACTTTATTCTTCTTTTTTCTTTAATTATTATGACAAGTGACAAGACAACATAACCCAAATAATTTAATCCGGCCCTATTTCTATTTTTGAACAAAATGTTGGAAATATCTTAGTTTATTTTTAGTTCTAGCTTATTTATGGCTAGATTGAAAATCTGAATTTTCTAATATTGGTTCATGATTATCATCAGGGACTTGATTCGGTTCTTAAACAGGTAAATTTTCTGTCTCATCTGATATTGATTTGGTAGTGGAATTCTTTAGTGTATTATTTGGACTTTCATTTTCATCTTAATCACTATTGTGATTCAATAATTTTAGGCCACTTTTAGGAGCTGAGTACTTCGTTGCAACTGTACTTTTCTTTCTGTTTGGATACTGCATTAAGGCATAATCTACATTGGCTTCTAAAAGATAATCCTTTTCAACTAAAGGATCAAACTTACTCATTCATACAAATTTTCTTAGTAATACTTTGTCTGAATCTTTCATGAAGAAATAGAATTTCTGCTAGTTGATCTTCATTGATAAGTAAACACATGTTCATGATGTGTACAATTGGTTGCTGTAGACAGTAAACTTCATATAGAGTGCAGAGCATCTGGTATATAGAACATTTTTCCATTTAGTGATGTCTAAATTTCTGGTTTTCAATGCTAGATTCACTGCTTTCCATATAACTCCATTGTATCTTTTAACTTGACCATTTCCTTCAATATGGTGTCGTTCTACTTGAAGATATTCCTTTAGAGTGTAGGTAATTAATAAATTCTTGGTAAGTCAAGCTAGTCCCCCTGTCTGACTGGACGTATCTTAGCATGGAAATCTTGAAAATTCATCAATTTTTTTTTGTTCAGAATCTGTGAGGATACGTGAGAAAAAAGTAACGGGTCTTCCAGATTGACTCAGCATGATAGCAATAGCAAATTCATTCATGTATCTGTTTCAACAATGAGAATTTATTTTTCATTAATTACTGTCCATAGAAGTGCAATATTGTATATCCCAAAATATTTATAGCTTTTGATTGTAGTGACATTTATTTTGATTTAAAGTTAACCCATATTTTTTAACGGCATTTAAAAACTTCAAATCATAGCTATCTTGATCCTCACCACTAACTGTTACGTCATCTAAATAAGCGTAAACCCCTTGTAGATTTTCTTTTTTATTGATAGAATCAATGGCTCTCTAAAAATATGATACTCCATTGGTCACCCCAAGAGGAATACGACAAAATTGGTAAAGGCATCCACTTTCCTCAAAAGCTGTACATGGTTTGTCAGATTCATGAATTGGCTATTCTCATTTAAAAAAATATTTGATTACGTCATCACGCCCAGATGGATGACGTCACTAGTATGTTGTATACAGTAGATCCCCGAAAATCCGAACTAATTAGGGGGACAGCCTGTTCGGATTCTGAAAAGTTCGGATTATTCGAAAGTCAGCCTAACCAGTAATTCAAAGCTCTCCTGCAAAACGTGTAACCTGGCTATGAGAAAACCGAAGTAAATTTATGTTTAACCTTTATAAGCACTACATATAAAGTACCTACGTATTTATTTTTAAGAAATTTTAAATGTCAAAGTCCTACGAATCCAATATTGTTCAATTTTCTGGTTATACTTTGTATAATAAACATGTATTTAAGTTTTTGTCTTGAATTTTTAAAAAAATTTTCACTTTCCGTTAGTTCGGATTTGCAGGGTTCTACTGTATGTCAAAAATATATATGGGGGGGGGGGGGCCAAAATATATTGAATAACCCTGTACATCAAGAAATTTACTACCAACGTCTCTGTTACTGAATATATCACTAAGTACAGGGCAACCTATTTAAAACTTAAAAAATCAGCTAAAAAATTAAACTATCAAAATCATCTGAGAAGCTTTAAAAGTGTTGCAAAAGAAATTTGGTCCATAATAAACAATCTTCTTCGAAATCAAACTCACAAAGCTCAAACATTTTCCCTTCCAGACCATGAATACTTTATTAATGTGAGTAAAATTATAACATCAACTATTTTGTCACAAGAGATCAATTTTGTTAAGATCCGATTTCCTATCTCCCTAATTCAAGAAAGGTCTCAAATTCATTATTTATAAGACTAGTTGATTAATCTGAACTGATCCAAACAATCAATAGTATCAAAAGCAAATCTTCCTGTAGTACTGATGGACTATCCATAAAAATTGTCTCAAATCTCCCAGAAAATGTGTTGGGAGTCCTCATCCCACTAATGACTCTTTTAAGGGGCTATCCTAGTGTAAAAGAACGAAATTCACATACTTTTTTTGGGAATATCTAAAATAAAAAGTACTGTACCAATTGTTTTGAAAATTTGCATGACTATTTATTATAAAAAGAAGTACAAGTAAAACAATTTTCATAAAAAAAAATAATGAAAATTTAACGATTTATGCCCTATCTACTGGCACAGTGAAAATAAAAAACATGGCTCCACTGCTGCAGCGATTGGGACTAATAGAGATCCTGAATTATAAAATTGCAAATACATATTGATTATTGAAATATAAGTTATTTCCTATACCATCAATTAGGATTTTTGGAAAAATGACGAAGTGTTGAAATTTTTTTAAATTAGCTAGAACATTTTCAGTTTCAAAAACTGCCAAATTGACATTTTTTATCCGATTAAAAAAATCCCTATTTGATGGTATAGAAAATAACCTATATTTCAATAATAACTTTGATATTTTATGTTTCAGGATCTCTTTTAGTCCCAATCACTGCAGCAGTGGAGCTATGTTTTTATTTTCACTGTGCTAGTAGATGGCGAATAAATCGTTTAATTTTCAATATTTTTTTATGAAAATTGTTTCACATGTACTTTTTATAACAAATGTTCAGTAGTAATAACCCGAGGACATTGATAATTGTTCGAAAAAATTTTATAACAGATTTCGAAAGCTTGTTGCTTGGAAACAGACCGACGCCGTAGGCGGAGGTCTGTTGCCTGTAAGCAACAAGCTTGAGAAAGTTGTTAAAAGGTTTTTGAGCATTTATCAATGTTCGAGGGTTATTCGGATAGAAAATTTTTTGCTGATATAAAATTAATAATAATTTCATTAATATTCTCATCAGTATTACAACCAAATCGCGACATTTTGAAATATTGAATATTTGAAATGTCAAAATCGAAATGAAACGAAATGTAGGTATCCATAGCTACATGATTGAGTGAAAACAGCCCATGGGATCTGTTTTCAGTATAATGTTGGTTTTATTGGTTGTATTCAATCAGATGACCACAAATTAATTGATTTCATTGGATTTCTAATTGAGCAAAAAATTTTCAAAATAATTGTTACAGTACTTTTTATTTTAGAAATTCCCAAAAAAGTATATGAATTTCATACTTTTACACTAGGATAGCCCCTTAAGAAAGGTAAATTTCTAGAGCTGCCTAAAGACAGCCATCATTATTCCTCTTCATAAGGGTGGTGAAAAATCTAATGCCTGCAATTATAGACCTATTGCATTACTACTGGTACTCTCAAATAGGACTCATATTACACAAGTATAAAAACTTGTTGCTGGTATGAGCACATTGTGTAAATGTTAGGATTTAAAGAGGATATAAAAACCTTCAATACAATTATGAGCGTTAGTCTCTTTATATCCTAACATTTTTTTTGTTATTGTTTTAGTTTATTATTGTTTTATTGTGTTTATTATTGTTTTTTATGACTCTGTAAGTTTTGTGTATAAATTGTACAATTTTCCATGACAATAAAGCATTTTTCTATTCTAAGTTGTCTATTTGTTAAACCAAAGCATTGATTATTATTACAAAATATTAATATAATCAATTAAATAATATTAATCTCACAAACAATATAGGAAGTATAGTTAAAAAGAATAAACATAGTAATCCACAAGGAAATAAATCTGCACATAGCTATAGCCCAAAGTAACTTCTGTTGTTTATCCAAATCTTCAATAGTCAAAAACATTTGTGTAAAATTAGATTCTAGCAGTTTCTCCTTTTCCTACATTTAAAATAGCTGGTGTTTATTCCTAAAAACAACAAATACATAAATAAAAACTCTAAATTGTATACCATAAAAAAATCATACAAATATGACAAAATATCACAAGAGTATTTTAACATTATTTAAGGACAATTGCCATAATAAGCCACAACAAAAATGTATTAAGCGAAAAAGCTATAGAGCTGAAACAGGAAGTTGCTATGTTTGGTCTATATATTAATAAAAGTAAAAAAAAATACCTAAATGGAATATAACAACGGATTCTTATCGGTAATAAGAAGTGTTTTTATGCATACAAAGACGTAATGAAAAGTAAGTTACTGTTACTGAATCGTGAGTATAAGCTTAGAATCTACAAAACAGTAATTACACCAGTGGTCACATATGGATGTGAAATGTGGACCATCTCAACCACTAATGAAAATCAACTGAGAATATTTGAGCGTAAAATACTAAGGAACATATTTGGACCAACACATTGTAGAGATGGTTCATGGATAATTAAAATGAACCACAAGCTGAATGAACTAATGCAGAGCGCAGATATTGTTAGATTTGTAAAGTCTCAAAGACTAAACTTTCTTGGTCGCTTAGAAAAAATGTCAGATAATCGAGCTGTGATGTCAGAGATGGAAGCCCCAAGGAAATATAACAAGAGGAAGGCCCTGTAACAGATGGATAGACGATGTAGAGAAGGATCTTAAAACCATAAATATCAGGCAGTGGTGCAGGAAAGTAGCGACAGGGCAGAATAGAAGAATGCTGTTAAGCAGGCAAAGATTTACAAATGGTTGTAGTGTCATTAGAAGAAGAAGATTTAAGGACAGTTTAGGCAGGCTATATGCATTAAGGCATTATTAAGCTTTGCATTTAACCATATTGTAATACACTATATCTTACATGGTCAAGCATGATTTTCTTTACATAACCCTTGTTCTAAACTAGAACCGAATTGGTAAGTACATATATATTTTTATTGTAGACATTTTAAAAACTTATTACTTAGTTGAATTACTTTAAACTTACCACTTATAAAATGTTTACTACATACTCTCATATTTTAATTTGTGGTCTGTTCTCTTTATTGCTTTTATCCAATGTTCCTGCCTTTGTTTGGATAAAATTCATTTAAATGTATTGCATGGGGGAAATGTATAGCCTTGGGAACAGTAAAAAGTGAGGATTTTATCCCTGTCTGTCCTATTCCCGCAATTTACAGGCTTCTCAAGAAAGCCCTTGCTACAAGTCGGTCAAACACAAGGAAAGGTGTTTTTTCTTTTTTACACACAAACAAATTGACACAAACTGATAATTACTATGGGATAATTCAGTTCTGTAGGCTATAAACAACTTTATATTTAATTTACTATCACAATTTCGCTGCACAATTAAAAATAAAAAACAAAACCAAACAGAATATTCCTCTAAAAACATCTACAAATTACAAATAAATGTCAATGTCCAATGTAAACAGTGACTAAATAAAAATAACAGGAAAGACATCAGCTAACTTCGTACTTCTCCTAACTTAAAAATGACGTTTATCATACTGTCGCAGCTTTACTATGTGTAAGAGTGAAGTAGCACTAATCCAAAGAAAAAAGATGGTGTCGTCACTTCGCTCCGAATGATACTCTCTCTATGTCAATATATACCTCTATGCCTTTACTTTGTAATTGAGTAGGTTATTCTGAAGCTGTGAATACCTATTTGCTCCCGACATCATTTAGTATTGCACTATTTGCATCTGGATTTCTGTTTACATTATAAGCTTACCTAATACCGTATGTACTAGTACTAGGTAGGTACCTATTCGACTATTCCAATTTGGCTGCTTGTCTACCAAAGGGCGCCGGACTGCACACGGGCGCTACATGAGCTAGAGCCGCCTCTGGGATATTATGGCAACATCATCCGCATATGCGCATATTTGCATAGATCTTGTATTAATACAACCATTCATATCCAATTTTCTAACAACAGCTTCTAAAGTTAGATTAAAAAGTGTTGTTGATAAGGCATCACCTTGCCTAACTCCATTGTCAATATCAAATGCCTCTGTCATATCTCCATCTATTCTCACCATAGCTTTGGAACCCTCCAAAGTCATTCGTATAAGTTTAACTAATGGGTATCCCTAACATAGATAGTTGCTTTAACATCTTTGGTCGATCTACTCCATCAAACGCCCGTTTGAGATAGATATACAAGTTGTAAATTGGTACATATACAGGGTGTCCCGGAAAATAGTGCGTTCCTTCAAGGTACGGGCTAAGGGTACCATTTAGAGCAAAAAATCTGATAAAATTTTTTTGTAAAGTCAACCGTTTTCAAAAAAATAATTTATTAATTTTAATGCATTTAATTAATGTCCACAGAAACGCAAATACAACCGCCAACTCTGCGTTTCTTCTTCTGTGTAAAAATAATTTTACTGTAACTCAACTATCATGAATCATCGACCATTGGGCATACTATGTATTGATAAAATACTGATAACAGTGATAGAAAAACAGCATAATATTTGTGTTTATTAAATATCTAATAAATAAGGTTTGTAAAGTTTGTAACTTACATGAAAATTTTTTATTACAATCAAGCTACGTCTTCAGGAAGTATCTATCGGTATATCATGTTACAAAAATTTGATTACTACATTTCTCCATTCAATCTTCTGGGAAATTCTTCATAATACTTTTGGCAATTATGAGAGTTAAACACACCATTTCTCGTAAAACAAGCTTTATCTGCACACAACACTTTACACAGAAATTCGGGTTCTCTGAAGATTTTGTTTTGAAACCATCTACAAATCCTTAAACTTCGAGGTAAATCGCCTTGGTGTACTTAAATCTTGCACTAATTATACACTATAGGTACGATCGAAATCATGACAATACCACAACAATACGATGTATTCTCGGGTTACAGGTAATTATGATATGACTGTTTGTGTTTACAATAATTTTAAATATCTTCGCTATGTCAAAATAAATAAAACTACCGGGTTGCGTTGCCAACTTTATTTCTTTGAGGCAACAGATGACTTTAGAAAAAAATTTAAAAGAAAGTTTTCTTTTAAATGGTGCATTCTACCCACACCTTTAAGGAACGCACTATTTTCCGGACACCCTGTATATTATATTCAACACATTTTTTATGTATACCTACCTCTAAACATACGTATTTGGTCTATAGCTGACCTGGTTGGTCTAAAACCACATTGGTATTCACCAAGCATTTCTTCCGAAAACGATTCCAGGCGGCTGTATATAATTCCTAATAATATCTTGTAGACGCCACCAACACCTGAAGTGACAACAAACGAAGAAATAAACATTGAAGAAGCAGATGTAATGTGTAATAAAAATCACCAGGAGAGGACAGAATATCGAATGAAATCCTAAAGTAAGCAGGACAAGATCTGAACAAGCAACTATTAAAATTAATCAAAAAAATAACATAACAAAACAGAATACCACAAGAATGTGGTATATTAATAATCAAAAAGGGAGAAAAATCGCACCCGGAGAATTACAGAGGAATTAATTTATTAAACACAACACTAAAATTTACGACCAAAGTGGTAACAAACAAACTGAATACAATTATAAGATTAGCAGAAGAACAACACGGTTTTGAGTCGGGAAGATCATGCACCGACGCTATATTTATAATAAGGCAGGTTCAAGAGAAATCGTTAGAATACAACAAACCGGCATACTTATGTTTCGTCGACCTTAAAAAGGCATTTGACAGGGTTAAATTAAAAGACGTTATCCATTTATTGTACGCAAGGAAAGTACCTCTAGGAATAATTAAAACGATCGAAAATATCTACCAGAATAACACAATAAGAATAAAAGTAGATGAAGAAATAACTGACCCAATTGAAGCTGGCAATGGGTTAAGACAGGGAAAGTCCCTGAGTCCTCTATTGTCACAGTATAAAGAGGGACAGTAGAACCACTCTCCGAAAAATTGGAAATAAAATCTGTAGTCGCGCATGGCGACCACGCACGCAATGTTCTTAGTCGCTTTTACCCCATTCTCGCATTGCTAGTCGCATAGAAACGTACGGGTTTTAACAGGGAAAACCCCCATCCACCACTGATGAATTATCAATTGCGTACTGTCGGTATTACTTCTTGAGATCAAAGTTCCAACAGAGAAGTGGTTTTATTGTCCCTCTTTATACTGTGCTATTGTTAAACCTGATCATGGATGAAATAATAAAAAAAGTAAGAACAAAAATCGATACCAAAAGGGAGAAAAACAACTTAGAATAATCTGCTATGCAGACGACGCAATACTAATCTCTCAAAGTGAAGATGATTTACAACGTATGCTGCACCAATTTAATATAACCGCTAGAAAATTGAACATGTTAATTTCCCCAAAAAAGACTAAATGCATAGTTATAACATCAAATCTAATAAGGTGTAAATTAGAGCTGGAGGGTCAGATAATAGAACAAGGCATGGAGTTTAAATATTCTAGGCATCACACTATCTAGCTACAGAAAGCTCGAAACCGAAGTGGAAGATCAGGTGAATAAAGCAAAAAGAGCCACAGGCTGCCTGAATGACACAATATGGAGAAATAAAAATATCGAAAAAGAAGTGAAAGGCAGCATTTACAAAACAGTAATCAGACCAATAATGACATACGCGGCAGAAACACAACCTGATAAAAGGGACAAAAAGAATGCTAGAAACAGTAGAGATGAAATAAAATAAAAACACTTCGAAAAATCGATGGTAAGACACTATGGGATAGAGCTAGAAGTGCAGATATACGACAGAAATGCAAGGTGGACAACAGAAGAGTAGAAGGGAACGACTACATAAGCCGAATGACAACAAATAGAGTAGTAAGGACGACGAGAGACTATCCCCCAATAGGAAGACGATCAGTGGGAAGACCACAAAAAAGATGGAATGACAAGTTACTGAAGGCACATTGAAAAACAGACAGAGTCATGTCTACACAAAAAGATGAAGAGAAAGAAGATCATCTTGTAGACGATATTTAATAAAACTGTTATGCCCCTATAATTTTCCCAGAGTCTTTTGTCTCCCCTCTGTACTTTCCAATCGGATGACTTCTAGTGTCAATATGCGGTCAATTAGTTTATGGATACGCTTCCATAGCACATGTCCACCATTCTTTACCAGCTCTGCAGTTGTTACATCTGTGCCATGTGCTTTGTTATTTTTTAGATTTATGACGTTTATAGTTTCTTTCAATGTTGATTGCTCAACTAGTTGTTCTGCTGTCTTCTTCTTCTTCTTATAATAGGACTATGTCCTGTTTCTTTTGTTACAGTGTTTGCTGCGATCCGGAGCTCCAACTCTCGTACCATCGTTTTTTGGGTCTTCCTATGGGTCGCTTGGTGTTGGGCTTCTGTGTTTTCGCCCAATGCGCCATACGTTCAGGGTCCATCCGATCTACGTGGTCTCTCCACATGCGTCGTCGCGCTCTTGTCCATCTCACTACGTCTTGAACGCCTAGCTCTCTCAATGTGTCTTCGTTTCGTATTCTATTTCTGAGTGTGATACCTCTTATGGATCTTAGGGTTTTCATCTGTGTTGTTCTCATTATTTGTTTGGTCTTTGTTGTCTCGGCCCTTGCCTCAGCTGCGTATGTCAGTACGGGTCTAACACATGTCTAATAAATGCGGACTTTGCTTTCGGTGCTCGTATATTTATTCCGCCAGAGTATATCCCTCAGGAAACCAGATATTCTCGCTGCTTTCGTTGCCTGCTGTTTTGATTCTTGCCACAGATGCCTGTCGCTAGATATTTCCACACCTAAGTATCTACAATCCATTACCTGTTCGATTATATGGTCGTCCACTACTAATTTACATCTAATTGGGTTCCTGGATATTACCATCGATTGGGTTTTCTCTTTGGATAGTGTCAGGTTATACTTTTCGGCGGTTATTTTGAATTTTTGTAGTAGGCGTTGTAAATCATCTTCGTTTTCGGCTATTAAGATTGCATCATCTGCGTACCAAAGTATTCTCATGGTTCGGTTACCCATTTTGTATCCCTGATTCATTATGTTAACACTACCTATAACTTCATCCATTATTAAATTAAATAGGCATGGACTGAGGCTGTCCCCTTGTCTAATGCCTGCATTGATTTTGATTTCTTCCGTGAGCCCGTGTGTGGTTTTAATTCGTGTTTTGTTGGATCTATTGAGTTCTTTGATTATGTTTCTATACCTCTGACCTATGTTTTTCTTTTCAAGGATAGTGAGCACGTCCTTTAATCGTACTCTGTCGAATGCTTGTTTCAGATCTACAAAGCATGTGAACATGGGCTTGTCGAATTCTATTGATTTCTCAACTAATCGTTAGTCCAGAAAGCTACTGCGCATCCGCTAGGAAAAATATTCTGATTCGGATTTTTCGCACAATCTTACTCAAAAAGGACTGCTTTTAACAAATTTGCATGTTGCCAGGACCAAAAGGTAGTCAAAAATTGTTTAAACGTTTCTTTTTTGTTTTTTTCCTAAAATTATTTTTTGGCATGAAAAAAAGTTTTTTAAGTTTTTTGGATCATTCCAAACAGAAAAGGTCTTTAGTGACTTTTCTCTAAAAATGATAGTTTTTGACATATAAGCGATTAAAAATTGAAAAATTGCGAAATCGGCCATTTTTAACCCTCAAAAACTATGTGAAAAACTGAAAATTTGCATGTTGCCAAGGTAGGTAGATATTCTTTAAACATCGATTGATGAAATCCCGAAGAGTTTTTTGCAATGCAAAATTCAAAACTCCTTTGTTTTTTAATTGCTAATCAAGCGTGCCCGACACTATTTTCCACCGACAGTATGGTGCAAATGAAAGGAATAAATTCGTTATTTCGTAAACCAGCGGCGTTAAGGAAAAATCCCGAAACAGGTCGATTTTTATTTTTAAGTTATGATATTGTGGCATATATTGTATACTAGTGACGTCATCCGTCTTGGCGTGATGACGTAATCGATGATTTTTTTAAATGAGAATAGGGGTCGTGTGGTAGCTCATTTGAAAGGTTCTTAAATTCTCTATTCAGTAATAAAAACATTTACATAATTATTTATACAGGGTGTCGAAAAATTTTTTATTAAATTAAATTATTTGAAAAAAAGAAGTAGAAGGACACCCTGTATAAATAATTATGTAAATGTTTACATTACTGAATAGAGAATTGAAGAACCTTTCAGATGAGCTACCACACGACCCCTATTCTCATTTAAAAAAAATCATCGATTACGTCATCATGCCCAGACGGATGACGTCACTAGTATACAATATATTATGCCACAATATCATAACTTAAAAATAAAAATCGACCTGTTTCGGGATTTTTCCTTAAAGTCGCCGGTTTATGAAATAACGAATTTATTTCTTTCATTTGCACCATACTGTCGGTGGAAAATAGTGTCGCGCACGCTTGATTAGCAATTAAAAAACAAAGGAGTTTTGAATATTGTATTGCAAAAAACTCTTCGGGATTTCATCAATCGATGTTTAAAGAATATCTACCTACCTTGGCAACATTCAAATTTTCAGTTTTTCACATAGTTTTTGAGGGTTAAAAATGGCCGATTTCACAATTTTTCAATTTTTAATCGCTTATAATATGTCAACAATTATCATTTTTAGAGAAAAGTTACTAAAGACCTTTTCTGTTTGGAATGATCCAAAAAAACATAAAAAAACTTTTTTCCATGCAAAAAAATAATTTTAGGAAAAAACAAAAAAAAACGTTTAAAAAATTTTTGACCACCTTTTGGTCCTGGCAACATGCAAATTTGTTAAAAGAAGTCCTTTTTGAGTAAGATTGTGCAAAAAATCCGAATCAGAATATTTTTCCTAGCGGATGCGCAATGGCTTTCTGGACTACGTCGCATTATGAAAATTGCGTCTATTGTAGATCTGTTTGGGCGAAAACCCTGTTAGTTGTTCTTCCGATACACCGGCTTTCTTATATATTTTTTGGGATAGAATTTTTGTCAATAGTTTTGATGTAGAATTGAGTAGTGTAATTCCTCGATAGTTCGTAGGATTTGTCTTAACGCCTTTCTTGTAGCTGGGTATTGTTACACTCTCTCTCCATTCTTCTGGTACTGTCATGTTGTTTACAATTTTTTGGAATAATGTTGTTATCTCTTCTATTATTTTTGTACCTCCGTATTTAATTAATTCATTTGGTATAGTATCCGGACCTGGTGATTTTCTATTTTTTGATCTTTTGATTGATTCGTTTACTTCTTCTTGGGTGATGTTGTCATTCTCTGTTTCTTCTTGGTGAATGTTTTGTAGGTCATTTCTTTGTACTTCATTATTATCGTCGTTACCGTCTTTGTATAGATTCTCGAAATGAGTTACCCGTTCTTCTGGTTTTATTGCGTTAATTTGTAATTCGTCGGTAACCGGCTTCTTCCTGTTCCTCAACATGTTCCATACCTTCTTTTGACCTCCTCGTAAATCATGTTCCATGTCATTTGAGAATTTTTCCCAATATATTTGTTTTAGATCTTTGATTCTGTTAGTTGTTCTATTTCTTTCTGATTTATATCTTTGATACTCTTCTGGGGTCCTATTGTTAATATATCTTACGTATGCATCTTTCTTCTCTTTTGCTAAATCTTTGACTTCCTGTGTGAACCATGGTTTTTGGTTTCTGCCGCTGTTTAAGTCAATTCTTCTTTCTCCAATGGCTTCTTTTGCACTACTAATTATATGATTTTTTATTTTTTCCCATACTTCGTTTATTGTCTGTGATTTCCGTAGGGCTAAGATTGATCTTTTCCTCAAGTCTTTTTTGGTAGAGATCCTTAGTACTTTCGTCTTGTAGGGATTCTATGTTGAACTTGGTGATGTAGTTAGGTGGTTTCTTGTTCTGCTGTGTGGTGAATTATTTCTTCATCTTGGTTTTGTTCTCTTTCTGGATTTAAGAGCTCTTGAAAATGCTCTTTCCACCCATTCAATATTTTCTCGTTCTCGCTGAAAATTGCCCCATTTTCGTCCTTGAAAACTGTTGTTCTTGGCATGTATCCTTGTGTATATTGCTTGGTTTCCTTGTAAAATTTTCTATTATCTCTTCTGTTATTATAATCTGTAATTTGTTGTATTTTTCTATTCAATATTTCTCTCTTTTTTCTTCTACATATTTTCTTTGTATCTGTTCTCAGTTCTTCATATGTCCTTCTATTCAATCGGGAATTCCTTAGTAGACATTTCTGTCCAGCTATATTTTTGCTATCTATTACTTGTTGGCAATCATGGTCAAACCATTCCTCGTTTCTTTTGCTTGAGGTTTTACCCAATGTGAATGTTTCCTTTGCTGTATTTGTAATTGTCGTTTGGATGACACTTATTCATTCTTCTTCAATGTTGTTGTGTTGTCCTCTTTCATTTAATATTTATAATAATATTTTTATTTTCTGCTTATTGAAGTATACACATATGTATTGAAGTATTGAAAACAAAAGTTTTCAGTGTTTTATTGTTAGATAAAATGAACTTCCATCAAGTAAAGGTCCAATCCATCACTTAGTATTGCCACATCTACTTCAATAATTTGTATGAAGCATTTCCTATAGGTACCTAATCTAAGATTATTAGTTTTTGAGATATTTGCAGGGGATCTTTAAATAATATTTTTTATTTTTAACTTATTTATTATTTTAGGTACATATGTATTGCCAGTTTACGCCTAACGATATACTAGACCTTAGTTCTTTGATATATTCAACTGAGAAAGAAAACTCCAATACTAGAAATCAAAAAGGGATTATTAATGAAGAAAAGGCGTACACAAAAGATGATGAAAATAAAATAATTCACATAAATAAAACATTAACTTTAAGTTATAGACAGCATGTTAAAAAGGTAACAGCATAATATAATATATATTCCGTCTAATATACTTACCGTTGCACGTCATCCTCATCATAGCCCGTGAAGTCACATGATACCAACACGAAATATTTAGGCGGTAGGTGTGTTCTTTTTTAGAATAATTTTGCCGAGTACACTGGAATTACAACCACTAGACATATTTTATTATATACGCGTAGAAATAATATTGGAAGATTTCTATTAATGTTAACTTAAAGAAATACACAATAATATGTTTCATTTATTTTGTATAAATGGATTATAAACCTTTTTATGGAGCACATTTGTTCGTAACTGTAATCGAACGAAGGTGATATTTTGGCATAAATTGGTAACATTTATTTGGCAGTTACGGTGATGACACTTCATATTTTTTTATTCTTTACTATAAGTATTTGTTTTATTATATTTACTGTTTTTATTATTTACTTTAACGTATGATTATAACCTAATTCTTGTTTTCTATTTCTAAAGTTTTTATTTATTTACATTGAATATTAATTTGTTTCGTTGTATAATCCACTTCTGCAAAAATTATGTGATATATTTGTTTTAAAATGAATTCAAGAATTTTTTGTAATTGGGCAACAAGGTCAACTTAGATCTATGACGTAGATAATGACGTGCAACGGTAAGTATATTGGACGTACTGTAACTATACAGCATATACACTGCGGTGCAAAAAAATCGATCCACTAAAAATTTGGTAATTTTTTATGTTTCAAATTTCCTAAACCTGTTGTCCGATTTAAGTGATTTTTTACCACATTATAGCCTTATTCATTAACAATATCTCTGTAATAATATTGTTGCTAGACAGTCAAACTATCATTGTATACCGGGTGTACGAATCAAACTGTGTTTTTTTCTCAAAGTTCGCATCACCCTGTGGACTATTCTGGCATTTATAAAATACTGAAATTAAAACCCAACTGTAGCCTCAGGTTTTCTTAACATTTTGTCTTTCGGTTCATTCGCTTATGTTGGATAATAAAAAAGTTAGGTACTTTAACAACTGGACATGTACATCATCAGTACAGGGTGTTTCTTAAATATTTGCACAAAACTTTAAGGGGTTATTGTACATGAGAAAATAATGACAATTTGCTTTATAATCATATGTCCGCAAACGCTTCGTTTCCGAGATACGGGATGTTCAATTTTTTTTACAAACCGATGATTTACTTATTGCTTTAAAACCAGTTGAGATGTGCAAATAAAATTTGGTGGGTTTTAAGACGTAGATATTGCACATTTTTTGACATATAATTAAGAATTTAATATTCACCAGTGACGCGCAAACGGGTATTATGACCGATAATATTACCCGTACGCACGCCAATGGTGAATATAAAATTCTTAATTGTATGTCAAAGAATGTGCAATAACTACATTTTAAAACCCACCGAATTTGATCTGCATATCTCAACTTCTTTTAAAGCAATAAATAAATCGTTAGTTTGTAAAAAAAATTGAACATCCCGTGTCTCGGAAACGAAGCGTTTGCGGACATATGATTATAAAACTAATTGTCATTATTTTCTTATGTAAAATTACCACTTAAAGACTTGTTTACACGGGTAGAGTAATGATGCAAGTACTTAATAGAGTAGAGTAACTCTACCCGTAGAAACGCTCAGCACAGTAGAGTAGCAAGTAGAGTGTATAGTAGGTGGTAAAGTAGAGTGACTAGCAACATGTGGCAAAGTAACTCTACTCTACTACCACCACCACCGCCAAAATGTTCACTCGCCTGCGCACTCTACCCATGGAAAGCGCCCAATTCTGGTAGAGTAGAGTAGGTAGGAGAGCATGGTACAATAAATACAGTGTTTATTGCACCGTGGTAGGGGAGTTTATTGTACCATGGTAGGAGAGTACATAGGGTCACTGTCATTCCGGCCGGAATTGTGTTTTGTGTAAATAGTGAAAATTAAGTTCACCGAAAATGAAACTTTAAAACTTGTAGAGCTGTATGGCGAATATTAGTGTTTATGGAATTTAGTTAGTGTACACTACAGAAATAAAAGTATGAGGCAAGCTGCGGAGGATGAAATCGTCGAAAGAATGACAAAGGGGGCTTTGGAGTAAACGAGCTCAAGCAAAAAATTAAGAATTTAAGGTGCACTTATAATCCAGAGTGTTTAAAAATACAAAAATACTAGCATCAGTACTATACTTGTACTCTCCTCGTGTGAACGGTATCAAGCCATTTTTGGTAGAGTAGCGAGTAGAGTCTACTCTCCTCGCTACTCTACTCTCCTCAAAACTCTACCCGTGTAAACAAGCCTTTAAAGTTTGTCGCACTTATTTAGAAACACCCTGTACTGATGACGAACATGGCCATTTGTTAAAGTACCTAACTTTTTTATTATTCAACATAAGCGAATGAATCGAAAGACAAAATGTTAAGAAAACCTGAGGTTATAGTTGGGTTTTAATTTCAGTATTTTATAAATGCTAAAAGAGTCCACAGGGTGATGCGAACTTTGAGAAAAAAACAAAGTTTGATTCGTACACCCGGTACACAATAACAGTTTAACTGTCTAGCAATAATATTATTACATCGATATTGTCAGTGGATAAGGCTATACGCTCTGAGCTTCGCTGGTGTCGCTCCTGGCGGATTACTAATTCAACTTTCACCGGTAATTTTTAAATTTATTATTTAATTGTTATCGCTTAATATTTACAACGCAAAAAAGTAATTAAATTGTAATCGATTTTATTAAGATTTTGCTAATCATTTTGACGTTCTATTGATAAAATATGAATTTCTTACTTCGGATACTTTCACAATTATCGTGTAGATGGCGTAGATTAATTTATAATTACTTATTACGGAACATTAAAAAAACTTAAATTCAGCATTTAAAACGTAAGTATATTTAAGGTAAAAATATATACCACAGCTTTGACCAACTAATATTTTTTATAATTAATGTTTTTAATTTTAATTTTAAATTAATCACTTTGACATTTATGTCAAATTTCCGGTAAACGTTTACAGACTTGCCACTACTGGCGCTCGCGAATTTGTAAATATCCCCTCTACGTACGAGCTCACAGCGTATAACGTGGTAAAAAATCACTTAAATCAGACAACAGGTTTAGGAAATTCAAAACATCAAAAATGACAAAATTTTTAGTGGATCGATTTTTTGCACCGCAGTGTAATTATCTCCTCCAAAAAGATCTAAAATATTTTGAAAAAAAGGTGTTCTTTAATAAAAATAGAAAAAATATTTAAGATTATCTGTTTATTTAAAAAAAAACTGTTTTGTTCGACATTGTCTTTGGAATAAATTTGTAAATTTAAGTTTGATCATTAATGTATGATTTTGTAAGTAGGCGCATAGCTACATACACAAATATTCCTGTTGTAATTCTTATTTTTTTATGTATAAGTTGTTTCAGTAAAATTGACTAAACCCACAGAGGTTCTGCTGATAAAAAATTCTCATTGACCCAAGACATAAGTAAATCAATTGTTTATGAGTTATAGAACTTTAAAATGTCGCTTTAATCCGTTCTTTAAAATCATGAATTTGGAAACGCGTCCTCCCACATGTTCAATATATGTAGGTTTACCATAATATATTAAGGCCAAATCCGGACAGGAGTAGTCCAAGGGGTTGTAGAAAATGTAAAATGTGAACTTGACTGTGTTGCTACCTCTACATTGTATATATATGCAAAATGCTTAGTCTGTATTGGGCCCAGGGATAGGATATTCTTCATCTGTTCTTCTTTCATACTTTACAGAAGACATAATTTTTCTCAAAAGTGGCTTGCCATTTTTTATTTTGTCATGGAATTCGGAACATGACATTACAGAATTTGCTTAAATATTGAGAAGCTTTTTACCACAGGCAGAGATAATCTTCCTCTTTCAGCCGTCCACATAAAATTCGTCATCGAAAAGATACGTTCAGTAGGAGCCAAAGTACCAAGCAGACAAAAGATGAATTCTACTATTTTAAAAATATTCGTAAAGGAAACGTGGCTTTTAGAAAATGCTTCAAATATTTCTTGCCATTTGTCATAAGTATTTGGGGTTTCTTCTTTAGGTAGTATAGTCCATTTATGTTTCAGCTTTTTTATAACTTAGAGAAGTGACAGGCGCTCATCAAATAATTCATCCACATTGACAGAATTCGGTACAACGCTGACTATAGTTAAAGCGCTCTGTTCCATCTCTTTCCAGGTAGGATCAGCTTGTAGCCTCAACCATTTGATTTAGCGCAGAATGAAATTTCCCACCGTTGGGCCAAGTTTTTTCAATTTTTTTTAGTAAAGAAAAAATCCGGACATTTCTCATATCCGGACGCCAATCCGGACATGTATTTTAAATCCGGACTGTCCGGACGAAATCCGGACGTATGGTAACCCTAAATATATGGCATATGAATCTAAATGATTATTACACGTACTGCATTTAGCCCAGTTTTGGAGTGTAATTTTCAGGGGAAACTCCGAATTGCATGAAAATTTGGATTTAGGTTCTACTTTCCCTCCATTTCAAAGTTGAACTTGTGCCGTTGGTTGGTTTTACTTGGGGGGTTACAGTCACCGCTTCTCTGGGGTGAAAAAAGGCGCGTTTAAAATAATTCCGGAAATGGATAAACTGACTAATTCTAAGCAACTTTCGTTCTACCGAGATTTTTAAGTAAGTCAATACTTTTCGAGTAATTTGCGATTGAAAATGTTTAATTTTCGACAAAAAAGCACGTTTTCAGGAGTTTTTCGCAAACTACATACTCAAAGGGTAAATATTTTATCGAAAAAATATTCTTGGCAGAAAAGTAGATTATAAAAAAATGAAAAAAAAATGTATTAATGAAGTCTATAAATCCAGTAAAAGCAAAGTTGTAGGCTCCTGAACAATACGTTCTTATTCGTCAAATTCCAAATCGAATATTTCAACGTGAAATAACCAAAAATTGAAACAATTTTTGGGAAAACAAATTAAAGATTTTTAAAGAACTTAAAAAAGCTTTATTTTCATTTTTTATAAAGGTTTCTAGCAGCAAAACTGAACTAGTTACGCTCAAAATAAAGTTGGTTCCTTTTCTTTGTTAAAAAAATCGTGAAAATCTCCCTCTATTTAGCACCCTAAAGAAAATTAATCGTTACCGCTTTACCATTTACTTTATTTGTATGTGTATTGTTAATATGATCTGTAAGTTTGCCCGGTTCGAAGTACTCATTTTTGAAAAAATTTAGTTATATAGTAAAAAAAATTTTTTAAATTTTTGGGAAAATGCTCCTTTTTCAAAATAACTTAAAAAGTATTAGTGATGTGGAAAATCTCAAAGAGTGAACCAATGTAGGTTTTGCTTTTAAAAACATGCTAATTTCACTTTGTTTTTCTGTAAGAAAAAATTCAAGAGAAACAGAAATTCAGACTCGTTCAAGCCCTTTTAACTATAACCCTTTTAAAAATAAGCAATTTTAACGTGTGAAACTTACAAATCATATAAAAAATCCGTAAGTAAAATAAATTTTTTGTAAAGCGCTAACGATTAATTTCATTTGGAGTGCTAAATAGGGAGATATTTTCACGATTTTTTAACAAAAAACGCTGGACGGAAGGGCCGCCCGAGAACTTTATCGTACCAATCTATTATCGTTATGGTACTAGATACTGGCATTCTATAAAAATAACAAAGTTACTCGTTATTTTGATATTTTAGAAACACCTTCTGTACTTGAAAGTATTTTATGGTTCTACGCATCATTAATTCCTGCATTTGAGAAAATGTTCGATGCCACATTTCGGGGAGTATAGATGTACAGATTATTGCATAAATCAATAGAATATTATAGTCATACTTTCATTTCAAATTAGTTCATTTTTCTGAGAAATTAATAGTTTACAATATTTGCATTTCATTCTATTTCGATTACGCCAGTCAATGCGCGAGATTAAGAACAAGATATTATCTCCGAATTCTATCCTACTGCATGGATTTTAATGAAATTTTGGGAGTAGAGCAATCTCCTAATTCAAAGTGTATCCTACTATGGCGCTTTTATCATGGGGGAGGTTCCCACCACTTCACAGGGGTGAAATATTTTTATTTTCGAATTACATGGAAAAAAAGGAAGATTTTTAAGAAAATTTAAAAATTCATTCTATAATTTGATCACATTTTTTACAAAAACCATTCATTTTAAACCCGTTAAACTTTTTGAAAGTAGAAGTAACACTATATTAAAAGAAATTGCAAAAGAAAAACAATGCATTTAAATTATGGTGGATGGGGAGTTAAATGTACAGGGTGTTTGGTAAAGAATGGGCCATAGCTTAACCTCAGGTTACTGAGGTTAAAATAGGCCGATTTAAGCTAACTTACCTTAGTACAAAGTTTATAATAACCGAGATACAGAGTGTCAAAGTTAAACTTTTTTTATTTATTATTGAATATTTCCTGACAGGTATGAGATAACAACATGAAATTTGGTATGTGGGGGTTTTTGGGTCGATAAAACTAAATTACCTACCAAAAATTATGTATTGCCCAGAGGGCGCCATATACGCCTTTCAGCACTCATTTATTACGTTCAAATTTTTTATCCCTCACTCTGTATAATTTTGACATTAAAATTTTTATTCTCCTATTAGTTTTACTTAAAAAAGGTATACTGTTTTTATCTCCCGAAACTCAACCGTTTTCGAGATAAACGCATTTTAAATCTGCGATACACCATCATTTTTAGCATAATGTCATTGTATGTACATAGTTCCACCCGAAAAATAACTTGAAACCATAATAATTGTGCCAGTTCTCAAATTTATGTCATTGCATCGCAAACTCCATTTGCGATACATTTTTGGATAATTTTATGGTTTTAAGTTATTTTTCGGGTGTAATGATATTATGCTAAAAATAATGATGTATCGCAGATTTAAAATGCGTTTATCTCGAAAACGGTTGAGTTTAGGGAGATGAAAGAAGTATACCTTTTTTAAGTAAAACTAATAGGAGAATAAAAATTTTAATATCAAAATTATACAGAGTGAGGGATAAAAAAATTTGAACGTAATAAATGAGTGCTGAAAGGCGTATGTGGCGCCCTCTGGGCAATACATAATTTTTGGCAGGAAATTTAGTTTTTTCGACCCAAAAAACCCCCACATACCAAATTTCATGTTGTTATCTCATACCTTTCAGGAAATATTTAATAATAGATAAAAAAAAGTTTAACTTTGACACCCTGTATCTCGGTTATTATAAACTTTGTACTAAGGTAAGTTAGCTTAAATCGGCCTATTTTTACCTCAGGAACCTGAGGTTAAGCTATGGCCTATTCTTTACCAAACACCCTGTATATACTTTTCATTTTTCCTTAAAGTACATTAGTCATATATATTTTTTGCACCATATCTCGCTTAGTTTGTATGTAACCGATATTTAACGGTGCTCGTTTTAAAGGCGTTTTCAAACACTACAAAAGGTGTTGGTAGCATTACACACCTAAAACCTACCGTTCCTCTGTTATTTCAAGTTGAATACACCAATGTGAGCATGCACCAAAAAACAAACTATTTTCACCTACCATATCTCTTTTTGTATTATAAATAGAACATTTACGAAGGAACGAATCTCTTTATTATTTATAATCTAAAAAATGTTTCATATAGTGTTTTTAGTTCGATGCATAGTTTTTAAGGTATTCACAAAAAATTTGTCCGAAAAGGTGTCATTTTTCAATGAAAATGGCCAGTTTTCAACTAAGTACGCATAACTCAAAAAGTATTGAGTTCTCAAAAAAAAGTATAAACCAGTTTTTGCTTAGAAATGGGTTCTTTAGCTACTTCCGTGCTTATTTTGACCAACAAATTTTCCACCCCCTTGAAGAAGTGGGAACCGTCCCAAGATAAAAGCTCCATAGTATATTGGGTAGATTTTGTTTCTTGAGCTATTCTCTACTTACTGTGAAAATATCAAGTACATCAATGTAATAGGATTGAATTCGGAGCCATATACCCTCATTGACTGCCCTACAATAATGCTCTGCTATGATCGCGTGAGAGAGGACACACATAAGATTATAGCAACATTTCTATTTACCGTAACTTTTCGAGTTTTTCAGCGATAGCAATAAATTTTTTGTCATTGGAAAGGTAATTTTGTATTCTTTCAAAATATCTAAAAATATACAGGGCGTATTAAAAAAAAATAAGATTTCTTATTCATTTCCGGTTCAACCGGAAGCCATATTTTTGGCGAAATCTATTGTGATAATAGATAATAAAGTACCATATATGTCTGCAAAATTTCAAATTTTAGTTTCTGTTAAGAAGGAAGTTACGGGCACTCGAATATTTTTTTATAAAAAATTCATAACTCCCCTCCTATGGGGACTTAAGAAATCTGACTAATGTCATTTAATTTACTTACAGGATATTAAAATATATAAAAAAAATAAAAAAATTCCTTTTAGCCATTTTTGAGAAAATCTAGTTCAAATTTATGTCAAATTTTGACCCCTTAAATATAGGCAACGCGTAACTTTCTCTGAAAAACGATAACATCCTTATTATAGCCCCATCTTTAGGCTATATAACGACTTTTTCAAATTAAACTTATCTTAAACAAGTTTTTAGATAGGTAGGGAAATGTGTCGGGTGGGCGGTCGGCCATGTTGGCCGCCATTTTGAATTTGGAAATGTCAAATTTCGTATTTTTATTTACCTATCGATGAGCTTACTTTGAGTTGAATTTCATTCATTTCGGTCAAAATTTGCAAAAATGGGCCCTAAATAATCCCCCTATTTCGGCCCCCCTTTGAGAGGTTTTTTTTAAGCTTAGTTTCTCGACAAAATTTTCTTAAACTTACTCATACCGAATTTCATCAAAATCGGTCCGGTAGTTTTTGCTGGGCGGTGGCGACATACGTACGTACGTACGTACGTACATACTTCCGACATGTTTTTTTTATTTGCTTTTTAGACTCAGAGGGACTCGAAACGTCGAAAAAAAGTGAAATCTGAAAAATTTTTTTTGCACGATCCTATAACTTTATCTATTATACTATACTACGTATATAGTACGATAAAGTAAAAAAGAGGCCAACTTTATTTTGAGCGTAACTAGCTTAGTTTTGAAGCTAAAAACAAATATAAAAAAATAAAGCCTTTTAAACACTTTAAAAAAGTTTAAATAAGTTTTTTCGAAACGTGCTTAATTTTTTGGTTATTTCACGTTGAAATATTCGAATTGGAATTTGACGAATAAGAACTTTTTTTCATGAACTACAGCTTTGTTTTTGCTGGGTCTACAGACTTTACGAATACACATATCTTCTCGTTTTTTTTCTATGTTACATTTTTTCTAACAATATTTATTCGATAAAATACTTAGTTTTTGATTAATTTGCGAAAAACTGCCTGAAAACGTGTTTTTTTTGTAGATAAATAAACATTTTCAATCGCAAATAACTCGAAAAGTATTGACTTAATTAAAAATATTGAACGAAAGTTGCTTAGAATTAGTCAGTTTATCCATTTCTGGACTAATTTCAAACGCACGTTTTTTCGCCCTAGAGAAGGAGTGACTGTCACACCCCAAGCTAAAGCAACCAACAGCACAATTTCAACTTTGAAATGAATGGAGGGTAAGTAGAACCTAAATCCAAATTTTCAAGCAATTCAGAGTTGACCCTGAAAATTACAGGGTACCGCCTTCTTTTCCGTTCAGTTACTGGGTTAATTATACAAACTAAAATATATTCAACATTTCTGTACATAAAATGCCAAATAAAACAATTTTGTTAGTTTCTTAAATTTAAATAAACTATGTTGAATATTCAGAAGATATGATGTAGATGGATTGTAAATATGGGAAAAATTCATATCCCCAATTGGTTATAATTTTTTTTTCATATTAACTAATGACAATGAATTAATTGATCGTCAACTCCTTTCTATCTTCATCCTACCAATATATACACTCTATTTTTTAAGAGATTGTATAGTTTCATTTGCTGGAATGTCGAATGTCCAACTACAAAATAAATACTAAGTTAAATTTATTATAAGTTTCAACAACAACTTACAATATAAATATTATTTCACATGGTTAGAATTAAACAAAACACAGTATATATTATAGAGAAAAGTTTGTCTTTATTATTTTATAGCAACTATACGACAATAAAATAACTGCCTGGAGATTCCCTGCAGGAAGGAAACTCTGCGAAAGAGTTTGGTGAAGTAAGTTATAGATAGGGGAGACCGGGGCACAGTGGCCACATTTTTCTGAAACCTAGCGCATCTTTTTTATAAGTTACTATAGATCCAAAATATCTACTTTATCATCAACTTTGGTTTAATAGGCATCATCTAACATGAAAATGAATATCTTGCGTATTTGGAGACAATCGCAAATTGATTTTAAAAGAATGCAAAATTACAGGTCCAGTGTGCCCCATAGCGTTTATTCAGTACTAAAAAAAATACAGCAAATGGACTTAAGTCGACACGTACAATAATTATTCAGGTATATTATAAGGTATAAAATTGACATTAAAACGTAAGAGTCCTTGTGTTGTCGATGCATTCCCTAGTGTTGTTGGATCCGGTCATTGTTGTTGGATCTGGATAAAACAATGTCGCTTTTATGAACAACATCTACGTCTTGACTTTCTGGAACCATTTAAGTTGTCGCTCCCTTGATTGTTAGGAAATTAACAGTGTAAATAGACGATTTTTTGTACTTTACCAATAAAACACCTGACCATTTTCCCTTTTCACATACTTTACCAAAATGTAGCTATTAGTTTGATATTATCGGTGTTAAAATTTAGACAATGTTCTTCATTTTCTGTCTCAGCGCACCACTCTTCATCCATATTATCGTCTTCAGTGTCTATCATGTTGACCTCTTCATCTGCTGAGTCATTTGTGTCATAATCAGGCGTCTTCGTAACATTATTAATATTCTTAGTTCCTATAACTCTTTTAATTTTTTTGCACCTCTACATAAGCATCCCTCTACGACTAAGAATGCTAAGAGGCTAGGTATTTAACACGCTACTATACGGTGTAGAGGCCTGGACTCTCAAACAGAACAACATAAAAAATATTGAAAGTTTCGAGATGTGGTGCTACCGTCGAATGCTGAAGATAAGTTGGGTTGAAAAAATCACAAACCTTGAAGTAATACGAAGGATAGGAAGAGACCCAGAAATTTTGTTAACGATAAAACGAAGAAAACTCGAGTATTTGAGTCACGTGATGAGAGGTCATAAATACGCATTACTTCAAAGTATAATGCAAGGAAAAATAGAAGGAAAACGGAATCCAGGCCGTATAATGTCATGGTTGCGAAATTTGAGAGAGTGGTTTGGCTGCACCACTAATGAACTTTTTAGGTCAGCTGTAAACAAGGTCAGGGTAGCCTTAATGATTTCCAATCTCCGATAGGAGTGGCACAAGAAGAAGAAGAAGTGTAATAATTATAGAATATTGTTTTACGGTGCAGTTTTTAGGTGTTCTCTGTTGATCAATAATTGTTAACTCTATTGTCTTTAGTTCCGGATGAGTGGTCTGTCCGTGTTGGAGTAAAGGCATTGTGTCCGTAATTGTTGTGGTGAGCAATAGAAAACTGCATTGTAATAGGTTTATCCGCCTTTGAAAACAGTTCGCAATGCTGCAAGCCTAGTTTTTTCGCTGGTTAGAACAATTTCCGTTTTAATCTTTCTATTTCTCGCCATATTTTCCTAAAATAATTTATATAAAACACTGGCATTTTCTGAAGGGGATACAGTGGTCACTCCTCGAACTCTGAGAAAGTAGTCACCACTGTACCCCTTATTGAAATGACCACTGTACCCCAAAGTACAACTGTAAATTTTTATATATTCAAAGTAAGTAAAAGTAATGAGAGGTCCCAAATATAGGTTGCTACAAAATATTATGCAGGCAAACGCGGTCCAGGACGAAGAAGATCCTCATGGTTGAAGAACTTGCGAGATTGGTATGGTGTTGATACAAGCATGCTATTTAGGGTGGCAGTGAATAAAATTAGGATAGCTATGATGGTAACCAACGTTCTGAAAGGACATGGTAGATGAAGAAGAAGAAGAAAGTAAAAGGTTGTTCTTTATATATTTATGGGACAGTAGAATATTAATACATGCAACAATCAACTACATAAAGAAAATAAATTTACTTCAAGCGTATCCGTCAGAACTTCGACAATAGACCGATCAAATAAAAATACAATACATGTAAATCAAAATGTAATTCCGTACAGGTTGGAATAAATTTTTTATCAAAGTTTAGGTCCAAACAAAAGATATTTTCAAGAAAGTATATGATTCATATGAGGGGATCATTGTTTAAATATTTAAAAATAAGTAATTTTTGCACAAAATTTACTTTTTTAACTGCTGTGGTAATTCGTGTTTTTATTGAGGATTTTGCAATTTTTTTCTGCAAAGATGAAGAAACAGTCTTTTATATCAGATTTACTAAATTAAATTTGACCCTTAATCTATTTAAATATTTTAAAATCAAAATTGAAAAACAAATTTCCAAAAAAATATTATTGGCAATATAAATAAGCACTATCAAATATTTTGTTTTGCAGAAAAAGTTTCGCTATGATATCACTATAAATTAACAAAAAAATTGGTTGATAAATATTGAGTAGTTTATGAGATATTTAATTTTGTTTATAAAAAATTACCATTTTTTCAATCGCAAAAACGCGGTTGTTGCCGATAGAATATACAAGTTTTTAAGATCTCATTTGTTATGCTTTTATGTATATTTTCGATAAATGTATTGACAAATCAAAATTTCAATTAAACACCCCTCCAAAATGGCGTTTGAAAATTGGTGTTATTTGTTTAAAATTTATTTTTTTAATAACATCGCCGGGATTAAAAATTTTGAAATTATTTTTCGAGATTCGTATTCTTGGTAATTTTTGATATAGGTATCCACATAAGAACAAAATATTTCTAGGAGAATTTTTGGCCGAGATAGCTTTTCCCAGTTTAAAAATTCATAATTTGTTTATTTATCAATATGGACATTTAAAAGTACGTGAGTACATCAATTAACCTTAATACTTAACAATGTCATTTATACACATAATAAAAATTATTAGAATATTTTTAAAAATGATGATATTCGTTGCACCTTAAGTGAAAACTTTTTGTCTGAAAATTGGCGGAGGAGTAGTTAACAATATCTCCGTTAATAATGGACCAATTTCAATGATTTCTTGACCCTTTTTGTCATAAATAATGATTTACTGCTTATAAACAATTTCTTTTTCAATAAAATTTTTTTCTCTAGTATTGTGATAAATAAAAGTTGGCAACAAAGATAATCACAAAAGAGAATTAAAACAAATTTTTATTTTAAAAATTTACCAAAATAGTAAAATTTTGGTAAAAAATCATAAAATTTTTTTTCTTTGTTCAAATCATTGGCAAAATCTCGCAAAGATAATGTGAATACAAAATACAATATATATAAAAAAAAATGGAGGACAACCTCTATATAATTAAATGTATATAAGTGAATATAAATTAACAAATATATACACAATTTTTAGTGTATTACCTGTTAAAAAGATTATAAAATTAAATGTAAAATACATACCTATTTTAATATTGTACAAAGAAAAAAGTCTTTAACAAATTTTACTTTGTAATATAACTCAGTATTATTTTTTTTATAAAAAATCTTTTGTGTCAACTTTTATTTATAACATCTAGAGAAAAAAAAATTTGAAAAAAAATTGTTTATAACAAATTGACGAATATTTATTGTTAATAGTGTCATTTTTTTATAAGCTGTCATAAACTAAAAAAAACATTGAAATTGGTCTATTATTAAAGAAGATATTGCAAAGTACTACTGCACCACTCTTCATGCAAAAAGTTTTCAGTTAAGGTCGCTACGAAAATTATTATTTTTTAAAATATTCTAAAATTTTAACTCTATGTATAAATGAAATTTTTAAGTAGTAGGGTTGATAGATGTACTCACAAACTTTAAAATATTAATATTGATAAATAATCAAATTATGAATTTTTAAACTTGGAAAAGCTATCTCGGCAAAAAATGGATCTAGAATTTTTTTTTCCTTTGTAAGTGTGCCAAAAACTACCAAGAACACGAATATCGAAAAATAATATCAAAATTTTTAATCCCGGTGATGTTATTAAAAAAACAAGTTTTAAACAAATTACACCAATTTTCAAACGCCATTTTGAAGGGGTGTTTAATTAAAATTTTAATTTGTCAATACATTTATCGGAAATATACATAAAGACAAAGAAAACGAGACCTCTAAAACTTCTATGCTCTATCGGAAACAACCGCGTTTTTGCATTTGAAAAAATGGTAATTTTTTATAAACAAATTAAATATCTCATAAACTACTCAATATTTATCAACCAATTTTTTTGTCGATTTATAGCGATATTATAGCGTAACTTTTTCTGCAAAACATAGTATTTTATATTGCTTATTTATATTGCCAATAATATTTTTTTTGGAAATTTGTTTTTCAATTTTGATTTACAATTATTTAAATAAATTAAGGGTCAAAATTAATTTTGTAAGTCTCGTATAAAAGACTGTTTCTTCATCTTTGCAGAAAAAAATTGTAAAATCCTTAATAAAAACAATAATTGCCGCAGCAGTTAGAAAAGTAAATTTCGTGCCAAAATTAGCAATTTTTAATTATTTAAACAATGATCCCCTCATATGAATCATATACTTTCTTGAAAATATCTTTTGTTTTGACCTAAACTTTGATATAAAATTTATTCCAACCTGTACGGAATTACATTTTGATTTTATTTTATTTTATTGGGCTACAAACTTTGGAGACCAAATTATTACTTGACAATCACAAATTTAAGGTTAGAGTTTTTATTGGTAATCTATTAACTACTAATAGGTCGTATTATAAACTCCAACACTTGGACTTATTTTTGCCTTTCTCTACTAGGTGGCCGTAGTAGCAACGCATTTCCATTTAAAAGATATTTTAAGGTGACCACTGTGCCCATATGTCCACTCTGCCCCGGTCTTTCCTATCTCTATATAAAGCCAGGGTAGTCGGGTAGTCCCAAAAAAATGCAGTGTCAAGCAACCAACGCCAATACAAGCCCACGCCCACTAGCCATAAGCGAGGCTAAATGGAAATATTTACAAACAATGTGCATAGGTTTTGCCCATAGTACTTACTATACCATAAATTTTATATCAACCTTTAAAAACTAGCAAAACTATTTGGAACAATAGCTGAGGAAAGCGATACTGATAAAGAATAAATGCGGAGTTATGTTATTTCACTTTTTCAGTTATTTTTTCACCCATTTTGAAAAAACGTGAAAACATTGAATTATCCATGTCCGTCTGTTCCAGGGACTTTGTAAACACAACTCCGTCATTATATCAGATAGAATGACAAGTTAGGTGTGAAATAAAAGCTTATAACCCCAGGATGGTATTCAGAGCCTATTTTACTTCAAATCAGACCCGAGGCACTACACTATTTTCGGGTCCCTAAATATGATTTAATAATAATAAAAATAACTTTTTTGAATGAATTAATTATTTAGTAAAAATACAGTTGCATCAGAAATTTAAATTTTTATTAACAATATATAAAATTTATATTTAAACAATTAAGCATTGTTTAAATACAATATGTCGCATTTAAGATGAAGACAGTTCTATATGTCGGCTATCAAAATAAATACAGATTTGAAGTTTTGTACAGTCATGCAGGTTGAAGTTTCACATTTTTTAAGATACTCAACCGAAATTTAAATTTTAATCGCGGCCTACTGCGAATCCCAAACCGGGTAAGTTTTGCTTCGCATTAGAGATATCGGAAAAAGTTATTTGAAAAAGTACTTCCAAATGTTATTCTAACACCACATACCAAATTGCATGACAAAATTCGCACTTTTAGTTTTTTTCAGTATTTGTAGCCAGGACCATAAAATTCGTCTTTCCCGAGATGCATCTCGGGCCAACCAATTTTAACTTTTAGGCTCCAGACTACAATTAATGAAAAAACTAAAAGTGCGAATTGTGCCATCAAATTTGGTATGTGGGGTTAGAATAATATTTGGAACATCTTTTTCAAATAACGTTTTCCGATATCTGAGTATCTTAAAAAATATGAACATTCAACCTGTATGGCTGTGCAAAACTTCAAATCTGTATTTATTTTGTTAGCCAAAATATAGGGCTGTCTTCTCTTGACTAACGTACCAATTGATGAAATATGTTCAGGAGATCGCTCATGTTGAATAACTATCCTGCTGATGTTTTTCCAGTAATTATATCCATCTGAAGTTAGAAAAACAATAATTTTCGTGAAAATCAGTTTACAAACGAAACCATAAACACAACTACATTTAGGACTGTACACTAACCACTCGCGAAAAATTTTCCCCATTAGCTTTCATTTTATAAAAAATCGCACTTTGCAAATTAGACCAGTAAGAATCTGCGAAAAAACGTCTATTTTTGGATGTGAGAGGTGGCATTCGGATTTTTGCAGATAAAGTTAGGTGACACATTCAGTAATTGTATTATTATGTTTATTGTTGACATGTAACGACACACACATTAGCTTTTATATTTTATTAAGTATTATTCAGTATCTCTTTACAACGTGTTCATCTTCTAACCTATCTATGTTCTAACCTAACCTAGTCAACTTGTTAACAGCTGATCTGTATGAGATCCCTGCCTTCACGCCTAGTGTTGCCAACCAACCTAAGCTATATCATACATCTCCCTTTTTACTCCCTAAATCTAGAAGGCTTGATTATTCTCCTACCTGATCTAGTTTGAAGTGGAATATCATTTTCACTACTATCACTTGAACTGTTAATATTATTATGGAAATTGTTATCAAGTTTGTCTGGTGATGTATTAGATATATTTTTAGAAGATTGATTAGAAGGTTCTCTAGCAGGTAATTCTAAACTAGGATGAAATTCAGTATGAATATTAAAAGGATGTGGAGAAGATTTTATAAATGATGAGTTTCTTCTATATACGTTATTTTCAAAATCCTTTACAATATAGGACCTGGGACTCTCATGTGTGTCTACAATTTCTGCAGGCACCCAGACCCTGTCTTTCTTAAGCATTACACTTTGTCTCTTATAAAACCCATCTCTTTCCTTTGCCTGTCTATCATGATAATATTTCCTCTCTGCCCTCTTTTTTCTTATTTCATTTTTTTCCACTGTAGGTTTCTCTTCTAAAATTTTACTGCATACTGGTAATGTTGTTCTTAACAGTCTATTATTCAACAATTCTGATGGAGAAATATTTAGTCCTGATAACGGCGAGGTCCTATATTCTAAGAGTGCCAGCTGCACATCATTACCAGAGTCATTACATTTTTTTAATATGCCCTTACAGATTCCTACAGCTCGTTCGGCCAGTCCATTGGACCTTGGATATAACGGACTAGAGGTGATTAGGTTTATATTCCAACTTTCACAAAATTTTCTAAACTCACAGCTGCCAAATGGCATATTATCTGCAACAAGACTGCTAGGAATGCCATGAGTTGAGAACAGATTTCTGAGTTTATCACTTACTTCCTTGGCTGTTTTACATTCCAATGGAATTAATTCAAGCCAATTGCTGTAGTAGTCGACAACAGTTAAATAATCATGGCCTGCATAGTTAAATATATCTGCAGCTACTTTTGCAAACGGTATGTCTGGTCTTTCATGTTGCAATAATGGTTCTTTTTGCATGTTGCGACTATATTTTAGGCAAGTTTTGCATTTAGAAACAAATTGTTCTACATCAGAAGCTAGCTGCGGCCAATAAAATATTTTTCTAGCTCTAGATTTGGTCTTTTCTATACCAAAATGTCCTACATGTAATTTTGTTAACATTAGAGATCTTAACTTAAATGGTACAACCAGTTTAAAATTATTATATAGAAGATTACCAGATACATGCAAGTTATTCCTGATTTTGTAATACACTCCAAGTTCTGGACTTATTTTCACCTTTTCTGGCCATCCATTCTCACAATAAGCTATTACTTGCTTTAAATTTACGTCTTCACCTGTTGCATCTTTTAGTTCACTCATCCTCGCTTGGGAAATAGGTAATTCAATTTCTACGGAGTGAACAATGTCTAACATGTCTGGATCGTCTTTTACTTTATTTTTAACGAAAAACCTGGAAAGTAAGTCTGCTATGTACATATATTTTCCAGGCAAGTAGGTTATTATGTAGTTATATTTAAGCAATTTTAATTTTAGTCTTTGTAATCTATTGGTAAGTTTACAAATATCTTTTATGTCTATGCTTACAAGTGGCTTATGGTAACTTTTTACACAAATTCTATTACCATATATAAAATGATGAAACTTGCTTAGACAAAAGTATATTGCAAGATATTCTTTCTCTATCTGTGCCCACTTTATCTCTGTTTCTGTTAAGCTACGAGAACAGAATGCTACTGGTTTTCCATTCTGCAACAAACATCCACCAATACCATTTTGACTAGCATCGGTTTGAACCTCTATGGGTAAATTTTTATCAAAGATCTGTAAAGTAGGTATTTTAGCTATTAAGTTTTTTATTTTTGACAAACACTCTGTATGATCATCAGTCCATAACCATTGAACATTATTTTTTATTAGATTTCTTAGCGGTGTAAGAATATCTGAAAGATTAGGCAGATACTTAGTTAAATAATTTATCATTCCTAAAATTTTTAAGAGTTCATTTTTATTTTTAGGTTCCTCAAGCTGTACTATGGCCTGAACATATTCTGGGTCTGGTTTAACTCCACTTTCAGAAAATATTTTGCCTACATAACTAACCTCTTTTACTTTGAATTGTACTTTTTTATCATTAAATTTTATGCCATTCTGTCTAGTTCTTTCTATTACTTCAGCAAGAATCTTATCATGTTCTGCTTCATTTTCACCTGGAATAATAAAATCATCAAAATAGATACCTACAGGCAAGTCCCCAAATATCTTTTGATTCACTCTTTGGAAGACTTCTGGGCTGACATTTAACCCAAATGGAAGTCTTTTAAAGGCATATTTCCCAAATGGTGTTATAAATGTACAATATTTTGTACTCTCTCGATCCAACGGAATATGGTAAAATCCTTCCTTTAAATCTAAAACAGTGAAGACTTTCTTTCCCCTTAACTTTGACCCTAACTCGTCTACGGTAGGTATAGGGAATTGATCAGAACAAACATATTTATTTAGGTGTAAAGGATCTAAACATAACCTTAACTTACCATCATTTTTTTCTACAATTACTAGATTATTAACCCATTCTGTCGGTTCATCCATTTTAACTATTATATCCCTATTTTCAAGGTCATCAAGGGCTAATTTTAGTTTTGGTTTTATTGTCTCTGGTACCCTTCTACAAGGACTTACTACCGGATTAGCGTTATTTTTTAAAATAATCTTATATTTGAAGGGTACTTTACCAGTGCCTCCAAAAAATCTTTGTTATGAGTTATAAACTTACTGCATTCACTTTGATTATCATTATTTATCTCATCTACCTTTTTTATCAAACCTAACTTTACACATGCATTAAGGCCTAAAATTGGCATACTGTCGACATCGACCAAAACAAACTTGATATCATAGAATTTACCTTTTATTAAGCATTTTAATATTACTTGACCTATGGTATTTAATTTGTTGTTACCATATGTCATTAAGGGAGATTCATTTTTTGTTATTTTTGCAATATCATTTACATTTAAACCCTCAAATTTTTTTAAAGGCAAGCAGTTACAATTTGCACCAGTATCTAATTTAAAACTAATAGTTTTATCATTGATAACAACTCTAGTTGTCCACAAGTTGACTTGATTATTTTTACAATTTATATTATCTAATAGTAAAATACTGTCTATATATGGTTTATCACCTACAGTTGTGTCATAACTATCATGTGTAACATCGTAGACTTTTTGATTAGTACTAGCAGACCTAGAGTAGGTTGCTCCTGCATTAGTTAAATTAGAAAACTTGCATCCTACCTGGAAATGATTTGGTCTATTACATCTTTTGCATGTTTTACCATAAGCTGGGCAGCTTCTTGGACCATGTCGTCTCCCACATTTGAAACAATTGTACTCTTGATTGTTAGATATATTACCATTATCTGCACCTGCATTCCTTATATTACCATCTTTAAAGCTATTATTTCCTCTACTTCTTAAACTGTTAACTTCCATTTCTTTTCTAAGGTCCTTCAGTTGAAACTTACTTGCTTCCGCTGTTCTACAGTGAGTCTCGGCTTGAGTCAACGTCAAATTTGGAACTCTTAATAATCTCTCTTGCATTGTCTGGTCTCTAATGCCACTAACTATTTTATCTCGGACTAGTGAATCTTCTAGTGTTCCAAAATTACACAGCTTTGCTAACATTTTAATATCTGTCAGGAACCTATCAAATTCTTCGTCTTCACCTTGACTTCTGTTAAAAAACTTATATCTGTCATATGTTTCGTTCCGAAGTGGCTTGCAATACTCCTCAAACGCCTGTATTACTTTATTATAATTTTTTCCATCGTCACCAACAAATTTTAATGTCCTGAAAATGTCTTGAGCTTCTTCACCAGCTAAATTCAAGAAAATTGCAATTAATGTTTCATTATCTTTATTGCACAAGCCAGTTGCCGTTAAATAAATAGAAAAACTATTAATAAATTTCTCGTAATTTTGACTGGTATGCTGGTCGAACACAATGCTTTTTGGGGCCTTGGCAGACTCCATTTTATAGGTCTCTTACAACTGGATTCTTATTTGGGGTTCTTATAAACCTGACACCATGTATTATTATGTTTATTGTTGACATGTAACGACACACACATTAGCTTTTATATTTTATTAAGTATTATTCAGTATCTCTTTACAACGTGTTCATCTTCTAACCTATCTATGTTCTAACCTAACCTAGTCAACTTGTTGACAGCTGATCTGTATGAGATCCCTGCCTTCACGCCTAGTGTTGCCAACCAACCTAAGCTATATCATACAGTAATAATAATTCACTGCTCCTTCTCAAATATGCCCGGAACATTAATAAAAAAATTTAAATATTTAAAAATTTCGAAAAACATCGATTTTTTTCTGCTTTCTTTGCTTATAACTTTAAAATGATTCGTTTTAGAACAAAGTCGTAAAAAATAAAATAAAGATAATTGAATTTTGTATAATATACGACTGGTAAAAAATGTCTGAAGGTATTACCTTTTCTGCAATATAGCAATAAATACAAAATAAGGGGGCAAAATAAGTCTGTTGCTATTCAATATTTATTAACCACTTTGGTGGCACTTAGAACCTTAGTAATTCGCTTAGGAAATTCTTTGTAACAAACTTGAATCGTGTACCAAATTTCATTAAAATCGACCTAATAAATTTTGCATAATAAATTTGCAATCTAAATATTTTTAAAGAAAGTTCAAATTTTTTAAAATCTTTCTGAACAAAAAGTAGACCATTTAGAAGTTGTCTAATTTTTTTACATATAAAGAGGTGCTCTGCCTATCTAATACACTTTACAGAATTAAAATCGGATTATTAAGGGGCAATATTTTAAATTTATAAACAATTTTTTGGCTTATAAACAAATAGCTTTGTTTAATACTAAAAAAATTAATTTTTAGCAATGCAAATAATTAAAACCGGTATAATTTGACTTAAACTTTCAAATGATGTGAGCAGAATTGCTATTTTATTTTTTAATCAAACGTTATTCGCGTTGAAAAATTGCAATTTCTCGATTTTTTGAAAGTTCCACCGCGTTTATCTCGAAAACTATGCATCCTACGAAAAAACTTGCAAGAACATTTTTTGCTTAGAATTACCCAAGAAATACAAAAAAAATGTTTTATTTTGCAAAAAATCGATTTTATGTAATTCCTCAAGTTCTTTGTTTATAACAATCTTATCGACATCCGGATCAACTGTTACCCAAAAAATTCGTGTTCTACGGGTCAAAATACATAAAAAAACTTGGGTAAGTCCATCTAAATAAAGGAGCCCGTAGCACCCCCTCCTGGCCACAGCACTAATTTGTTTATAAGCCAAAAATTTGTTTATAACTTTAAAACATTGCTGAGGCTGCTTAAATTATCCGATTTGAATTCTGTAAAGTGCATTAGATAGGTGGAGTACTTCTTTATATGTAAAAAATTGGCAAATATTTGTATGTTCTAGTTTTTGTTGTGCAAGATTTTAAAAATTTTAATTTTTTAGACAAAGTTTAGATTGCAAAATTATTACGCAAAATCTAGTCAATTCTAATGAAATTTGGTGTACGGTTTTAGCACATTACAAAAATTTTCTAAGCGAATTAGAAAGGTTCCAAATATAACCTAAGTGATGGAAAATCATTGAATAAGGACAGGCTTGTTTTGCCCCCTTATTTTATATTTATTGCTATTTTGAAGCAAGGGTGATAAATTAAGACATTTTTAACCAATCGCATCTGATAGAAAATTTAATTATCTTTGTTTTATTTCTATAGGACTTTGTTCTAAAATGAATAGTTTTTAAGTTATAAGCAAAAAGTGTAAAAAAACGAAATTTTTTGAAATTTTTAAATATTTTATTTTTTTTATTAATGTTCCGGGAATATTTGAGAACGAGCATAAATCAATTATTATTAACGAAGTTATCGCCTAACTTTATTCGCAAAAATCTGAATGCCACCTCTCACATCCACCTAAAAACAGATCCTTACTGGTCTAAATGCTTGGTTTTATTATTATCCAATTGTGTAACACATTCACTAATTTTATCAATACTGATTATCAATACAAATACTGATTCGGTCGATTATGTATAAAATTTGGTTGAAATTCCAGATTTAAATGTTTTGGCCAATCCCCTACATCGCTAGGAAAAGAGTTATTGACATTCTCGTTTTCTATAGGAGATGACGGAGATGTACTTGTGACAGGTGAAGTCGCTTGAAAATCAACCGTAGAGTTATCATTGATCATTTCCTGTTCGTAAAATGAAAGAATTTTAAAAATTTAGTTTGTTATTGCCATAAAAAAATTTTTGGTGAACTTTCCGGGTCCGTTAAAATGCGGGCCCGTGGCAGGAGCCTCACGGGCCTAGTAGTAAAATAGGCCCTGATGGTATTAAAGGTGAGAAAGTTGACCTTGGACTTTTGGTTTTAGAGTTGCAACCGGAACTACTGTTGTAAACACATTGGAAGAAAACATAGGACATAGAACAAAGTCCAATTATTGCTTGTTTCTAATCAGAATTTTGTCTAATCTAAAATCAGTTACTGTGTGCTATCTTGACAAAAAATATAAAAATTTATGTTATTTAAACTATCAAATACAACAAGTTTGTTCATGAAATTGTTTTTTTTTTAACACAAAAAATTGATATTTCTTTTTTTTTTCGCAAAAACCAAAATAAAGAATGTGCTCGTTTTTCAAAATACGAAAGCTTTCAAAATATAAATTTAGTTTACAAGTCAAACAGTAACTAATACATATTATACGCCAGCACTCTAATATAAGGGGTTTATTTTTAGTATTTATCCAAAATTTTTAATTGGAGTTATCCCTAAATTGCAAATTTGCAAATTGGTTATTTTGGTTTTGGAAGGACTACATTGTAAACTAAATTTAAAGGACAATAATTCGACAAATACATTATGTTTAAGACTATGAGAAGTACAACCTGTTTTACCATATCGACGCATTTTCTTCCTCTAATTACTTTTATTGTTTGCAGTTTCCAATGAAAATAATTATTCACTATCCAAACATATCAGTAACTCCTACCTTTGTCGACTATTCAAATGTTCTACTTAACCAGGCCAATAAAAACATGATAACCGTATTTAATCATACAGGTAAGAAATAAAACCTATCTAACAATAAAACACGAAAACGTTTGTTTTCTATACTTCCACAAAATTCATTATAACTAAGTGACTACAGCTGTTTCGGCGGAGTGCCTTTCTCAAGTGAAATAGTTTACATGCCATGCCACATTGTTTGATTTGCTTGTCTAGATAATGTTTAGAAGAAATGCGTTCAATGTGCTTCCCCGTTTAGGATTTTGTCCTCTTCAGGGTTTGAGGTGAATGTATTGTGTTGGCAGCAAAGCAAACAGTCCGAAAACCACACCGGGGCAAGCGCCGTGTCCTGGTGTTCTTGGATCCTGGGTTATGCCAGACGGTGTTGTCCAGAAGGCCAGAAGTCAACAGAGAAGAAAGTTTGATGGATTGTTGTTGGTTCCATAGACATTTACGTGTACTGTCCGTGCTTTGCTTTCGACCAAGCTCCCTAGAAACCATTGTACAACGACAGGCGAACCTGCGTCCCTCGTCGGCGGTCAGGAGGTGGCTTTGAGCGCAGCGTGGACAGTGAGCGTTCGAGTGGAGAAAATAGTTGCGGCTATTTTCTTGGGACGAACAGGTATAATTGTGCAATGAAGTTGGGAAACCGCAAAAAACCAACTTCTCCCTGTTCGGGGTAAGGAAGAGGAAATGTTAGAGGTGGGTACGGAAGGCTAACGGGGTAGCCTCAAGGATGTTTTCGTACTCTACCGGGAGTTCGTCAATGCATGTTTGCATTAGAGCGGACGGTACGTGAATCTTTTTGCGTTTGGGCTTTCGGTAGAGTACGTGGCCGGAAGATGAACAGGAACATTTGAGAGATTCTTGTGTGTCGGAAGGGGGGCCGTTGATTACTTTGATTGTGAAGTTCCTGTTCAGAGAGTTTATTCTCTCGGTGATTTTGGGGATGTTCGAGATGTTATGGATTTCGTTTGAGGGATATCGCCAGTGCTCATAGTTACATCTACGCAAGACTCTGCGCTCCGTCCTCAACAACCTCTCTTGTTTTTGTCTTGAGCAAAGAGAGTAGATACATGATTTGTACTCCATGACGGGTCGAATAAAGGTCTTGTAAGTGTGAATGAGAGTCTTCTTGTGTGTCTTGCCAATTTTTCCCGAGAGAGCGTTGAGAAGTCTGGCCCTGTTCCTTACCCTATCTAAAGTTGCCTTTAGATCTGCGTCCCAGTTGAGAGTCCTGGTAAACAGTACTCCCAAATAGTTCACAGTCGGGCTAACAACAAGCCTTTCTCCCAACAAACTCAGAGGATATTGGTCGTCTTCATTGCGAATGATTCTATTTGACACAGTAGGGGCGCGAAACACAATTGTTGTTGTTTTGTTCGCGTTGAGCGTGACTCTCCACTTACAACACCATTCGCCGACACCGTCCAACAGAGCCTGTGCTCTTCTGAAGAGGAGTCTTGGGTTGTATCGAGAGGTAGTTGAGAGCAGAGTCGTGTCGTCTGCATAGAGAAACAGCCGAGTACCTGGGATATTTTGGTTAGTGATGTCGCTGTTGTAGATGATGTACAACAGCGGCGCTAGGACTGAACCCTGGGGAACTCCAGCTTGTGGAGTGAAGGGGGTGGACTTTTGATCGCATATTTTCACTCTGACAGTACGGTTGTGGAGGTAGGAGTGTACAATTTTGGTAAATTGCAATGGAAGCCCGATGTCCAGAAGTTTCCGAACAAGCCCGTCGTGCCAGACCTGGTCGAAAGCCTTCTGCACATCCAGAAATGTGGCTATGGCGATAGAACCATCGTTGATGGTTTGAGTGACTTTGGTAGTGAAATCTATTAATGCATGTTTGGTAGATTTACCTGACTGGAATCCATATTGGAATTTTGGTATGATATTGTGGTTTTCGAGAAAGTTATTGAGCCTCTCCTTTAGGATTAGCTCAAGAACTTTACCCAGAGTATTGATTAATGAAATTGGTCTGTAGGATTCCACGTCGGTTGGGGGTTTGCCTTTTTTCAAAAGCATGATGGTGTTGGCCACTTTCCAAGGAGTAGGAAAATGGCTGTTTTTGAGACATGCATTGAATATTTTAGTTAGAAGAGGGATGATACTCTCTGGAAGTTTTTTGAGGCACCTTCGGTTGATGCCATCAGGTCCGGGAGCGCTGTTTTTGCCGATTTGGCAAAAGCTCTCCGTTTCCCTGTCTGTGAGGGGGTCCATGATAGGATCATAGACTGGAATGTGGTGGTTGAGAGTAACATTTACAATGTATTCTGTGTTGAATTTAAATATGCGATCAAAGTTCGGGTTATCTGGCGTTTGAAAATTGTTTTGAAGCGAATTTTTGAATGCTTCGGCTTTCCCTTCTGGGGAATTGACTATGTGATTGTTGACCAACAGATGAGATGGTTGAGATAATTTTTGTTTTGTTAGGACTTTGAATTTTTGCCAGAATTTACCTCCGTCTCTGTAGTCCAGTTTTGAGGTAGTCTCTTCCCACCGGCGAGCCGTTAGGACAGATATCTCCCTCTTTATCCTGGCACAGATTCGGTTGTACTCTGTTTTGATTAGTGGGTTTCTGTTGGCCTTGTATTGACGTAGAAGACGTCGTTTTTGTTGAATTTTGGCAATGATGTATTGTGGAAGTGCCGGTGATGTATAAGTTATTTGTTTGAGTGGAATTGCGTGCGTGATCGCCTCAGTGATGAGGTTCTCGATATTGGTTGCACTGGTGTCGATACTATCGTTAGTATCGAGTTCGCCTAACATTGGGAGATTTTGTGTGATGAAGTTTTGGAATTCAGTCCAGTTAGCGTGACGATAGTCTCTTATAGATCTTGGAGGGTTTGGTTGTTTTGGAGTGAGAATGTCGGTGTCGACAAGAAGAGGTACGTGGTCTGACGTTATCGAATCGCCTATGTGGCATCTATCCCCGAACCGATCCAGAATGTTACTAGTAACTAGGATGTGGTCGATAATAGAGGCCCCATTGGCGTTCAAAAACGTGAATTCAGTGTTGGTGATTCTTGAAATGGGAAGGTCTAGTAGATAATCCGTGAGGCGGATGCCTTCTGGGTTTTGATGGTGATCACCAAACTGTGTATGTCTACAATTTAGGTCACCCATCAACACAGCCTTGCCGAGCCTCGAAAAGTACTCTAGCAAATGCCTGTTGAGTGGTTGACCCGGGTGTTTGTAGTAAGAGACTATCGTGAGGGTTTCGTTGTTGGGGATGTGCACGTCAATTGCCAGGAAGTCCACATCAGGTGGACGAAAATTTTGTGGGAATGTGTGTGTGTTGTGCGGTATTCCGTGTTTCACGAGAATACCATTCCCACGTGAAACCTGACAGCGGCTTCGATGGATGATCGAATATCCTGCGAAGTGTGGATCGTTTTTCGACAGAGTATCTGTGAGTGCGAGGATCTGGATGTTATGCTTCGACAGGATATTCTTGATGAGGGGTCTCTTTTTGGAGAGACCCTGACAGTTGACTGTGCCTAGGGTGAAATCCATAAAGGGAGGGTGTTTAGTGGTTGGAGCGGAATGTCACCGTGACATTGCTCCCGTACCCGTGGACCACTGTCGAGTGGTCGTAGACTTGGCTAATCAGATTAGCCGTGATTGCAGCGATATGCTCACGAAGTTCAGGCAACAAGTTAAGCAACAGAGCGGTCTGAATAGACAAGATGTTTTTTGTTTCTGTAGGGAGTTCGAAAGGGGGGAATGATCTTTCGATCGTAAGTGGCTGAATTTCATGTTGGGCGGAGGGGATGGTGTGTCTTTGAGGACACTTGTTGGAATATGCGGGGTGGTCACCGCCGCAATTCGGGCATTTTGGTTCCTGCTGTTTGGTGCAGGCGCTGGATTTATGGTTGCCGCCGCAGTGGGGGCAGACGAATGCTTTTTGTGGGCATTCGTCGATGGAATGTCCGTTGATGCAGCATTTGCTGCAATATTTTGGAGTGGGTATTGTAGGGTCGGAGCCATGAGGGAGTTCGGCATTATAGATCTCGCCATCTAGAGTTATGCCTCGGCTCAGTGCTGACGTGAATTTTTCCAAGGATTTGGTCACCACCTTGATCACTTTGGAGTCCTTGCCTGTTTTATAGGATTTGACTCTCCACAGTCTTTCGACTGGGAATTGCTGTTCTGTGAGCAAGTCGGTGACCTCCTGCTCGGAGTAATCCACGTCGATTCCAGTTATGCAGAGGAGATAGGTGGGCTCTTTTGCGGAAGTGTTTGCATTTCTGCTACGGCTATGGACCGTAACCATGGTTTGGCCAGTTGCTGTGTGGATTGCTTTCTCGATATCCCCTGCATTTATAGGATTAAAAAGTCGAAGATGTGCGATTCCATGTGAGAGGACTTTGCAAGAGTGAATTTTGTTGGACAAAAGAGTGGTGGCATTTATTTGCCGAAAGAAGGTACGTTTGTTACAAAGATCTTTTGGGAGATCTTTGATTAGATATTCGGACAGTGTGGGATCGTTTATGGCGTTGATGACGTTTTGATTTCTGGCTTGGGTTTTGGGGCGTGGATTGGCTGCGGCATTGGCGTAAGACATTTGTCTTATTTGTCTTCTTTGGAAGACGAAATCGTTCGGTTCAGGATTGTTTTCAGTGCTGATGGTTGCTTGTGGTTGAGAAGAGGGTTGCTGTTGAGAAGATTGTTGTTTCGGTTGTTTGGATGCTTGCTTTGACGGTTGAGTTGGGATTTTGGGTATGGCACCGTGAATATTCCGAGTGCTCTGTCGCTGAGGACCAGCCTGTGCTGGTGTTCTTAGAGGCGGAAAATCATTAGCATATCGCTGCAGAAGGGGGTTGGAGGCATCGTCCTGCTCGATGCGAAGGTAGGCCTCGCGATACTTGTTGCGGACGATTTCCATCTCCGCGCTAAGCGTCTCGAGGTCCAGCTCCGCCGTGAGCCGGTTGTAACCTCTGGCTGGGGGTACAGTGCCTTCCTGATGTAAGGAAGAGAACTGGTTGGCAGTATTGGTGGCTGTAGTGGTGGTGGTGGTGGTGGCAACGCTTGTCGAGGTCGTCGTCCGAGGACGAAGCGACCGGGTGGAGCTGACTGACCTTACAGAAGAAGGCATTACAATTGGGTGAGGATGCAAGTCGAGCGATCGGAGGGCACCTCAGCCTCAAGGTGTTCTGGGGGGTAAACCCCAGGGATAAAGGTGGCTTGTCCACCCCTCCGTGCTTTTCCGGCGTAAGACAGTGACTATAATTACCTGATGGGTGCAGTTTACCATGCTGCTGGTGGGTCCCTCGTTGAAAGCCTTTTTCGCAGTTAGTTTGGCCCCCTTACTCGCACTTGTTCTTGTAACCGTATGTGAACACTAGGTAGAGTTCGGGGCGAGCGAACTCGCTCGAGCCCAGGGCCAGAGTATTCCTCTGAAACCCAGTAATCCGTCTACCTTTTTGGTTTACACGGCCAAGCGTCGTTGGTTTTTCACGCTGGTTCCAAACTAATAGCTTAGGGCTAACCGTGCGCCGCTTCTTCAGCACTTGGTGCTCTCAGGCTTCTCGCTGTTCGTCGGTAAGAGTGGGGTGTGCTAGCAGTGACCTTACTCTTCGACGTCCGGGACGAGAATGGAAATAGTTTACAATGTGTTTGCCTTTTTAAGTCTTCAACTGAAGAGGTTGAGGAGTGGGGAGCTGTTTGTCTCGAGTTGGTCATTCAGAATTATATCTGTATTTTTCAGTTTATTAATTTCCATAGATTCTAAAAAAGATAGCTTAAGGCCTTTATTTTGAATATGTAGAATTTGAAACTCTTCATTGAAAGAATGATTATGATCTAGAAGGTGAAGTGCGTATGTAGAAGTGTCTGTTTTTCTATTGTTGAATGCCCTTTTGTGTTCTGCTATCCGTTTGTCAAAAGTTCTGCCAGTTTGACCGATGTACGTTTTCGGACAGTCACCACAAGTTAATTTGTACACACCACTCTGTAGTTGCTTTCGGTAGCACAAACGGATAGCAGAACACAAAAGGGCATTCAACAATAGAAAAACAGACACTTCTACATACGCACTTCACCTTCTAGATCATAATCATTCTTTCAATGAAGAGTTTCAAATTCTACATATTCAAAATAAAGGCTATCTTTTTTAGAATCTATGGAAATTAATAAACTGAAAAATACAGATATAATTCTGAATGACCAACTCGAGACAAACAGCTCCCCACTCCTCAACCTCTTCAGTTGAAGACTTAAAAAGGCAAACACATTGTAAACTATTTCACTTGAGAAAGGCACTCCGCCGAAACAGCTGTAGTCACTTAGTTATAATAAATTTTGTGGAAGTATAGAAAACAAACGTTTTCGTGTTTTATTGTTAGATAAAATGAACTTCCATCAAGTAACGGTCGAATCCATCAATTAAATAAAACCTAGTTTATCATTTGTTTGTAGATTTCTTTGTCGTTGATGATATTTGCAAAATTGTAAAAAGTCTAAAAATAATAAGTATGTCTTCAAATTTTTAAGTCGAGATAAGTAATTATTATGGGCCATTCCACGAACATACGCCTGTTTTGGATTACTTCGACAACGAATATTTTACTGTGCAACATAAGAAGTACGAAAGTAAATGGCGCTAATAATTATTCCAATAAACAACAATTTAATTTGCAATTTACTTTTGTTCTTCTTATTTTGCACAGTAAAATATTCGTTGTCGAAATAATCCAAAACAGGCGTATGTTCGTGGAATAGGGTATACATGTATGAAAAACACTACTTCTTTGCAGGTCAAAATCTTAAATTGGTAATAAAGAAATAATACTTTTCACAAAAAAGTAATTTTATTTTAAATAATAATTTATTTTAAATAATAATAAATAAATAAAAATTATTTTAAATAGTTCAAAGCGTGCATAACAGTTTAATTAATGTCGCTAGTTATTATACAGGGACTTTCGTTAATATAATTGGAAATATTTTAACTGTAGATTCCTGGGCTTAAAATATTTAAGCCGATCTAGAGCTCTTTAAAAATGGCGTCTTGTAATTAGTTTTTTTGAATACCTCCAAAATACTTATATTTAGAAAAACGAAAACTGTTACGCCTATTTATCTTCAAGAGATAAATCGATTCCATCAATTTCTAGTCCTGGTCAAAGGCGTCCGTTTTGCGTAGTGCTACGATTATTTTATCTTATAACTTTTGTTTTTAACTTTTAAGCATTTTTGACACTGGATTATTAAATTTTGAGATCTTATAGTACTAAAAGGTACTCTTGCTTTTAAGTTCGTAAGATACACCCTTTTCTAGAAAAATCAATTTAAATTTTTTTTTTTCGATTTTTGAATACCTTTTTATTTACTAGAATACCTCACAATTTAATAATCCAGTGTCAAAAATGCTTAAAAGCTAAAGACAAAAAGTTATGAGATAAAATAACCGTTGCCCTACACAAAACGGACGCCTGTGGCCGGTACTAGAAATTTTCAATTTATGTAGTTTTATCTCTGGGAGTTAAATAAGCGTACCAGTTTTCGGTTTTCTAAATAGAAGTGTTCTGGAGGTATTTAAAAACAGACATACCCTGTTTTTAAACTAGGAAGATCAATTCAAATTTACCGCGCCGTAATGATTGTTTGTAACTGGTCCAACCTCACGCAAGTTTACTGCAAGTTTACTCCACTGTTATGAAATTTTAACATTATTGACATTTATGGAATTTAGTTAGTATTAGGATTTCACAGGTTAATTAAGTTATATCGGCGATTTTTGGTGTTATTCCTGCGTTATTCCTTTAATTTTTAGATTTTTAGTCTGCTTTTATATAAAAAAAGCAGTAGTTTTTAGCAACGTATTATATAATATATTATTTATGGATTACCGTCATGATCAACCACAAAAGAATTGATTTATTGATTTTTCTATTGACATTATTGGGTGTAAATCGGTCTTTTGAGTTTACTACTCCTGGTTTAAAAACAGGGTATAATTTCTGGACACCGTCTTCAAGAAATGCTTCCTAAGCTCCCTTTGGAAGCATTTTTGGACTAGGTGAATTGGGTTAAACAGTAGAGAAAAGTCACCAATTATGAAATACCATTTTGTTTTCGGGATATATAAAAATACCTTTATATAAAGAAAATGTACATAAATGATGACATGTCAAAAGAAGAGAAAGAAGTACAAATGAAAATTATTAAAATTGCTAAAGAAGAAAGAGACAGAGGTAATATTGTTAAAATAGATTTAAGAATGTTGTTAATTAATAATGTGTGGATTGTGGATCCAAAAGTGAATAAATGTGTCAAAATCAGTGGGCAATTAGATGTAATATAAGGTTCGAATTGTTTTCTAATGCACTGTGTCCGTTTCTTTTCAATCGACGATGATAAATATATGTTTGAAGTCGTGGAGTAAAAAATATAATTTTATTAACAGCTACTGAATTATTACGCTACAGCTGTTGGTTAGGTAAAACTTTATAATAGACTGCGACTCAGAATAGTCCCGAAAGCTAATTTATAATCTCACCAAAATGCTACGATTCATCAATAAGTTTATTGCCTTTTTGCATAGTAACAAACGTTTGAACTTTGAATTATTTGAAAGCTTAGAGCTACAATTTAATCGAGGAAACAATTACAACACTTGAAATACAATTAGAATAACAACTATTTGGCAATTTATCTACTTTACAAGAAGTTGAATGGACTCTAATAATTATTATTTTATTATTATTATATTTTATATTAATATATTTTATTTAATTTTATTACTTAGCTATTAATCAATATGTTTCACAATTATATACGGTGAAACTTTAAAACTTAAGGAAGTTAAGATTAGTGTGGGATTACAAATTAAGGGATTACTTTGTGATTAAACAATCAGTATATTCAGGGCCAGATTTTGTCATTCGGTATATTTTTTGTGTCACTGAACACGAATACTCAATCAGAACCGACTCCCGAAGCACCTGGTACCCAGGGTTACTGCTAAGATACGTCGTCTGGAGTTTAGAGGGTTTTCAGTACTAAATTGATACAAACAGATTAGTCATAGGGTTTTCTGAGGTTGCTGAACACGAATATGACATCATAACCGACCCTATGAGCATCTAGTGCCTAGGGTGACTGATATAGGTACACGTCATCTTCTGGAATTTTGAGCTTTCTAAACTAACACTAGATTGATGCAAATAGGTTACTTGGGGAATTTCTGGTCTGCTGAAGACGAAGACGCCATCAGAACCGATCTCCAAAAACCTAAAACCTTCGAAATTCCAGAAGGTGGCGTGCATTTCAGTCACCTTGGGCACTAGGTGCTCAGAGGGTCGTTTCGAATATTATATTCGTGTTCAGTAACCCCAAAAATCTCCGAATAATCTGTTTATATCAGTTTAGTACCGAAAACCCTCGAAATGAAGTACCTCAACGATGAGCCTAGGTACAAGGTGCTCAGGGGATCGGTTTTGATGACGTATCCGTCTTCAGAGATCCCAAAAACCCCCGAGTAACCTGTTTGCATCAATCAATTTATTGTCAAAATCCCCCTAATCTCCGGATGACGTGCCTTCACAGTAACCCTGGTTACCAGGTGCATCGGGGGAGTAGGTTATGATTGCGTATTCTTGTTCAGTGACTCCACAAACCGCCGGTATAACAAAATCTGGTCCATGATATGCTGATTTTGACATGTTAATGCAATTTTGGATGCATGTTATGCACTTTAAAATGCAATTATGCATTTCGTTCCATTTTTCTATTGTTTAGTTTTTCCCTGACGTCATCCTGAACAGAATGCCAAAAATTGCAGGTCTCTAGGTCCAGGGGTGAGAGCACGCCAAATAGAATTCTATTTTAGTGACGTCACGTTGCCTAGCAACCGTCGATTCTCCCATTGTGAAATTCGATTTTGTGACGTCAGCAAAATAGAATTCTATTTGGCGAGCTCTCACCCCTGCCTTTAAAAATCGATTTATTCCGATGTGTTTAGTGTTAATTGCCTTGTTCTAAGGTCATGAAAGCGGTCCCTGACTGCCTTTGATTATTAATAACTAATAATAAGATAAAAAATAATGGTAATCAGATTAACGCTAGTTCAATGGATACAATATTCTCAAATGAAAATAAATAATATGATTTTAAAAATAAAAACTGATTCAAGTTCATATCAAGTATTTTTAGAATTTAGCGATAAAAATCTCGGTCGTTTTAGAATTGGTTTTCTTTACAAGTACAAGGCCTGTTCAGTTAAGATCTATCTTTGGTTTAGAAAAAAATTATCGAATAAATCTAAAAATTACTCCAGGGAAATAAACAAGGAATATATCACCTTCGGGACACTGAAATATCCAGGTAGCTGACAACTATTTATTGTAGACCTATAGGATGAAAACCTACCTGTTTTCTGCCTACAGTTCGCGTCCGTTTTTTAATTATTAACAATTTAGTGCAAAAAACGTGATTATTTCGATTTTTTGCACTCCGATTAAAAGCTAAATAGTTGACATAAGAGCACAAAATTAAATTGTTTAGAACATTGAAAAACCTTCAAAACGCCGAGTTTTGAAAGTTAAGAAGGTAATTTGTTGCTTCGCAAACTGCAAATAAGTGAAAATCGTTATTTGTTAATAACTTTTACAAATACTAACTTAGAACTTTAATGTTTCACCCAAAGTTGGGAATGGGGTACTTAACAATCCCTCAAAATTTGAGACCGATCCATTAATTAGTTTAAAAGTTATTCTATTTGTTTATCCCAGAGACGTTTGTTTTGCAATAACATAAGACAGAAAATAATGATGACCTTTTTACATATTCGAAACATTGGTATTTTACACGAATTTTAAAAACGTAGTTCAAATGGGGACTAGTCGTGGAAAGTGAAGGGGGAGCTGGAAGCCGACAAATGCACGAGTTCAAAAACTAATAAAGCAACTTAAAACTGCTATCATTTTCTACATATCGGGATCTACTCAATGGAGTTTGATCTATCTTTTTTTAATTTGTATGTACTTTTTGTATACATTGCAGATATTCACTTTATCTTAACATTTATTAATTATTAAACAGTCTAATGTGTTTACACAATTTTTGAAAAATAATTTTTTCACAAAATTCCATTTTTTAGTCATACTGCCATTATTAATCAGAGAAATAGTTAAGGAATACTTTAATAAATAAATTTTCTTCGATAAATAATTATTAAACAAAAACAATTTATTTATTAAAGTGTACTTTAACTTTTTTTATGATCATTATTGATACTATGATAAAAAAATAGATTTTTGGAAAATAATTATTTTTCAAGAATTGTTTAAACAAATTAGACAGTTTATTAATTAATAAACTTATAAACAAATTGCATATTCGTAATGTTGTAATGTACCTACGTAGAGTTTTCATACAAATTAAAAAAAAGAAGATCAGAATCCATTGAGTAGATCCTGAAATAGAGAAAATTGTATTCTCCTTTTCATGAGCATTTTTCAGTGCGTAACAAATGATAGGAAAAGGGTAAGTCTGTGATAATACACATTTATGACATTTATTCTAACATGACATTTTAGTTAAATCTGACAGTTGTCACATTTTATTTTCAATTTGGAATACAAACAAATCAAATGTGTTTCTTGCATTTATAAAATGGTATTTTCTTTGATTTGTATAGTCTTATAAATTATACAGATTATATTTGTAATATTATTATCTAATTAAAAAAATTATTATTTTTATTATGGCGCCCTCTATCGACAACTAGAATAACTAGAATAAATATTATAAATGTCACCGACGTGCGTTTTTTTTCTGTCACATACAATTTAATGCGTTAGAAAGAAATCGAAAAACTGTGACGCACTGAAAGATGATCATGAGAAAAAGAATATGATGTAGTTTGAAATTGTTTTTCGGTGTTTGAACTCGATGGATTTCTAGGTCCCCCTAGTAACCATTTGAACTACATTTTTGAAAATTCGTAGAGGGCCCTGTGAAGGTACAATTTATTTATTAAAGTGTACTTTTAATTCAAATACGAAGACAATGTTAAAGTGTACTTTAACTTTTTCTATGATCATTATTGATACTATGATAAAAAAAATAGATTTTTGGAAAAGCAGTATTTTTCAAGAATTGTTTAAACACCTTAGGCAGTTTATTAATTAATAATATTATAATCAAATTGCATATTTGTAATATACGTAGAGTTTACGTACAAATTAAAAAACGGAAGATCAAAATCCATTGAGTAGATCCAGTGATACAGAAAATCGTATTATGTAGTTTGGAATTGCTTTTTCGGTATTTGAACTCGGTGGATTTCTAGGTTCCCTTAGTATTTTGAACTACATTTTTTTTAAATTCGTAGAGGGCCCTGTAAAGGTACAATGTTGTTCAAATATTTTAAAAAAAATACAAACCCTATTTTTTAAAATGATATCAATGAGATTTCTTAATTGTTGTAAACAAATTAGTTGTGAATAAAAAAAAACACATGGCTAATTTTGGCCCAAATGACCCTAGGCTAATTTTTTAATTGAAAATTCGTGTTATAATAGGTATAAATTTTTTGATGTATAAATAATTTTTTTCTACGGACATTTTTAAAGTTATTCTAAATGTTTATATACTACAAAATTTCAAAAATTTGACATTAGGATTTTTGACTATATTAAATAATTTTTTATCTTTTTTAATACCTTCTGATAGTATCAATCCTCTACTTTCATTTGGCATACGCAGAATTGCACTATCTTGATTATTTTCTGTCTTATGTTATTGCAAAACAAAGGTCTCTGGGATAAACAAATAGAATAAATTTAAACTAATTAATGGATCGGTCTCAAATCTTGAGGGTTTGTTAAGTAAGTCAATACCCAACTTTGGGTGAAACTCTAAAGTTCTAGGTTAAATATGGTAAAAGTTATTAAAAAATATATATATTTTCATTTATTTTGCAATTTGCGAAGCAACAAACTGACTTTTTAACATTTAAAAATCGGCATTTTGAACCTTTTTCACTTTTCTAAAAAATCAAATTTTGTAATTGTATGTCAACTGTTTATCTTTTTAATGTAGTACAAATAATACAAAAAAAGACGCGTTTTTGCACTAAATTGTTAATAATTAAAAAATGGACGCAAAATCTAGGCAGGAAACAGTTAGGTTTTCTTCCTATAGGTCTACAATATCTAAAAAAGTAGTCAGCTAAAACTTTTACCTGGATATTTCAGTGTCCTGAGAAAATTTTTATTTTTCTGGACTAAATAATTACCACTATAATTAAGGTACATATTCCGTTATTTAACCAGCCGATGTATACCTACCCTGCTTAAAGAATTCTTGTGGCCGTTGCTCGAAGAATTATTTTACGGCATTTTGTACTTCTTCGTCCAACTGAAAACAATTACCTTTCAACGCCTTTTTCAGTGTCGGTTAATCGAGATTATATATAACGTGGACTTTCCATTTTTTTTCGTTATAGATTTTGAATATTTCGTTGTAGATTAGAACAGTCATAATTTTAATACCACTAGCACCAGGGCAATAACATCATTTTCAAACATTTTTTTAACCACACATTGCTATGGTCCAAAATATCCAGACCAAATGATTTGTTTGAATAAGAATTACCTAACCTAATAAAATCAGGTCACAAAATCGCCCAGAATTTTTCAGAAATTTCCTTTATCATTTTTGAGAACGATTTCCGGAGTGGAAATCGAAACATAAATAATAATAATAATAGGTAATAATAAATAAATAATAATAATAATAGTTTTGGAGTGCTCATTAATGCTTATCAACACTAATTAATCATATTATTTCTAATCCGCAGGATATACCATCATTCCTAACTCAGGGAACCACTTATTTAATACCGAAGGATCAAAATAACACCTAAGATCCAGCAAAATACCGCCCAATTACTTGCCTTCCAACTTTGTATAAATTGGTCACATCCTGTGTAGCCCGGCGTATCTACCAACAATGTGCTCTGAACAATATCATAGAGCCTCAACAGAAAGGATGCGCTAAGGGTTCCATGGGTTGCAAAGAACAACTTATCATCGACTCAGTCATTTCTAATCAAGCATATTCCAAAAAGAGGAATCTATTTACTGCTTTTATTGATTACAAGAGGGCCTTTGATTCAGTGCCGCATAAATGGCTTATAGATATATTGAGAATATATAAAGTCGATGATAATATAGTGACCTTTTTACAACATATAATGACAGAGTGGAAAACCAGACTTCACCTTCAAATACCTGGTGAAAGTAACATCGAAACTGAAAATATCGTAATCAGCCGAGGCCTGTTTCAAGGAGATTCGTTGAGTCCTCTGTGGTTCTGTCTAGCTATGAACCCACTATCTCAGCTATTGAACTCCTCAGATGCAGGTTTTAGCATCAAAAATAACAACAATGTGGTGGCGAAGCTTAATCATTTATTGTACATGGATGATTTGAAATTAATGGCTTCCACTCGAAACCAACTCGACGAGATGCTAAAAACTGTAGAAACTTTTTCTAATGATATTAGTATGGACTTCGGACTAGATAAGTGCCGTATTTTAAATATAGTCAGAGGAAAAGTACAGCCCGGAGGATTCGATATGCAAAATGGCCAGAACATCGATGCCATGGGTGAAAACGATATGTATAAATATCTTGGAGTAAAGCAAGCGCGGAAAATTGACCATAAACAAATGAAAACAGAGATAACTACTGAGTTTATACGAAGGGTAAAACAGCTGCTTCGCTCACACCTTAACAGTAGAAATTTGTTTAAGGCACTAAACACCTACGCATGTTCCGCGCTTAGTTACTCATTTGGTATTGTTAAGTGGACAAAAACAGATATAGAAGCTCTTCAGCGAAAAGTTCGAACACACCTCACAAAGGCACAAAAACACCATCCTAAAAGTGCAGTAGAAAGAACAACATTACCACGGAATCTAGGAGGAAGAGGACTTATGGATATAGGTGACCAATTAGATAAACAAATTGCTAATTTAAGAACTTATTTTCAGATGCAGGCTGAGACATCTACTCTACATCGCGCTATCTGCGCAGTAGATGACACAACACCGATCAAACTGAGGGAACCAGAAATGCGCATAAACCACCTTACTAAGGACGAAAAAGTGCGCGCCTGGATGGGTAAACCTCTGCACGGGCGACATCCTAATGAGGTCAGCCAAGATTATGTCGACAATATAGCGTCGAACTACTGGTTGACATCAGGAAAGATGTTCCCTGAGACGGAGGGTTCATTACTGGCCATTCAGGATCAGGTTATACCAACCAGAAATTACCTGAAATATATCATCAAAGACCCTCATGTTCAAAACGACTGATGCCGATATGGATGTCAAGCCCAAGAAACCATCCAACATCTTACAGGGGGCTGCCAGGCATTTGCTGCAACTGAATACAAGGAACGGCATGACGCAGTGGGAAAAATTCTTCATCAAGAGATAGCTATCAAGCTGGGACTTCTCCAAACAGACCATCTCCCGTATTATCAATACGTCCCTGAGAGTATGCTTGAGGATGGCAACTTCAAGCTATACTGGGACCGCACTGTGCTCACAGACCAAACAGTGGCACATAATAGACCAGATCTCGTACTAGTTAATAAAGTAACAAGACAAACAACACTAATTGATGTGGCGATACCTAACAACAATAATCTACGTAGTAAATTTACTGAAAAGATCACCAAGTACAGAGATCTAGAAATTCAAATACGAAGGCAATGGAGAATGCAAAGTACCCAGACGATACCGATTATTATGTCTACTACTGGAGTCATTCCGAAGACCCTCCTCGAAAGCATAAAAAAGCTGGGTCTGAATGAACATCTTTATAAGACCATGCAGAAAGCTGTACTACCCGCGACGGCCAGATGCGTACGAAAATTTCTGGGAGATACACCTGCATTACAAGTCACCTAGGGCTCGATAACACGGAAAGAGTCCCACCAGAGCTCAATCCTTTTGATTCCGTAGGTATCTGGGATGAGTCAATTTTCCTCTTAGAGGGAGTGTGAGCCGTATGGCTAAATCTGGATAATAATAGGTATAATATAGCGTCGAACTATTGGTTGACATCAGGAAAGATGTTCCCTGAAACGGAGGGTTCATTACTGGCCATTCAAGATCAGGTTATACCAACCAGGAATTACCTGAAATATATCGTCAAAGACCCTCAGGTTCAAAACGACAGATGCCGATATGGATGTCAAGCCCAAGAAACCATCCAACATCTTACAGGGGGCTGCCAGGCATTTGCTGCAACTGAATACAAGGAACGGCATGACGCAGTAGGAAAAATCCTTCATCAAGAGATAGCTATCAAGCTGGGACTTCTCCAAACGGACCATCTTCCGTATTATCAATACGTCCCTGAGAGTATGCTTGAGGATGGCAACTACAAGCTATACTGGGACCGCACTGTGCTCACAGACCAAACAGTGGCATATAATAGACCAGATCTAGTACTAGATTAATAAATTAACAAGAAAACAACACTAATTGATGTGGCGATACCTAACAACAATAATCTACGTAGTAAATTTACTGAAAAGATCGCCAAATACAGAGATATGGAAATTCAAATACGGAGACAATGGAGAATGCAAAGTACCCAGACAATACCGATTATTATGTCTACTACTGGAGTCAATCCGAAGACGCTCCTCGAAAGCATCAAAAAGCTGGGTCTGAATGAACATCTTTATAAGACCATGCAGAAAGCTGTACTATTCGCGACGGCCAGAAGTGTACGAAAATTTTTGGGAGATACACCTGCATACCAAGTCACCTAGGGCTCGATAACATGGAAAAAGTCCCACCAGAGCTCAATCCTTTTGATACCGTAGGTATCTGGGATGAGTCAATTTTCCCCTTAGAGGGAGTGTGAGCCGTATGGCTAAATCTGGATAATATAGTTTATTTGTAGCAACTAATAAACATCATAAATAAACACATTTTCTCACGGAAGTTGTTTGTCGCATCGACTACAACTTGTGCGTGAGGGTTAGATTTTGATTATATTAAGCAACATTAATTTATCTTAAAGTTTACAAAAAGGAATCAAATATAGTCTTTTTCGCTCATCTGTCTTCAAATTTGGGCTCCTCTTCTCACTAATTCAGTTACTGTTAAATTTTGCTTATCGGACCTACGAAAATCTCTCATAAAATTCAAGGATTGCGAAAAATTTCTTATGCGATTCTTCTGGCAGACTTCGTTTTGTATGAGAATTATCATGACTTTTTGAAGGTGAGTAAGCCACAATTTTATCAAAAAAAGATTTTATTAACGTTTCGAAGCCCAAATCGGGTTTCGTTGTCAAAATACAAAATACTATTAAAATAAACAAAAATGTTGTTGCTAAGTAAAAAAATTCTTCTAATAATTTATTTAATCTGACTCATTTATATTGGCAATTCAAACGTATATTATACATTTTAAAGTAGAAGACTTTAAAATGATATCGTCAATATTTATGAGTTGCGTTCCTGGGACGACTTTACTAAAAGATAGTTCATTCGATTACATGAAATCAATCCCAACTCAAGAATATCTGTCACAAAAAATATCATAGCACGTGATCTGTCTTTAAAAAGACAACCAAATGCAACGATGACAGTAAAATTCTCGCGTTAGAGATTCCATAGTAAATCACGAGGGAAAACCAGGAAAAAACCTCGTGATACTATCCCGACATCGTAAGTATTTGGTCTTACATTTAATTTACTTTCAAAAAACTAATACCAAGTTCTGCCTTTAATATGTTTAAATTATAAATAATATTAATACATAGATGTAATCAAATGAATACTAACTTTTAGTAAAGTCGTCTTAGGAACGCAACTCATAAATATTGACGATATCATTTTAAAGTCTTCTACTTTAAAATATATAATATACGTCTGAATTGCCAATATCGTTCGAAACGTTAATAAAATCTTTTTTTGGTAAAATTGTGGCTTATTTCCCATTATAAATAGTTGATTATAAAAATGTCACAAATAAATAGCTTCAGAACAACATTTTTGTGTTCTCTCCATTTTCAATAATTTTCACAATTTAAACATTTATAGGTGACATTTGAAATGTAATTTTCATCATCAAACGGTAATAATGACATCAAACAGTAGTTAATTTAAGAAATGTAATTTTCATGACACCAATAATAATAGGGAACTTGCAAAAATTTTTAAATATTAAAATGATATTAAAAAACATAAGGTAACATGATCTTAAAACGCTTGCATGCGAAAAAAACAAATATTTTTAACCCGTACGCTAATTACGACGTTTTGAAAATGCTATAAAATTCAAATATCTTAGGAGGCTCTTGAACGTCCTTCTATTGGTTCGACGTCACCGGCCACGGTGAACCGGCGGAAACAACGCGATTAAGGTAGGTATCACGGGTATATTACATTTTAATCGTCTTTAATGAAAAATTCCTAGGTATTACTTATGTTCATCTTATATATTGTAATAAGTAGTTCCCCAATCAGCTTAGTTTTAAACTGAAATTGATAAAGTTGAGTGCTACCTTGTAAAGAGTTTAAAACGCATAATATGACGGACGAGGGTTTTTCAAAAAGTCAATCTGACTAACTTAACTATCGTTGATGTCTTCATCGTGGCAACTTTTATAAAAAGTAGTAAAAGCTATTTTATTGGAGAAATGCGAGGTGTCAAGGCAAATAAGTAAGAGTTATTAATAAGCATGTTTAAATCGTTTATAACAATAGTTTGGTACCATTATACAGGGTGTCCCGAAAAGATTGGTCATAAATTATACCACACATTCTGGGGTCAAAAATAGTTCGGTTGGACCTAACTTACCTTTGTACAAATGTGCTCATAAAAAAAGTTACAGCCCTTTGAAGTTACAAAATGAAAATCGATTTTTTTCAATATATCGAAAACTATTAGAGATTTTTTATTGAAAATGGACATGTATCATTCTTATGGGAGGAACATCTTAAAACAAAATTATAATAAAATTTGTCCACCCCATAAAATTTTATGGGGTTTTTGTTCCCTTAAACCCCCCCAAACTTTTGTGTTCCTTCCAATTAATTCATTATTGTGGTACCATTAGTTAAACACAACGTTTTTAAAACTTTTTTGCCTCTTACTATTTTTTCAATAAGCCAGTTTTTATCGAGATGTCACTTCTTTTTTAATATATTTACATAAAAATTTTATGGGGGTTTTGTTCCTTTAAACCCTCCAAATGTTTGTGTACGTTCCAATTAAATTATTATTGTGGTACCATTAGTTAAACACAGTATTTTTAAAACTTTTTTACCTCTTAGTCTTTTTTTGATAAGTGACCTTTTAGCGAGATGTGGCTTCTTTTTCAAAATATACCTAAAAATGTAAGTTCTAAATAAATTTTCAGATTATTAACAGGTGTCTATAATGATACTTAACCATATACAAATATGTGGTGGGTTCGACAAATATTCAAAATATCTCAATAAATACTGGCTTATCGAAAAATTAATAAGAGGCAAAAAAGTTTTAAAAAGATTGTGTTTAACTAATGGTGTCATAATAATAATTTAATTGGAACGAACATAAAAGTTTGGGGGGTTTAAAGGAACAAAACCCCCATAAAATTTTTATGTGGTGCACAAATTTCACTTTAATTTTTTTTGAAGATGCTACGGCCATAAAAATTCCACATGTTCATTTTCAATAAAAAATCTCTAAGAGTTTTCGATATATGAAAAAAAATCAATTTTTATTTTGTAATTTCAAAATGCTGTAACTTTTTTTGTGTGCAGTATTGTATATAGGTAAGTGAGATTTAATCAGCCTATTTTTGACCCCAGAATTTGTGGTATCATTTATGACCATTCTTTTCGGGACACCCTGTATTATAGTACTTATACGGTTTACCCCGTGAGTTTGATCTACCATCTACCTACCTCTAATCGAAAGATTTCGTATATCCTGGAAAAGATTACGGTGTAATTTGCATTATAATAAAGATTATATTTTTTTGTAATGTTTATTAGTACCTACTGGAGCCGTTCATTATTGTGTTCAAAACCTTCTGAGAAAAGATTATGGTGATTAGCAGCAACAAAATCCTTCTTTACAAAGTTAATAATACGCATAAATAAGAAGAATCATTATTGTAATTTTACAAGTTAATATCTTTATCATCTCAACTTATACTTACACCGCATCCCTCGGTAGACCGCAAGCTATAGTAGAAACCCGGCTGTAGACCGCATACTATAGTAGCACCAATACTTTTTAGTTACTCTTACTTTTATTACTAAAAGTTTTGTTTATTTTTAAGTTACTTGTTTCTTCTTTGTTCTTCAACACAAGAAACGAACAAAGTAATTTCATAAAAAAGAACTTTTTGATACATGTCAACAGAGATAAAATGTTAATATTTTGCCTGTCACAGAAAAAATCATTTTTGCCACAGAGTAAAACAAGATATTTCAACTATATTATTTATCTATGGGCAAACTGCATTAAATGCAATGGCCCACCCCGAACGGACAAACGATACGAGTGGCCTGTGACGTCAGACCCCAGGTCTCGCTTTTGAAGTTGTTTAAAACGGAAATTTTAGGCGCGGAACTTTGATTAGATGTTGTACGTACACTATTCATTGTTAAGACGTAATATTCTGAATATAACATTTTAAAACATAAATTAACAATTTTATGCAAAAAAATTTTTAGTGTAAGTTCCCTATTGTGGTTCAATACCATATAAACATAATACTAAATTAAACAGGCCACAAGAAAACAGTTTCAAAATTTTCCCAGATGTTCCCAGTACCTTCTTTTTCGTCGTTTTCGGAGGTTTAGATACCAAACAAATTTATTGAATTGAATTGACATCCATTATTCACCGTTGCTACAAACTAACTAGGACTTGGGGCCAAAGATATTTGATCCGATAATACCTCTTTAAATTAAATTATCGTATCGTGCATACCACATGAACGGCTCTCTCGAATCGATTAAAATATCGTTGCTAATAACTTATCGTACCGAGTATGCCGTCTGAACGGGCTTTAAGCAATACTTTTTGAGTTTTAACACTAGAATCTCGGAGGGACCAATTTGGCCCCTGTTGCGATTTAAAATTATTGTAGTTTTTTTATTTGAGGCAATAATATTTTCATATTTTATGACTTTTAATATTTTGATACAAAGCCTTATTTAACACAAAAAATATTGTTTATTAAATTTATTAAATGGTTTTTTTTAACAAATCTACCATAGAAGTCTAAAGGGGCCAAATTGGCCATGTGTAAGTTATTATCGTTTTCTGGGAAATTCGGCGATCCTTTCTTTCAAATTCCTGTCGAATGGGTAAACTTATATTTATGTATGTTTATTGTAAATGGTTACCCTTATACTGGTACTGATCATCTACGTAATAAAGATACAATTGTTGGTGTAGAGTGTAGAGGACCAAATGACGCGTCTTTATACTACAAAAGTAACTTCAAGACGATGGAATATGTACGTGTTTTAATAATACTCTTGACTTGACTGGCTGGAACTACGCCTAGCAACACCAGGTCTATCAACAACTATCACTGTTATTATCCAAAAACGAAAAAAATATCAGTTGAAAATATTTTGTAAAGGAGATCATACTTCCAATCATTGCCACAGATGTAACAAGGCAATGTGTAGCAAATATCAAAAACTGCAAACTGTATGGTGTTCCGAATGTTTTTGATAGACAGCGAATGTGTTAAACAATGAAAGTAAAAAATAAAATCAGATTCTACCGTCTAGAGTAGATTTAATTTCTTTAAACTGAGTATTAATTGATTAAAGAACGTGGGGCCAAAATGATCCCTTCCTGCTTTCTTGGTAGGTATGCTAAGCCAGACTTTCTAGTGTTAAATCTATATTTGCATGTTTATTTAACAAAATATTATTAAATAATCAAAAAATTTTTTTGATTATTGTATAAAATATATTTTAGGTTGTGTGGTCAAATTTGAAATTACAAAATCTAAAAACGCCAATTCTTTTGTAATAACTCCGCACTATGGGGAAATACCGCCAAGTACAGGAAACTTGAAGCAGTATGTGAATATTTTTATTTATTTCTGTGCAACGTAAGTATAAAATATTTTTTACATTGTATTTATTATAGTATTTTTAAACTTAGGTGTACCATATTAGTGAAGATAACATCTTATACATTTTTGTTGAATTTCTAGACCTGAATCCTGCGTAAGAAAAAAAGTTTATTAATAACAAGCTGAAAATTTGTTAATAGCTTAACGGTGTCTAGTCGGACAAACTTTGATGCACGGGAACACTGGAACAGGGGAAGTTTTAATTGTGGAGCATGATAAACGTGTCGTCCTGACAAGTTTATGATTGTGAAAAATAGCAAGTTGTTTTTTAAGTTTATTCAATAGCCAACGTTATATAATATATGAAAAAATGTTTGTCCGACAAAAGTGTTGGGCATTTTAACGAGTCCGACACGTAGAAGATGTCACATCACAGGAATTATGTTGGTGATAAATAGCAGTCTGATTTTTGCATGAGAGTTTAATGAAAGGTTAAAAAATCAATTGAAAGTTCTGTCCGACAAAATTAATGGTAAGTTTTCGTAGTCCGACGTTCTAAACATGTAAGATATAGACAAAAATGTTGGTGATAAATAGCAAGCTAATTTTGATTTTTTTATGTACAAATTATATTTTGTAACGCAAGAAGTTATATGTCAGACAAAAATTTTGGGAAAATCCAAGGAAATAAATAAAAAATCATTTTTTCAGAATGACTTAGTCGCATATTGATAAAGCTATTTTAGTTGTATATTATTATTTATATTCACATACTTGCACATGTATATACATACATGCACACTCCAAAAACAGTGAGGTAAGTATCAATGCATGTATACAGGGTGTTTCATTAATAATTGTCCATACAGTAACTGGAGAAACCTTAGCACAAAATACGAAGATTTAACCTAAAACACTTAAATAAAATGTAGTTCCTTACTGAGTTACAGGGTGTTTTTTCTAAAAATTTAAAAATTATTTTTACTCAGCATTTTAAAACTATTTGACATATCCTTTTCATACTAGGCAGGAAGTATACGTACTGTACAAGCTACTAAATTATGTTAAACAAACGTTTATGGCTATTACCAGAGGCGTACGACGGGAGAAAGTGAATGGTTAACCCTTTCCAAATTCTACGCCACTGGCAAAATTGCTATTTTAGTTCAATTTTTGGATTCTTCAATACTTTCCATAAAAATAATATACTCTTCATTCGTAACGATAAAGTCATTAGTTTTCGAGATATTTGAAGTTAAAAATTAAACGACACGGTTATTTTGATCAGTGTATTGTGTCGCTTCATTTTTAATTTCAAATATCTCGAAAACTAATCATTTTATCGTTACGAATGAAGAGTCAATTATTTACATAAAATCTATTGCAAAATCAAAAAATTACACTAAAATAGCAATTTCGTCAGTGCCCACATAACAATGATGTTCGGATCATGTTCTAAGCATATCCTACCAACATTCGTCGAAGTATATCCTCTTTAGTATATGCGTAGTACAAGCATAGCATGTACCATAAAAAACATTCTAAATTTCATGTTCTTTGCATGTGCCTCAAAGAATATTCTTGCACCGAATATACTGAGCACATTCGGGTACGTAGTATCTCGGAATGTTCGTAAAAGTTTATTCTTAGAATATACCTTAATCGAATATTCTTAGTATATGCGTAAGTATATGCAAAAGTATATGCTTAACACATCCTTGTATATACTTTTAAAATATCTTAAAAAGAATATACTGTATGTACCTATAGGAAGAAGAATAATATGTTAGCCTATAGATTATCAACTTCGCATTAAGAATAATTAATAAAATTTATGTATTTTGGTAGGTACTACTGAACTATCTAATTCATTTTTTTTAAACCGTTTTAATTGTATGGTAAAAAGTTTAAAACTTAATTCTATTGAAGAAAAATGAGAAATTCTCGTTTCGTTTTCAGTTGAAATGAAATACCATTTTGATTTGAGTTTATACCATAAGCCTTAAGTATTTTTACCTATAATTTTCGGGAATCCGGAAACGGCCATTCATTGTCATTCTGACCCTTGCATTGCATTTTATACCTGCACAAGGGAAGGGGGTAGGTAACAAAGGAGCAAAATTATATGAAAATAGTTTCCAGTACAGTTATGCATTTATATGTCTAGGATGTTAGGTAGGACCAAGTATTTCTAGCTACAAGGACTAAAACATTTTTAAGAACATAAAAAGCAGTTTGAAAATAATAAATTCATATTGGTACTTCAATATTTCCTAAATACCTAGTAAGTAAAAGTATGTATAATGTATATAGATACCTATAAATTTTAGTAATTTACATACATATTTATATATTTGGCTATTATATAATTATATAAGCAGCATTTTTATTTTGATGTGCACATAATAACTAAATATATTACTTATATTTTATATATAGGCTACTTACCCATATAATATTTATTATACATAGGTACCTATATATAACTAACTAAAGTTTATATATTTTATACTTACTTTTTACGTAATATTGTAGAATGTAATAACTACATTCTCATATGCAATTAGAATATGTAACTATAATATATTAGTAGAACCAAAGAATACACACACCCAGTGGGTGTGTTAGTATTCTTTGGTAGAACCTATAGGATGAGATTGGGTGATGTTGAAAACATACTTCTGAGAAATACAGCACATCCTTGGAATATTCTTCCCATATACTAAAAATATGTGCGATAGTACATTCTAAGTATATACATAGAAGGTATATAGCACTTCCTTGGAATATTCTTCCCATATACTAAAAATATGTGCGATAGTACATTCTAAGTATATAACTAGAAGGTATATAGCACTTCCTTGGAATATTCTTCCCATATACTAAAAATATGTGCGATAGTACATTCTAAGTATATAAATAGAAGGTTTATAGCACCTCCTTAGAATCTTCTAAAAAGTATGTTCTTGGTATATACTGAAAAGAAGTGCGGTAGTACATTCTAAGTATATACATAGAACGTTTAAGTACTGTAATGTAGTATATACTCAGTATATGCTCTGCACATTCGCAATGGTAATTACGCATATTCTAAGTATATACTTTTTCTGAAAAGTATGTTCTATGAATCTACTAAGAACATGAAATTGTTATGTGGGTGGCGGAGAATTTGGGAAGGGTCAACCAGCCACTATCCCCTGTCGTACGCCTCTGGTAGTAGCCAGAAACGTTTATTTATCTTAATTTAGTAGGGTGTACAGTATCTACACTTTCTGCCAAGTATGAGAAGGATACGCCAAATAGTTTTAAAGTACTCGGTACAAATAATTTTTATATTTTAATCATATGAATCATATCATAAATTAATCAAAATAACTGTGCCGTTTCATATTTAACTTCAAATATCTCGAAAACTAATGACTTTATCGTTACCAATGAAGAGTATATTATTTACGTACAAAGTATTGTAGAATCTAAAAATGGCACTTAAATAGTAATTCCTCCAGTGGCGTAGAATTTGAGAAGGGCCAACCATTCACCATCCCCTGTCGTACGCCTCTGGTAGTAGCTAGAAACGTTTGTTTATCATAATTTAGTAGAGTGTCTAATAGTCGCACTTTCTGCCAAGTATGAAAAGGATACGTCGAATAGTTTTAAAATGCTGAGCAAAAATAGTTTTTAAATTTTTAGATAAAACACCCTGTAACTCAGTAAGGAACCACATTTTATTTAAGTGTTTTAGATTAAATCTTCGTATTTTGTGATAAGGTTTCTGCAGTTACTATATGGACAATTATTAATGACACACCCTGTATATTGCATAAAAATTATTTTTGGGTGGAATTTGTTCTAGATATTCTCAAAATGATAATAAAAAAATGTTATAGAACATATTAAAGCAACGACTTACGGTTTTCTTATTAGGCGCATCAGAAAGTATGGAAAATTTCCTACAAAAAAACGTTGTATACATTTTTTTCCATAACCAAATCTTAGCCCTTATCACCAACATAATTCCTGTGATGTGACATCTTCTACGTGTCGGACTCGTTAAAATGCCCAACACTTTTGTCGGACAAACATTTTTTCATATATTACCTATATAACGTTGGTTATTCAATAAACTTAAAAACAACTTGCTATTTTTCACAATCATAAACTTGTCAGGACGACACGTTTATCATGCTCCACAATTAAAACTTCCCCTATTCCAGTGTTCCCGTGCATCAAAGTTTGTCCGACTAGACACCGTTTAGCTATTAACAAATTTTCAGCTTGCTATTAATCAACTTTTCTTTCTTATGCGGGATCCAGGTCTATTCGCTTTCAAACATAGGTAACGTATAAGTAAAAAATGTAGTAGAAACACTTTAATGACCTTCTGTGTCTACACCGACCGGTTTGCACGAAGTGAATCGTCTGTGCAAAGCGTATTAGGTTTTAGTTGGGAATCAGTTCCTTACTAGAGCAGTGGCGGCCCGTGAGGTAGTGCCATAGAGCCATGGCACTACCTTGCTAACTATGCAGAAACATATTTTTTATCTTAAAAACATTTTAATGCCTGTTTATTTTTTTTGTGAATATTTCTCTTTATTTTTATAAATTATATCAAATCTGGCAACTGTGTAGCGCAATGCAAATCTACCGACTCTGGCCACCCACAGCTGACCGGATAAAGGATGAAAATCATAAAAATCCCAGTGCCGAACGGCATAGTGGCTCGTGAGAAAAGAGAAAGATTGTATGAGCATCCTGTGTAAGTGACAGAGAGAGAGAGCGGTATTGCACTTTTAACATACGTTTAAATTGGAGTCTCCGTGCCAGGCTCGAAATCTCGAAAAGGAAGTTAGTGGATCTTAAGATACAATGTTTTAGATCTACATATTTCTAGTTTCTTTACGCGTTCGCTTGACGCTATTGTGTTTATTGTCTACTACTGTATTGTATATTTGTGTTTATACTCTACTATATTTTTTAATTTGTAATTATTAGTTAGTGCGTTGTGATCGTGGGTGTCGTAGGTATAAAAATAATATTTTGATTATTTTCTACGTTTAATTTATTTATTGACAATGAATCAAGTTAGTATATTAAAAAACTCTTTTGGTGGTTTTTCGTTAGAAAAAAAAACTACAAATTAAAGAACTCGGTCGGCCTTTACCCGATTTAAAAATTGAAAAACAAAGTGGAAATGGACAAAAACTTCGCTGTCGTAAGTTTAATAAAATTATTTATGATAAAAATAGCTGGTTGTGTGGTTGCGAACAAACTAATAAACTCTTCTGTTTTGTATGCGTTTTGTTTGGAGGTGACGAGACTTGGTCAAACAAAGGCACCGATGGGAGAAATTGAAATCCCATGAAAAATCTAAAGTGCACATGAATAACGTTTTTAGCTTTTCAATGCTTGGTAAGTTCAATATAAAAACCCAATTAAATTCAGCTTATCGTGATACTCTATTTATATTTTATATCCTTTTTGACCATATCGTAAAACCGCCACAAAAAATTTAGGCAGCTGCCCGGATTCTGGCACTACCTTCCTAAAGTTATACGAGCCGCCACTGTACTAGAGTGTAGGTTTTAATTTATAAAAATTTTGAACTGTATACTTACGTTAATTTTAGATTTAACTATGTTTTTATAAAGTTATTCTAGTATCAATCATTCTATCAATTACAAAAGTAATTACAAAGGCTATTCTACAGCAGCTACCAATGCAAGCATTCAGTAAGAGGAAGTGTCCCTGTAAATTTAAATATTAATAAAAATTAATTTTAGCACATACGACATGTTCGACCTACTATATTTCTTACTTATAATATATACTAAATTTTTCAATGCGTAGCAGCTTCACACCGAAGTTAATACGTATCTAATCATAGTTAACACTGGTTAACATGAATTTTGAGTCTAAGTTCTGTACCTCTGATTTTGATAACTTATGCCTAACTAAAGAAAGAAAAAATATTTTTATCTAATAAAGTTTGTTTTTGTACTTACCAGAACGAAATTTCAAATTTGATGAAAAAGCTCTATTTTTTAATTTAAATTATTTTGAAAATTAAACAAATTTTGAATTATATATTTTTATTAACTTTAATTATAAACCCATAAATACGAAAAACAATACAAATAAAACTTTAAACATAAACAGTTTTGGTATTTCTATTATGTAAACAAGGACTGTTTCGTAGGAGCCCCCAAACGTAGTTACTATCATGTTCTCATTAAATTCTTCTTGATACCGTTGATCGAAGTTCATTACATCTTGGTAAAATCATTCCCCCTGCTCTTCTCAACATGCACCCAAGTTATCTTTAAACTGATCCAAGTGAGTATGTAGCATGTGTACTTTAAGAGACATTAAAAATTGAAAGGCCTTAGAATCTTGATGAAGCTCCTTTACGAACTGCTTTATGAGACTTACTTTTATATTCAATGGAGGCATTAAAGCAGGATGGGGCTCCACATTTGAAACTCGGTCCGATGAGACCATGAGTGCTGCTGGTAGTGAAGTACTTCAGGTCTACTAATCCCATATTCCATAAGCAAAGGTAATAGGTTTGTTCTAGCAAACAGTCAAACTAGTCAGAAACCGTCAGCAAACAGTTGGTCAGTGAGAGAACATAATACAGTCACAAGTGCTATCCCCTCTACTCGCGCTGGTCGACTATTCGCTGATGGTTTCAAACCGATTGAAACTGATGCTAGAACAAACGTAATATGGATATTTAGTGTATCCGCCTTGCATTCGCACCAGAAAAGTAACCATGTTGAAATTCCCTATCACTGATTACACGTACTGTACAATATTTTAAAACTTGAAGCACCATTCTAACGCTTTCGTAATTTTCTTTGAACATTACAGAATGAGCCAGAGGAAGTGATGGAAATATATTTCCATTGTGAAGAAGAACTGTTTTAAGCTTCTTGTAGAACTTTCAAACAAAATTTTTTGGCTCCCATTTTAAAGAATTCGCAACAAATATAGCAAAAAGAGTCCACGTCATTTTTACCCTTTTTGGAAGACATTTCGAGGCCTCGTGACACATAAAATACGTTATTCCACTGCAATGCTCACGCGTACAGTACCATGTCGGTGTAGCCCAGTCGGGATACCATTTGACCTTGCATTAGGAGCTGCCCCAAATTTTACTTTTCTAATGTTTTTAGGTTCTAATGTTTTTAGGGGGGGGGTCAATAGTAGTATAAATTTAAAATCTCGACTGAATTTGACCGTTGCGTTAGCCGCCATCTTGATTTTAAACGAGAACGGTTTTTGCTCAATATCTCCGCCATTTTCAACTTTTCGACAAAAAATATACAAACTGAAATTGTTGAAAATGCGATTTTCTATAATTTTGTTTATTATAATTTTTTTCGTGCGGTCCATATTTTCCGAGTTATGGGGAAAAACAGTGACAGTTAAAGCATAATTATTGATTTATTGAATTATCTCGTTTATTATTACTTTTACAACAAATTTTAACCCATACAAAAATGAAGAGAATTAAATTTTGTACAATTTGGTCTTTTTCATTTTTTTGATAAAATCAATATTTAAGATAGTACGTATGCGGTAAAGGCGCGAGCTTAAGAGGATCGCTACGTTTTTTCGGCTGCAATGCTATTCAAATGGGGATTCATTTTTTTCGAATCCTGAGAAAAGTAATAAGTATTTTTAAAAAAAATAAACGCAGAATGAAAGATTGCGTTATTAGCGAGGGCCGAAAGTCCCTGAGAACTTCTATAATGTTTATTTTAATAAGTTACAGGGGTGAAAAACTAAGAGAAAATTTAGTGTTATTTTTAATTTCAAATATCTCATTCAAAATAAACTTTTTATTTATTCTAAGGGACTTTCGGCCCTCGGTAATAATTTAGTCTTTCATTCTGCGTTTAGATTTTTCAAAAATATTTATTGGTTTTTTCGGGATTCGAAAAAAATGAACACAATGTCCGTGGTAATTTTCCAAATCTATCTTTGTCATACAACGCACTCAGTCGAATAGAATATTGTCAGTCAGACACTGACAATCAGTGACAATTTTAAATAATTATTTGACATGAATCGGGAATATTTTGAGTTGTTGATTAAATAATATTGATATATAGTGTATTTGATAAATAAATGATTTAAAAGGTGAACTTTATAAAAAGTTATTTATTGTGTATTATTTATGGAAGATAGAAGCAGAGAATATATCAAGATATATTCTGTGATCCAAGTATTTTGTTGTTAAAGATGTTTAAAATTGTAAGCGTTCCATAGTAACAATATATTATTAAAAAATCACGTTAACACTTTTCCTCTTTTCTCGTTTGAGTATTAGTTTTTGTTGTAGGTTCATATAAATTATTACAATCACTGAATACATAGCTAGTGAAAAAATTATCACATTTATTAACTGAATTAATAATTTGCAATTATACAAAAAATAACAGTTATCCAAGAATATTCAAAAGCCATCTCTTTAAGCTAGTTATGACATTGTCAAGTAGAATGACATTCTAGTAATATGTACATATCCATACCAGTGTGAATTTTACTACACGTAATTTGCCATGTAAAGACAGAAAAGGTAGGGATAGCCGTAAAATATTTGCGAATTATGTACCCATGGCATTAAGACCCGATTGATTCTAAAGCAATTGTTTTTGTTCAATATCTTCCCCATTTTCAACTTTTTGACAAAAAGTGTAAGGACTGAAATTGTTGCAATTACGATTTACTACAATTTTTCGAGAGAACCAGTGGCGGGTGTAAGAGGGGGAATGGGAAAATTTCCCCCAACGGGGTCCAAAATTAAAAAAAAAATGTTGAAATATTAAAATATGTTAGCTCACATGGAACTTAATTATCGACAGACAAGTTCAACCAATAAAACCCGCTAGTTAATAAAATTAAGTGAACTTAATGCATATAAGTTATTATTTATGTCTTTTATGTACTTAGTTTGGTTGGTGTTTCATTGGAAGTTTCAAAAATTGTATAAAATATAATTCTCTTTATTTTTGTTTATGTACAATTATGTCGTAAAGTTAATAATAAATGAGACAATTCAATAATTATGCTTCCCCTCCGCTTCCACTATTTTCCTCCTTAACTCGGAGAATATTGATCGCATAAAAAAATTGTGGAAAAGAAATTGTAGGAAATTGCGTTTCCAACAATTTTAGTTCGTACCGTTTTTGTCGAAAAGTTGAAAATGGCGGAGATAAGCAACAACGGTTCTCCTTTAACATCAATATGGCGGCTAATGCAACCGCGGAATTCAGTCGAAATTTTAAATTAACACTACTATTGATCTCCCCTAAAGGATAGAATTATAAAATTTGGGGCAGCTCGGAAAAAAGATTCAATTCAGTAATTATGCTCCCCCACCACTTGTTACTATTTTCCCACTTAACTCTAACTAAAAAGAAATTGTAGGAAATCGTATTTGGAATAATTTAAGTTGAAAATGGCGTAGATATTGAACAAAAACAATTGCTACAAAATCAATCAGGTCTTACTCTCGCTCCATTATCGCATACATACTACCTTAAATATTAACTTCAGCAAAAAAATGAAAGAAACTAAAATTGTGTAGAATCCAATTATCTCTATTTTTTTATGGGAACATTTTTGTCGAAAAACTAACAATAAACGAGATAATTCAATAATTATGCTCTATTTATATATAACTGTCACTATTTTCCGGTATAACTCGGAAAATATCGATGACACGAAAAAATTGTAAAAACAGATATGATAGAAAATTACATTTTCAACAATTTTGGTTGGTATACTTTTTGTCGAAAAGTTGAAAATGGCGGAGATATTGAGCAAAAACGGTCTAAAAAAAGAAACGGAATTCAGTTGAGATTTTAAATTTACACTACTATTGACCCCCCTAAAGATTAAAAAAAAATAAATTTGGGGCAGCTCCTAAGGCCTGTTATTCGTCTAACCCGACTGGACTAGTGTGCCACTTCTCGCTTCACACCTACAGTCCCCCCTCACCCCTTTCTGGCATCTTAAATACAACAGATCCTCAAAGAAGCTGTCAAAACACCCAATATTTATTTTTCATTATCTAAAGGTACAAAAGCAAACTTTATTGATTTATTGAGTTTCTACTTAATTTTCGATGTATACAAACAGAAAATATTTACTAAATAACAGACTCAAAATAGTTATTTATGAAACAGTTGGTGAATTATGCTTTTTGCGAACGTACGCGATTTTTAAAGCACGAGCGACAACGGAGCGAGTGCTATAAATCGCGTAAGTTCGCAAAAAGTACTTCACGCACAGTTTCATACAATATTTTATCTACGATAAACAAATAGAAAAAGCTGTAACTCTTCGTCACTGAAACTCATTTCTATTCTACAATTTTTAGAACTTTGACATTTAAAAATTCTAACTACTTTCAAACCACAAAACTGTCAAAACTTTTGTTGTAATTCATTACTCATATTGTCATCACCATGACAACGCGAAAGTTAAGGATTGTCACCATGACAAGTCGAAAGTTACAAACAGTGCGAAAAAGTAAATCCCATTTAAAATACATTGTTACTTCACGCACACTTTTAATCCTTCACGCACTGCTATCTACAATGACAGTTTTCACACACTAAAAACTTAATATGACATAGAGTAGATAAAAAAAAATTTTTTGTTGACCAGTGTAACCTTCGTGTTTGTATTTCTTTGATATCCTTGTGTTTATTCCATTCCTACTTATTTGGGGGTATTCACGCTTTTACTTCATCTTTTTCTTTAGCCTTTCTATGCTTCTTCGATCATTCAGTGTTTTATCAAGTACTAGTAATTGTTTACTTTATCAGTTCATTCTATAATTACGTATTTTTTATGGGAAATAAGCCACAATTTTACTAAAAAATTAATTTATTAACGTTTCGAAGCCCAAATCGGGTTTCGTTGTCAAAATACAAAATACTATTAAAATAAAACAAACATGTTGCTAAGTAAAAAAATTCTTCTAATAATTTATTTAATCTGACTCATTTATATTGGCAATTCAGACGTATATTATACATTTTAAAGTAGAAGACTTTAAAATGATATCGCCAATATTTATGAGTTGCATTCCTGGGACGACTTTACTAAAAGATAGTTCATTCGATTACATGAAATCAATCCCAACTCAAGAATATCCGTCGCAAAAAAATCATAGCATGTGATCTGTCTTTAAAAAGACAACCAAATGCAACGATGACAGTAAAATTCTTGCGTTAGAGATTCCATAGTAAATCACGAGGGAAAACCAGGAAAAAACCTCGTGATACTATCCCGACATCGTAAGTATTTGGTCTTACATTTAATCTACCTTCAAAAAACTAATACCAAATTCTGACTTTAATATGTTTAAATTATAAATAATATTAATATTACATAGATATACAATAAGTAATACTAAAATATAAAATTTGTACTAACTCGATATGTTATTGACTTACTAATCGTGGTATTTTCTTTCTATTGACTTCCTCTTTCAGTATGGGTAACCACATCCTACTGCATTCTACCGAGGAATTTGCGACACAATTGGTTTCATTTAGCATAATTAGAGCCGCTTCTTTGATTTTTCTCTTTTTACTATCTGATTCTTTCAGGACTATACTTGAATCTCTCCACTGAACTCTATGTTCATTATCCCATGCGTGTTGACATATCTGAGATCTATCAAATTCTCTGTTTTTAATATAAGACTGATGTTCACTTATTCTAACGTGCTATCTAAACCGTGCGATTTGTGAAAATCGCACGGTTCTGTGTCGATGCGTGTTCGACGTATCGGCGTATCATTACAGTATGCCTCTCTTGACCAGTATAGCCATGTCATCTTAAATCCATTGTAAAAAAATATAAAATAATTAACCATTTATTTTTTGTTTTGTTTTAGAGAATGTAAGAAATATTCTGAGTCTTTAAGAATTGTTACGAATATCCCTGATTATTTTATAGAAGTGCCACTGAAAGGAGTAGGTTCGATTAATGAAAAATTTTGTATTAACTACAAAATATAAAATCATTATTATTTATATTATCGTTTTTTTTTTGTTGAGTTTGGTTTTGGTAACGTAACTATTATGGGCTTAAAAGATGTAGCGTTTTGGCTAAGAAAAGCGTAATTGATATTTTTTAGAAAAAAAAATTAAATACCTCAAGCTCGTATGTTGTTAATATCTGTTGATAAATTTGGTTAAAGTTAAAACTCAAACTACAAACAACGATAGTGGGTTTAGAATAAATAATATCGAAAAGGAAACGAACAATCGAAAGCAAATATTACTACTTACTTAAAAATTATAATATCAACCAGACAGGAATGCAGTAATCAGCATGAATTCTTACTTCATTATTCGCTCCTCCGCAATTCGTCGCATCCCTCCTGGAGTGATCCTTTCCCAAGTTAAATTGCTCCTTTTTCTAACTTAACTTTCACATACATATTTTGTTTTTTTCCTTATTACGAAATATGCGGATACTTTCTATCTCGATTTTACTATTAACTCGCATTAAGCTTTTATTGTTGTTTGAAAGGTTCTAAATGTCTGTCATTGCTTTCCTCATACATCTGTAGCTTACTTAGTTAGTTGTTGCTCTGAAAACCTCAGGGTCTTCTAACATTATTGCCACGAATTGGTTGCATTGCTCCTGTAGTGATCCTTTCCCAAGTTAACATACTCCTATTATAACTTGGATGTGCCGTACTGATGACGACCAAATAGTCAGAAATACGTATTTACGGTTGCCTTCCGTCTTACATAGATACCTACATATTTTGTTTTTTTCCTTCTTATTGCGAAGTATGTCGACACTGTCTACCTCGATTTTACTACTAACTCGCATTAAGCTTTTATTGTTGTTTGAAAGGTTCTAAACGTTTGACATTGCTTTCCTCAGATAGCTGTAGGTTCCTTAGTTAGTTAGTTAGTTGTTGTTCTGAAAACCTCAAGCTCTTATAACATTAGGATCATCATGCATCATTTCTGCTACGGTCCGAGTTCCTCGATTATGTCCAGTTCATTGCAGCTTGATGCCAGTTGACAACACCGATGTTTATCGTATTATCATCAACATCTACACCATCCCTACATCTTAACCGTGGACTACCTATTCGTTTATTACAGTTCACTCAGGTCAGGCCAATTAAATGCGTCGTGCATTGTGTACTTTAGATATTTGCTCTATCTGGCTAGATGTCCTACCCTCCTTCTTCTTCTTCTTGTGCCACTCCTATCGGAAATTGGAAATCATCAAGGCTACCCTGACCTTGTTTACAGCTGACTTTAAAAGTTCATTAGTGGTGCAGCCAAACCACTCTCTCAAATTCCGCAACCATGACATTCTTCTACGGCCTGGATTCCGTTTTCCTTCTATTTTTCCTTGCATTATATTTTGAAGTAATGCGAATTTATGACCTCTCATCAGGTGACCCAAATACTCGAGTTTTCTTTCCTACTTCCTAAACTCCACTGGCATCTAATTTTTATTGCAGTTAATAGCCTCTTTGTATCTGTGTTAGGATAAAGCACTCGTGTCTTACAACCATTATTAATAAAATAAAAACAAAAAATATTTTACCACTTGCTTATTTGATGGCATTGACATGTTTGTTTATGAAGTATGTAAATGAACAATAATATTTTTTATACAATAACGAGACTATTTTCGATACTTTTATATGATAATTCTAGAGCATAAAATTATATCATTTGTTTATTGTACCTGTAGTGTGATAGATAACATATCAGTCGTCTATCGTATTTGCAAAAATATCTTCTTTTAATTAGATACCTAAACCAGAGAATATTTTTTTAAGTGAGAACATTATACACTTCGATCTTCCTTATCAATTCCATCAAATAAACAGATTATTGTGTTTTCGTACTAGAAGATCGTGTACAGATGCAATATTCGTCATAAAGCAAATTACTGAGAATCACTAGAGTATAATAGACCAGCATTTCTATGTCTGATTGACTTAAAGAAAGCATTTGACAGAGTAAGACTCAAAGATGTAATTTATTTTCTGTATAATAGAGAAGTCCCTCTAGATATCATAAAAACTATTGAGAACATCTACCAAAACAACAAAATGGAAGTCTGAATAGATGGACAACTTACAGAACTTATAGATATAGGCAGCGGAATAAGACAGGGAGACTTATTGAGTCTCTTCATTGCTTTTCAATTTAATCATGGATGAAATCATCAAAAACGTCAATAAAGGAAGAGGATACAGAATAGGAAACAAAGAAGTAAAAATACTCTGCTACGGAGACGACGCAGTATTGCGTCCTAAGATGAAGATAGTCTGCAAAGATTAGTCCACAGATTTAACATAAGAGTAAAAGAATTCAATATGACAATTTCATCTCAGAAAACCAAAACAATAGTAATCAGTAAAGAACCAATCAGATGCAAAATAGAAATTGATGGTATCAGTATTGAACAAGTAATGGAAGTAAAATACCTTGGAATTACATTGTCAAGTTACGGACACCTGGATAAAAAAGTGAGAAATTAAATACAGAAAGCAAATAGACTGGCAGGATGCCTTAGTAACACTGTATGGCGAAACCGACATATTAACACTGAGATGAAGTCAAGAATTTATAAAGCCAGTGTAAGACCAATAATGACATGTATGCATCAGATACAAGACCCTATACCGCCACAACAAAAAGACTACTGGAAACGGCAGAGATGAGAGTACTGAGAAGACTTACAGGAAATACACTGAGAGATCGAAAGAGGAGCGAAGATATTAGAAGACAATGTAACATACAGTGTATAAACGAATGGACACTAAATGGAAAAAAAGAATGGAACAACCACATAACCAGAATGGGGGAGACACGTGTGGTCAAAATAGCACGAGATAAATCACCAATCGGCAGAAGAAGTATCGGCCGACCGCGCAAAAGATGGAGTGACAACCTTCCATAGAGGTATCAATCCGCCAATGAACAAGCAGAATTGCTTATAAAGAGGAAAAAGAAGAAGAAGAAAAAGAAACAGATTATTATTTAGTTTCCACGATAAATAAGTACATTCCCGTCTTGTATTGTATTTTCATATACAAATATTTCGTTGTATAAAAAATGATCGGGCCGGATCATCACGCAGGTAGGCAGGAGTTCGAAACCCAGCGCCGGCCAGAACATCTAGATATTTTTAAAATATCTATAGGCCCCAGCTCGACTCAGTCTGGATAGAATGAGTACCTTGGGTAAAACCAGGGGTAATAATAGGCGGTTGAAGCGTAGCACTGGCCATGTTACCTTCCTTGTATACCGTAGGCCCTAGAGATAGCAGACTACCCTGCGACAATCCCAAAGCCGCGTTAGCAGTATAAAACGGGAGACTATTATATTATAAAAAAGTGGTCGATAGGATGTACCTAGTTAGTACAAATGTACTTCAATACACTTCGATTGTGTCACATGTACTATTTGTGCAACTATAATATGGAAATTCCGGTTAGAACTTTTTAACCAGAAGTATATAGGTATATATTTATTCTCATCTTGCTAAGTCACGTCGATATCAGTTGTACTATTTCGCTGACTTTAAAACGGTACTTCCGGTTGCAACTCTAAAACCGGAAGTCAACGGTAAAATTTCTCATCTTTAATACCATCTTTCGGTTACTTATAAGCTTTCATTCGAAACCTCATTCACTCGACGGACAGACGGAGAGACAGTCATGAAACAGAAATATATATTTGTTGTCGTGTTGCTAGCGAGCGTCGAATAATATATCGCTTGTACTATTACGGCTACTTTAAAACAGTACTTCCGGTTCTATTTCAAAAACCAGAATCCCTAGGTCAAATTGTTCACCTTTAGTTCCACCCTTGGGTTGTAAGCTTCGACACCTTATTTGTCATTCTACCTGGTATACTACACTGACAGAGTTGTGTTTAGGACAGACGGAGAGACGGACGGAGACAAGGAGGGACGGACGGACGGACAAACGGATGTGGATAATTCAACGTTTTCACATTTATTCAAAATTGGGTGAAAACAAAAGTTAATAATTTTAATGAATTTGAAGGTAATTTGATAAAACACTTTTAGCTGTACAATAGCGATTTTTGAATGTTGCTTTAATTAATTTGTTGCTTAGAAAACTGTAAAAAACCTAAAAATTATTAATTTTCAATAAATGTTAATCTCTAAAATACAGTTTAATAAAAATAATCCTACAACCTCGATATTGCGTGAAGTTTGGTCTTATTTATAGTGTTAAAAATGTGGTTAAAATGGATCAAAATAATTTATCAATTTGGACCCATTTAGTGACCCTGGACACCAGGTGCTCCGGGGGTCGGTCCTGATGACGTATTTGTATTCAATGGCTCCATAGTCATCTGTTTGCATCACTTTAATGCCGAAAATCCTCCAACTCCAGATGACGTGCCTTAACAGTAATCCTGGTCACCAGGTACTCCGGGGTTGGTTGTGATAGCGTATTCATATTCAGCGACCCCAGTAATCTCCTAGTAACAAAATCTGACCCTCAATATACTAATTTGAATATGATTATGCACTTTAAATGATTTTTGTACACTATAGGCAGCTTTCGAATTGAGTAGGGAGCAGCGGAAGATAAAAACAAAGAAAAAACTTGCTATGGAACTTTGAGGACATCACCGTATTGTTTATTATTATTCTTATATTATTATTCTTATATTATTGTTATTAAATTTTTGTAGATTGTTTTTGAACACACCTATGATGTTGAAAGGAGGCTGTAATTAGCTTACCTTACTTAACTTAGTACCATCTTTTTATTTCAGTACCTATTTAAGTTACGTCTCAACAACTATTGAACTAATTTTTCTTCGTTATTGATGTTTTATGGACTTACGGTCTTTAAATATGTATTGTTCTTGATATAGTAGTCATATTGTGACTGGCTGATTGACATAAAGTCCTTGCCATTAAAATAAATGCAATTATGTACTTCCACAAATTTTTCTATTAAACTTTTTTCCTGGCGCCATCTCGAACACAATGCAAAAAGTTACAAGTGGATAGGTGATGTATTTAAAAATCAATTTATTCCGGTGTATTTTGTTCTAATAGCCCTGGTCTAAATATAATTGAAAAAAAAATATTCGCCAACGATTTAAATTCGTTTGTTCAGTCCTAGCCTCATTTATTTAAAGCAATAGGTATGTTTCTGATATGTAGAGTTTCTTTAGCTCTTGAGTACCTATATTTTTAAGCCTTTATTTACGTGTTTTGTCTTATTACGACACAACGTAAGGAGGACGGAAAAATGTTTGGTGGAATGATCTTTTATCTCAGATCGGAAACGTAAATAAAATAAAGACAACCGCAAGATAAGGTTAAACACCCAAACATAACAAAACTATTTATATCACAAATGGATAACGGTATAGAAATTTAAAAAATAGCGTTTTGTTTAAAAACATATACCTACACAACTACGATTGTTCGTTTTTCATTAACAGATTTTTGAAATCTCCGCGTATATTCACATTACAAAAACCATACAATTTTAAACACCATGTGTTACGCAGTATATCTGTTTATTTTTATGTATTTACTATCGATAAAAATAGTGGATTTGATATATTTACTAGAAGACAGTGAATGGGAGTATTTCGATCCAAATTTCTACAGCGAATACGAAGTTTTGTGCTTGTACGAAGAAGAATGTCAACCTCAGGTGTTAGTTCGATTAGGATCTTGTGGATGTTGTGATGACTGTGAACATGTTCAATAAAAGGTAGGTAAATCTAAAAAATTAAGTTTGGAACATAAATAATAATTTATTTAATTAATTTAGAATAAAATTCTATCATTAAAGAAACTACCTGGTTGTGTTAGTCTGGGACCTTCTTCTTCTTAAAGTGTCCCTCTCCTCAATGGACGTTGGCTACTACAATTGCAAACTCTTCTCTGTCTTCAGCTGTTCTTATTAGCTGTTCAATATTTAGCTCTGTTCATTGTCGGATGTTTCTGAGCCACGATAGACTTTTTCTTCCTAGTCCTCTTCTTCCCTCGATCTTTCTTTTCACTATAAGTTGAGCATATTGGTACTTATTATTTCTCAGTATGTGGCCTAGGTATGATGTTTTTCTAACTTTCACTGTGTTGAAAAGTTGTCTTTGGTTGCCTATTCTATGTAGCATTTTTTCGTTTGAGGTATGGGATGTCCATGAAATTTTGAGGATTCTCTGGTAGATCCACATTTCAAAGGCCTCCAATTTATTTACGATTAATGTTTTAAGGCCATGGGTACATAATTCGCAAATATTTTACGGCTATCCCTACTTTTTCTGTCTTTACACGGCAAATTACGTGTAGTAAAATTCACACTGGTATGGATATGTAAACATTACTAGAATGAAAATGTCATCAGTAACTTAAAGTGATGGCTTTTGAATGTTCTTGGTTAACTGTAATTTGTATAATTGCAAATTATTAATTCAGTTAATAAATGTGATAATTTTTTCACTAACTATGTATTCAGTGATTGTAATAATTTATACCTATGTACAACAAAAACTAATACTCAATCGAGAAAAGAGGAAAAGTGTTAAAGTGATTTTTTAATAATATATTGTTGCTATGGAACGCTTACAATTTTGAACATCTGTTGAAACTTTATTATATAATCCAAATTCTAATCTTTGCTTTATTACGCCCCTAAAATTATGTCACATTTAATACACGATTTTGGCCTTCTTAAAAAATCTATCCCAAAAAATGAGTGACAATTCCAAAAATAAAATATTTGTCAATGTTCCATATATTTAAAAAAAACGATAGCTTTTTCAATTATAATAGTTCATAATTAAGTCCAAATTAATATTTGGGACTTTTTTGTACAATATTAATTCTCGATGTGTCTGGCGTAAAAGCTAAACTTAGCTTTAGTAAGTGTAGTCTTTTTAAATAAACAAATTAGGAAAAAGAAGTAATTTATTGTACAACCAAGAGACGGAGAAAACGGTTTGGGCATTAATACCAAAGCGATACTTCTTCATTTGGCCTACATCGAGCCGGATTTTTGACCAGCATAAAACTTATGGAAAGTTCTTCAAGATTATTTGCCGACACAACAACAAAAGGATATACTGGGTGAGATAAGTCCATTTATATACCCTTTGTTTCATTATTCTATTTGGCTATCAGTTATTCAAAGACATTAAAATCAATAAATTCTGTGATTCAAAGACATTTTCGTGTTCCAATATCTTTAATAAAAATGGATGAGTTCAAAAAATATAGAAAAATTGCTAAGTCTTCTCTTACTCGTATGTCTAACTGGTTTATAGCCAAAAAAGACGTAGAATTAGATGTTACCCAGTTCGAGACGCGATTAAGTAGACTTCATTTAATATTTCATGATTATGAAAAAGCACAAAATGAAATCGAATTCCTTGCATCAAATACAGGCAAAGAAGAAAAAGATAGAGAGTTTACAGAAAATCAATATTTCAAATTTGTAAGCGATTTGACCGCTTGTGTTAATAAATTAAAAGCTGCACCTTCTCAGATAAGATCTAGTTCATCCAGTGAGGGTTCTTGTAGTGCTCCAATAGCAGTTCGTCTTCCGGATATAAAAATTTCACAATTCTCAGGTCATATTAGAGACTTTCAATCGTTTATCGAGCTCTTCGATGCGCTCATAGTGAAAAATGAGACATTAACAGATGTCCAAAAACTTGTGTACTTGAAGAGTTATTTAAAAGGTGAAAGCCTTCAACTTATAGATTCATTACCGATAATTAATGAAAATTTTGTAATCGCGTTAAATATTTTAAAGAAGAGATACGAAAACAAATTCGCCATAATAAATTCTTATTTGCAAGCAATTTTTGATTGTATTAATATTTCTAAATGTAAGTCAGACACATTAAGAGAATTAATCACTACAATTCAAAAAAATATTTTGTCACTAAAAAATTTGAATTTAACTTCCGAAAATTTATTTGACTTAACACTTATATTCATTCTAAAAAAGAAGTTAGATTCTCAATCGGCTAATGCATATGAATCTGAGAGGAATCACGATGAAATACCTACTTTAAATCATTTCTTAAAATTCTTAGAAAAACGTGCAGTAATTCTGGAAAATGTTGAAATTTCTAGTCCTAAAACTACCAGAAAAAATTTCTCATCTCATTCGACAATGCATGAGGCAACTTCAAATCGCCAATTTCAATTAATTTGTATCTACTGTAACAAGGAGGGCCATAAAATTTACACTTGCTCTGAGTTTAAAGATATATCTCATTCAGCCAAATTGCAATTTATTAGGGCAAAGAATTTATGCATAAATTGTTTTGGTAAACACAATTTGAAAGAGTGTAAATCCTCTAAAAAATGTTCTTTTTGCTCCAAGTCACACAATTCGTTAATGCACATAAAAATCGGCGAAAATCAACATTTTCCGCCAATGACTAGTAGTAAGCGTCATTCACATTCTCTATATAATAATGGCTCAAATTCTCAACCTAATAGCTACGCAGGTAACCATAGCTCTCTAATCTCATCTAATAGTTCTTATTTAGATAATACTGCTCATGTTCAAAATGGTAATAATTCATCTTCTCATCTCGATAGTAATTCAAATCTTCAAACCCGTTCTCTGGATATCCAACCAGTACAGGAAAATTCAGGAATAACAAATTTTCAAGGTCCTTCGAGAAATTTTACGGAAAATAACCCTACCGCAAATAATCATTCAGCGAATCACTCTGTTCAGTCAGTAAAAAATAGTCATATTCTTCTGGGTACTGCAAAAGTAACCTTACTTGGTAAAAACGCTAATTTCTGCATAGCGAAAATTCTTTTGGACACAGGATCCCAAAATTCATTTATCGTAGAGAAGCTTGTGAACAAGTTACAATTAGATACGTATAACAAGTCAGTACATATATCAGGAATAGGAGGGAGTGGCTCGACTTGTACTAAAATGTCAGATATAACCATATTTTCCAATTATGATCGTCGAAGAAGTTTTCATTTTTCAGTAGTTGTATTACCCGAGATTACTTGTGCTCTCCCTCAATCAAAAATACTAGTGAAAAAATTAAATATTCCGGAACAATTCTTTCTAGCAGACGACGAATTTTTTAAGCCTTCTGAAATTGACATTCTAATTGGTTTGGATCTTTATTACGATATTATTTTACCTAACTTCGTCAGACTTGGCAAAAATCTTCCAGTCTTACAAGAGTCTTACTTAGGTTTCGTGGTAGCTGGTACAGTTCCTGATCATTTTACTTTATCCAATATATCTGTTACAGACAGTAGTTCAGAAGTTTTAACTGAATCTAATTCACTTCTTTCCACATTACAATTAGACAGCCGTTTGAAGAAATTCTGGGAAATCGAGGAAATTCCCAATAAATTCTATCTTTCAGAAGCTGATGAGGCATCTGAAAACCTATTCCGTTCTACAACCAAAATTTTACAAAATGGTAGATTTCAAGTAAGTTTGCCGCTGAAATCACCTTCAGAAAATCTAAAGTTAGGAAATTCTTATTACATGGCCAGAAAGCGTTTCATTTCTTTAGAAAATAAATTTAAAACTAATTGCAACTTTTATCAAGACTATAAAAAAGTTATTGATGAATTAATTGAACTTAAACATGCTCATTATGTACCCCTAACTCTGCTAAATGCCAAATCTGAAAATAAATATTTTATTCCGCACTTAGGTGTAGTTAGAGAATCCAGTTTAACAACGCGTTTGCGCGTTGTCATGGACGCCAGCGCCAAAAGTTCCTCAGGGTATTCCTTAAACGACGTGTGTTTAAAGGGATATCAGGTCCAGCCAGAATTGTATGACATTCTATGTAGATTTAGACTTTTTCCTTTTGTATTCACGGTAGATATTAAAAAAATGTTCCGACAGGTCCTCGTGAACCCGGAACAAACTTTTCTTCAAAACATTTTATGGCGAGAAAACCCTGATGAAGACTTTAAATGTATCCAACTCGATGTTGTAGTTTTTGGAACCAATTCAGCCCCGTTCTTGGCAACAAGGGTGCTTAAAGAAATTGCTTGTCTAAACTTTTTAGAATTTCCTCTTGCGTCTGATGCAATTCTGAATCAATTCTATATGGACGATGGCCTTTGTGGTTCATATAATCACAACGAACTTTTCAATTTATACTCTCAATTAAATACCATCTTAAATAAGCATGGGTTTGAGTTGCATAAATATTGTTCAAATAGTGATTATTTTCTTAAAAATATTTCCAAAGACATTTCGGAAAATCAAAAAGCTGATTATGACATAAACATAGATGAAGTCCCAAGTAAAGTTCTTGGGCTAAAGTGGAGTACAGCAGAAGATACTCTTTGTATTTCCGTGCCTCAAGAAATCGTGCACGGTCCAGTTACCAAAAGAAAAATACTTTCTATCTTAGCTCAATGTTATGATCCGTTAGGCTTGATAAATCCTGTTATAGTAAAAGGTAAGATACTGATGCAAAAATTATGGTTCAAAAAGTTTCATTGGGACACCGTAATAAACGACGCTTGCATTCTTAAAGATTGGCACAATTTTATTGAACATATCCCCTTGCTTTCACAACAAAAAATAGCTAGACAATATTTTCGTCCGAAAACTATTGACAAAATAGAAATTCATGGCTTTTCTGATGCAAGCATAGAGGCTTATGGTGCTTGCATTTATTTTCGAGTTCTTTATTCTGACAATGATATTTCTTCTACTTTAGTATCTTCAAAATCTAGAGTCACCCCACTTAAATCAATTACCATTCCAAGGTTAGAACTTTGCGCTATGCTCTTGCTGGCGAAACTTGTAAACAAAATTCTACAAGTCTTCGAAAATAAATTAGAGTATGACTCAATAAATTTGTGGACCGATTCTCAGGTCGCTTTATGTTGGTGCAGGGCACACCCTAGTAAATGGTCAGTGTTCGTATCGCATAGAGTTGCTCAAATTCAAGAACTGACGCAAAATTGTCAGTGGCGATACGTTAAATCAGCTGAAAACAGTGCTGACATTCTATCACGCGGTTTATCAGCCCAAGAAATTCTGGACAACAAGTTGTGGTGGTCCGGTCCTGCTTTTCTTCTTAATCATTCTTTAGAATTCTCTGATGAACCCCCAATAGCTGATCAGCTAATTACAGAGCACAGAAAAACTCGTTCCAATATACTCACAAACGTCAACTCAAAACCTCCTTGGGAACAATTATTTCAAAAATTTTCTTCTTTTTCTCGATTACGTCGTACTATCGCATATGTACTCAGATTTGTCAGTTGTTTAAAAGGAAACAAACAATCTGATCCCCTCACTGTTGAAGAATTGGACCAAGCTCTATATTTTATAGTTCGGCAAGTTCAGCTAACCAATTTTTCTAAAGAAATTTCCGAACTTTCTGCAAACCAGCAACTATCAAATAAACAATTATTATCTTTAAATCCATTTCTCGATGAATTATCAATGCTGAGGATCGGCGGACGGCTTTGTAACGCCTCCATTCCCTACCAACAGAAACATCCCTTGCTTTTGCCACCCCATAATCATACGACCTCCCTCATACTAGAGTACGAACACAGGCGGCTCGGGCATGCTGGTGCTCAAACCGTTCTGAGCAATATTCGTTTACGTTTTTGGCCCCTTAATGGGCTCAGAGAGATCAAAAAAATCATTCGAAATTGCAATATGTGTTTTCGATTCAATAATCAAGTCTGCCAACAGATTATGGCAAGTTTGCCCTCTGATCGTGTAAATGTCTCTAGACCATTTCAGAAAGTTGGAATTGATTTCGGAGGATTCTTTCAAATAAAATCCTCAAGGCTTCGTAAATCTCCACTCATAAAATCATACATTGCGGTTTTTGTTTGCATGGTCACCAAGGCAGTTCACATAGAGCTAGTTCTTGGACTGTCTACTGACTCCTTTCTGAACGCTTTAAAACGTTTTGTCTCGAGAAGAGGAAATCCGTCAGTGATCTATAGTGACAACGCCACCAATTTTTTAGGTGCAAAAAATGTCCTACATGAGTTGTATCAATTTTTCAAAACTAATAATAATGTAAATATTATCTGTGACTTTCTTTCACAAAATGAGACCAAGTGGAAATTCATTCCACCTCGATCTCCGCATTGGGATGGAATCTGGGAATCCGCCATCAAAAGCGCAAAATTTCATATCAAGAGATTGGTGGGTAATGTTTTGTTCACTTCAGAAGAGTTTAACACTATTCTTTGTCAAATCGAGGCAATACTAAATTCTCGGCCCTTAGGTCCAGTTTCTAATGACCCTACAGATTTAACCTGCCTTACACCGGGACACTTTCTGATGGGGTCTCCTCTCACCGCTTATCCTGAAAAGGATCTTTCACATTTAAACGAACATAGACTTTCCACCTTCCAGCAGATTTCTAAAATTCAACAAGTTTTTTGGAAACGTTGGTCGGTTGATTACTTAAATCGCCTTCAGAACCGGCCTAAATGGGCTGAAGAATATTCTAACCTGCAAGTAAATAAACTAGTTTTACTCAAGGAAGATAATGTACCTCCAATTATGTGGCCGTTGGCGCGCATCATTGAAGTATATCCTGGTAAGGATGGCAAAGTCCGTGTGGTTAAGCTCCGTACGGCTTCCGGAGAGTTTATCCGATCCATTTCAAAGCTTTCTTTATTACCAAATCAAACTCAACCTTAAAACGACCAACATGCTTATTTCTAGTTTTGTTACATTCTTCCTAACACTTTGTTTTTTCTGTTTCTGTTACTGTGTAATTTAGTTGAAGCAGGGATGCTTCAACGCGGGGGAGAATGTTGAAACTTTATTATATAATCCAAATTCTAATCTTTGCTTTATTACGCCCCTAAAATTATGTCACATTTAATACACGATTTTGGCCTTCTTAAAAAATCTATCCCAAAAAATGAGTGACAATTCCAAAAATAAAATATTTGTCAATGTTCCATATATTTAAAAAAAAACGATAGCTTTTTCAATTATAATAGTTCATAATTAAGTCCAAATTAATATTTGGGACTTTTTTGTACAATATTAATTCTCGATGTGTCTGGCGTAAAAGCTAAACTTAGCTTTAGTAAGTGTAGTCTTTTTAAATAAACAAATTAGGAAAAAGAAGTAATTTATTGTACAACCAAGAGACGGAGAAAACGGTTTGGGCATTAATACCAAAGCGATACTTCTTCAACATCTTTAACAACAAAATACTTGAATCACAGAATATATTATCCTAATGTATTCTCTGCTTTGATCTTACACAAATAATACACAATAAATAACTTTTTATTAAGTTCAAATTCACTATATCAATTATTTATCAAATTCACTATATATCAATATTATTTAATCAACAACTCAAAATATTCCCGATGCCATGTCAAATATTTAAAATTGTCACTGATTGTCACTGTCTGACTGACAAGCTGAAAATATTCTATTTGACTGAGTGCGTTGTAAGACAAAGATAGATTTGGAAAATATTACCACGGACATTGTGTTCATTTTTTTCAAATCCTGAAAAAAACAATACATATTTTTGAAAACTTTAAACGCAGAATGAAAGACTAAATTATTACCGAGGGCCGAAAGTTTCTTAGAATAAATAAAAATTTATTTTGAATGAGATATTTGAAATTAAAAATCACACTAAATTTTCTCTTAGTTTTTCACCCCTGTAACTTATTAAAATACACATTATAGAAGTTCTCAGGGACTTTCGGTCCTCGCTAATAACGCAATCTTTCATTATGCGTTCAAATTTTTCAAAAATACTTATTAGTTTTCTCAGGATTCGAAAAAAGTGAATCCCCATTTGAATAGCATTGAGGCCGAAAATACGTACCCATCCCCTTAAGGGTCCGTGTCTCAACTGCATAGAGAAGAGTCGACCAGACGTAGCATTTGGACAAACGTAGTCGAATTTCGAGTTTTATTCGAGAATCACAAAGCAGTTTTTTGATTTTTTCGAAAGATTTTCTGGCCTGTTCTATTCTGGATCTTATTTGTAGATCAGAATTTAGGCTGCTATCGATCCAACATCCCATTAGTTTTTTAATCTTTATTTGCATGTCTGGAACTGAATGAATTAATTATTTATATAGTTTAATCTGGAGTCATTTACACTGAAAATTTTTACACACGGTATTTTTTTAATTTTAATTAACGTGTCTCGACTACGAGGTCATTGACACGATGACAGTATAGTTGTACAATATAAGAATATTACAAATTATACAGTTTTACATTTGGCAATACATAATACATAATTACCCCAGGCTGTGGGTGAAAAAACGTGTTATAATTCAGGAATGTTTTAAACCTATCTGGTGTTGTAAAGGACGATGCCACGAATAACTTCTACTAAAATTTAACCAAACATTTTGTGCGCTTTTTTATTTATGACGGTTTTCATTTGTTGAATTTGCAATTTTTAAAAATTTTTAATTTTGCTGCTTAGGATATTTAATTTAGAGAATAACTTTTAAATAGAAGGTTGTAGTAAATTGTTGACCTACAGAAGGTTGTAGTTGACCTACAATTTGAGCTATGGCAAGTTTAATTTCGTTAATTTGTTATTGCAATACAGCCTGCGGAAGATCCAAAATGGCCGTTTTTTGCAATTGCATTATTTTTTTTTAAATAACTTTTTTTATTCTTTAAGGCTTTACAATTAAGATCTTTCAATTCTCTTGTTGCTTAGATATTATAAATTGTTTATCCCGAGAGGTCATGTCGAAGGCTATAACTTTAAAAAAAATCGTAGAGAGTTAATCCTAGATCCACTCTCCTTCTAAAGACTTAAATTTTCATATTCTGATGTAAATAAATGCATAAAACATTTTTCAACCTCTTATTTTTAGGGTTTGAAAATAAGGGGGCAAATTTCGTTATAAACATTTAGAACTGAAGCGGTCACTACACATCCTATGAGTTTCTAACCTGTAGACTATTGTTACTGAAGACTAAACAAAGATCCAAAACAAAATAAAAATTGCCTATGACAAACTGAAGCCGAGATAATTGTTTTTGTTTTCTTAAATGGCGTAGTGACTTTATTTATAACATTTTTAACAGTTAAGAAATTATTTCAGTCACTGACTAAAGAAAGACTTATATTATCTTAAATTAAAAAAAAAAATTTAAATTGGAGTAGAGATTTATTTTTCTTTACGAGTGTGATTTATTGTGTCGGTTGCCCTTACAACTTATAGTACATACATTGAACGTAGATAATATGCCAAAGTAGAAAAGTGATATTGAGCCGATGTGTGCTTTTCCCCTGGGGGTGGGTTTCACCCCTTATGGCGGTGAAAAAATATACGTTCAAAATAAGTCCCAAAATGGATAAACTGACTAATTCTAAGCAACTTATGCTCTATAGCATTTTTTCACTAATACTTTTCGAGTTATTTGCGAGTAAATACGTTCATTTTTCAACAAAAAAAAACACGTTTTTAGGCAAATAACTCAAAAAGTAAGTATTTTATCGAAAAATACTTTCTTATTTATTTACACATATGTTTTGTTGAAACCTGTACAGGTGATTTAGGTACATTATGATTTATACATGTACCAGCTTGAAAAGGTCTAAAGTAAAGGATACCTTGGATCAGGTTCTTTTCCAGTCGTGACGATTTTTTTGGCACCTCCACGGTCGGCTCTGGACCGAAGTATTTTGTACCTGATGCTTTTTCGATAAGTTCATCAGATTTTTTATTGAAATGTATACCCCGGTAACCTGGAACCCATGCCAGTGTGACACTGTTATATTCCGCTAGCCTGCCAAGTTCCTCTCGCCATTCCCACAATAGCTTAGAGTCCACCGTAAGGCTACTAAAAGCCCAGATAGCCACTTGCGTATGTACCCTCTTCGGTCATCAAAACATCTGCCCCAAATCTCATACAATAGTGGCACCGATCATGTTATTGCTCTTAGTTTAACCTTAAGTAAAACCTTCGACGTACTTGTATTTAAACCATTAGTTGATGAAATATTTTTTTAGGTTTACCAGTTCCAACAAGTTTTAACCAATGGCTTTCTTGAAGATATTTTTCTGGTTAGAATGTAGAACCCAACTTGTGCTTTAATAAGTGCTATTATTAAGTAACTCAATGTATATTACAAAATATTTTGTTTACCATGTAAATATATTATTTGTTTTTAGTTTTTTAATAAATTTTTATTAAGCTTTTATTTGTCAAATCTTTACAGTCAAATTTATGTCAAAAATATAATACTTAGTGAATGGTCGTAATCAAGACTTGTAAGTGATTCATACAGCAGATCAATAGTTGTCATTGAAAAGTCAATATGTACTCCTACTGCAGTAAAATCACAGTAATATTAATCTATCACTTCAATGAACAGGAAAACGGCACCCTTCTATTCGCGCCTCACTCTGTTTCACACGTCTGACTTAATACAATCACGGAAAAAACTATGGCCCCCATGAATGCTGTATCACAAGAAACAAAAAAATTGATCAGAAAGATTAATCAAGACAAGTGAATAAAATTTAAATTCTTGGATTGGAGTGACCAAAACTTATGAGGAAATATATGTGAAGCAGTATAAGAAAATGAAAGCCTAGTAGAAATAATAAAGCCATTTTTGTCACAGCACTTAATTTTTTTAATACCTGCATAACATGGACTAAACAAATGACGTATCTGCTAAAGTTTTGATTTGTTTTTACTCCGATTATATTTGTTTTGTACTTTAATTCATAAGTTTTATTCTAATTATGTTACCTGTTTAGTATAGATGATTAGTCATTTTTTATTATTATTAGAAAACTCTAACTATCTAGCTTGTCGAGAGTGTGAATGCATTCTACTGTATGTCTGCCCTATCTTCCGTATGCTTCTGTATTGCCCAAACTATTACTACCATAAACAATACTGGAGACAACAGATAACCTTGTCTCATTCTGTTTTCAACGAAAATTTTGTTTTCGTTTATAAATTCGCAAATTCTATTCGTTCGTGCGTCGCTGCTCCTGCAATACTTGGAGCCGATCTACCGATGTATTCCTATGTAGTTTTGTCTCCTGAATCCAAATATGTTTCGAAAAACGGCATTTCGATATCTCAAACCATCTTTAAGATAACCGACATCAAAGTCAACATGCATCTCGGGGCAGCCATTTAGGGTTTTTTAGCAATTTTACATAGTAACATAATTCTACAATTGAGACATTGCTAAAAACGCATTAAAACTAATGTACGTAAAAATGCAAATGAAAATTTCATATTATTTCAAACTAGCGGGTGATTATATTCGGCTTACATCGACTATAAATAAACGCTTGTGATCAGGACCCTAAACTGCTGTCCCGAGATGCAAGTCGATGGCACCTTACTATTTTTTTATTTAAGCTGTCTACCCGATGATATGTACATATTATGTTTGTATATTAGGTATATTTTATATAAATTATATACAGTGTGTCTACTTAAGTTGAACACATATTATGGGAAACTTTTTTATTTTTAATTTTACGAAAAAAAGTTATTCTTCATAAATAGTTATGCATGGTCTAAAAACGAAGATTCAGGCATCAGATATCAAATTTTATATAAACTATACGAGGTATGTCAAAAAATATGAATTTCGCTCAAGGATAAAGTATTTTTATTTTTCACAATATTGAAAGTTGCTGTTATAGACCGGTAGCCCAATAAATGACCGTTTTTGAGTGAAAGTTTCAGGGGCAACTCCGAATTGCATGAAAATTTGGATTTAGGTTCTACTTACCCTCCACTTCAAAGTGGAATTTGTGCTGTTGGTTGCTTTTACTTGGGGGGTGACAGTCACCTCTTCTCGGGGGTGCAAAAACGAGTGTTTAAGATAAGATCGGAAATGGATAAAATAACTGATTATAACTAACTTTCGTTCTATAGAGTTTTTTATGTAATTCAATACTTTTCGAGTAATTTGCAATTGAAAATGTTTATTTTTCGACAAAAAAACTACGTTTTCAGGCGGTTTTTAACAAATAACTCAAAAAGTAAATATTTTATTGAAAAAAATATTCTTAACAAAAGTGTAGCTTGTAAAAAAACTAAAAAAATGGTGTATCAGTTAAGTCTATAAACCGAGTAAAAGCAAACTTGAAGCTCATGAAAATACGTTCTTGTTCGTCTAATTCCAAATCGAATATTTCAACGTGAAATCACCGAAAAATTAAGCAATTTTCGGGCAAAAACTTATTAACATTTTTATAATGTTTAAAAAAAGCTTTATTTTTATTTTTTACAAAGGTTTCTAGCATAAAAAATAAAGTAGTTTCGCTGAAAAAAAAGTTGGCCCTTTTTTGTAAAAAAATTGTGAAAATCTCCCTCTATTTAGCACCCTAAATAAAATTAATCGTTGCCGCTTTACCATTTACTTTAAACGTATGTCTATCGTTTATATGATTTGTAAGTTTGACCGGTTTGAAGTGCTTGTTTCGAAAAAATTTAGTTTTATAGTAAAAAAATTTTGGAAAAATTTCCTTTTTTCAAAATAACTTAAAAAGTATTAGTAATACGAAAAATCTCAAGGGGTAAAAAAATGTAGGTTTTGCTGTTATAAATATGCTAGTTTCATTTTGTTTTTCTGTACCTAAGACAAAAATTGGTTAAGATATGGCTGTTCAAAGTTTGCATGCACTCGTGTTTAGTGACTCGTTTCAAGCCCTTTCAACTATGACCCTTTCAAAAATAAGCACTTTAAGCCGGTGAAACTGACAGATCATATAAAAAATAGATAAGTAAAGTAAATTGTTTGTAAAGCGGTAACAATTAATTTCATTTGGGGAGCTAAACACGGGGAGATTTGCATGATTGTTTTTTACCAAAAAAGGGGGCCAACATTATTTTGAGCGTAACTCGCTTATTTTTAATGGTAGAAACTTTTATAAACAATTAAAATAAAGCTATCTTAAATACCTACTTTAAAAAAGTTTAAATGGGGTTTTCCCGAAAAGTGCTTTATTTTTTGGTTATTTAATGATGAAACATTCGATTTGGAACTGGACGAATAAAAACGTATTTTTCATGAGCTACAAATTTGCTTTTGCTGGATTTTTAGACTTTACGAATACACAGCTCTTTTATTTTTTTCCTAAGCCTCATTTTTGCTAAAAATATTTTTTTCGATAAAATAAACATTTTCAATCGTAAACAATTCGAAAAGTATTGATATAAAAAATTCTTTAATACGAAAGTTGCTTATAATCAGTCATTTTATCCATTTTCGGGCTTATTTTCAATGTATATTTTTTCACCCCTGAGAAGGGGCGACTGTCACCCCCCAAGTAAAAGCAAACAACGGCACAAATTCAACTTTGAAGTGGAGGGTATGTGGTATGTAGAACCTAAATGCAAATTTTCATGTAATTCGGAGTTGCCCCTGAAAATTACACGGTATCGCCGTATTTCTCGTTCATTTACTGTGCTACGGACCCTGGAAGTATTTGAGTATGCAAAACCTGAGGACCGGCAACTATGTTCAGATTCTTTTACCGGAGACCTTGAACAATGAAAAACTGAATCTTGCCGGAAGGTGCGAAGGTGCCTTGTTACCCCCCTATGTTACGGGCAGATAAAAAGCAATTTTTCGCAAAAAAACATTTTTTGGTTCATTCTAAGCAAAAAATGTTCTTACAAGTTTTTTCCTAAAAAATACATAGTTTTCGAGATAAACGCGGTTAAACTAAAAAAAAAAATCGAAAAATTGCAATTTTTGAGCCCGAATAAATTTTGATTAAAAACTTAAATATCAATTATGCTTGCAGCGTTTAAAATTCCAAGTCAAATTAAACCGATTTTGATTATTTGCATTGCTAAAAATTAAAGTTCTACCTGGTCGGTTCCGTTCGGTTTTAATCCTTGGCGCGGTGCGGACATGCAACAAAACGCTCAAACACTGTTTGTTTATAGCTTTGTTTAACAATAAAAAAATTCATTTTTAGCAATGCAAATCATCAAAACCGGTATAATTCGACTTGAACTTTCAAATGCTGCAATTGATTTTTTAATCAAAAGTTATTCGGGTTCAAAAATTGCAACTTTTCGATTTTTTTTAAAGTTTAACTGCTTTTATCCCGAAAACTATGCATTTTACGAAAAAACTTGTAAGAACATTTTTTTCTTAGAATGACCCAAAAAATACAAAAAATGCTTTTTTGCGAAAAATCGCTTTTTATCTACCGGTAACATAGGGGTGTGGGAATGGGTAACAAGGCAACGTCGCACCTTCCGGCAAGATTCAGTTTTTCATTGTTCAAGGTCTCAGATAAAAGAATCCGAACATAGTTGCCGGTCGTCAGGTTTTGCATACCCAAATATTTCCAGAGCCTGCACTATTATGAAAAGTTGTTTGGGATTAAAAACATGCTCCACTATACGCAATTACATCCTTCAAATGAAAAAAATATTTGAAAATTTTTCTTAAATTAGGGATACCCAACATCATTTTTATGTATAACTCTTTTATTATTAATTTTACGAAGGAAAGTTACTCTTCATAAAAAGATCTGCATGGTCTAAAATCTAAGATTTAATCATAATAGATCAAATTTTATTAATTTTATACGAGGTATGTCAAAAAATATCAATTTCGCTGCAGAGTAAAGTACATTTATAGTTCAAAATATTTAAATTATAAGCATATAATTGCACATTAAAATATCGATTTTAATGCTAAACAACTTTTTATAATAGCAATTTTGCATATTATGAATTTAAATACGTAATAAACAAAGTTTTCGTTATAATAACGCTCGCATTTTTAGCTTGTTTAATATAAATTTACTGTAATCGTTCATCCTTATGTTCCACTAGAGCTGCGAACTCGTCGTATATAATCGCATCAAATTAATGTACCTGTTTGCTAATCCCTATTTAGACCAGGACGCATCTGTAAAAATATTAGTACATTTGGACGTTGAGAGGTGGCTCAAATTTTTTTGCAGAAATTGCTTGAAAATAACTCAGATAATAATATTTGAGTTATCCTTAATCTCAAAAAGGTCCGGAACATTGTTTAATTAATCAAAATGTGAAAAAAACGAAGGAAAAATTCGATTTTTTTCTTCGTTTTTTGATTATAACTTTAAAAGTATTAATTTCCGAGAAAAGCTGTACTGACATAAAAGTTGCATAATGAAATTTCCTACAATATAGAATTAGTTAACAATTTAAAAAATAGTCACCCTTGTTGCAAAATAGCAATAATTGCGAAAAAACCATACAAAAACAAGTATTCGCATTTTACGTTTTTCAACCATTTACGCTGCACTTAGGACCTTCATTTTTCACCCAGAAAAACTCTATGATACAGTAAAACAATACTGTAAATTTCATTAAGATCGGTTTAACAGATTTTGCAAAATAAATTTTGCAATCCAACTTAAAAAAAATGCATTTTTTCAAAATGTTACATTAATGAAAATAAAGCAGATAGCAAGTTGATTTTTTTTTGCTTATAGAAGTGTACTGTACCTTTCATTTGCAATTTGCAAAACTAAAATCGATTAACTACCACGGCGTCAGGAATTTTTTTAAATAAACATTAATAATTGGTGCTACGCGCGGATAGTTTGCTCTGATTGGGCATTCCAATGACCTTTGATAATGATTGATACATTTTAATTTTTATTACATTTCGATATCTTCTTCTCCTTCTTTCTCGAAACTCCTTATGCCCCTCAGGGGCGTCGGAGGTTTTATTCATCTTCTATCCATCTCTTCCATTTCTTGCGGTCCTTTGCTAACTCTTTCATTTGTTGATGTGTTTTTCCTTTTTCCTGTCCAATTTCTATAATCTGATCGATCCATCTCTTCCTTGGCCTCCCTTTCCTTCTTTTACCATATCTTTTCGATTCCATCACCTGCTTTGGTAGTCTTCCCTGGTCCATTCTCTTAATGTGTCCATACCATTTTAATTTTCTTTTTTGTATCTTGGTTATTATCGATTCCTGTTTCAGTCTTTGTCTAATATCTTCATTTCTTATTCTGTCCAATTTCGTTTTTCCTGCTATTTTTCTTAGCTGCTTCATCTCCGCTGCGTTTATTGTACTGTCTATTTTTGCATTGTTTACCCATGTCTCACTTGCATATATTAAAGTTGGTACAGAGATTGCGTTGTATACCTTCAGTTTTATTTCTTTATCTATTTCTTCCTTTCCAAATATTGTTTTATTTAGTGCATAGTAGATCTTATTTGCTTTTTTCGCTCTGTATGAGATTTCTTGATCTATCTTTCCATCCTCTGATATTATTACTCCAAGGTATTTCGATATAAATAAATAAATTTGTTTATTACAAAATAAAAACACATACTCTATCCTTTGATATAACACTTTTTTTAGCAAAAATTGTCTTTATTCATATATTTTAACTTAGAGAATAAAAGTTTATTATTTTTAAACATATGCAATTGTTTAAACAATATTTCACAAAAAATAATAAAATTAGTTTGATTTTTGTGGAATTAAAATATTAAAATACAACAAAATATAGAGTAAGAAAATAATATATTAGATAAAGATTGTAAGAAATTTTGGTAGAAATCAACTTGTGTGAATCGAACACCGCTGTCCTGAGCGTAGCACCAAAAATTAATGTTTAATTAAAAAATTTCCTGACGCCGTGGTAATTAATCGATTTTAATTTTGCAAATTGCAAATGAAAGGTACAATACACTTCTATAAGTAAAAAAAAATTCAACTTGCTATCTGCTTTATTTTCAGTCCTGCAACATTTTAAAAAAATGAATTTTTTTTGCGAAAGCTGGATTGCAAAATTTATTTTGCAAAATCTATTAACCCGATCTTAATGAAATTTACAGTGTTGTTTTACTATATCATAAAGTTTTTCTGGGTAAAATATGAAGGTCCTAAGTGTAGCATAAATGGTTGAAAAACGTAAAATGCAAATACTTGTTTTTGTATGTTTTTTTCGCAATTATTGCTATTTTGCAACAAGGGTGACTATTTTTTTAATTTTTAACCAATTTTATGTTGTAGGAAATTTAATTACGCAACTTTTATGTCAGTACAACTTTTCTTAGAAATGAATATTTTTAAAGTTATAATCAAAAAACCAATAAAAAAATCGAATTTTTCCTTCATATTTTGTCATTTTTATTATTTAAACAATGTTCCGGACCATTTTGAGTGGGAGGATAACTCAAATATTATTATTTGAGTTATTTCAAGCAATTTCTGCAAAAAAATTTGAGTCACCTCTCAACGTCCATCTCAAAACAGATGCGCCTGGACTAATTGTTTTATTACAACATACTGTTACAGCGCCCTCCTGTATTCAAATACTGGCCTAGTCATCCGACGATGTTTACAGACAATAAAACCAGTTTTTACCTCCGAAGATAAATTACGACCTTGTTTGATTTATTTATGTTTATTAATTACATTATTTGTTATTCTAAAATAATGGAGGGGACCTATAACGGGTAAACAAGAACCTTTGTTTCGAGATTAATCGATATGGTCTTTTTGTTCGATAAAGTTGTTTATTTGATATTATTATGTATATTATATTTTTTTTATTCTGAAGAATTCTTTTATGTTCTATTCGTTCAGGAATAATCGAGATGCATTGAGTATTGCATAAATAAGCGGCTTTTTAGAATAGGTGTTCAGTTATAATTTTAACTTCGTTGCAATTTAACGGGGCGCGTTTTTTTGGACTGTACAAAAAATTGTAGTTTGTAAATGAGATGTGTTTTAGATATTTGGTTCTTTTTTGTATCAATTGTTTTGACAATATCAAGTGTTAATTAGTGTTTGGTGTTAAGTGTTTATAAAATAATATAAAATAAGTATTTTTATTTAAATAAATATAAGTGTGTCTGGATATAAATCAGTAAAAAAATATTTAAAAAAGTCAGTCGCGTAACAATCCATTGCATTTCGGTTCATTGCATAGAAGGTTTCTTCGTACTCAATAAATTCATTATCAACTGTAGCTGCGTATCATTGGATAATAGAGGATAAATATAAATATGAAAAAATACCTAATATACACTGTCATTAGGTATTTTACGAAGGTAAAAGCTTTGAAAAATAATCTAAAAATAAGTACCATTAATCATTTAATTCGGTATTTATTTCGTTTTGTAAAATAAAAATATCTATAGTACACACATAAAATTTTATACGTAAAAAAATTTGATATCATCTACACATTATATCTGCCACTTGGTCTGTATCTGCACATTATATCATTATATCTGAAAAAAATTTATTTGAATTGAGTTATTTGAAAAAAAGTTATTTGAAGTTTAGAATTGAGGTAGCGGCCTATTTACAATCAGATATACAAAATATAACAAGCAAGCAAGGAAGTCTACCTATGAATTCTATAGAACCGGAAATAAAATCTAAGAAAAAGTAAGTGTCTACAAGATATATCGCTCTAAGAGATTTTCCTACAGATGGTTTATAACATTAACCAATCTACATAAGCGATCGAACTAGATGCAAAATACCAAACTGTGAAAACTTAACCTACATTAAAGGTGACAAATGTGGGTCATATAAATAAATGTAGGTCATATTCTTAAATTCAAATTATTTTTTTGATTTTCATGTATAAAATATAAAATAATAAATAACTTCTCGCTTGCAGTGTTTTTGGGTGGTTGAGTAGCTCGACAGAACGATTGCTAGTCCCAAGCCCCGATAAAGGAGCCAGGTTAGCATAGCACCCTACCCATAGACTTTAAAACCGTACAGCTTATAGAAACAGGATTATACCTCGGAACAGGAATGATTTCATTACGACGTCCAACGCGAGAAAGAGGACAACAAATTTATGGAAAGCGATTATAAGTATACTTCGCATCGGTACTTGGAACGTGAAAAGTCTCTAAACACAAGACAGCAGGAAATTACAAAAGAGCTTATAGAAAAGAATATAGACATATATGCACCACAAGAAACGAAGAAAAAAGGAAAGGGTCAAATTATGTTGGATGACTTTCTGATGATTTACAGTGGCGTTGCGATGCGAAAGAAACCAGCGCCAAAGAAGGAGTCGCCATATTAGTACACAAAAATGTTTACACCAAGTACAAGAATGTAAATACATCTCTAAAAGAATAGTTAGTGTAAAAGTCTAACTGGATGTCAAACCCCTGAGGTGATAGCAATCTATGCACCTGAGAAAAACAGAGATGCCACCACAAGAGAAGACTTATATTAATACTTTCGGACTGTAATAAACGAGACCCCAAAGGACTAATACAATATAATCATTACAGATGATTTGAACGGCCGTGTTGGCCGTGTTGGAATATATTTTCAGGAATAACGCAGCGCTATAATGAATATATCAGAAATAAAAACGGAGACTTTCTGGCTGACCTCTGCAGCATAAACGAAATACGTTATAATACATTTTCCCTCACAAAGACCAATACAAATACACTTTTGAAAACATTAGAGGACAAAGATCTATGATTGACTATATTCTGTCGAATATAGTCGTTCCTTCTGCTTCAAATCTAAGACGTAAGAGCACTTACATCAACAGAAATAGGAAGAGATCATAAATATTGGTATTGTGCCTAATCCGAATGAAAACACATGATAAAAAAACAAAAGAATAAACCACAAAGATAAAAGCTGAAAGCTTGCAGGATGACTCCACAAGATGCCTATTCCAAAAAAGAATAATAGAAAGAAGCAGAAACATAAATATATTATGTATGTACCTGTATTTGAAATTGTAAAATTATGTATATCAATAAAATTATTAATGTTAGGATGAGGGCAGTACAAAGAAGAATTATACTTGGAATGAAAACTTTCGCATGGGTTTGTGGTTCTTTGTAAGGATGAAGAGTGTTCAGCCCAAAGATGTGGAGGAAATGTCGAATTTTCAGATATGTAATTATCAACAAGATAATCACAAAACTGTGTGACTCTTTCATCTAATGGTTTAATTTCTGCCAAATCTATAGCAAAAAAATCCCTAGCATCTTCAGGATATAAGAATGAAAGACCAAAAATATAAATAAGAAAATGCGTAATTTCGGTTGAGTCAACACCTTTTTTCTGGTATTCTGGAGCCAATCTAAGTGCTTGAACCTTTCTATACCCTGCCTGGCCCAAATGAAAACGACATCCATGAAGATCTGCTTCAGGAAATGCCACACGAATACTATTATGAATGGAAATTTCAAAGTCTGAAGTTATTACTTTAGGAAATACAGGACAATTAATTTTAAAACATTCTTCTATGACATATTTAAAAGCGAGGTAATATGAAGATGACTTTTTATCTTGAAGTAAACAAAAGACAAGAGGGATATAATGTCCATTTTTCAAGCCATGTATACTAAAAACAATTGAGTGAAAAAACGAGGACAGTATTCAAAAGTTCCGTCAACAACATACCAATTGGAAACAGTCGAAAAAGACGAAGATTTAAAAAACATGTTAATATAACAATATGATTATCTTTGTCATTTTTAATAAATTATAAAATTTTCATTTCTATTTGTAATAATAGAAGATGAATCAAGAGCTTTATGAAATTCAGATATATTTTTGGGAAGATTAATTAAAGAATTTGTGGTTCTAGCATAATATAAATTTTGTCTCACCCTATTGATATCATTGATAGTAAATGTCTCTATATTTGTCTTCTTAAGTTCTTTACAGAAGAGCTTCATTGGTTTTCCGCTGAGATCTTCCACGGCTGCGCTTTTTATTGAATTGCTTACGACTTTTCTATTGTAAACTTCTGCAGACAACTTCTCGTGGTTTTTTATGGCCTTTGGGAACTGCGCCCATTTAGCCAGCAACACCTCTTGAAATCGACGCACTCAGCATACACCAAGACCATTACGAATCCATCTCCGAATCCATTACAAAAACAATCCAAGGTAGGTAAGGGAAAAAAACTTTTCGCACCCAGATCGTTCGCACGACAAATTTTATAATCTAAAGTTTCAATTTACACGACTTAACATAATTTAGAAGAATCCTAAAGATTGACGGTTTGTTCAAAGCTAGTAAGTTCATCAGATTATATGGGGGATAAACGCAATAGCTACATATTCAACAAATTTCTTTTTGTCACATATTTGTCACATGCAAAAAATATATGATCCAAGTCACTTATTGTATTGCAATTTTCGCACAAATCCGACTGTATTATATTAATTTTATATAGATGTGCGGAATAACAGGCATGTCCAAATTTTAGTCGAGAGATAGTAACAATATCGTGTCTTGAAAAATCTAAATTTTTATGCCAATAATCTGTCGGGATTTTCGGATGTAAAAGAGTATCCTTGTCGGACAATTTATACAGTATTGATTCCATTGAAGTTTCCAGTTATCATGTAATCTAGTTTTACTTATGGTTATACATTCTTGAAGTCCAATATCATTCAATGTTTCCTCGCCACTGAAAATGCTGTCTTTTGCCAACTGATCTACTTTTTCATTATTTTCGAGTCTAATATGAGCTTTAATCCACGTGAATACTATATTACACTGCATAGTTGTTAGACTAGATAATAGTATCTTTAATTTTTTGATGTAGGGATTTACGTTAACAGAATTTTCGTCTAGTTGACTAGAGAAACTTTTTAAAACTGATAATGAGTCGAATAATATGTTTATTTGATTTAGATTTTTATTTTCGGCGTATTGGCATGCTTTTATGATAGCTATGGTTTCTGCTGAAAATATTGATGTATTGGTTTTCAGTTTAAATTTTTCTTTGACATCTAGTGATGGTATATAAAAAGCACAGCCCACACCATCACTTTGTTTTTAAGCATTCTCGTGGTTATGATCTAATATTGATTCAATTATCGTATTTTCACATCCTTGTGTTTTCACAAATGATTTGCAGGTTTTTTAATAGGTACATGTCCACCGTTTTACTGAATCTTTGGCCAACATTTTTTGAAAACCGAATGTAAAACAATCAATTGATAGTAAAGGTTTGCCCTTTTGACTGACATTTATCGTTGATTCCATTATTTCGGATGTTATGACTTAAACACAATTTGAACTTGAAATCTACGAACTGACAAGCTTGAAATAGACAAACTGACTGTTGCAGGAACTAATAAACTTTCAAGTATTTATACAACATTTAGCCCATTAGCACAATTTACAAAAGAGAATATAAACAAACAAAAAGATAAAAGGTAAAGGTACCTATTCATGGAATTATAAATATCGAAGAGATTAGAATCGGAATTGGAATTACCCAGAAAAGGTGGATATTAGATTGTCGGGTAACAACTTTCTTTTCTAAAACGAAATATGTCGTACTGTGAAATATTTATGTGAAACAAATTTTATGTACACTGCATTAAGAATTAGAAAAATCAAAATAGATAGATACTACCTATTTAAATTATGATTTGGCAACATTGTGTCATTATACAGAGATTAAATAGACAAAATATCAGCCTAAATGATTAACGAAACAGAGGCATTTCGATTGTACCTGGGAGGCATTTCATGTATGAAAATATTTACCTGAAAAAGTGGGAGGCATTTCGATAAGGCCGAATAAAACAACACAGAACAACAAGAAACGAAACACATGCACATGTAAAAAGAATAAAAAATGATAACTGGGAACGTTTTTTGAAAAAAATGGAACATGATTTTTATGGTCTGCAAAAGGAAATAAGGCACTTTATAAGAGATCAAGGAACGGAGATAATGAAACTAATGGAATGAAAACAGATGGAAAAGGATATATGAATTGACTATCTAAAAACATCTTCTATGCAGAAGAACAAATGACGCTAGAACCGGAAACACCAGGCATTACCACAAATGAAGAAGTTCATGTAAATATACAAGATGTTCGAAAAACACTCGAAAAGCTGAAGAACGGAAAAGTGGAGCAGCAATGACAGACCGATGAACAACATTAATTACAGTTAGTCCGCGAATCTTTACCCGTGCGTCATTAATACCTGGCGAGATAAAACACATACTTTTTATCTAGCATCATTCTCTTCCACGCATGAAACTCATGACAAACAAGCTGCCGTTTGTTATAAAGTAAAAACACATGTTATTTTTATGAACCATCTAGACTCAGTGCATTGAAAAGAGATAGGTACAAAAAAAGGCGATTCTGCTTTGTTTACTTTTGTGGCTGTCAGTCAGTTGAATTTTTTACGGTTTTTGTCGAAATTTTGCGTTTTGAAGTTTCTTTATATTACACAAACAGTTGTTTTCACAACTAATTTTATATTGGGCTTTGAAATTTTAAGGTAAATAATTATATTTTGGCAATGAATATTTAAAACATACAAAGCTATTTAACGTCATTCACACAGTAAAGAAATTATTGTGTTTAGATTTCTGTCAAAGTGAATAAAATAACAAAAATAAAATGTTATTGATTTTTTTATAAATTGTTTATTTATTTATTAATCAATAATATTAAAAGAATTTATTAAGCTACTTCAAATCTTGCTGTAATTCTGCACAAAAATTTTGAAGCAAAACTTACATTTGACATTCTATATATTTGATAACGTCAAATTTTATAATAAAACCCGTAATCGGAACAGTAGCCACTTTCTGTCAGTTGTTGTTGCGTGAAATAGATTTCCGACTTATTTCGTATGCTTTAAATGATGACGCACGGGTAAAGACTCGCGGACTCAGGCCCGGCCCTAGGGATTTTGCCGCCCTGGGCAAGATCGGCGACCGCCGCCCCTGTATTTTTATTGGTTTGTAGATACTTTGTGCTAAATTATTCAATAGACCAATAAGATCTAATAAAGTCCACTTTATTTGAACGATAAACGCCCATAATAAACCAGATTACTATACCGGGTGTCCACTTATATTTTCCCCCATTTTAACTGCCTATAACTTCTAAACGGCTAAAGATAGAAATATGCGGTTTTCACTGAAATGTTTTATTTTAGTAAAAGTTTTGTCTGAATGGATTTAATTTTTTATGTCGCTTTCAAATACGAAATAAAAAATGGCGGATTTTTGAAAAGAACTTTGTTGAATTTTTTAATGGAACACCCAGTATATTAACCTAAAAGGGATTTCTCTCAAAACTTTTGAAATAAAATAAAAAAAAATAAACCATCTCATAATAATTACAATTCTTTTTCATTCACATATTACACACTTTTAATTATTTGACTGTATCCTAACTCAAATCCATTATTTACAAAAACTTGCATTTTTAAATAACAATATTTTCCTTTTACATATACAACCACCAATACAATATAGACTAGATTAAATTGCCTACCAATTTATTCATTTTGTACAATAACTTTCCAACTAATATTGATTTTTCTCTTTTCTCACCTTCATCTATTTTTATCTTTTTATCTTTATTGACAGCAGCTTACTTTCTTTCTATCAATTTGATCAATCTAATGTTATGGTATACAGTCAATATAAATAATCTTATATTCTAAATTAATTTTGTATATCACAATTTCTTTTCAATAACCAATAGATTTAAAATGTTAGACATTTTTCAGATATTAAAATCTTTATCATTTGTTGTGGGTCATGACCTTTTGGTTAATTAACATTGAAAATCGACTACCTTTTTCTCTACTGTCAATGTCACTTCAAACAGTTCCTTAGTCATTAGTGTCACTTTATAGTCAAAGTTGGCCTAAGATGGTTGATTGAGGTTTTGGTAGGGTTTCACCATGTTCCCATAGGCAATATCCTGTAACATCGGCGTTTAGCCTGTTTAATATTATTTTTAAATAATGTAAATTGAATTTTAAATTCAACCATTGTTTGGTTCTGGGGCTATTTAGCAAGTATGCACGTAAGTAATCTAACCACATTTTTAGCTTTTAAAAATTTCAACCATCTTTCAATTCTAATAGTGGGATTACTTATTTTATTGTAGATTCACTGATGATGGACCGATAGGTCTGAAAACGTTCTGAATTGGACATTTTTATTCAATCCATTGGGATTTTTAAGTTTTAATAAATATACCAATTTACATAGAAGTGGTTTTACTTCTTGTTAGAGTTTTACCCAGTATATTCTTTTGTTAATTGAAAGAAAGGTCATTCACCTATCTAGCGATATAAATTTTTTCAAAATCGGTTGTCAAATCACTGACTAATTAATTTTTAAAATGATAGGTGCAACGTGGATATCACATACCTAAATAACATAACTAAGCAAGTTATGTGATTTCCACATTGCATCTCTCATTTTAAAAATTAATTGCTCAGTCATTTGACAACCGATTTTAAAAATTTTTATATCGCTGGATATATAAATGACCGTTTTTTCAAGTTTTTAGGTAAATGACCATTTTTTATATCGGTTTTAAATAAAAAATTGCGGATTTTTGAAAACAAAAACGTTGTTGACTTTTTTTATTAAAACATCCAGTATATTTTTTTGTGTCTTGAAAAAACGGTCATTTACCTATCCAGCGATATAAAAATTTTTAAAATCGGTTGCCAAATGACTGAGCAATTAATTTTTAAAATGAGAGATGCAATGCAGTTATGTTATTTAGGTATGTGATATCCACGTTGCACCTCTCATTTTAAAAATTAATTACTCAGTGATTTGACAACCGATTTTGAAAAACTTTATATTGCTCGATAGGTGAATGACCTTTCTTTCAATTTACAAAAAAATATACTGGGTTTTCCATTAAAAAAAAAGTCAACAAAGTTTTTTTCAAAAATCCGCCATTTTTTATTTCGTATTTGAAAGCGATATAAAAAATTCAATCCATTCAGACAAAACTTTTACTAAAATAAAACATTTCAGCGAAAACCGCATATTTCTATCTTGAACCATTTAGAAGTTATAGGCAGTTAAAATGGGGGAAAATATAAGTGGACACCCGGTATTATATTAACAGACTTTAATGTCCAAAAACTCACTATCCATAATTACACCTTTACTTTTTTAAGTAAGTAGTACCCTTCTTGCCTTGGCACGGGAAAAGTCTTTTAATACTTCTCCAAGATCCAGGGACTCAGCTATTTCGTGTTCAATAGAGATTGTCGCTAAAGCACTCAAACGTTCCTGGGACATAGTTGATCTTAAGTAATTTTTTATTAGTTTTAGCTTTGAAAAGCTTCCCTTTCTAGAGGCACTGTCACTGGTAGGGTTAATAAAATCCTCAAAGCAACATTAATGCTGGCTGCGAAATCAAAATCATACTCTCTAATCATTTTCAGGAAATTTAGAGGTGTACTCTTAGCCTTCACCATCGTGGAAAGTACTGTGATTTCATCTTTTATATCAGCATAATTTAGATCTTTTGACTCAACAAAAGTTAAAGCATCACATAGCTTAAAAGATTTAACTGATAAATCACTAACAGTCATATCATAATTTGGTTTATGTCACACAAGAACTCAAAAATTTTACATAGCTATCGATTTGCTGAAAACTATCACTTACATGCAATAACGGTTGTGCTATAATTTTTAAATAGAAGTCAATCTGGATCTAGGTCCATACTTTCATCTTCAGCCTCATAGCCAAATTGTCTTTTTACGTTTCTCTTTCTTGTTTATTACTGTGCCTCCGATTTTCGAGTTCTCAATTTTCTAACTTTGATGCTATCTAATGATTTGCATCATTGCATATGTTAAATAGCCCTGGAATTTTAAATCACTTCTGAAATACTAATGGATTTCTGTTTTTTCTAATAAACCGAGAGCTTGGTACCCCCCCCCCATCAAAATACTCTGCAGTGATTTGCTGACTACGTTTATTTGAAGTAAAATGTACCATATCACCACAGACCAAAAGTAAAATCACGGATTTAATTTTCCAAATAGCTTGGCTCATGAGCAACCATTTTATCGTTGTTTTTATTAACAGTGATTTCTACAAGAGCATCGTAGATTTCTTCAATTTGGTATCTGACGAGAATAATTGCATCAATTCTACTTTCCCATCTAGTTTCGGACAAAGTTTTCAATGTTAGACTAGAAATATGATTTTTCAGTATAGCCCAACAATGACTAGATTCTGAGAAAAAGTTGTAAATTGTTTTCACTAAGGAAAAGAAAGAAACTGAAAGATGTGAGGCTTTAGCAGTATCGTTCACGACTAAGTTGGGTGAATGGCTAGAACATGGGGCAAAATTGCTCTAGATTCATTTTCGAAATTCAATTTTGAACTCCCAAGTTCTTTCGTTTTATGTTTGTCCCATTATCATACCCATCTCCTCTTATATCTTCCAAAGGTATTTCCAATTCATTAAGTTTTTGCAAAATAACTTCTGTAAGTCCCAAACCAGTGGTTTGCAGTACGGGCACGAATCCAAAAAAATGTTCTGCAATTTTAACACTTTGTGAACAGGAACCTAAATCGACAAAACGTACAACAATAGTCACCTCTTCTACCCCAGAAATACCAGGTGTACCTACAATATAATATTATGCTATAATAACAAACTTTCAATCTGGTGGTATGTAGAATGATATTTTATTGTCGTTTTATGTATTATTAAATTAAAAACTTAGTTTGTTTCTTAGCAGATTTCGCTACGTCACCCCAACCATTTCGTTCGTTGCAATCCGGGACGGCACGCGTCGGAGTATCCTAGTTTAGTCAGAGAGGAGAGCATATATGTGTCTACTGATGAAGGGCAAAAAAGCAATGAAACCGGTATAGACTCTTGCTGCAATCTCTGATTGTATGGTTTGTTCAACAGTAAATGGTTGAGTTCAATTAGTGCGGTCGTAAATATTATTAAATTTATCTGACCTGGCCCATTGTTAAGACCCACCCGGAGCGATAAGCCACCGAGGTAGACAGAGTTGGTCTTTTGCAATTAACACTGACTAGACGGTACTCCCATAATAAAGCCTGAAATAAATTTTACCTGAAACCGGGCCTTTTATACTATTATCGGTTAATCCAGGATGTTTATAGTGGTAACTAATTGAACTCAACCATTTACTGTTAAACATACCATACTAGAATATAATGCTGCTGCATTTTCGGATTGCAACGAAACTGAAAATGTTTATACATTTTTAATACGTTATAATACTTCACTTATTTCAAAAAGTTTAAAATTTTATTTTTGATTTGGATCTGAATAATTTCGTTTTAAATACGTTTTCCCAAGTAGTGATGCTGATCCCACTATTCTTATGCGATGAAGAAGAAGAAGGTGCTGTCGATTCCCCGTCGAATAAACCTTGCAATTGATATTGTTTCACTTATCATTTTTTCAATTTCAAAAATTGACTGTCCTCTAAAATTTGCCGCCCCTAAATTTTCCGCCCTGGGCAACCGCCCAGTTCGCCCACCCCTGGGGCCGGGCCTGGGCGGAATCAACTGTAATAAAATTGTAAAACAATAAAATACCGGAAGAATGTAGAACGAGCGAACTAATTCTACTATTCAAAAAGGGAAATACAAAACGGCCAGAAAAGTACAGAGGTATAAACTTGTTAAATACTACCCTAAAACTTACAACTAAAATTTTGCAAGAACTAATGAATCAGAGGATAAGTTAAGCAGATGAACTACAGGGTTTTCGAACTGAAGATAGTGTACAGATGAAATATTCGTCATAAAGCAAATTACTGAGAAATGACTAGAGTATAACGGACTAGCGAGCATTTCTGTGTCTGATTGACTTAAAGAAAGCATTTGACAGAGTAAAACTCAAATATTTAATCCATCTTCTGTATAATAAAGAAGTTCCCCTAAACATCATAAAACTATTGAAAGGATCTACCACAACAACAAAATGGAAGTCCGAATAGATGAACAACTTACAGAATCTAGCTTGACAGCGGAATAAGACAGGGGCTTATGGAGCCCTATTCTCTTCAATTTAATCATGGATGAAATCATCAAAAGTGTCAACAAAGGAAGAGGATACAGAATGGAAAACAAAGAAGTAAACTACTCTATTACGCAAACGACGCCCAAGATACCCAAAATACTCTATTGATAGCCAAAGATGAAGCTAGTGTGCAAAGACTAGTACACAGATTTAACATAAGAGCAAAAGAATTTAATATGACAATCTCATCTCAGAAATTTAAAACAATAGTAATCAGCAAAGATAGTCCAGAGTAGTAAGGATTTTCTCGGGACACTCAAAGATCCAGGTAGCTGACTACTTTTTTAGTTATTGTAGACCTATAGGAAGAAAACCTACCTGTTTCCTGCCTAGAGTTCGCGTCCGTTTTTTAATTATTAACAATTTAGTGCAAAAATCGCGATTTTTTCGATTTCTTGCACTCCATTCAAAAGCTAAATAGTTGACATAAAATTACAAAATTCAGTTTTTTAGAACATTGAAAAACCTTCAAAATGCCGATTTTTGAAAGTGAAAATCGTTATTTGTTAATAACTTTTACTAAAACTACCTTAGAACTTTAGTGTTGCACCCAAAGTTGGGTATTGGCGTACTTAACAAACCTTCAAAATTTGAGGCCGATCCATTAATTAGTTTTAGAGTTATTTTATTTGTTTATCCGAGAGACCTTTATTTTGCAATAAGAAAAGACAGAAAATAATGAAGATAGGGCAATTCTAAGTAAGTCAAATGAAAGTAGAAGAGTGATAGTATCAGAATGTATTAAAAAAAGATAAAAAAAATAATTAATATAGTCAAAAATCCTAATGCCAAATTTTTGAAATTTTGTAGTTTATAAACATTTAGAATAACTTTAAAAATGATGTCCGTAGAAACAATCTTTTTATATATTCGAAAAGATAGTATTTTAACACGAATTTTCAAGTAAAAAAATTTAGCCTGGGCTGATTTGAGACAAAGTTAGCCATATGTTTTTTTTTTAATTCACAGCTAATTTGTTTATAATAATGAAGGAATCTCATTAATGCCATTTTAAAGAATGGAATTTGTATTTTTTTTTAATATGCACAAACATTGTGCCTTCACAGCACCCTCTACGATTTTTCAAAAATGTAGTTCAAACGATTACTAGGGGGAACCTACAAATCTACCGAGTTAAAATACCGAAAAAGCAATTCAAACGAATATAATTTTCTGTAGCTCCGGATCAACTCAATGGAATTTGATCTTTCTTTTTTTAATTTGTATGTAATTTCTACGTACATTACAAATATGCAATTTGTTTACAAATTTATTAATTAATAAACAGTATAATTTGTTTAAACAATTCTTGAAAAAATATTTTTTACAAAAATCTATCTTTTTAATCATAGCATCATTAATGATCACAGAAAAAGTTAAAAGACACTTTAATAAATAAATGATTTTTATTATTTTTATTTTATTTATTCAAGATAATTTATTTATTAAAGTATACCTTAACTTTTTCTATGATTAATGACGATAGTATGATTAAAATCATGGATTTTTGGGAAGAATTATTTTTTCAAAAATTGTTTAAACAAATTAGACTGTTTATTAATTAATAAATGTCTAGACAAATTGCATATTGTAATGTTCAGACAAATTACATACAAATTAAAAAAAGAACGATCAAAATATATTCAGTATATCCCGAGATATAGAAAATGATATTAGTTTTAAGTTGCCTTTTTTAGTTTTTGAACTCGTGCATTTGTCGGCTCCCAGCTCCCCTTTCACTTACCACGACTAGTCACCAATTGATTAACTTTTTCTTTGATTAATAATGGCAGTATGACTAAAAAATGGAATTTTGTGAAAAAATTATTTTTCAAAAATTGTGTAAACACATTAGACTGTTTATTAATTAATAAATGTTTAGACAAAGTGAATATCTGTAATGTATACAAAAAGTATATACAAATTAAAAAAAGATAGATCAAACTCCATTGAGTAAATCCCGATATGTAGAAAATGATAGTAGTTTTAAGTTGCTTTATTAGTTTTTGAACACGTGCATTTGTCGGCTTCCAGCTCCCCCTTCACTTTCCACGACTAGTCCCCATTTGAACTGCATTTCTAAAAATTCGTGGAAAATACCAGCTTTTCTAATATGTAAAATGCTTTTTTCTACGGACAATATTTTTAAAGTTATTCTAAATGTTTATAAACTACAAAATTTCACAAATTTGGCATTAGGATTTTTGACTATAACAGATAATTTTTTATCGTGTTTTAGTACATTTTGATAGCAGCAGTTTTCTACTATCATTTGGCATAGGCAGAATTGCCATATCTTCAATATTTTCTGTCTTATGTTATTGCAAAATAAACTGGGATAAACAATTAGAATAACTCTTAAACTAATTAATGGATCGGTCTCAAATTTTGAGAGTTTGTTAAGTACCCCAATACCCAACTTTGGGTGAAACACTAAAGTTCTAAAGTAGTTTTAGTAAAAGTTATTAATAAATAACGATTTTCACTTATTTTGCATTTTGCGTAGCCACAAATGAACTTTTTGACTTTCAAAAATCGGCATTTTGAAGGTTTTTCAATGTTCTAAAAAATTAAATTTTGTAGTTTTATGTCGACTGTTTTGCTTTTGAATGTGGCGCAAAAAATCTAAAAAATTGCGATTTTTGCACTAAATTGCACCAGGATCTTTGAGTTTCCCGAACATGGTCTATTTCTAGCTTATTACCCTGGAGTAAGAACCAATTAGATGTAAAATAGAAATTGATGGCATTAGTTTGGAACACGTAATGTAAATGAAATACCTTGGAATTACACTGTTCAGCTACGGAGACCTGGCCAAAGAAGTGAGAGGTCAAGCACAAAAATCAAATAGACTGGCAGGATGCCTTAATAACACTATTATGGTGAAACCGACATATTAACACTGAGATGAAGTCAATGTTTTTATAAAGACAGTGTAAGACTAATAATGGCATATGCATCATAACCAAGTGCCGACACAGCACAACAAAAAGATTACCGGAAAAGGCAGAGATGAGAGTAGGTACTGAGAACATTTACAAGAAATACGACGAGAGATCAAAAGAAGAGTGAAGACATTAGAAGAACACGTAACGTACAGTGTATGAACAAATGGACACTATCGATTAGATGGCGTGCATTTATAAAATAATACATATAAAAATAATATTAATAATACTTACCAACATGTAACACTATGCACATGAATTGCAACAACCGCAAGGGCCGGAAGACACAACATTTTGACATGTCAAAACGATACCAGGGCAAACGATACGAGCCCATCGGGCGCAATAACCTGGATAACAGTCAGTTAACTGAGCATTAGCAACAGCTGAAAAGAATATAAAAGCTAAAGCAAAAACAAGAAACAAAGTTTTAATTTGAGCCATATTATTATAGCTAAAGAATCAGCAAAACAAGTATTGAATATTTTGAATTGGTAAATACGTATTTATATCGAAACAATTTAAGCATTCAAAAAAACCCAATTACAAGATAGTCCAGACTGTAACGTCGCCCCCGTTAGGTAAATTATTCCGATTCGATTTTTTTGCACAAACTTACTCAAAAAGAGATCCTTATAACAAATCCACAGGGTGCCAGGCGGTACCGTGGTCGAAAAATCGTTGAAACAATGTTTTTTAAACAAATTCACAAAAATATTGAAGTGAAAATTTGTATGATTTCGAGCAAATTTTTTTAGATCACTTCGGCCATTCTGAGCAAAAAAGGTCTCTTGTAATTTTTCTCTAAAATTGATTGTTGTCGAGTTATACGCGATTTAAAATTTGAAAAATGCAAAAATGGCCATTTTCAAGGCTTAATAACTGGGTTAAAAATAATTATTATGAAAGTCAGAAAGTGACCAAAGTTTAAAGTCCCCTCTACCAGATCCTGAAGCAATTTTTGTCATTATTTTATTGCTAAGCTGTTATTTTTAATTATTAACAATGAGCGCTAAGAGCGTATTAGGCGGCCGTCAATGTTGAGTGCGAAAGAGATGCACCATTCTGGCCGTCCAATGGTGCATCTCACTTGCACTCACATTGACGGCCGCCTCAATACACGCTTAGCGCTCATTGTTGATAATAGGGAACTTGCACATAAAAATATTTTTGCATAAAATTGTTAATTTATGTTTAAAAGTGATAAATTCAAAATATTACGTCTTAACAATTAATAGTGTACGTACAACAACTGATTATAATTCCGCGCTCGAAATTACCGTTTCAAACAACTTTAAAAGCGCGCGCTTGGGTCTGACGTCACCAACCATGATATTTACCACTGTTCTCGTTTGGCTACTGCCTAGTGCCAGACGTGCACTCTGCAGATAATATCTTGTAAAGATTTTCATGCATTCATAATATTATTTTTAGTTTAGGGAAATACATTTTTATTTTACAACATATGTATCTCAAATGCCAAATTATATTATAAAGTTTGAACAAAATTAAATGCCTACATTAATATCATATTTCTTAAAAAATTTAAGTACATAGATACTACTAAAAAATTACTTATTAAAAGAAAAAGAAAGAATGTTTTATTATAATATATAAATATATATTTAGTTTAAAATATGAATTTCATTCTCACGTAAAGAAATAAAAAATATTTTATGGATGAAACTTAATTTTATCAAATTTTTATTCCATTTATTTTTAATAATTATCAGATCCAAATAGATGCGGGAAATATTTACACTCCAAAAGTCTTGTGCTATACTAATCAAACTGTCAGTAAGACCTGCGTCATATTCTATCCAAATATATGTAAATTTTTAATTATTTTTAAAGTGTGTATCTGGTACGCAAAATCAACACTTTTTTTTTTCAAATAGAAACATTATTTGTAACTGTACTTTTGCATTGTACATTGTAACATTGGTTATTTGGTTGTCTTCTGTATAAATATATGTACTTCTGGTCGTAATATTTTGTAATAAACAAAACTAAAACCTATAATTTATAAATATTTTAAATTCATAACAAAGAAGAAAGAAAATAAAAATAACTTAAAAATAAACAAAACCTTTTAGTAATAAAAGTCAGAGTAACTTAAAACTATTGTTATAAACAATTTAAACGTGTTTATTAATAATACTTATAATAGGTACCTACTTATTTGCCTCCTCGCATTTCTCCAATAGAATAACTTTCACTGCTTTTTATAAAATTTGCCACCATGAAGAAATCAACTAGGTACTGTAGATTGTCAGATTAACTTTTTGAAAAACCCTAGTCAGTCATATTATACATTTAAAAACACTACTTTATAAAGTAGCACTCAAAATGATCAATTTCGGTTTGAAACTAAATATACTCATTATGGAACTATACAAGAACACAAATACCTTGGAATTTCCAATTAAATAATATGATTAAAATGGAATTAATACAATCCCCAAAACAACCTTTTTTGAACTTTTATTTACAATCAACTTCTACATGAGAGTTTTAAGTAAACGTGAATGAATTTGTAAATAATTTCGAAATATCCTAGCGGTTTTGTTGTCGACTCATAGAAATCTAGCAGGTAGACGTGGGTCGTGACGTCAGACCCGTTAACGCGCCTCTGAAGAAATTTGAATTTTATAGCTTTTTCAATGTCTCGTAATAAGCCTATGGGTTAACAATATTTGTTTTTTTGCATGCATGCGTTTTATGATCATGTTACCTTATATTTTTTAATATTATTTTAATATTTAAAAATATATGCAAGTTCCCTATTAAAAATAACATCTTAGTAATAAAATAATGACAAAAATTTCTTCAGGGCCTTGTAAAGGGGGCTAAACTTTGATTTGGTCAGTTTCTGACTTTCATAATATTTATTTTTAACCGAATTATTAAACCTTTAAAATAGTTATTTTCGCGTTTTTCAAATTTTAAATCGCATATAACTCGACAACAATTAATTTTAGAGAAAAATTACAAGAGACCTTTTTTGCTCAGAATGACCCAAAGAATCTAAAAAAAAATTCCAAAGTGAACAAATTATTTTTGTGAATTTGTTTAAAAAAATTGTTTAAACAATTTTTTGACCACGGTACCGCCTGGCACCCAGTGAATTTATTATAAGGACCTCTTGTTGAGTAAGTTTGTGTAAAAAAATCGAATCGGAATAATTTACCTAACGGGGCCGACGATACAGCCTGGACTAAGAGTAATTAGGAATAATATATAAATAAGTATATTCATTTCGAAATACGTAATTACATTTGATAAAAATAAAATATTGTAATTTATTGGAAATTTTGTAAATGTAAATAAAAGCAATAACAATATATCACTTAATACATTACAAGAAAAATTAAAATGCATAATGTTGATATCTACGGGGGACATTGCAAATGCCCATAAGCTTCAAATTAAATCGATCAAAATCATGACGATCTACGAAAGTTGAAGTCGATAGACCAGCTAAAAAACAGATAGATTAAAGGTAGCTACTTAAAATTGTAAAAGATTGGAGTCAACAAACAAAAGGCAAACTGATCAAAACAAATCAGAAAATCTTCCGAAGACCGAGATTACCAATATATTAAAATCTGTCATTAATAATCAGATATTGAAATGACTTGATTTCTATACACTTTGAATCGCAGTGTTGGTGCAAAAATAAATTAAAATATTGCATAATATCGTGGCAACTAAATGTTCGGAATTAGGTATCTATATCACTTTTTAAACTAGGAATGCTTCACGGTTCTTAGACATTACTACGGTTGCCTAAATCGACTAACCAATGAACATTAAGGGTGAGATTACGTCACGAGAGTTTACTGTCATTTGAATCGTAATATGATTTTTTTCGAATCCTGAGAGAACCAAGTATTTTAGAAAAATTTAAACGCAGGATGCAAGATTACATTATTACCGAGGGCGGAAAGCCCCTTAGAATAAACAAGCAGATTCTATTGAATGAAATATTTGAAATTAAATATCACACTTCTCTTTTATTTTCAGCCCTGTAACTTATTAAAATAAACATTATAGAAGTTTTCAGGGACTTTCAGCCCTCGTTAATAATTTAGTCTTTCATTCTGAGTTTAAATTTTTCAAAAATATTTATTAGTTTTCTCAGGATTCGAAAAAAATGAATACAATTAAAACACATTGAGAATTTTGACATGCGTCAAAATTTTGCATTAACTCAATGTAAAATTCTGAACTGTTGAATTCCAGCTTCCCTAATAATTATTGTACATCAAAAAACATTAGAAACTATTTGTAGAGGATTGAAATCTGTATTGGAAATAACTGTTAAAATTGGTCTACGTAATTAAACATATTCCAAAATTTTGTAAAAATGTAATACATTTTAGTTTTCAGCCCAAACTTAGGCCACACACAATGCAAGAATGTTTTTCAATGCACATTTTTGAACTGTCAATATTTTTATTTTATAATCTATTGTTTAAAAACAATACAGTTGATAAGATACCCTCAGTTGCGGAGAAAGGATTAATAATAAAGATTTTTTTATTCAGTCAATGGTGTGAGCACTGTCAGTTAAATAGTAACGTGTGGCCTTACTTTTACACGCATACCTATTGTGGCAAATGTATCATATTTTTCAAAATTTTGGAATACATTTAAATCGTAGAACAATTTTAACTTTTGATTTTAATACAGATTTTAATTCTCTACAAGTATTCTCTCATGACTTTTGATGTAAAATAATTAGGGAAGCATGAATTCAACAATTCAGAATTTTACATTGAGTTTCCTATGGCCCTTTTTACGATTCCCCACCCGGTATAAGATAAAATGTGTACTATTCGTCTAATTATTTCATAATAACACAAATAATACACATATATACACAATAGCACACATTCAATGATCGAAAATCATTTAAAAATATGGGAATGTAAACTCTTGTGACGTAAAATCAAAAATATAAGTCTCCCCGCCACCGTCGGACAAGACAACCGTAATAAAGTCTAATAACCGTGGGAATGCTTGTTTGTAATTGGTCCATTTTACTCCACTAAATTATGAAATTTTGACACTATTGACATTTATGAAATTTTGATACTATAGGGCATTCCAGGACTTTGACGTTTATCACACCGTTGGGAGTCAAACTGTCAAACATTGTATTTGTTTATATTTGTACCACACATTGTGTTTCTTAAGTGTTTTACCTTTAGTAGTTTTTTAGTTGTATTTTCCGAACATTTTGTTATTGATTTTGTGTAGTTTTTAATTGTAGAAGTACTTGAACGCCTTTATTTAGTTTTAAGCAGTGAATAAATAAACATGAGTGAAACATAAAAGATTGGCAAAATAAATAATACTGATTCATTTTCCCTCAAGGAGTCTGAATTAACCTACAATGGAGAAAATTTTCCAAGCGTAAGCAACCTGGACATAGTTAGTTATTGAGCATTTCTATACGACATTTTATAGCATTTAACCATTGTTTTTGTCTCTCAGATGATAACTTATTTATTTCAGATTTATGCTTAAAATGTAGCACTCATGATAACCGATAAAACTGAACTTTATCACATTTACTTCGCATTCCACACTTCAATACACAACAGGAATGAAGCATACAGGGTGATTGATTAGTAGGGTAAAGCTCAATAGCTCCGCTATAGTAATAGATAGCAATATAAGTTAATGACAAAAATTTTAGCCACCTTTGAGCTTCACATTACAAAATTAGTTAGAATGTTACAGGGTGTTCGATAACACAGTGGCAGACCAAACTTATGTTTTTTTAAATGGAACACCCTATATTTTATTTTAAATTCGAAATCCTGTTAACTTCTCCATCACAAAAATATAAAGGTTTGTTATGTTATACAGGGTATTTACAAAGTTATAACCAATTTTATATGAAAATCGTAACAAGTTCAACTCCCTGTATAAATAAAAATAAGCAAAACAACAATGGTTTATTAATGCCATATTTTTTAACGTATTGTCAAAATTTTCAAGAATGGTCGATATTGCTAATTTTCTTTATATCAAATACAGGGTGAGTCAAAACGCAAGTACATTATTTTCTCAGTAATTTTAAATGGAACACCCTGTATTTTATATCACTATTGAAAAGTACCATTACCGTACTTTAATTTTTAGATAACATTCCCTATGTCTAAATTTATTAGTTTTCGAGATATTTTCATTTTTCAATGGACCAGTAGCGTGGCCACCCAAATCACCAGAATTTAATAAACTAGACTGATTTTTTTGGGGTTACGTTAATAATGAAGTTTATAAAATATCTCCAACAATAAGGGATGAGATGAAAAATAGAATACAAAGTGTATTTCGATGTGTTAATAATTTACAAATGCTCCGTAGAGTAAGTAGCTCATTCAATGATCGTTTTTAGGCGTACATAAATGTGTTAGGAGATAATTTTGAACACCTTATGTAATTAAATATTAATAATATTTTATTAAAAGTAGCTTCTAATTTGTTCAAACATGTTTTTTTGCAAAATGTATTACTGATAAATTATGTCTCGTTCTTTATTTGTTACATTGTTACATTTACATACAAAAGTAGTGTTTAATTGTCCTCACAAAATATTGTATTTTGTGTTTGTGTGTTTTTTTGTAAAATTTATTACTAATTTTCTTTGTTTATTTGTTGCATTTACATAAAAAGATAGTTTTTAATTGTTTCAAAAATGTTGCATGTAGTGGTTGTGTTTTTGCTTGTAAAATGTATTACTAATAAATTATTTTTATTTCTTTATTTGCTACAGTGTTACATTGATTACCGGATTGATAATCGGTAATCTTCAATTGTCAATTTAGTCATGGCTTACTTAAAATTTAGATAAACTTAAACACCTAAAATAATTTGCTCTGAAAAATGAAAATATCTCTAAAACTAATAAATTTGGGCATAGGGAATGTTATATAAAAATTAAAGTACGTTAATGTTGCTTTTCAATAATGATATAAAATACAGGGTGTTCCATTTAACATTACTGAGAAAATAATGTACGTGCGTTTTGACTCACCCTGTATTTGATATAAAGAAAATTAGCAATATCAATAATTCTTAAAAAATTTGACAATAAATAAAAAAATATGGCATTAATAAACCATTGCTGTTGTGCTTATTTTTATTTATACAGGGAGTTGAACTTGTTACGATTTTCATACAAAATTGGTTATAACTTTGTAAATACCCTGTATAACATTACAAACCTTTATATTTTTGTGATGGAGAAGTTAACAGGATTTCGAATATAAAATAAAATATAGGGTGTTCCATTTAAAAAAAAAACATAAGTTAGGTCTGCCACTGTGTTATCGAACATCCTGTAACATTCTAACTAATTTTGTAATGTGAAGCTCAAAGGTGGCTAAAATTTTTGTTATTAACTTTTATTGCTATCTATTACTATAGCGGAGCTATTGAGCTTTACCCTACTAATCAATCACCCTGTATTATCTTTTTAAATTAATTCTTCCAGTGAAAATGTTACATAACAAAGAAACATAACTAAAATTATCTAAAACACATTAAGAACTAACAGAAAACATTTATGTTTGCCTCCCAGCCGTCATATTGATTTAATTTTGATAGCATGTTGGAATGCCGTATTGGTATTTAAAATTCATAGGTTATATCGGCGATTTTTTGTGTTTTCTGCGTTATTCTTTTAATTTTTAGATTTTTAGTCTGCATTTATATAAAACACAATTGTTTTTAGAACTCATCTAGACCGACGTATTAGTATAATATAATATTTATGGATGGCCATCAAAGGCCTACTACATGATCAACCAAAAAAGAAGATGAATCTGGTGATATTTCTGGTGGCATTATTGGGTGTGAATCTGTCTTTCGACAGATTAGTCCTCTTATACTCCAGTTTACTCCAGTTTACTCCTCTTATACCCTGTTTAACCAGGAGGAGTAAACTCAAAAGACAGATTCACACCCAATAATGTCACTAGAAAAATCACCATAATATTCATCTTCTTTTTTGGTTGATCATGTCTGGTGTCACTTTCTTGGGTGTGAATCTGTCTTTATAGTTTACTCCTCCTGGTTAAAAAATAAACTATAATACGTCGCTAAAGAGTTCTAAAAGCAACTGTTTGTTTTATAAATGCAGACTAAAAATCTAAAAATTAAAGCAACAATGCAGAAAAAACAAAAAAATCGCCGATATAATTAGTTGAAAACAATAATGCTACATAATGCTACGAAACGAATATTATTGCTTCGGAATAGGACAAAATATATTATAGTAATAATAAAACAAACATTATTATAACGTATGGTTTGTTCAACAGTAATTGGTTTGAGTTCAATTAGTGCGGTCGTAAATATTATTAAATTTATCTGACCTGGCCCATTGTTAAGACCCACCCGGAGCGATAAGCCACCGAGGTAGACAGAGTTGGTCTTTTGCAATCAACACTGACTAGACGGTACTCCCATAATAAAGCCTAAAATAAATTTTACCTGAAACCGGGCCTTTTATACTATTATCGGTTAATCCGGGCTGTTTATAGTGGTAACTAATTGAACTTAACCATTTACTGTTTAACATACCATACAGCATAACCCTAATGACCCTAATAATAAAAACAACTCAAGTCTTCTGTTTAAAAACTGCAAAAAAGAACCCTACGGAGTCCACCTCTGAATTAGGTCCAAATCTTTGAACAAAACTCCTTGCTTCGTCTGAAAGAGAAGTTCCGAGCCATCCAGGTTCTCCTAAAGTTAAATCTGGTTGGACTAATTCCAAGAAATTAAAACTTTTTAAAGCCCAAGCTACAATGCCTTCGTTCTCAGATAGGGTTATAGTACATGTACTGTAGACCATGATTCCACCTGGCTTCAATAATTTTGCTGCCTAAAAGTTAAATAAAACTTTAGAAAATAAAATATAGAACACGCATTTTTACAATTTACTATACCCTGTTTTTAAACCAGGAGGAGTAATTCAAATTTACCGTGCAGTAATGCTTGTTTGTAATTGGTCCAACCTAAGGCAAGTTTACTATTCTGTTATGAAATTTTGACATCTTGACATTTGTGATATTTTTACACTATTGACATTCCATAGGTTAATTAAGTTATATCGGCAATGTTTTGTGTTTTCTGCATTATTCCTGTAATTATTAGATTTTTAATCTGCTTTTATATAAAAAACAGTTGTTTTTACAACTCTTTAGAGACGTATTAGCATAATATAGGTAATATTTACGGAACACTGTCGAAGACCGATATGATCAAGATCAACCAAAAAAGAAGATGTATTTGGTGATTTTTCTAGTGACTTTCCTGGGTGTGAATCTGTCTTTTTAGTTTACTCCTCCTGGTTTAAAAACAAAGCATAGCAATAATCACCAACACATTAATATTTAAAACAACCAGCACACTCACATTTATCCTACCCAAAACCAAACCTAACAACACACAAGAGAGAACCAAGAACTGCGTCTATAAATACTCTGTGAATACAACAATTTCATATACAATACACTTCATAAACAATTTCTGTGAAAATCATACACAATACAGGGTGTAACAAAAATACAGGTCATAAATTAAATCACATATTCTGGGAACAAAAATAGTTCGAATGAGCCTAACTTACCTTAGTACTAATATGCACATAAAAAAAGTTACAGCCCTTTGAAGTTACAAAATGAAAATCGATTTTTTCAAATATATCGAAAACTATTACAGATTTTTTAACGAAAATGGACATGTGGCACTCTTATGACAGGAACATCTTAAAGAAAAATTATAGTGACATTTGTGCACCCCATAAAAAATTTATGGGGGTTTTGTTCCCTTAAACCCCCCAAACTTTTGTGCACGTTCCAATTAAATTATTATTGTGGTACCATTAGTTAAATTCAATATTTTTAAAACTTTTTTGGCTATTAGTATTTTTTCGATTAGGCAGTTTTTATCGAGTTGCGGCTTCTTTTTTAATACGTTTACATAAAAAATTTAATGGGGGTTTTGTTCCTTTAAACCCCCCAAATGTTTGTGTACGTTCCAATTAAACTATTACTGCGATACCATTAGTTAAACACAGTGTTTTTAAAACTTCTTTGCCTCTTTATATTTTTACGATAAGGCACCTTTTATCGAGATGTGGCTTCTTTTTTAATATGGTTCAAAATATACCTAAAAATGTAAATCATAAATAAATTTTCATATTATTACTAAGTCTCCATAATCGTACTTAACCATATAAAAATATGTGGTGGATTTGACAAAAATTCAAAATATCTCGATAAAAACTCGACTTTACGAAAAAGTACTAAGAGACAAAAAAGTTTTTAAAACATTGTGTTTAACTAATGGTACTACAATAATAATTAAATTGGAACGTACACAAAAGTTTGGGGGGGTTTAAAGGACCAAAACCCCCATAAAACTTTTATGGGGTGCCTAAAATTTACTATAATTTTTTCATAAGATACTATTGCCATAAGAATGCCACATGTCCATTTTCAATAAAATATCTCAAATAGTTTTCGATATATTGAAAAAAATCGATTTTTATTTTGTAACTTCAAAGGGCTATAACTTTTTTATGTGCACATTTGTACTAAGGTAAGTTAGGTTTAATCGAAGTATTTTTGGTCCCAGAATATGTGATTAAATTTATGGCCTGTATTTTTGTTACACCCTGTATATACCGTGTGTCCACGGATGGGGTGCCCAAGAGGAAAAACTTTTTTATTTTCAATTTTAGCGAAAAATGTCATTCTTGATAAAAAGTTTTGCTTGTTGTAAAACCCCATAAAACGAAATAAAATTCAAGCTTGTCAAAACCTGCTTAATTTTGTAGCCAATTTTATGTAAAACCCTATAAATTTTTGCATCAAGTTCGAAATCGTAACAATAATCTAGTATTTATAGTTACAATGTAGCTTAGTAACTGTCAACTCTGATAAATAATTTGCGAATTTTCATTCTACTTCGACAAGACAATGTTAAGCTCCAACACAGAATTTATCTTATAAAGTATTATGGAATTGGAGCTGGTTCGTACCGACATGCGATATAAATTTTCAATGAAAAATATCCAGACGTACTCGTTACACGGAATGGATTGAAGACACTAATAAAGAAATTCAATGAGACAGTATCTGTTGGAAACAGAAAAATATCAACATCGATGTATAATGAGGACGATGATGCAGCTACTGTCCTAGATATGCAGTCAGTAAGGGAAAATCCAAAGTTAAGTTTACGAAAAAGATCAACGGAACTTGACAAAAGTCACTTACAGTTAATAATAAAGTGGAGAGATGTTTTGAAGTTGGTAGAGGCTACGTCGAATAGTTGTTTTTTTATTTACTGTTAGTTTTCCTATTATTCTTTATTATTGTTTTGTTATTGATATTAAAATTTACTGTTTTTTATGGGGTTTTAGAACAAGCAAAATATTTATCAAGAATGACAATTCACAAGATAAATTCTTTGTTGAACGCTTAACATTGTCGAAAAAAATGACAATTCGCAAATTATTTATAGTAGTTGACAGTTACTAAGCTACACATATGTCCAAAAGTTTGGAATATTTCATCTTTTTATTGATTTTTATATATAAACTCTTCTGAATAGTTAAACACCACTTTGCTTAAATTCTCATCAATAATAAATAAATATCAAAAACAGATAAACTATATGCAAAAAAATTATTTAATCCCTTGGAGTGAAAAACTTACAATGTACCACTTAGATTTAAAAATAAATTAGTACAGATAAAATTAATTTTTAATAAAACTAATCATCAGTATTACCTCCATTGACCTGTATGCATGCCTGTACGCGATTTGACATGCTGCCGATTAACTGGTCGAGCTGGGCTTGCGGAATTCTCTCCCATTCCTCAGGAGGGGCATCTTTTAGTTCCCGAAGCATAATAGGGAGATTGTTTCTCTTCGTACTGCGTGTTTTGAGAATGTCCCAAGCATGCTCAATAATGTTTATGTCGGGGGAATTCGAGGGCCACTGTAATGTGGATATTCCTTCTTCTTCCAGAAAATTTTGTACTGCTGCTGTTCGACAATGAGGTGCGTTGTAATGCATAAACATCAATTCATCACCTACTGCCCCTCGGAATAGACACGACAAGATTTTACACTTTCTCGATGTATACAGCACCAGTGACTCTTCTCTCCAGAATCAGCAGTGGCGTCCGTATACCACTCATAATACCACTCCAAACCATAATACCGAGTCTGTGTTGGTAGGTTAGTTTGGGAACACGTAAGGGTCTTCTATGAAAAAAATGTACCGCATTTAGTCTGCGCGTTATTGTTTGCCGTGAAATATTCAGTCCTTGAAGCCTAGCAATTTCTCTGGAAATTCCAATTGTAGATTCCAGACGGTTTCTTCGAGCTATCAATGTTATCTGTCGGTCTTGTACTGCTGTTATACATCGACTTCTGCCACTTCTGGGGCGATCCTTCACGTCATTTGGATCTTGGAATTTTTTTTAATTTTTGATACATCATTTTGAGTAACATCAACAATATTGGCGATATCACTTTGAATAACTCTCTGTTGTAACAAAGTAATTACTCAAGATCTGTCAAAATGAGATATTATGTTTCTAGGCATTTTTAAACGGCTCAAATCAAATTTAAACAAAGACTGAAATAACGTGTAAATACGCTAATCAGTTGAATGTGACCAATATGATACAAAAACCATTCAAATTTTTTTATCATTTTCATTTAAAAACACTCTGGAATGAATATCAATGGCAGTTTTAAAACCAGCATAGGCTTAGATAGATTATTTGTAAGTATTCCAAACTGTTGGACATGTGTGTATATTGTAGCTACTACCTACACTAGCTTATTGTTACGATTTCGAACGTAGTGCAAAAATTTATAGGGATTTACATAAAATTGGCTACAAAATTAAGCAGGTTTTAAAAAACTTGAATTTTATTTCGTTTCATGGGGTGTTAGAACAAGCAAAAATTTTTATCAGGAATGACATTTTTCGCTAAGATCGAAAATAAAGAAGTTTTTCCTCTTGGGCATCCCATCCGTGGACACACTGTATATCCAACACACGAACACAATACACGAATAATCACCCACACACAAACGTTTAAGCACATATAAATAATTCAGAAATACACATAATAATCAGAATTTGAAATTCCATAGGGCAAAGAAATCAACCCTCACATCTTTACAGCCAAATCATGCATGTTGCCTATGGCATCGCAGCCAAGTCAACTTTCAATTTTTTGAGAAAACATTACCTCAACAACAACTTGGTGGTTATACACTGTTTTCAACCAAATTCTTACATAATATTTTTGAAACCGATTTCCGGAGTTGAAATCGAGACGTCAAACTTTATTTAGTCAAACATGTAAATTTAATTACAATCGATTATGGCTTAATCCCATATAAACACAATATTTAACTTAACATGCCATAAGAAAACAGTTTCAGAACCTTATTAACCCGCTGTCCTAGGTGAGCGACGGAAAACGACGCGACGCGATGCAATGCGTTGCGATACGATGCGACCAGTAATTGACGCGACGTGTGGCTTATGTAGCGTCGCATCGCGTCGCTTTCCATCGCTCAACCTAGGACAAACGTGACGATGTCAATTCATTACTATCCACGTTGGTTTAAAGAGTATTGTGGCTTATTACCAAGCACTTTCGATTATATTATTGTACCTGTTAAACCCAGTATTCAACTGTCAATAAGTAATTTTCAAAAACCAATTTCTATTGAGAAGAGGCTTTTACTGACTTTAAGGTATGTTAATGAGAAAATACTGGTACTATATAGTTACTATTATTTTTTATTTATTTAATAAACTATTGCGTAGCATAATTTGAATTGACAAAAGCAATGGGGTGTCACACTGCGTCGCACGTCGTGTCTCGTCGCGAACAAAACCAGTTCGCACTTCGTCGCGTCTTGTCGTAGACTGATTAATCCGAAAACGTAGGCCACACACAAATACAACCATTACTTAATATTTTCGCGTCGCGTTGTCGCGTTTGTCGTTCACCTAGGACAACGGGTAACCAACTAATTGAATATAATATCAAAACATGAGAATCAAATACACACAAGCAACATAAATAATCTCTGAATTGTACTCAATTGCTAAGTACCCTTTTAGACTAAGAAACTTGATATCTGACACCGGTGTCCACCAACGTTGTTCAATTGCAGTAAAGCATTGTTTTAAATGAACGACTACATACAGACGAGCCACTTTGAGTGTGTGGCTGATTTTAGTGGCTCAACAATGCCTTGTTGCAATTGAACACCGGTTCACCAGACACCAGTGTCTTATAGGGTCGATTTCTCATACCTGCGGTAATCTATGGTTCAGTTGAACCCGGTTCACTGGTGAACTACCGTTTTGTTTGGAATGCATTTCTCATTGCGCGTTCATGTCAGTGCACGTTGTACAGCTTTCGAGAAATGCCAATAGATGGCAAAAGGTAAAAAACTGTCGCCATTTTGAACTACCGTTTTTATGCTGTTTTTGAATAAAGTTAAATTTAAGTATTTATAGTCAAGTAGTAATTTTAATAATTATAAATAAATGTTATAAAAACAAAAATAATGTTATCGTTTATCGTTAGGCTTAATATAATAAAATAGGATATATTTATATTATGACAGCGTTTCGTGTTAATACAACGCATGCGTAATCCATGAAATCATCTGAACTGGGTTCAGAAATCTTTGAACGGCCGAATTCCACCGTTCAAGCATCGTTCAAGTTTAAACTGCCATCGGTTGAACGTGAATTGAGAAAGACGATTTTGACTTTAAACTGACGTTCACTAAAAGTTCAGGTTAAACTGGAGTTGAACTCGATATGAGAAATCGGCCCTAAGGGTCGATTTCTCATACCTGCGGTAATCTATGGTTCAGTTGAACCCGGTTCACTGGTGAACTACCGTTTTGTTTGGAATGCATTTCTCATTGCGCGTTCATGTCAGTGCACGTTGTACAGCTTTCGAGAAATGCCAATAGATGGCAAAAGGTAAAAAACTGTCGCCATTTTGAACTACCGTTTTTATGCTGTTTTTGAATAAAGTTAAATTTAAGTATTTATAGTCAAGTAGTAATTTTAATAATTATAAATAAATGTTATAAAAACAAAAATAATGTTATCGTTTATCGTTAGGCTTAATATAATAAAATAGGATATATTTATATTATGACAGCGTTTCGTGTTAATACAACGCATGCGTAATCCATGAAATCATCTGAACTGGGTTCAGAAATCTTTGAACGGCCGAATTCCACCGTTCAAGCATCGTTCAAGTTTAAACTGCCATCGGTTGAACGTGAATTGAGAAAGACGATTTTGACTTTAAACTGACGTTCACTAAAAGTTCAGGTTAAACTGGAGTTGAACTCGATATGAGAAATCGGCCCTAAGGGTAGTAATTACCTGCGGTAATCTATGGTTCAGTTGAACCCGGTTCACTGGTGAACTACCGTTTTGTTTGGAATGCATTTCTCATTGCGCGTTCATGTCAGTGCACGTTGTACTGCTTTCGAGAAATGCCAATAGATGGCAAAAGGTAAAAAACTGTCGCCATTTTGAACTACCGTTTTTATGCTGTTTTTGAATAAAGTTAAATTTAAGTATTTATAGTCAAATAGTAATTTTAATAATTGTAAATAAATGTTATAAAAACAAAAATAATGTTATCGTTTATCGTTAGGCTTAATATAATAAAATAGGATATATTTATATTATGACAGCGTTTCGTGTTAATACAACGCATGCGTAATCCATGAAATAATCTGAACTGGGTTCAGAAATCTTTGAACGGCCGAATTCCACCGTTCAAGCATCGTTCAAGTTTAAACGGCCATCGGTTGAACGTGAATTGAGAAAGACGATTTTGACTTTAAACTGACGTTCACTAAAAGTTCAGGTTAAACTGGAGTTGAACTTGATATGAGAAATCGGCCCTGTGTGAAAGTGTACTAAGGCCCGGCGCAAATTGAACCTAACCGAGACACAACCTGCGCCGGCGGGACGGGTGACCCGTGCATTTATTTTTCTAGAGCACCGCATATCGAACCCAACCTGACCCAACCGTTGACTGTCGATGTGGCAAATATCAAAATCAGTGCGGCCGTGTAACGGTTACTTTTGATACCAGTTCTCAGTGGTACTGAGTACAAATACTGATTACAAAATACTGATGTATCTGATCCTTGTACTGAATTGAGTAGGCAACTTCAAATCGGTATTTCCGTACTTGTAACTCGTCACGTTTTAAATATCTTACACTACACGTCCCTAGTAGCCGTAGCAGTATGACTTTCGAAAAGATCGAATTTGATCATAAGCGGGTGCATAAAAAGATGTCTTACACTGACTGAGTATTTTATTTCTGCACATAATACCTACATACCTCAGAGTTATTTACTAAAACTAACTCCATCGGCATATTTCGTTTTTAATTTTTAAGCATAAATAAAAATGTTAATATGCCAACAATTTAAATTTGAGGATAATACGATAATTTTATGATCACAGTTTTAAGTAACATGAATAATTTTTTATTGATCTGTAGATTTAAGGCATTATATAAAAAAAATTTACCTAGAAAGGGGATTACTATTTCATTTTAAGCAACCTTATTTTTCTAATAATGTGTTATTGTAAAGGCATAACTTTGATTATTAATTTCGTATCGCCGCGTATCGTCTACTAGTAATAAAGTTATCAGAACTTAATGACAAAAAGAAAGCAGTTTTCACTCGGCGTTTTGACTATGCTAATATTTTATTTATCACAATAAATTGTACTTAAGTATCATCCGTATTCATTTCATTTCCTATTTTCTCCCATTCGCCGTCTTTCCATGAGTGTATCTCGAACGAGTTCAATTAGCTTCGATACGTCCATCTCGCAAACAAAATTATAAAAATAAACATCTGGCAGTGAGGCACGCGTCCCACGACCCAAGAAAACTGTACGCCGATGACAAACGTTCTCAAGTGAGACCTGCGAGCGCAAGCACTGATCGCAGGTTAGGTTCAATTTGCGGTGTCTCGCTTCTAAGCGTGCTTCACAAAACTGTCCACGCAGTTCGCCGGTGCAGGTTGTGTCTCGCTTAGGATCAATTTGCGCCGGGGCTAAGTGTGTCTTTGGGAACTTATATAGACCTATGTAGTCACTTCTACGTACGTTAACTGGTCATATTTTATTTATTTTATATTGCAACCTAAGTTGTGTGAAAATGTGATAAATATTCCAATAGAAGGGTCAAATATTTACTCCCTAATACTATTGATGTTAGTTATACATAAATAATACTGATACAACTACGTTCAGAAGGGAGGACCAGAAGTAGTTAGTCGACAAGGAAGCTGTTTATTAATTTCATAACTTTTTAAAATATTTTATCTGGTTCTAATAGATAAGTTTTTATTATTTTAATGGTATGTACCTACTTAAATTCGTAGCCTTTGAAAATCGTGAACATGTTCTTATTTTATTATACAGTGATGAGCGCGCCAATAACCGGCAAAATAACGCAAACGATGGAAAAGATAATAAATTGTAAAGTAAAAAGAGATGAAACTAGTAGAGGTGAAAATTATCGAAATAAACGTATAAATTAACAGTATAATAAGTCAGGAAATAAAATTAGAAATTATTTATCCTCTGAGCTTTTTAAGTTGGAAAAATAAAGCATAACAGAGTGGCGAAATACTCGACAAGGGTAATCTAAATTGCATTTCACGTCCTGTCATTCACCGTGATAATAATTTTAGCGAACTACTTCCTTTTAATATTCCCCAAAAGGTGAATAAAGTATAAACTAAAAGAAAAGAAAAGATGGTTCAGATTTGATTACAGTACAGGGCCTCGATCATTGACCCTTCGCTTCGTTATCGAACGTATTCGCTTTCTGAAATCATTTTTGCCCAACTGAAATCAAATCCTTTCATCCTTTCCGAGTAATTATCAAAATAATTACCAAAGATGATACTAGCACCGTTTATGAATCAAAAAGTTTAATAAGTCAGGAAATAAAATTCAAAATTATTTATCCTCTGAGCTTTTTAAGTTGAAAAAATAAAGCATAACAGAGTGGCGGAACAGAGTAACAAAGTGGTGGAAGTAGTTCGCTAAAATTATTATCACGGTGAATGACAGGACGTGAAATGCAATTTAGATTTCCCTTGTCGAGTACTTCGCCACTCTGTTATGCTTCATTTTTCCAAATTAAAAAGCTCAGAGGATAAATAATTTCGAATTTTATTTCCTGACTTATTAGACTTTTGATTCATAGACGGTGCTAGTATCATCTTTGGTAATTATTTTGATTATTTCATTCATAGGAGATTCTGACCAATAGAAAACTACAGAAATCTAAATTAAATCGATAATTTTTGATAATTTCCCGTCGTCAAGTATATTACGTCAGATTCGTAGCAGTGGTATTCATACCAGATACGTTCAGTGACATTAATGTTTTAAAAATTATAAAAGTGATGACTGTCAACCGTCAAATTAATATTTATAACAACTGTGTGTTTAATTGTACTAATTTGTACTTACATAAATAAATTACAATAAACTTTTGGTGTTGAACAGTTTTATTCATGAAATAATCGCAACAAATTGCACTCGATCTCTAAAATTAATATAGAATTTTTGCCCTCGTGACACTTTGACATAATTTCACTCGCCTTCGGCTCGTGGAATTAAAACTGTCAAAGTGTCACTCTGGAAAAATTCAATAATTTTAGAGCTCTTGTGCAATTACTATTGATAATTACCCGGAAAGGATGAAAGGATTTGATTTCAGTTCAATGCCTCTAGCCAGGTGCTCCGATGAGGAAACGGTTATTCCGAAATATGTATAAGCACATAGTAGAGGTGCTGTACTGTAATCAAATCTGAACCATCTTTTCTTTTCTTTTAGTATAAATTAACATTACGACATTACATAATTTCCCACCTTTACACGTATCGGAGGAGTAAAACAACTGTCACTCTGTGACAGGAGAATTTTATAAAAAACTCCTGTCACAGGCGTCTAAAGCTGGGAAACTATGTAATGTACTTAATGTTAATTTATACGTTTATAACGATAATTTCCATCTCCACTAGTTTCATCTCTTTTTATTTCACAATATATTATGTTGTCCATTGCTTTTGCGTTATTTTGCCGGTTATTAGCCCGCTCATCACTGTATAAGTAGTTCTCGATTTATTTTATTTTTTCCGTAGAAAAATATCAAAATTAGTGTTGAGCATAGACATAATTATAATAACTAGACTGCATTCTGCAATCTAAAACTGTTTCCCAATGCGACAGAGAAACGTGTTTGTATTTAGCTCTTTTTAATCGACGGGGTGTATCCAATGACGTTGGGTTTATCGACCACGTGACTTTCCCACTGCCGCCGATTTGATAAACCCAGCCGATTAGAAAGGAATGACTACGTTAAATAAAAAAAAACACTTTTCTCTGTCGCATTGGAGGAACAATTTCAGATTACAGATCGCAGTTGGCAACTCAGTTGCCATTAAACATTCCTCATGTAGAGACAAATCTACCTGCTCAGCAACCCACGTGATGAAAGAGTCATACAGTACCTAAGGTTCTTATCTTTATAAATTTTATCCATCGTTTGGAATTTTAAGTAAAAATGTTAATATATCACATTTTTATACCATTTAAAGGGATTATATCCTTGTATTTATTTGGTGACTCAGCATCAGTGGCTGTTTCTCCATAAGTGCACATGTGCACGTGAACCCCCAAAATTATTTTCACACAAACATTCATATGTAACATTTTTCATTCTATAAATAACATTTTAATCCAATTATACATACATTAATTGAAATCCGAAATAACAGATCCAAAAGGAGGTTATAAGTATTTAATAGGTAACATTTAAATATTTTTATTCTATTTCAAAGGAGAAACTTCACGGATGCGAGGCCTTAGACAGAACCTCTCGTTCACCGCTCTTACGGTGGTTCCTATCCAAATGACTTTTCATACGGCAAAATACAACTCACCACCCGCCCGCTACCCGCTATAGCCCACAAGTTTAGATGGCCACAAGTGCACAAGTTGGTTGTGATCTTATGCTATTTTAACGTGCACGGCACACGTAGGTACATTTAAATTTTGTTTTCGTGAAGTTCGAATTTCGGAACAATATTAAGAATGGAGGGATTTGTGGATGTGAATGTTAGCGTGGAATATTTAAAATCAATTAAATTTTCTTCATTATATTTACAAAAAAAGTTAAAAATGCCGAAACCAAATTTGTTAATTAAGAATGTACCAAAGTGCAAAGGTCGGGATTATAAATGATTATTTAAAAGGGAGATTTGTGAATATACCTATACCTACTTACAAATTGTGTTGGTGTGCTACTATCAATACCTACTTTCTACCGCTTTCCGTGTTTCCTACATATTTGGAGAAGAGGAAGCATAATGAATAAAATAGAAGATACGATTTTAATTATCCGGGGAGTCCACTTAAGTAAATTTTTGATTCAAAATACTTTACAAGATGATGTTTCTGAAATAATTTGAATTCTTCAATTACGTGTTACGATGCCAGTGACAACTGCAGAAACAGAACGATTGAAATGTATCAAAACTTTCCTTAGAATGGCTATGGGCCAGGGCCAGGATCGACTAATTGCACTCGCAATGTTTTTAATTAAAAAAAATTATTCAAGAAATTCCAAATTTAACTGAATTGGTTTGTGAATAATTTTATCTAAAAAAACACAGGCGACTGACTTTCGTTACAAAACATGCTTGTAACATTTAAACACTAAATTATAATTTTAAGTCAATAAAATACATTATTTATTGTAATTATTAATAAGGTCCTTTGATTTTTACAATTTGATGACACTCAAAAAATTTTACCTGCGGAAATAGGGCCTCAATTTCTTTTTATATCTTAATATTATGTGTGCACCCCCAATATTTTACACCAGGCGTTCGCCACTGCTCAGCATGTGATCACCCAGTTTTAATACTGATATTTTATATATCGAAAACGTTCTGTGATTGATGTAGCTCTTTAAGGGAGTTTAATAAATTGTATACCTTTTATAAAGGATTCTTCAATAAAAAATTTTTGTGATTGATGATATACAGCTACACGAAAGTTCATTCCTTGTTGTGGATTTTGTAATTGTTTTTGTCGTCCATCCTAACAATCTTAATCCATGCTGTCTCATTTTGTTATCAATTACTTAAGATCTTATTCATCATCATCATCCTGGTGCTACAGCCCTTAGAGGGCCTCGACCTTCTCAAGCGTTCTACGCCATTCTGTTCTGTCCCTTGCCTGCACTTTCCAGTTGCCGACTCCGATCTTCTCGGCATCTTGTGTTACCCCGTCCATCCAGCTCAACTTTGGTCTACCCCGTCTTCTCATTCCCACGGGTTGAGCTGTTAGAATCCTTTTTATCATGTTCCATTCAGGGGCTCGGGCTACATGTCCTGCCCACTGCAGGCGATTTCGCTTAATTATAGTGAATATTTCATTCATAGGAGATTCTGACCAATAGAAAGCTACAGAAATCTGAATTAAATCGATAATTTTTGATAATCTCCCGTCGTTAAGTATATTATGTCATATGCCCTTCGTTGCTACGAAAAAATACATTCAGTGACATTAATGACAATTAATGTTTTAAAAATTATAAAAGTGATGACTTTCAATCGTCAAATATTTATAAAAACTGTGTGTTTAATGGTACTTACATAAATAAATTACAATAAAATTTTGGTTTTGAACAGTTTTATTCATGAAATAATCGCAACAAATTGCACTCGACCTCTGAAATTAATATAGAATTTTTGCTCTCGTGACACTTTGACATAATTTCACTCGCCTTCGGCTCGTGAAATTAAAACTGTCAAAGTGTCACTCGGGAAAAATTCAATAATTTCAGAGCTCTTGTGCAATTACTACTGATAATATCTTTTCCACCAAACGTTTGCTTGTAGATATTCTGCAGTTCAAAGTTATATCTACGCCTCCATATTCCGTTCTCACAAACCGCTCCGAATATCTTGCGTAGTACCTTTCTTTCAAAAATTGATAGAGCGGATTCATCTGCTTTAGTTAGCGTCCATGCCTCTAAACCATATGTTAGAACGGGGACTATCAATGTTCTATACAGCCTTATACGAGTTTTTTGAGACATACGTTTGTTAGATAAGTACTTTGATAGACCATGATAACACCTGTTTGCAATTATTATTCGCTTTTTTATTTCCTCAGATGTGTCATTATTGGGGTTAACCGATGTCCCTAGATATATGAACTATTTGACCGCTTCGAAGTTTTGGTCATTGATGATTAGATCTGCATCAACATTTCCAGCTCTTGTGTTTGTGTTGGTCGCCATGAATTTTGTTTTATTTTGATTTATATGTAACCCCATTAGTTCTGCTGCTGCTACTAGATCGGTTAGAATTTCCGCAGTTCTCGCCCTGGTTCTTGTTATAATGTCCACGTCATCTGCATATGCAAGAATTTGGACTGATCTATTAAATATTGTTCCTCTGCTATCTAAATTAGCGTCTCGTACAACTTTTTCTAAGGCTACATTAAAAAGCTGACACGCCAGCGCATCTCCCTGCCTTAACCCCTTATGTATTTCGAATGGGGTTGACGAGTCGTTTTGAATTTTTACTGCTGATAGCATCTTCGCCATTGTCACTTTTATCATAGATATGAGTTTTTTTGGAATTCCCAACTCATTCATAGCATTGTAAAGACTTGGTCTTCAGACACTGTCATATGCCGCTTTAAAATCGACAAAAATATGGTACATATCTATGTTAAACTCTTGCGCTTTTTCAAGGATCTGTCGTAGTGTAAAGATCTGGTTAATGGTTGAACGTCCGCGCCTGAATCCTGCCTGATATTCTCCTAGAAACGTTTCGGTATAGGGCTTCAATCTCTCGTGTAAAATGTTTGACAATATCTTGTATGCTGTATTTAGGAGAGTTATTCCGCGGTAATTATTGCATTCCAGTTGGTTTCCCTTTTTGTGTAACGGGCATTTTAAGCCTAAACTCCATTCTTCAGGCATTTGCTCCTCAGACCAAATTTTACAAACAATTTCTCGCATCACCTTGGTGATCTGGGGCCCGGATTACGTACACTCGATACGCATCGTATCCGCCATGTTTACCGTAGGGAGTGATTACAAAACCTCTTTCCCTACGTTGTCGATGCGAGTCAACTCGAAGGCACTGCTCGATACCTACGACCCTGTCGAGTTGCCAACTCGAACTATCTATCTCTCTCTGATAGATCGCTGATCTCCTATAACGCTTTCTCTCTTGCCGGTCCAAGTATAAAAATTAAGAAAAGTGAATACATAATGACATAACCTACTTACTTCATACTTTGATTTTTTCAATTTAAAAATAATGTAAATCGTTAATCAAACGATATTTAGATTATACACGGTTTTGATAATAATTCTCATGTTTTGAACATTAAAAAAATATATTGTTTAAATCTCCCAGTAAGGTGTTATTACACTCATTACACGGACAGAAGTTCTCTAATACATACTTTCCTATTTTAAAAATATGTGAAGGAAAGCTCTGAGACAGAATTCGATGAAGTGAATAGGTAGTTAGCAGTGACCATTACGACCTTTAGTAATATTTTTATATAACGTCTCCCATCTTTCCCTGGCCATTTAATCTTTAACGGTAAAAAATCATAATTAATCTCAAATTCTACTCAAGTTCGAAAATCATATATTTATATATCTAGGTACACGTTCACTGTATCATCCTTAGAATATAAAATAAACGTTTATAACAATTAAATATGTAATAAAAACTTTATTTTATATTCTATTGTAATAATGATTGAGGTTAATGAGAGAAATTCCTTGACATATAACGTGCACATCATTCCATTTGTTCGAAATATTATCCCGTACGTTCAAAAATACGAAAATTGCCGATGATTTTCTGACAGTCTACTCGAACCCAGTTCGTAATCACTTTTTGGCTTCGATGCGTATTCGCATCGAGTTTGCCTACGGTTCGTTTTGCGATCTCGCATCGAGTGTTCGTAATCCCGCTGCTGCTCTCCACCGTGCTTAAATAACTCTGCTGGGATGCCATCGCTGCCTGGAGATTTGTGGTTCCTTAGTTTTTCAATAGATATTTTCACTTCTTCTACCGAGGGGGGTTCCACGAGCTCCTCATTTCGGTATTCCAGCTCTATGTTGTTAGTAGGCTCCCCTTCCAGCAACTCTTGAAAGTGCCCTACCCATCGTAACAGGATATCATCTTTGTTGGTAAGTAAGTTACCTTCCTTATCATTGCAATAATTGATTCTCGGTTTGAATCCTTTTCTAATAGTATTTATTTGATGGTAGAACTTTCTTGTTTCTCCGTGACTCATATGGCTTTCAAGCCGTTCTAATATGTCATTTTCTGAGTCTCGATTCTTTTTTCGGTGTATGCGTTTTTCCTCTCTTCTTAAGTTTTTGTATCTATCTATTGTTGTTCTAGTTTTCCGTTGTTGCATGGTCCTAAATGTCTCGTTCTTCTCATCTGTTATTTTTTTGCAGTCTTGGTCGAACCAGTCGTTTCTTTCTTGGGTTCGGGATATTCCCAAGGTGCTTTCGGCTGCTAACTTCAGAGCCTCCTTGCAGTTGTTCCACATTTCCTTGCTTGACTGGTCGACTGCCCAGGTGTGTTCTAGGATTTCTTTTATATTTGACTGGAACTGTTCCTCTATGTTTTCATTTTTTAGCATATGTAAATTATATTTTACTTGTCTAGTGCCCCTTTCTTTTTTGGCATTGGAAATTCTTTGTCGTAACTTGGCTTCTACCATGAAATGGTCTGAGTCAATATTTGCGCCTCTGTAACTTCTCACGTCCATTAGGTTTGTAAAGTGCCTTCTGTCAATTATAACATGGTCAATTTGATTTGTGGTATTTCCATTTGGTGATATTCAAGTTGCTTTATGGATATTTTTATGATTAAGACATGTACTTCCCACAATTAAATCTTTGGAAGCTGCCATACTAATAAGTCTTAAACCATTGTCATTAGTAACGTCATGAAGGCTGTGTTTACCAATATAATCTTGGTAGCAAATCTCTTTTCCTATCTGAGCGTTCATGTCTCCAATGATTATTTTAATATTGTTTTTGGCACAGTTATCATATGCTCTTTCAAGGTCTTCGTAGAATTGATCTTTAATTTCTTCGTCTTTTTCCTCGGTTGGCACGTGCACGTTGATCAGGCATATGTTGAAAAATTTTCCTTTTATTCGAAGGATACATAACCGATCATTTATGGCTTTAAAACCAATAATTAAATTTTTTTTTTTATTTTTTTTTGATACTAGGAACGCGGTTCCGAACTCATGTCGATTCGGGTTGCAGCTGTAATAGATATCATGTTCTTTTTTTTTCTGCCTAATGCCGGTTCCTGTCCATCTCATCTCTTGAATGGCTGCAATGTCTATTCTATATTTTAGAAGTTGATCTTGGAGCAGCTTTAGTCCCGCTGTCCTATACAGCGTTCTTACATTCCAAGTACTGATTTTTAAATCATTGTCCTTAGTTCGGTGCCTGGGTCGTCGTCTTGAACTCAGTTCGGCTTTTCTATCTCGAGATTTCGTAACAATAGTTTTTTTTAAGAGATGAGGGAGTTAGCCTCATGCCCAACCCCCTTTTCGGAGGACCATTTCTCCCTTCCTCGTCAGCCCTGACCCCCCTCTTCCACTGGGGTTGGTTACCCAGTCTCCAATAGAGTTGCTCAGGTTTACCGGGGTTCACCCGTGTGATCCGGATCACATTTCTCGGAGGTGAGGATAGGAATTGAGTAGGAGAGGCTAGAGGTGTTATCTGGAAGCAACACCTTATGATGCGCATCACTAGATCTTATTAAGATCTTAAGATCTTATTACAAATACCTTAAGATCTTTTATCTGTATTTGGGGTCAAATTCAAGTTTTTTATAGAACCGTTATTACAGTTTAATAGGTTATATAGATAAATATTTATTTTAATTTTTCAAAAAATTATAAAAATACCATATTTATGACGTAATTTAAAAAATACTGCTGTTGGCCATATTACCAACATGTGGACGATACGACTACATTAAAGTACCTAACTGATTTTTTATACTTAATTATGAAACTTAACAATGTGGGTATAGGGGGTGTGTGCCAATGGCACATACCCCCTATTATATACGCGAAGTTTTTGGTTCTGTTAACCTGACTGAATTTAAAAATGGGTGAAATCCCATCTTAAAGCTTAGGAAAAGACGCTCTAATCCATATGTCAACCATCCATTTTGGTCCAAGGGTGTGGGTTTACCCCATTTGGAGTGTGTTTTTTTCTTGTCACCAAAACTCAGGCCGACCCCTACGGCTTTTGATAGTATTGACCACAGGCGTAACCAGGGGATTTGGGGGTTGTAACCCCCCATTGAGATCTACTTTGAGCTCTATACGCTTAACACCATTTGTGTTGTTGACAAATCAAGCCATTTTGAAGTTGTAACCCGCCCCCCTTAGGATCATCCTGGTTACGCCGTTGATATTGACCATTACCTTTCCAACGCATGTCTAATTTTGAAAATCGGTTACACTGTTACACCATTCAAAAGTTACTGAGCTCAGAAATTTGATTCAATTTCTATTTAAAAAGAGGAAAATATTTTTGGATATCTGATCTGAATTTTTTTCTATGTTTCAAGAGAACCGGTGTAGTTTGTGGCTCTCATATCTCAGAAAATTCGAATTTAAGTTATAGGCCTCATAAGTATGATCAAATTCATTTCCTACGGGAAAACGGTTTTTCAAGCTCACTAAATCCTATAATACTTTCAGATATCATATTTGACCTTGGGTACATCAGACACTACTTGTCGATGCCTTTCAAACTCATTTTTAGTGACCGATCAAAATCGGTTAAACCGTTTAGAATTTATCGAGTTACAAAAGTAACTTTATTATAGTAAGTATTCATTTAACGATTATCGCCGAAATGGTCACGTGGTTACGACGCTAAACTTAAAAAAAAACAAACTTGAAAAAACATAAAATAGAAAAACAATCTAGTGTACCTTCGATGGACACAATTAATTATATTGAAAAAATATTGGGATGGCTGGGATATGAACTCGGATTTTCCTTTCACAAGTTTAGGGTCGTAACTACTGGAGCATTTGAGCGATAATGCGACAAAGGCGACCATGTATAATGCTCAACGTGTGATCGAGAAAGATTACATTCAAGAAGAAGAATAAAAAAACCGATAAACGCGGTAAAAATGAGTGGCGCAAAATGACTGGCAAAATGAGTAACGAAAAATGCGTTTTTATTTTCGACGGAAAATAAAACTATAGTTTTATTTTGAAAGATTTTTCCATAGTATTTGCTAAATTTTTGAAGTAAAATGGGCCACAAACAGTACCTTTGATAAAGTTTGCAGGTTAAGGGTCCGTTCTCATGACAAGCGCTTAACGCGCGTTTTGAAAACGCGCGATTACAACTACATACATTTTACTTGGGACCCTTCACATGCTAACGCGAGTTTCAAGTCATTAAAACGTTTCGGCATGTGAACGGCCTTAAGAAGTAAAATACAGTACGCGCCACCGTACTATATTGGGACCGTGCAAGTTCGGCAAAGCGACCCCTATTTCTACGCTCTGTACTATTATTCGCACTTTTAATTATATTGGCCAATTATATTAGTCCTGGTTACTGGATAATTGTCAAGGCCATAGTCCAAAAAAATAATAAGAAGAAAAAATAAGATTCAGGTTATGTTATGAAAACATCAACAATTGTATGTAGTAAATAAAATTAGTTATTAAAATGCAGTACTGCAAGCAAAATACAATTAATTAAATTTACCTTTATATAATAATTGCATATCATATCAATATTGTGGAGCAATATATAATTTTTATAATTTATATAATTGACAATATGAATTATTTAAGATAGTTGCAATATTTCTCCGCGACTCGCGCAGGGTCGTTTCTCGTTTCCCTTTCCAAGTACTTGCACACCGCGAATAGACACATGGGTAGGTACCTAATTGCTATGCTTATGGGCTAATCCGGTCCTTTCTTGTCGTTCATCCGTCATGTTACTGTCAAGAAACTATTCAAAATAATTGTTTTTCCATACAAAAAATACATTAATTAATAGTATTATTACTCTGCTTTAAAATAACTTTATTCAAACACCAAGAATATTACACCTTAAAACTTTTATAACTTTACATGGCTATGTTTTACAACTATAAACGTCAAAATTAGATCAGCTGTATTTAATACAACTATCTGTCAACCTTCTATGTTAATGTTCAGTTTGTATACATTTTTTAGGTTCTAAACGTCACTAGACATAAAAATAAACATTGCAACAAGTGAAGGCTCCAGGACTGTAATAGCTCAAGGTTCCTATGTATCTAGTAGGGTGACTCTTACTGTATATGTAGTTGTAATCGCGCGTTATCAAAACGCGCTTTAAACGCCTGTCATGTGAACGGGCTCTAATCCTCTTTTGTGGCGGGTTTACTTCAAATTTAGTAAATACTGTGCAGAAATCTTTTAAAATAAAACTATAATTTTATTTTTCATCGAAAACGAAAATACAGTTTTGCGCCACGTAATATTCATAATATCAGCTTTTTTGTAGCTAGAATATTGTGTGCGCCACTCATTTTTACCGCGTTTAGCGGTTTTTTATTCTTTTAGTTTTTACTCAATGTTAATTTTAAATTTTAACCTGTATTAGAGTTAGACGCCGTTCTCATGGCAAGCGCTTAACGCTCGTTTTGATAACGAGCGATTACAACTATATACATTTTATTTGAGGCCGTTCACATGACAACGCGCGTTTTAATGACCTAAAACGCGCGTTAGCATGTGAACGGTCTCAAGTGAAATGTATATATGTAGTTGTAATCGCACGTTATCAAAACGCGCGTTAAGCGCCTCTCATGAGAACGGGGCCTTGGAACTCGTTCACATGACAAGCACTTAACGCGGGTTTTAATAACGCGCGATTACAACTACATACATTTTACTTGAGACCGTTCACATGCCAACACGCGTTTTAATGACCTAAAACGTGCGTTAGCATGTGAACGGTCTCAAGTGAAATGTATATATGTAGTTGTAATTGCACGTTATCAAAACGCGCGTTAAGCGCCTCTCATGAGAACGGGGCCTTGGAACCCGTTCACATGACAAGCACTTAACGCGGGTTTTAATAACGCGCGATTACAACTACATACATTTTACTTGAGACCGTTCACATGCCAACACGCGTTTTAATGACCTAAAACGTGCGTTAGCATGTGAACGGTCTCAAGTGAAATGTATATATGTAGTTGTAATTGCACGTTATCAAAACGCGCGTTAAGCGCCTCTCATGAGAACGGGGCCTTGGAACCCGTTCACATGACAAGCACTTAACGCCCGTTTTGATAACGCGCAATTACAACTACATACATTGCCATCAAATTAAAAAAAAAGCTATTTTACATACATTTTAATTGAGACCGTTCACATGCTAACGCGCGTTTTAGGCCATTAAAACGCGCGTTAGCATGTGAACGGTCTCAAGTAAAATGTATGTAGTTGTAATCGCGCGTTATTAAAACGCGCTTTAAGCGCCTGTCATGTGAACGGACTCTAAGCTACAAATAAGAAAACGCCCGAGTTCTGGTCCGCCAGTGTAATATATTTAATAGAATTAACAACCAAGCGTAGTAAGAAACAAATAACAAAAAATAAAAACAAAAATAAAAAATAAAAACAAATTCCGAATAACTTACATTTTCAAACAGTTTTCTTTGTAATGGAACGAATGACTTGATCTCGTTTTCTGACGACCTATTGGCCAGTTGTGGTCTTTTCCCAAGAACACTACACGGTGCATCTAAAAGTATTTTGTCGAACGATTGGGGTGCGAATGGTGGACCGTCTATAACATTTTTGGAACTTAAAGTATCTGAAATTATTGCAGTAGAATCAGCTTGAAAACTATACACTTTGGCGCCGAAATCCTCACAGCGTTTTTGAAGTTGGGCAACCTTCTTTGGAGTTTTGTCTATGGCTATTAATATTCCCTTAAAACATGTTTGAACTAGTTAATAATTTATCATACATACTATGAGATTTTAATATCTAATACACTTTTACATTATTATAATCTTTAGCCAAAAAAGTAACATTATGATATACTTAGGAAAATAAAATAACTAAGATTTTTATGATTTTACTAAAACTGGATTTCACTAGATACGTTTATTTCACAATGAGTATAAGAATAACTCCATACTAATAGTACAGATACTTTAGAGGCAAAAATATTTTTGTAAACCAAGCTAACCCGTCGGTAAATAAGTCCGGGATCTAAAAATGCAAAACTTTTTCTTTGTTCATCAAAATAATCTTCTTTAGCAGCGATGCGCGATGCCGTCCTTGCAAAACGATTTTCTTGCAAAACGCAGTTTCGGCGACTTCTTCTTCATCAGAGCAATATCAGCATCTTTTTAAGATCGGAAAAATGTGGTAATCGCTGGGAGCCAGCTCTGGAGTAAACGGTGGATGTGAAAGCAATAGTCTAAGAGCTAGTGAACCCTCCGACTAACGGTCGTCCTGTAAGGCTAGAAATTTTTCTAGTGATAATTCATAGCACAACAAGGCTAAAAACTATGACCTGGCAGGCCTCAGTGGTGCACGTGTATCTACCAGGTGAATCGAAAAGTGCAAATTTAGGGGGTAAAATAAACTTTCTCCTGTAAGGTTTAAATTTAAGTATGTGTTTGATTAAGTCATTCAGAAGAAATGTGTACAATGACAGGCGATTCTGAAGAGCATAAGACCTTGCCAGGCGAGGGGAAAGATTAGGGGTTTTTCCTAAAATTATTCTTTTTGCATCGAACAAATTTTTTTAGGTTTTTTGACTCATTCCAAACAGAAAACGTCTTTAGTGATTTTTCTCTTAAGTTAATAGTTTTTGTTATATAAGCGATTGAAAATTTTGAAAACTGCGAAATCGGCCATTTTTAAGCCTAAATCGGACATTTATCTAAAAATTTCAATGTTGCCAAGATACGTAGATATTCTTTAAACATTGATTGATGAAATCCCGAAGAGTTTTTTGCAATTAAATATCGAAAACCCCTTTTTTTTTTAATTGCTAATCAAGCAGGTGCGACACTGTAGTATGAGGACGTTTGAGTTTGCATAAATTCATTATCTCGAGAATGGGTAAATTTCAAGAGAAATCCTCAGACAGGTCAATTTTTACTTTTAAATTAGGACTTTTTGGCATATATATAATACTAGTGACGTCATCCATCTGAGCGTGATGACGTAATCGATGATTTTTTTAAATGAGAGTAGGGGTTGTGCGATAGCTCATTTGAAAGGTTATTGAATTTTATATTCACTAATATAAACATTAACATAATTATTTATACAGGGTGTACAAAAAATTTTTTTTATTAAATTAACTTTGATTAAATTTGACAAATAGAAGAAACATTTTTTTTTTGTACACCCTGTATAAATAATTATGTTAATGTTTATATTACTGAATAGAGAATTAAATAACCTTTCAAATGAGCTATCACATAACCCCTAGTCTTATTTAAAAAAATCATCGATTACGTCATCACGCCCAGATGGATGACGTCACTAGTATTATATATATGCCAAAAAGTCCTAATTCAAAAATAAAAATCAACCTGTCTGAGGATTTTCTTAAAATTTACCCATTCTCGAGATAATGAATTTATGCAAACTCAAACGTCCTCACTTAACAGTATCGCACACGCTTGATTAGCAATTAAAAAAAACAAAGGGGTTTTCGATATTCTATTGCAAAAAACTCTACGGGATTTCATCAATCAATGTTTAAAGAATATCTACGTACCTTGGAAACATTGAAATTTTTAGACAAATGTCTGATTTAGGGTTAGAAATGGCCGATTTCTCAATTTTCAAAATTTTCAATCGCTCATATAACAAAAACTATTAACTTAAGAGAAAAATCACTAAAGACGTTTTCTGTTTGAAATGGTTCAAAAAACCTAAAAAAAATTTGTTCGATGCAAAAAGAATAATTTTAGGAAAAACCCCTAATCTTTCCCCTCGCCTGGCAAGGTCTTATGCTCTTCAGAATCGCCTGTCATTGTACACATTTCTTCTAAATGACTTACTCAAACACATACTTAAATTTAAACCTTACAGAAGAAAGTTTATTTTACCCCCTAAATTTGCACTTTTCGATTCACCTGGTAGATACACGTGCACTGCTGAGGCCTGCCAGGTCATGGTTTTTAGTCTTGGTGTGCTATGAATTATCACTAGAAAAATTTTTAGCCTTACAGGACGACCATTAGTCGGAGGGTTCACTAGCTCTTAGACTACAAGGCAAAGACCAATTCATGCATTTTTGCCATCGTTTCATCGAGGGGCCAGATGAAGACTGGTGGGAAAATCCCTACATGACTCCGTCCATCTGGCATAGGATAGCAGCCAACGGAGACAGCAAGCTAACAATATTTAGAGTGTCACCACGTCCTGGTAAGGGCTCCAGGAATGAGAAGGGATGTGCATTATTCTGCATCTCTCTCGATTAATGTTTAGTGACGTCGGAGATTTTCAACGGAAATTTTGTTTTCGTTTATAAATTAGCAACGTCTCTTCGTTCGTGGGTTACCACCCCTGCAATACTTGCAGCCGATCTACCGATGAGTTCCAATATGGTTTTGTCTCCTGAATTCAAATCTAAAAACGGCATTTCGTTATCTCAAACCATCTTCGAGATAACCGACCTCGAAGTCAACTTGCATCTCGGGACAGCAATTTAGGGTACTTTAGCAATTTTAGATAGCGACAATGGAGACACTGCTAAAAACGCATTAAACCTAATAAACTATATAGACCAGGGCATTTAGCACTACAAACACCGGAATAAATCGATTTTTAAATACAGCATCTACAGACTTGCAACTTTTTGCATTATATTCAGGGTGATGTGAGGAAAAATGTCTACTAAAGAAAAATGGTTGGAAATGCATAATTGCATTTTAAAGTGCAACAATGCATCCAAAAGTGCATAAATATGTCAAGTTAAGCATACCAAGGGCCAGATTTTGTTACTCGGAGATTTTGGTAGCTAAATACGACTACGCCATCACAACCGACCTCAGGAGTACCTGGTGCCCAGGGTCACTGCTGAGGCACGTCATCTGGAGGTTCGAGGTTTATCGGTAATAAATTGATACAAACAGATTACTTGGGGGTTTTAGGAGTTGCTAAACACGAGTACGTCACAAGAACCGACCCCCGGAGCACAATGGTGCCGTGTCCCTGCTAAGGCGCGTCTTCTTCAGGAGTTTCGATAGTTTTCGCAATTAAATTGATGCAAATAGATTACTCGGGCGGTTTTCGAGGTTATTAAAAACGAATATGCCATCAGAACCGACACCCGGAGCACCTGGTGTCTAGGGTCATGTCATCTTCTGGAGTTTTGAGCGATCTCGGCACTAAATTGATGGAAATAGATTACACGAAGTGTTTTAGGGGTTACTGAACACGAATACGCTATCAGCACTAACTCCCGGAACACCCGGTGCCCAAACTCACTGCTAAGGCATGTTATCTTCTGGGGTTTGGAGGTTTTTTTGGGCACCAGGTGCACCGGGGGTCGGTTCCGATGGCGTATTCTTGTTCGAAGACCCCAAAAACCCCCGAGTAATTTGTTTGCATCAATTTAGTGCCGAAAACCCCCGAAACTGCAGATGACGTGCCTTAGCGGTAAACCTGGGCACCAGGTGCTCCGGTGGCCGGTTCTGATGGCGTATTCGTCTTCAGCGACCCCAAAAGCCCCTAAATAACAAAATCTGGCTCTAAATACACTTATTTTGACACGTTTATGTACTTCTGGATGCATTTTATGCACTTTAAAATGCAACTATGCATTGCCACCCATTTTTCTACAGTATACTTTTTTCCTGACATCATCCTGAACACACTGCCAAAAGTTGCAAGTCTCTAGGTGTGTATTTAAAAATCGATTTATGTTTGTGCAGAATGCCCTGCTAGTATGTAAAAATGAAAATGAAAATTTCAAATTATTTCAAACTAGGGCGTGACTTCGGCTGACTTCGGCTATAAACGCTTGTGATCAGGACCCTGAATTGTTGTACCCAGATGCAAGTCTTCGTTTCTTCTTTAAGTGCCATCTCCGCGACGGAGGTCACCAATCATCATAGCTATTCGGATTTTAGAGACGGCTGTTCTGAAAAGTTCATTTGATGTGCATCCGTACCATTCTCTCAGGTTGCTTATTTTTCCTTGCATGTTTCCCTGCATACCTAATCAATACGGAACTTGTATAAAATTTTAAATTTGAAAAAATACTATAAATCACAACAGAACATAATAATTATTTAAAACATATATCAAAGAAAAAAAGTTCTTTTTGTCTTTTGTTTGGCCCCTAAAGACGATTAAAATCGAGAGAAAATTAAAATTATAGCAGGCAGCCCAAAACGCGTCCTCATTGGTCGTGACGTCATATCATTATATTATTTGAAGTCCTCGCCATTAATTCATTAGGTTTGACATTCGTTCTGACACTCAGTTTTATAAATATTTTGATAGTTCTTTCCTTTCCTTCACAAACTGTATCAAACTCCAATCTCAACAAACTGTCATATATTATTGCAATGACATACGATAAGTGTAGTTATAAAATATAATGATGTGACGTCACAAGTATACGCGCGCTTTTTGGGTCGTTTGAAATGGTTTAATACACAGAAGATTTTGTACTTAAAGTTATTATGAGTTTTTGTTATTATTTTTAAACAAAACTGAATATTATTATGTAATAAAAAATGTGCAAGTTCCCTATTGGAGCAAGTTGTATCTCTCTCCACGGGTGATATGTCCGAGATATTCTAATTGTGTTGTTTTGATGGTATCTAAGATTTCCATTTCTTTATTCATCTTTCCCGGGACTTGTTTGTTTGTGCCGTGTTCGGTCCACGATATTTTCAGAACTCCCACAGCTCGAATGATTCTAGTTTTTTCATTGATGCCGCATTGTAAGTCCAAGCTTCCATTCCATAAAACAAAGTCGAGAAAACGTAGCACCTAGTCAACCTAACTCTTAGCTCCAACATCAAATCTCTTGGGCAGAGCACTTTTCTCATTTTGTTAAAATTTGCTCTAGCCTTTTCTATTCTGATTTTGATTTCCTGGAAGTAATCACCTGTGGAGTTGATCATTGTTCCAAGATATGCATGTTTTCAGGACTGCCTGTCCGTCCGTCCGCGAATACAACATGTCCGTTCTTACTACAGATAGAATGACAAATTAGGTGTTGAATGGAAGCTCACAACTCAAGGATGGTATTAAAGATGAGAAATTTGACCTCGAACTTTCTGTTTTAGAGTTGCAACCGGAGTACCGTTTTAAAGTCATCGAAATAGTATCTATAAGCGATATATTATTCGACGTGCCTTAGCAAGATGAGAACAAATGTATACTTTTGGTTTTGTATCATTTCCGGTTAAAAAGTTCTAACCAGAAGTGCCATATTATACTCGCAGGTATAGTACTTGTGACATATCAATCGAAGCGTACTGAAAAGGCGAGCTTGAATCTGTAATTTTGTTTTTGAAGTCATTTCCGTTTAAACAATTATAACCGAAAGTTTAGTAAAAATGACTTAAATTAGTGAAATCGTATATTAATCGATGCAAAGTTACACGAAGAGTTCAAATATCGACTTCCGGTTCTACTTTCGATCACTTTGGATGAAAACCTAGAACTATGAAGTCCAATTACTTACCTGTTTATTTTTACATTTTACGAAAAAAAGTTAGTCTTCATAAAAAGATCTGCTTGGTCTTAAACCTAAGATTCAACCATCAGATATCTTTTATCTATATTATACGAGGTGTGTCAAAAAATATGAATTTAGCCAAGGAGCAAAATACCTTTATTTTTGACAATACTGAAAATTGTTATTATGAAAAGTTGTTTGGAATTAAAAACTTTGTTCGAATATCTAATATATGGAATTATATCCTTCTAATTAAAAAAATATTTTTTTCAATTTCTCTCAAATTACGGATACCCATACCCAACATCATTTTAGTTTATGATAAATCTTTTATTATTAATTTTAAGAAGGAAAGGTATCCATAAAAAGTGCTACATGGTCTAAAATCTAAGATGCAACCATCATATCAAATTTTATCAATTTTATACGAGGTATGTAAAAAAATATGAATTTCGCTCAAGAGCCTCAAGGATATAATTGCAAATTAAAACATAGTTTTTAATTATAAACAACTTTTCATAACAGTAATTTTCCATATTATGAATTTAAATAAGTAAATGAACAAAGTTTTTGTTATGATAATGCTCGCCCTTTTAGCTTGCTAAATATTAAAATGTTATTTTTGCCTTCTACAGTTTTAGCAATACACTTGTTGTTCTCGGTAATGATTAATTACATATTATTAAGTTTTCGTTTTTCGTAAGATTTTCGTTATAAAATATTTCATGAAACAAGAAAAAGCATTTAATGTTCCTATATAAATACCTTATTCTGCATTAGCTCTGCTATATGAGTAGTTTTATTTCCAGGAGAAGCACACATATCAAGTACTACATCACCAGGTTTGGGATTAAGATTATGAACACATACAATAGATGGTATATTTTGTAGTAAAATATCTCCGACTGGTAATAAACTTTCGCTTATCGGTACACATCCTGAAATTGTTTCTGTTACTTCTACAGCAATACCACTGAAACATATTAATACAGGAAACAATAAACACATGACTGAGAAGAAAAATGAGAAGTCCCAGATCTAAACAATTAATCTAAAACTTCTCGAGGAACCACTTTCTGGTAACATCCTTAATCTCTGCCTTTTACAATTTATAAGGCAAGGAGACGACGAATAAAGAAGACGAAAGGGACTCTACAATATGCAATCACATTCCGTCTATTCGTCTAGGAAAAATGCCAACGAAAGTTGATTCTTTATACTCAAAATATGAGTAAAATATAAAATTAAAAAACAGTTTATCTTTCAATTCGGTTCAGAGGTGATGCACCATCCCCATATACAGGGTAAGTTTTTAGTGCGGGATCGGTCGATAATTCCATTACGGTATAGAATATCGAAAAAAGTTATTTAGAAAAAATGTAGGCAATGATATTCTCCACGCTTGGAAAATATGTTTATTTCTACAGGGTGATCAATAACATCGTGGTATATCAAACATATAATTTTTTAAATGGGACACCCTATATATTTTTTCATATTTATATTCCCCTCATAATTCTTATTCCTATAATATAGGGTTTTGCATTACTATACAGAGTATTTAACAAGTTATGACCATTTTTATTTCGAAATCCCTATGAGATTAACACCCTGTATATAAAGAAGTAATTCATAGACAATAATTTGTTTTATGTAATAAGATAAACAATATACTGTAGTTTTTAAATTAAGTCCAATTCACATCATTGACGAATATTTGTATACAGGGTGAACTACAAAACCAAATTACGATTTTCTCTATTTTTTAAAAGGATTTTATTTAAAAAGATTTCTATATTTTATTTTTCAAAAATATTGTATTTATTATACTCTTTCATTTTTATATAGCATTCCCTAGATCTAAACTTATTACTATTTAAAATGCTTAACTTTTTGGTAATAGACGAAAAAAAATTACCGTTTTCTTATCTTCATTTGTTTATAACTAGTATATCATCAAAATCGGCTGCAGGAAACATATAGGTTATTATTATAGATGTCCATACTACTCAAAAAATTTGGTTTCGGTTAACATATTACTTAACCCTCTAACCCATATAACTACTAACTAGAAGTATAGGTATAGCAAAAAATTAAGTAAGCTACTATAATTTGTAGCATTATAATCTACAGGCGGTCATGACAGTTTTTCAGTTGTTTTAATTTTCTGTAGTGAAATTATTTTTCATTTTGTTTTTGCAGATTGCTCTTCCCTGTGCTGTTTAACATTTATATACAAAATATCTTTCAACTTCAATAGCAGAATCAAAAAGGTATCAAATGAATTTAATTCCCATAAATAGTGATTTGCAATATGCCGATGATACAACTATCACAGCAAGCAACATAAAATAAAGAATGGCCGGTTTCAAAAACGACAAATAGCAGTTTATTCTACGAATAAAGTTATTCGACCAACTTACATTTCTTCATTTTACTAACGTCAAATAAGACTTATTTTACTAACTTATCAAATAAATACTTACTCTTCGAATAAATTGGCAAGTTAATCTCGCTGTTAATATTTATAAGAAAGTAAATTCGAAAGTTTAACTTTAAATTATCAAAATTATATTGAAACAAAATATAAATATGAACGTCTAAAAAATTTTATTCGATGAATTTATTTGTTATTGGTGAAACCGGACCTAAGAGATAGTAAATAATAATTATTATAGTGGGAGGGAAATATAACAAGAGATAGTAAATATTAATACAGTGACCAAAAAAGAGATGGGAGGACGAAGTAGATGAGGATGTTAAAAACCTCCTAAAAACGCGTTCATGGAAAAGAACAGCAGTAAATCGAAATAAATAGTCTGGGCTGATTATTCGGAGAATAGGCCATTTTTGGGAAAAGTTATTTACCAGCAATTTTATTGCTGGAATCGAATTATAAGATCCTATATATTAATAATATAGGTATGCCCCCCGATAGGGGCTTCACGACCTTGACGTTGGTTCGGGGGCTTCAGCGACCAAGGGAATGTATGAACTGCTTCAGCGACCAAGAAGTAGCCCGCCCTAAGTTAACCCACCCATGTCTGGTTGTACCACTCCCCTGGCGTAAATTTAAGTAGAAGACCCTCTGGTCTTCACTGCCACATCTCCATTCTACGGCACTGTTCACATCGCCAATATATAGTCAACCGACCCGATATTATCTACCAGCTGTATCTATCCTACACTCCGAGTACAACCAGAAAATGCTATCCCTCCTTCATCCTTTTTCCCACTAAACCTACACCCCCAACACACAAGGTAAAGGTGTAATTGTACCGTGCCCAGGCCTGCATGGCAGTTGTGTGTCTAAATTGAACTGTCTCAAACGGTCGACTGGGGGAACCAGGCCACACCCCCTTTCATTTAAGGCCTTGTACCGGCACAGGGAGCGCTGCTGGTATGGACAGTTTATTTCTCCCATACTCGTGGGATCAATATGGAACCATGCAAAAATTTAAAAGATTTAACCCTAGGGGTCTCGCAGGAGAACCCAACAAACAATCAAACTTCCACTGAGACTGTTCGGCAGAATCTGGAAGAAAATAATCCCATCACATCGGGTAATAAAAATACTGAGGACGCAATGCGGACTCCTTTAAAAGATGCTGAGGATGAGGTTTCTCGGCCAAAAATATCTGGGGCACAGAGAAGAAAGCTTCGGAAAATGAGAGAACAGGGAATTGACACTTCTAAGGTCAAATTACCTCCTAGACCTCAAAATAAAACTCCTGGAAATGCCGAAATCACACAAGCTGTCAAGCGGACTGTGTTTGATAGAAGCACTCCTGAGGAGAAATTAACAAAAAAGAGCAGAACTGCTGCTGCCTCTTTCAAAAAGCTCAGCAGCAACTACAAAGCAGCTCTTACGGGAATAAAGACGGCAATAATTCCCAAAGAATACCCAGACATATCTGTAACGGAAAAAGACGTTGGGGCAATAAAAGAGGCCCTAATTAAACTTATCGATGAGGTTCCTTGCGCACCTCGTTACGAAGGTAATCGGCTCATGGATGGATACTATGGGTTGATATGTGCTGACGAGGAGTCCTTTAAGATCACAAAGGATTTCTTGGAAGAAAATACGGGGTGGAAGGTCGTTAAGGCTGAGGAACTCCCAAAATCGAAGCGTGTACTGATGTACCTTCCAGAGACTAAAAATGAGGATCTGAAAGTGCCACTGGCACGAATTGAAAAACAAAATCCTGAACTAAGGACCAGTCGTTGGGCAATTCTGAGTTCCAAACCAGCAACTGACGGAGGACTGCATGTGAGTCTCCGAATTGATAAGGAGTCAAAGGCACAGCTCGAAAGGCTTCAATGGAAGCATTATTACCTTCTACAGCGAGCAAGTATTATACCGTTGGAAGAGGGTAAAGCAAGACAGGCTGGGAACATTGGGGAACCAAAACCTGCAACGATTACTTCCGAACTGCAGGAGGCCGAAGGGGAATCTATGCAGGTGGAAGAAATTACAAGAGGGCCTGTTAGAGACCCCAAAAATGAATAAACTGCAAAATTAAGATCATACAGATCAATTTGCAGCACAAAAAAACAGCTTCGGCACTTTTGTGCCAGGAAGTAGCTGAGAAAAACATTGATATGGTGCTTATTCAAGAACCGTGGATAAATGAAGGTAAGATACGGGGATTAAATGTTAAGGGATGGGAACTAATTTTGGGAGTACCTGACAATAAAATCAGAACTTATATATTTTGTAGATCTGACCTTAACCTGGTACCAGTTATGGAGCTCTGTACGGGAGACATGACAGCTTCCAGAATTAAACTGAATTGCAATGCGTTGGTTACAGAGTTGATTGTTGCGTCTCTTTACCTTCCTATTGACAGTAAAGAACAACTTCCAGGGACTAACCTAGAGAACCTTCTAGAATATACCAATGATAAGCATACAGAACTTATCATTGGAGTCGACTCCAACGCCCACCACATCATTTGGGGAAGCAGAGATACAAACAATAGAGGTAAGTTACTTTTTGAGTACCTTTGCACTACTGAACTTGATCTTCTGGACAGGGGTAATAAGCCCACCTTCAGGACATCAAGAGCAGAATCACTAATTGACCTAAGCCTATGCTCTATGGGGATTGGGAACATAATATCTGACTGGCATGTGTCGGATGCGTTATCCTTATCGGATCATGCATACATATGCTTTGAGATAAACTCAGTCAAACCGGAACCAAGGTTCTATAGAGACCCTAAGGTGACCGATTGGAAATCCTTTAAGAGGGATCTTGGAACAAGGGTACGGAATTATCCTAAAAGGCCAAAAAACAATGTTGAGGTTGAGATGGCAGTAGACTGGTTGAAAACTGCCCGTTAAAAGAAAGTCACCCTCCCAGGCAAGTAACTTGGTGGAATAAGGAGCTGTCTGATCTCAAAAGAGAAACAAGACGGCTCTTCAATAGGGCGAAGAAATCAGGTGATTGGGAAGCATATAAGGCTAAACTGAAAACCTATAATAAGAAAATCCAATCCGCTAAGGAAAGATCCTGGAGAGAATTCTGTGAAAACATTGAAAGTGTACCTGAAAGCGCCAGGGTTAACAGAATCCTCAAAAGAGATAACATTAACAAACCCAAGTCAATGAAATTGCCCAATGGGAAGTATACGGACACAGAGAAGGAGGCTGTAGAGCATCTTTTAAGTGTTCACTTTCCAGGGTCGACGCAATTGACTGCTAATAACAATCATCAAGCAAACAATAGCCCAACCAAAAGGGACTGGCTGACCTCTGACGAGATCTTTGGTTCTCACAAGGTCAGATGGGCTATTGAAACTTTTGAACCTTATAAAACTGCGGGACCGGATGGTATATTTCCTAAGCTTCTCCAGGAGGGTCTGGAAATAATCATGGGTCCCCTGATCACAATATTTAGAGCTAGCCATGCTCTGGGATACATTCCCAAAGCTTGGAGAAGGGCAAGGGTGGCGTTTATTCCCAAACCAGGAAAAACAGATTACACCTTAGCAAAATCCTACAGGCCTATAAGTCTGACCTCATTCATGTTAAAAACCATGGAAAAAATCTTGAACGAACACATCAAGAAAAACAATTTAAATGAAAATCCACTGCACCAACGGCAATGGGCGTATCAGGCAGGGAAATCAGGTGAAGCCGCCCTGCACAATCTAGTGTCGGAACTCGAAAGGAGTCTGCATCAGAAAGAAGTCGCCCTTGCTGCATTTTTAGATATAGAAGGTGCATTTGATAATACCTCAATCGAGTCTATACAGAGCGCACTGGTGAGAAAGAAAATCAACAACACAACATGCAAGTGGATTATTCAGATGCTTCAGAGCAGAATAATATCCACAGATACGCATGAAGATACCATAAATCTGAGGGCAACTAAGGGATGCCCTCAAGGCGGTGTATTGTCACCGTCATTATGGAACATAGTTGTCGATGATCTGATTCATGGGCTAAGCGCCCAAGGAATCTGGGTCCAGGGTTTCGCAGATGATATCGTGATAGTAACTAGGGGAAAATTTCCCATTACTGTTGCGTATCAGATGCGATATGCCCTTCACTACATAGAGAACTGGTGTCTGAAAGAGAACCTCTCCGTGAACCCTTCTAAAACTAAACTGGTAGCCTTTACAAATAAGAGGAAGCTTACTGGACTGAGTGAGCTGAAATTATTTGGAGAGGTACTGGAAAGAACCAATGAGGTTAAGTATCTAGGGGTAACCCTGGATTCGAAACTCAATTGGAATATTCATATTACCAATATAACCAATAGGGCTAAGCGACTCTTCTGGAACTGCAGACGAGTTGTAGGTAAAACCTGGGGATTGAAACCAAAGGTGATATGTTGGTTGTACACATCAGTGATACGACCGACAGTTACTTATGGGTCAGTACTCTGGTGGAGAAAGACGGCTTTGCAATCTTGTGTGACCACTCTCACCACCCTACAAAGACAAGCGCATCTAAATATAACAGGAGCCTTGAATAGTACAGGAACGGCTTCATTAGAGGCTATCACAGGTCTCCCTCCGCTGGAATTGTATATTTCGGCGGTAGCCTTTATGACCATCCTGAGGCTCAAAGCAAACAATACTTGGAGGCCAAATTATGTATTGAATAGCCACACAAACATTACTGGGACTATACTTGAGGAATACATCTTTATGATGAACTTAGATATGATGACACCAGAACTAATCTTCACTGAGAAGATTAACACAATTATACCATCTAGAGAACAAAAAGTTCCAAACATTAATGGAGACTTAATATGGTTCACTGATGGATCTAAAACTGCCCATGGTACTGGATCAGGAGTCTTTGGGCAAACATGTAACTATAATAAATCTTACAGCCTAGGTCAACATACAACGGTGTTCCAGGCTGAAGTTTTTGCTTTGGTGGCCTGCATTGATGAAATAATTGATGAGGACCCTAAAGCTAAGAGAATCAACATTTACACAGATAGCCAATCGGCTATTCTGGCTGTAAAGAACCCTCTCACCAAATCAAAACTGGTGAAAAACTGCAAAGATCTCCTCAATAACCTGGCAAAAGACAACAAAGTGTCTTTAATATGGGTGCCGGGTCATGAAGGGGTGCATGGGAACGAACGAGCAGATATGTTAGCGAAACAAGGCTCGAGAAAAACTTTTGAAGGCCCAGAACCTTTCTGTGGCATCACTAAAGATGCTATGAAAAACGAGGTTCAGAAATGGCTGATAAAGAATCATCAAAATAAATGGAGAACTACTCAAGGGCAAATCCAGACTAAAAAAATAATCAAGAATATTGATAAAAAACTCTCGAACAGTTTGATGAACCTCAATAAACGAGAGATCAAAACGGTCACTGAAATGGTGACTGGACATTGTCATTTAAGAAATCACCTATACAAACTAGGTAAGGTGAATGAACCATGGTGCAGAAAGTGCGAAATGGAAGAAGAAACTGCCATACACATACTATGCTATTGCAGTGTGCTAGGTGATGTAAGGCAGAACTTCACTGGTCAAATGAGGTTTGAACCAGAAGAGATCTTAAAACTACCAATAAGAAAACTGTTGGCCTTCGTTGAGGCCACAGGACTTATTAAAGTTTAAGGAGAAGAACAGGGTTTGGTACAAAGGTCTTATGACCAAGTGCCAGAGACTAACGAGTCTCGCCTGAGTTAAGCAGAAGAAGAAGAAGAATATATGTATGCAAAGTCCTCAGATAGTGTGCTACTTTTTTTATAAACACAATGGCGCCCGAAAATCGTGTTTTTTTTTCAATTATTGCTCTACAACTCCAAAGATTTTAACTTTACAACAAAAACACTCAAATAAAAATTCACCGTGATTAAATTCTGCATAGAGACGTGTTTTTCCTGTTCTGCTCCGACGAAAATTTTCCTCGGAAAATGCGGGTTTTCCCAACAAAATCTTTAATTTTCAAATAAAGTTTTAGATAAGTAATTATCTACCAATAATTAAATAATTTGGTGACTTAAAAGCCTTCTTGGTTTAGATTGTAGTTCCAGAAGCCGGTGAAAATTAAACGAATATTTTAGCAACAATTCAATTGTTAATTAATAATTTACGGTCGCAATAATAACCAAAATAATTATGATACACTGATCAAACTTTGAAATCTTATAAAGATGAGATGCCTATTTAACATTTTGTCGACAAAATATAAATTTTTTATTTTTTTGCATAATCTTTAAATGTTTAAAAAAAATAGTTATAAACAAATTAACGTTTCTCAGAAAGTTTTTATTATATTATAATTTTAAAAATAGCTAAAATGCGCATTTCAAATATCTTGAAAATTAATGCTTTAAAACTTTTTGCAACCACTTGCAAAAAAGTTATGAAACAGCAAAGTAAACATACGATTACTACGGTGTTTATAATTTTTTTAATTCTTTCAAAGAGTAGAAGTGAGTTTAAAGTACAAGCTAATTATTAACAAAATAATATCGATTATCAGTTTAATGGTTATATCTTAATTAAGGATTATAAATATATTTTTTTGTAATTTACACGCGCGAAAGTAGAATAATACAGTAGCTAAAATTTTCACTCGGAGCGACGACCGGTCGCGCAACGTACACTTTTAATAAATAATGTATGCTGCGTGTCAGTCGCTTCGAGTGAACATTTTAGCTCCGACTCTGTATCAGGCCTACTTTTGCGCTAAAAATTACAAAAAAAAGTATTTTTAATCTTTGATTAAAATATAACCATTGCACTAATTTTTGACATTATTTGTGAGTAATTAGATTGTACCATAGACTCACTTTTAAGCTTTGAAACAATTAAAACAAATTATAAACAACGGAGAAATCGTATATTTACTTTGCTGTTTCATAAATTTTTTGCAAATGGTTGAAAAAAATTTTTAAAGCATTCACTTTCAAGACCTATGAAATACGCATTTTAACCATTTTTTAACATTAGAATATAATAAACAATTTCTGAGAAATTTTAATTTGTTTATAACAATTTTTTTAAACATTTAAAGATTATGCAAAAAAATGAAAAATTTATATTTTGTCGACAAAACATTAAATAGGCATCACACCTTTATAATCTTTCTAAGTTTGATCAATGTCTCATGATTCTTTTGGTTGTTATTGCGACTGTAAATTGTTAATTAGCAATTGAATTGTTGCTAAAATATTCATTTCATTTTCACCGGCTTCTGAATTTATAATCTATACCAAGAAAGCTTTTATTTCACTAAGCTATATAATTATTGATAAAGAATTACTGGCCCAAAAAATTTATTTGAAAATTCGAGATTTTGTTGGGAAAAGCCACATTTTCCGAGGAAAATTTTCGTCGGAGCAAATCGGGAAAAACATGCCTCTATGTAGAATTAAATTGGGGTGAATTTTTATTTGAGTGTTTTTGGTGTAAAGTTAAAATCTTCGGAGTTATAGAGCAATAATTGTAAAATATTCGATTTGTCGGCGCCATTTAGTTTATAAATAAAGTAGCACACTATCTGGGGACTTTGCATACCTATATTAATAATATATAGGATCTTATAATTCGATTCCAGCAATAACATTGCTGGTAAATAACCTTTCTTTGTACTTTACTAATTAGACAAACGTATTATAACTATTTTTTTTTTCAAAATTTAAAGATTATGCAAAAAAAAGAAAAATTTATATTTTGTCGATAAAATATTAAATAAGCATCTCATCTTTATAATCTTTATAAGTTTGATCAATATATCATGATTATTTTGGTTATTATTGCGATCGTAAATTGTTAATTAACAATTGAATTGTTGCTAAAATATTCGTTTAATTTTCACCGGCTTCTGGAATTACAATCTATACCAAGAAAGCTTTGATGTCACTAAGTTATTTAATTATTGATTAATAATTACTTACCTAAAACTTTATTTGAACATTAGAGTTTTTGTTAGGAAAACCCGCATTTTCTGAGGAAAATTTTCGTCGGAGCAAATCGTGAAAAACATGTCTCTGTGCAGAATTTAATTGCGGTGAATTTTTATTTGGGTGTTTTTGTTGTAGAGTTAAAATCTTCGGAGTTATAGAGCAATAATTGAAAAAATACGATTTGTCGGCGCCATTTTGTTTATAAAAAAAGTAGCACACTATCTGCGGACTTTGCATACCTATATTATTAATATATAGGATCTTATAATTCTATTCCAGCAATAAAATTGCTGGTAAATAACTTTTCCATGAATTTTGCTAATTAGCCCAGAGTAAAATGGGAAATCTTGCTGAAGGAGGCCAATGCCAGGTTCCGGTTGTAGTTTCGTTGGATGGCTGAATGGATAGGAGTGAAAATATGGTCTCAACAATAATAAATTAAGTTTAAACAATTACCTGGGCGCAATATTATCAGTTGCAAACAACTGGTGCCTCTGCATCTTAACTATCCCATTTCCAATGAATATTTTGAAGTCGTCTTCATATATTTTCTGAAGTCCCTTTTTACACTTTTTTGCAACATCGGCGTAAATACTAACGTTTTCGTTTATCTGAGAACCTGAAAAAATTTATCAATAAAAAATCAAAGCAATCAAGCAATCGGACTCCGTAAGTTCTAGGTTTTCACCCAACGTGACCTCATTGGGAGTTACTGGGCCCAATTTAAGACTCTCCAAATCTCTTGAAAACGCCCTAACTATCTATAAGGCAAAATTACATGCCATAGACATTAGTGCCCAAGAAAATTACAACCGAGACACTCGTAGGGCAAAAGTCTTTATTTTATCAGACAGTCAAGCTACCTTAAAGGCTCTAAAGTCATTTACTTGTGAGTCAAAGTTGGTTTGGTACTGTAAACAATCCCTCAAGAAGCTGCTGGAACGCACCAAAGTAACCTTGATGTGGGTACCAGGTCACAAGGAAATTGCGGAAGTGAGGAAGCTGATAGCCTCGCAAAAGAAGGGGCCAATACTCCATTCCAAGGTTCAGAACCCTTCTGTGGACTATCAAAACGCCACATCAGAGAGGAACTCCGGACCTGGAAACTCAATCAACTACAACTTTACTGGTCTAACACACCAGGACAAAGGCAAACAAAAACAAACCGCCTTCTCGAAATTAGTAAAAAAGATATAAAAATGGTCACTGGCCTTCTCACTGGTCACTGCCCTCTGAGATATAATCTCAAAAAAATGGGCAAATCAGATAGTGAGAACTTTCGTTTCTGTGACAACGAAAAAGAAACGGCAGAACATATACTGTGCAACTGCGTAGCAGTGTTCTGAAAACGACTAAAATTCCTAGAAGAGGTCACACTAGCGTACTCTGACATAGGAAACAAGTCACGTCGGATGCTAATCAACTTCATCAGAAGTATTTGCATCCTAGAGCTTAACTAGATTAAGGTATGCACAAAAGATCTCTATAATAGGTCTAAGTGCGGATAGCCTTAACGACCTCACATAATCTAATCTAACGTGACCTCAAGTAGAACATGAAGTCGATCTTTAATCTCTTCGTAGTCAATTTCACTAATTTTGAGTAATGTTTGCCAAACTTCCCCTTATAAATCAAAAATGAATAACCATTTCGTTGCAATACGAAACTACAGCAGCATCATATTCTAATTCAATCAGAGAGTGCGACAAGCACCTCTACCGGTTTCGAAACTTAGTCTCTCGACAGGAGGCATATCCATATATGCTGCTCTCTCTGACCCAACCAGAACAAACTCCGGCGTGCAGTTACTGATTGCAACGAACGAAATGGCAGGGATGCCCTAGCGGCAACTGCTAGCAAAAGACTAAGTTTTCAATCTAATAGCACATAAAATAACATTAAAAATATTACTCTACATCCCACCAGATTTAAAGCAATGGGAACCTTCTCTGGTTACACCTCCGATGCTTCTAAAATTTGCAAGCCATAACAGATGCTGAGACTAAAGAAGATGAGGGAATTTTACAATTTTTATTTCACATCCCATCTGCTCAGCGCGGTAAAGTTCCTACGAGAATGGTTCCTTTCGTACTCCAATCGGAGTAAACATGTAAATCAAAAATGAATAACCATTTTCAATTTCGTTGTAACACGAAACTACAGCCGCATCATATTCTAATTCAATCAGAGAGTGCAACAAGCACCTCTACCGGTTTCGAAACTTATTAGTCTCTCGTCAGGAGGCACATATGCTGCTCTCTCTGACCCAACCAGGACAAACCCCGGCGTGCAGTTACGGATTGCAACGAACGAAATGGCAGGAATGCCCTAGCGGCAACTTCTAGCAAAAGACTAAGTTTTCAATCTAATCAGAGGCGTAGCTACCGCCGCATCAGCCGTATCAATTATACGGGGCCCCCGACATTGAGGGGCCCAGCGCGGCATGTCGAAACAAAATTCCATTCAAAAAATTGATTAAAATATTTTACAATTACTTCAGTATTAAAACGCTTTGAACAGTGTGCATTGTTGGTTTATCGACATTTTCGTGAAATGGATTCTTTATCTACACACAAACTATATTTATGCACAGGTACCTATCTATTTTCTGCCTCTCGCCTTTCCACAACTACAGAGCTTTTTAGTTTTCAAGCTAATTTTTATTGTCTATTCACCGATGGCTGTGTGTGAGACATTGTATAATGTTAATGCCAAATTGCAGTATTTGTAATCGCTTTACTTTTGAATATTTGAAACATTGAAACACTGTGTATTGTTTGCTTATATTTTCGTGTAATCTGTTCTTTATGTATAAATTGTATTTAGGTATATCTATGTATTTGCCGATCGTTCGCCGTTAAAGTACAGAGTTTCTTTGTTTACGTTCATTGTAAATGTTAATTTACCTTTGGCTTGAAAAAACTGAATCTGTTTTAAAATAATGAGTCTCAACAATTCAAATCTATTTTTCGACTTTGGTTCATTAATGTTTATTAGGTTCCAGTGTTATTAGGTTTATTATTATTATTTATATTTGGGTGTTATACGCAGAACTTATTAGTTCCTAAGGTTGTATTATGCAATTTACAATTTATTTACATTTTGCAATATACAGTTTTATTATTAATTGGAAATAATTTAACTGTAGATTCGTGGTCTCAAAATATTAAGATTTAACCCAAATCACCTAGTCAAAAAATGCTTCCTAAAGGAGCTAGAGCTCTTTGAAGAAGGCGTCTTGTAATTAGTAAATTTAGTAATTTTTTAAATACCTCCAGAACCCTTCCATTTAGAGAAACAAAAACCTATATTATAGGCGAAAACGCCTATTTATATTTTGGATAGGGCAACCCCTACTCCTAGGTCTCCATAAATTGTGAAGTTTTAGTACAGGTCATGGGCGTCCGTTTTGGGTAGGGCAACGGTTATTTTATCGCATAACCTTTTTGTCTTTAACTTTAAAGCCTTTTTGACACTGGAGTATTAATTGTGAGATATTCTAGTAGTATTCAAAGGTACTCTTGATTTAAGTCGGTAGGATACACCGTTTTCCAGAAATGTCGATTTGAAAATTTTGTGTTTTTAATTTGAGAAAAATTTTCAAAAAAAAATATGAAAAAACGAAAACTGGTGCGTTTTATATACAGGGTGAGGCAGATAAAAGGCCTATTAGAAATATCTCGAGAACTAAAGCTAACAGAATAATGAAAATTAGTATACAAGGGTTTTGAGGTATAAACTATTTAATGAAAATATTTTGGTCTCTTTGTTACTTCCGGTTATACCGGAAGTTGATTGTAACTTCGTATTTTTAAATAGGACACCCTATATATTTTTACATTTTTGGATTCTCCTCGATTTCTTCTTTCTAAAAATATAAGGTTTTGTAATATTATACAGGGTAGGTTAAAAGATAATTACGTTTTCTTATTAATTTCGTAGCAACATTCACATCCTGTAGGATTGTAGTAGTTTGACATAATAAACTCTATTAATGTTCAAATGATTTTTAATATAGTCTACTATTGTTAAGAGTTATTAGTATAGTTAAATTTTTCATTTTAGTATACAGGGTTGGCCGAAACTCGGAATGAGTATTTTCTGAGTTTTCTTAAATGGAACACCCTGTATTTTAGTATTGTAATGAAAGGTTATTTTATGGTACTTTTTAATTTATTAAGCATTCCCTATACCTAACTGCTTTAATTCGTGAGTTATTGGTGATTCAAGTCAAACATTAATTGCAACACAAAATAGGTGACATTGTATTAGGTTGGCCGTGAAAATATTCAATAACAAATAAGTTTTTGGAAATAAATACATATTAATCTAGACTTATACTTAAAATTGTCAATAATGGTTGAACGATTAAAATACCATCGAAGTTAAGATTGTTGGTGCGACTAACAATTAAGCACAAATTAAAGCAGTTAGGTATAGGGAATTCTTAAGAAGTAAAAAAGTACCATGGAATATCATTTTATTACAATACTAAAATATAGGGTGTTCCATTTAAGAAAACTAGAAAATACTCATTCCGAGTTTCGACCCACCCTGTATACTAAAATAAAAAATTTAGCTACACTAATAATTGTTAACAAAAGTAGACTATATTAAAAATCCTTTGAACATAAATAGAGTTTATTATGTCAAACTACTACAATCCTACAGGGTGTGAATATTGTTACGAAATTAATAAGAAAACGTAATTATCTTTTAACCTACCCTGTATAATGTTATAAAACCTTATATTTTAAGAAAGAAGAAATCGAGGAGAATCCAAAAATGTAAAAATATATAGGGTGTCCCATTTAAAAAAACGAAGTTAAAAGCAACTTCCGGTATAACCGGAAGTACCAAATTGATGAAAATATTTTCATTAAATAGATCAGGCTTCAAAACCCCCTTATTCCAATTTTCATAATTCAGTTGCCTTTAGTTCTCGAGATATTTCTAATAGGCCCTTTATCTGCCTCACCCTATATACAGTGAGCACGTAAAGGTTGGAATAAATTCATTTTCTCGAGAATGGCCAATTTTGGAAAGAAATCCTAAAACAGGTCGATTTTTATTTTAAAATTACGACTTTTTGGCATATATATCATACTAGTGACGTCACCCATTTGGGCGTGATGACGTCATTGATGATTTTTTTAAATAAGAATAGGGGTCGTGTCATAGCTCATTTGAAAGCTCATTCAATTCTCTATTCAGTAATATAAACATTAACATAATTATTTATACAGGGTGTCCAAAAAAATTTTTTTTTTAATCAAATTTATTGACAAAAAAAGAAGAATCTGTGTAATTTATTTAATTCACAATACATTTTACTGCTATCAGAAAACAGGAAAAAATGTTTATTTGACAAATAAATATCGTTTTTTGCAAATTCAATATTAAAGCAGCCATAACCTGCCTCTTGACAATTTGAGCATTTAATTTAAGCGAAAAGCAATGATTTATTTTCAAAAAAAAATTTTTGTTCTGTTTTCTGAATGCAGCAAAATGTATTTTGAATTAAATAAATTACACATATTCTTTTTATTTAATTAAAAATTTTTTTTCGACACCCTGTATAAATAATTATGTTGATGTTTATATTACTGAATAGAGAATTAAATTACCTTTCAAATGAGCTATCACTCTGCCCTATTCTCATTTAAAAAAATTATCGATGACGTCATCACGCCCAAATGGGTGACGTCATTAGTATGATATATATGCCAAAAACTCGTAATTTAAAAATAAAAATTGACCTGTTTCGGGATTTTTTTCCAAAATCGTCCATTCTCGAGAAAATGAATTTATTCCAACCTTTACGTGTTCACTGTATAATACGTCTTAATATTTTGAGCCCAGGAATCTACAGTTAAAATATTTCCAATTATGTATTAATGAAACAATTGTTTTGTTTTATTTCATTATCGTTTATTTTGTAATAATATTGACGATTTATGTAATTTTAGTAAACTGTATTTGTGATTGTTTTTTTCCTAATCTTTGGAAGCTTTGTCCATAAAATTGTAAAACTTTCCGTGACAATAAAGCATATTTCTATTCTATTCTATACAAGCGTTTTTGCTTCTTTCGTTGAACATTTTTTAGCACTATGCCATATCAGCGGTGGCTGATGGAAAAGGGCCCCGCGACAAACTTTGATAATGGGGCCCCTGTGGGGCTAGCTACGCCACTGAATCTAATAGCATATAAAATAACATTAAAAATATTACTCTACATCCCACCAGATTGAAAACAATGGGAACCTTCTCTGGTTACACCTCCGAGGCTTCTAAAATTTGGAGGTGTAACCAGAGAAGGTTCTCATTGTTTTCAATCTGGTGGGATGTAGAGTAATATTGGGCAGTTTTTACCCATTTTTTGTAAAATGGGTAAAAACAATATCATTTAAGCTTAAATATCACGAACTATGGGCACATTAGGGAGAGCCGGGACTATCATCATTAATGAATAAAGTTAGAAAATAAGTTAATTGTACTTCAGATAAAGAAATCCAACCGAAATTAGATATTGCCACAAACAAATTGATTAAGCAGGTAGGGAAAGATAAGCGATTATTTTAACCAATGCTGCAATAAATGTATAAATTCAAATATCATCATATTATGTATAATTCACCCGTGTTGAGCTGGCCTCCCCCCACTTGCAAAAATTAAAAAACAAATAGCCCTGATTTATGAGCTATTTATGAGCTCTCATATTCCGCAAACTAAAAATTTTGAGCTCGTTCCACTGAGCAGGAATTTAATACCCTAGTGGGGGGGGCTGAGTCAGCCCCCCCCACTACTTAAAAATAGGAATATTGAATCGGTTTTTGCGGCAGAATTACGAGCTATTTATGAGCTCTTGAAATTATATACTTTCGATTTTTGAGCTCATCCCCTTCACCCCCAAACAACCCTTTAATTGATTTAACTTAAGAGAAAGATGCTGAGAAAACTTAAAATATATCGTATTGCGAATATAATTCCTACAGCTTATATACTCTAAGAATAAACTATTAAATCAAGAGCATTTCGATTATTGAGCTACAACCCCTTCGCCAGAAAACCACCCTATCTTCCCGGCTTAAGAGAAAGTTGTACTTAAAATGCGTTAAACTAATTATTTGGCGACTACATATCATTTAATAATTTTTAAGCTTCCAAATTACGCGCATTTAGATCAGTAAATTGCAATTTATTTTGTATAGTGCAGTCACTGAAGGTAAAAATAAACGATTACCTTCAATTTCGGTGAACCTTCATCGATTTTCACGAAAATTGGTCAGTGGTTAGAGGATACGTCAAGAAACAAAGGAGACATGGTACTACCTTGCGCCTTTACCCTGAGGGTGGATACCGCCCCTTCTCGGGGGTGAAAATTATTTTATAAAAAATAACTGCACAAATCAATAAAAGAACAAATTAAAAGCAAAATTTATTATATAAAGTTAATAAAATAAGTAAATACTTTTTAAGTTATTAAAGATCAAAGATTTTAATTATTTGTGAAAAAAATGCATGTTTTGAAGAGGTTTTTTGTAAATCACTAAAAAACTGTAAGTTTTTACAAAAAAGTTAATAGTAGTTTAATTCGTATAGCTTATATTCTAAAAATAAACTCTAAAATCACGCGCCTTTCGATTATTGAACTACAACCCCTTCGCAAGAAAACCATCCCATATTCCCGGCTTAAGAGAGGGTTGTACTTAAAATAATTTAAATTAATTATTTGTCGACTATATATTGTTTAATAATTTATGAGATCGCAAAATATACGCATCTCAATTATTGAATTGCCATTTTCTTTCTATAGTGCAGTCACTGAAGGTAAAAATCAACTATGACCTTCGATTTCGGTAAATCTCCATTCATTTTCACGAAAATTGGTGAGCGGATTTTGATACTATCAACTTTTTCTGGATCTTATTTTTCATAAGTATTTCTAAGTACTTTGACAAGTATTTAGTACCTAAGTGTTATAAAATGCATCTCTTTCCCGTTATTTAAGCTTGAACCCTTAGATTTGAACAGTCGCGGAAAAAAATATACATTTAATTACCAATAACTTACTTTAAATTAACATTAAAGGGTTTTTCAAGTAATCAATTTATTATATTTTTTATTAGCTTCAATTTTAGTGATGAAAACTTTTTTGTAAAAACTTACAGTTTTTGAGTCATTTATGAAAAATCGCTCTAAAGCATGCATTTTCTTTCCAAAAATTAAAATATTTGATCTTTAATAACTCAAAAAGTATTGATTTATTTTAATCACATTATATAACAAATTTTGCTTACAATTTATCCCTCTCTCGATTTGTGGGGTTATTTTTAATAAAGTAATTTTCACTCCCGAGAAGGGGTGACATATACCCTAGGCTAAAACCCCAAGTTGTTATTGTCAATTCGTGAAAATAAATGGCGATTTACCGAAATCGAAGGTAATAGTTGATTTTTACCTTCAGTGACTGCACTATAGAAAGAAAATGGCAATTCAATAATTGAGATGCGTATATTTTGCAAGCTCATAAATTATTAAACGATATGTAGTCGCCAAATAATTTATTTAAATTATTTTAAGAACAACTCTCTCTTAAGCCGGGAATATGGGGTCGTTTTCTTGCGAAGGGGTTGTAGCTCTATAATCGAAAGACGCGTGATTTAAGAGTTTATTCTTAGAATAGAAGCTATACGAATTAAACTACTAACTTTTTTGTAAAAACTTAAAGTTTTTCAGTGATTTACAAAAAACCTCTCCAAAACATGCATTTTTTTCACAAATAATTAAAATCTTTGATCTTTAATAACTTAAAAAGTAATGACTTATTTTATTAACTTTATATAATGAATTTTGCTTTTAATTTGTTCTTTTATTGATTTGTGCATTTATTTTTTATAAAATAATTTTCACCCCCGAGAAGGGGCCGTATCCACCCTCAGGGTAAAGGCGCAAGGTGGTACCATGTCACCTTTGTTTCTTGACGTATCCTCTAACTACTAACCAATTTTCGTGAAAATCGATGAAGGTTCACCGAAATTGAAGGTAATCGTTGATTTTTACCTTCAGTGACTGCACTATACAAAATAAATTGCAATTTACTGATCTAAATGCGCGTAATTTGGAAGGTTATAAATTATTAAATGATATGTAGTCGCCAAATAATTAGTTTAATGCATTTTAAGTACAACTTTCTCTTAAGCCGGGAAGATAGGGTGGTTTTCTTGCGAAGGGGTTGTAGCTCAATAATCGAAATGCTCTTGATTTAATAGTTTATTCTTAGAGTATATAAGCTATATGAATTATATCAGCAATACTTAAGTTAAATCAATTAAAGGGTTGTTTGGGGGTGAAGGGGATGAGCTCAAAAATCGAAAGTATATAATTTCAAGAGCTCATAAATAGCTCGTAATTCTGCCACAAAAACCGATTCAATATTCCTATTTTTAAATATATACCCACTAGGGTATTAAATTCCTGCTCAGTGGAACGAGCTCAAAATTTTTAGTTTGCGGAATATGAGAGCTCATAAATAGCTCATAAATCAGGGCTATTTGTTTTTTAATTTTTGCAAGTGGGGGGGGGCAGCTCAACACGGGTGTATAATTCTATCACCAATGGCAATAAGGAGGTGTTTGCTTGACTTGAGGTTATTCGGTAAGTTTACATACAGGCCTGGATCCCGCGTACCAAAAAAAAGTTTATTAATAGCAAGCTGAAATTTTTTTAATAGCTTAATAGTGTCTAGGCGAACAAGCTTTGATATACAGGAACACTGGAACAGGGAAAGTTTTAATTGTGAAACAGGTTACAGGTTTGGAACGTCAGACTACGAAAATGTCCCATGTATTTTGTCGGACAGAACGTCCAATTGATTTGTTACTCTTTCCTCAAACTCTCATGCAAAAACCAGACTGCTATTTATCACCAACATAATTCCTGTCATTTGACATGTTCTACGTGCCAGACTTATTGAAATGTCCAATTGGTGATAAATAGCAATCTGATTTTTGCATCAGAGTACAATGAATGGGTAACAAATCAATTGGAAGTTCTGTCCGACAAAATACACCGTTACACAAAATAGACACCGTTAAGCTATTAACAAATTTTCAGCTTGCTATTAATAAACTTTTTTTTACGGGGAATCCAGGCCTAATCATATAAATAGAATGAAAAAATGAACGCAGAATACGAAATTTGAGCCGAGTCATTTTTTAAAGCATGTAAATATATTTTTTGCACGATTGATCATTTTTGACTGTTTACCGTGACAGATTTTACGTCAGTAGGTGACATTTACTAGCAACTCGACGGTAAGTAATCCAACTCGACGGTAAGTACTCCAACTCGACGGTAAGTAATTCAATTACCGTCGAGTTAAAAAATCTCTTAATTTTAATAAATTCTTGCCTTCGCACCATTTTTTAAAACTTTGGTAGGTATTTTGATAACGGATTTTGGATTTTTCGGGAATAATTGCGGAACACCCTTCTTCCCAAGCCCGTTCAATTTCTTCAAATTCACTTTCGCTCATATTTTAATTTATAATAATCAAAATTGTACTTAAAATTATTGACAACTAAATAAAAACTCAATTCTCCATTGTTGTTATGCACCCTAGTTACTACCTAACAACCAAAGTATCTATCTTGATAAAATGAATGAAACTAGTCAATATGACGAAAATGTTTAATTTTATAATTTATAATGGTATCAATCGTGCAAAAAACGTTATATGCATGTCGAACGTTAAGGGTAACCGATCTCAGACAATAATTGGTGTCGTCGCTCCGCTCCTCCTCCAAACAATTGTCTTCGATCGGTATAAAACCCTTACCGTTCTCCATACTTAATATACTATACAGTGCTAGTCAAAAGTCCGTACCCCCCCTCCTATCTTTTGAATGGTTATACCTATAATAGTGAAATTTGAAGGGAGGAAATAAACGGACATAAGCTTCTTAACTAGTCATGACAGGTGACGTAATTATGACAGATGACTTTACAGCGCCACTGTGACAGATAATTTTAAATGGGGCCTTATGGCGAGTTATACCTCGTTTGAAAGGTATTGAAAATACCTATTTAGTCATACTGATTTTGTTTGAGTTTAAGCTAATTTTGATGAATAAATGAAATAAATATAAAATTGTAGTTTCGCATTTAACTAATAAAAATTTAAAATTCCGCATATAATTACTTGTCAAAAAGATTGACGTTGACGTAAAAACTACTAGAGAATTGAAAAACGTCAATTTTTTTACAAAAAAAACATAGGCGGACATTTGAATTTTTATTAATTAAATGCGAAACTACAATATTATATTTATTTAATTTTTTTCACCAAAATCAAAATCAACTAAAACCCAAAAAATTAGTATGACTGAATAGGTATTTTGAATACCTTTCAAACGAGGTATCACTTGCCATAAGGTCCCATTTAAAATTATCGGTCACAGTGGCTCTGTAACGTCATCTGTGACTATTACGTCACCTGTCCTGACTAGTTAAAAAGCTTACGTCCGTTTATTTCACCCCTCCAAATTTCACTATTATAGGTATAACCGCTCAAAAGATACGAGGGGGGGTACGGACTTTTGACTAGCACTGTATAGCATTATGTGAATAAAGGTAGGTATAGCATATAAACTAAAAGTCAAACAATTAGGAATGCACGTCATAGATTTAATGACATCATAACCCATCGGTAGAAACTTGACGGAAAACAAATTCAACCAATTTTTCCTCATATATTAGTTTTTTCGCTAACGTCAAGTTTAACAGGAAAGCGCTGTGGCCAAATAAAAAACATATTATGTATTTTACCAAAGCAGCTACCAGCTACACTGTTTTTCTTTGTCTTTAAGAGTGTGAAACAAAGATAACTATCTGTACGATAAGTGTCAAACTGACATTATCCTACAGAAGGTTATGTAAGATTTTTGTTTGTTTATTTTTTTTTCTCCTTCTTTTATGGCCTCTTACCTCTTCTTTATTGGTCCTTATACATTTTAAAGTAAACTTTTACTACATATTACCTATTAGATACCGCAATTACTAAATTTGACAAACGCTTCGAACTATTAAAGGAAAATAATGACACTTTTTCGTTCCTTCAAAAATTAAAACACTGGAAGGATAAAACACTGCAGTAAGCGGAGCCCTGCATACTGCAGACTTTTTATCGGCCGATAGTTTAGTCGGGATGGGCTGTTAGTGCGCATACCGAGCCAACTAAACAGTCGGCTTGGTGAAGAGGGCGCACACTATCAACAGCCGACCGACTATTCTCGAACGATTTAGTATTAAAGTTCTTGTTTGACTGTTGAAGTTAGTAGTCGCACAATGAAAAAAATATCCAGAAATGTTATTATCAGTCTCATATTATAACGGAGGAGGAAATCCAAGAAGAGATTCCGAGAGTATTGAGTGCATCCAATTTACAGTGAAAGAAATAAGACGACGCGACGGTTAAAAGTAACAGATGTGATCCAGAAGATTGTCATGTTAAAATGGAAATGGCAGGACACATAGGAAGAATGGAAAACAACCGTTGGACGAAGCAAATTCTTAAATGGCGACCAACGACTAGCAAAATAAGTAGAGGCAGACCTCAAACAATATGGACTGATGACATCAAGTGAATGGCTGGTCACGAATGGAAAAAAACAACAAACTAAAATTGTAAATGAATACATCTAAGGAATAGTGGAGTCACTGAAGGTTTTCACCTCCGACTTCGATGAACCTCCATCGATTTTCATGAAAATTGGTGAGTAGTTAGAGGATACCTCAAGCAACAAAGGTGATATGATGCAAACTTGCGCTTTTACCTTAGGGGTGGATGCCACCCCTCCTCGGGGGTGAAAATTATTTTATCAAAAATAATACCATAAATCGATATAAGGACAAATTCTAAGCAAAATTTGTTATATAGAGTTATTAATATAAATCAATGCTTTTTGAATTATTGAGGATCAAAGATTTTATTTTTTCGTAAAAAAATGCATGCTTTAAAGCTGTTTTTCACGTATAACTCAAAAACTATAAGCTTTTACAAAAAAGTTATAATTAACAAAATTGAAGATAATAAAAAATTGAGTACACTCCTCACCTAAGGAACTAAACTAATGTTAAGTCAAAGTGAGTTATGGGTAATTGAATGTCAATTTTTTTCGACGAGTACTCAAATCTAAATATTCAAGCTTAAATAACGGAAAACGATGCATTTTATAAATATATCTGTTAAGCATTTATCAAAGCCCTTCGGATTACCTATACTATCAATTGAGCTTCAGAAGAAGTTAATAGCATTAAAATTAAGCAAGTTATGATGAAAATAAGACAACCATTTCAAATTTTTTAGGAAAAAGTGGAAAATAAAACATACCCCATTTCCATAAAAATTAAAATTTATAGTAATCCTTACAATAATTTCTTTATGTTAGCATAAGTAATGATTTCAACAATTTTGACCGGTTTAGAATGAAAATTTTTGAAAAAAAGGTATAATTTAAAAAAATCAGAATTTTTAAAATGATCGTAATTTTCATTTTTTTAATCAAGTATATTCAAATGGGAAATAAGCCACAATTTTACCTAAAAATGATTTTATTATAAAATAATATAAATAATTAAATCATTTTGAGGTAAAATTGTGGCTTATTTCCCATTTGAATATACTTGATTATAAAAATGCCACAAGAAAATAGCTTCAGAACAACATTTCATTTTTTTTTATAATAACTCCAAAAATACTGAATATACGTAAAAAATTATATATAACCAAATTTTAGTTTTTTCTGTATCAAATATTTTACCTTTTTTATTATTTCTGTAGGGTAAAAAATAACCGAGATAGAGACGTTTAAAGCTTAAATTTTGCTGCGAGAACCATGTAACCGGGGCCATTTAACCTTTTATTTTTAAAAAAGTAAGAGGTTTAAAAGAATAAATTCAACGTCGTTTAATTTCTCTTGGAATTAGCTTTCAAATGGTTTTTAGGTGAACCTTATAACCTAACAATTGACGGAGATATTAAAAAAAAACAAGATCATTTTTTGGAAAAAACTTTAAAAGATAAATTTTGAAAAATTTTTGGAGCATAAATTTTAATGCTATCAACGTGTTCGAGGACTCATTTGATAGATATTTCTAAGTACTTTGACAAATGTTTAATAAGTTTATGTTATAAAATGCATCATTTTCCCGTTATTTAAGCTTGAATACTTAGATTTGGGTACTTGCCGAAAAAAAATATACATTTAATTACCTATAACTCACTTTCTGTTAACATTAAAAGGTTTTTTTTAGTAGGTGGTTTATTTCTTTTTTATTAGCTTCAATTTTGGTAATAATAACTTTTTTGTATAAACTTATAGTTTTTGAGTTATTTATGAAAAATGGGTTAAAAACATGCTTTTTCTCACGAAAAATTAAAATCTTTGATCTTTAATAACTCAAAAAGTTTTGATTTATTTTAATAACCTTATATAACAAATTTCACTTAGAATTTGTCTCTCTATCGAATTATGTAATTATTTTTAATAAAATAATTTTCACCCTTGAGAAGGGGTGGCACCCACCCCCAGGGTAAAAGCGCAAGTTGGCACCATGTCACCTTTGTTCCTTGATATATCATCTAACCACTCACCAATTTTCCAGCAAATCGATGGAGGTTCAACGAAATCGGAGGTAATAGCTCATATCCACCTTCAGTGACTGTACTAGAAGGCTTTCTTCTGGCGATGGATGGAATAGCTGTTGATGATGCTGATGATGAATTCTCAGTGATAGATTATTTAGTGGAAAATTCTACACAATGTATTCTAAATTACTTGATTGCCCAAAAAAGTTTTTTGCCTTTTATCGGATGATCTTAGTCACCTTCAATGAATAGTCATGCTAATTGGGCCATGCAGGTTTCTACAATTAACGATTGTGAATTAGACGATGCCATTTTCTCGCAAAATGTTAAAAAAATAATCGCACGGCACAAGTATTGGAAATAGTCGGTTCGCTAAACTCAGACACAACTGGCTAGTGATTTTAGTAAGTAATTTTGCCAATTTGGTAAAATCGGCGAAAAAATAATTACTAAATTGTTAATAATGCGATGTCAATAAAAAAATAGTTAATAATTACTAAATAGTTAGTAATTTTGTCAATTTTTGGCAAAATTGGACAAAAACAAAAAAATTGTCAACTAAAATCACTAGCCAGCTGTGTCTGAGTTAAGCGAACCGACTATACCAAAACTAGGCGAGAATTGAACTATCGACCGATAAACAATCGTCTTGTGTGCGCAAGTCCTAGTTAGCTCACACTGATTAAACTGTCGGCCGTCGGTCGATATTTGGCCGACAAATTAGTTTGAAGGCAAACTATCGGCCGACTACCACATTCGACTATTCCATTTCGACTGCGCGTCTACCAAAAGGCGCCAGAGCATCGACTGCACACGGGCACTACATGGACTAGAGCCGCCTCTGAGGTGAACTAGTATTTTATCGCATTCTTTTTTGTGATTTACTTTTAAGAATTTTCGACACTAGATTATTAAAGTATAAGGTATTCTAGTAATAACAGTTAGTCTTGCTTTAAATAGGTGAAACATGCCGTTTTTTTTATTTTTTTCAAATTCAAAAAACAAAAAATTTGCAATTCGCTTTTTCTAGAAAACGGTGTATCCTACCGACTTAAAGCATCAGCACCTTTTAGAAATAGAATACCTCACAATTTAATAACCCGCTTTCAAAAATGCTTAAGAGTCAAAGACAAAAAAGTTTGCGATAAAATAACCGTTGTTCTGCCCAAAGGGACGCCTATGACCAGTACTAGAAATTTGCAATTTATGTAATCGATTTTTCTCTGGAAGATAAATAATAGACGTACCAGTTTTCGTTTTTCTAAATAAAAGCTTCTATGGTTTGTTTTTAAACCAAGAGCAGTGATTCAAATTTACCGCGCTGTAATGCTTGTTTGTAATTGGTTCAACCGCAGGCAAGTTATAAAATTTTGACACTAATGACATTTATCAAATTTTGACACATTGGCATTTCATAGGTTACTTAAGTTATATCGGCGATTTTTTGTGTTTTCTGTGTTATTTCTTTAATTTTTAGTATGCTTTTATATAAAAAGCAGTTGTTTTTAGAACTCTTTAGTGACGTATTAATATAATATAATATTTATGGATTACCATTGAGGGCCGACATGATCAACCAAAAAAGAATACCTATGTATTTGGTGACATTTCTACATAGTGACTTTTTTGGGTGTGAATCTGTCTTTTTAGTTTACTCCTCTTGGTTGAAAAATAAACTATAGAAGTACACTGAGCGGCACAAAAAATGGCCACCCCCATAGCCACCTTTACTTAACAAGCCATGAAGTTGAAACTTAACAACATCTATTGGTAGACCGATTAATTCTGACAGTTCTCATTTGTTTTTAAATAATTTTCACTGTATTTACAGAGAAACTGAAATATTTTACAATATTTCGTGCTACCAATTATAAAGAACATTAAAAGGTATGTTATTAAGATGATTTTAGTTCAATATAATATATTTTTATATAAACTTGCGTGCATATAGAAATCCGTCCACTTAAAAAATTTGTCATTTTTAATGTCTTATATTTCCTAAACCTGTTGGCAGATTTAAGTGATTTTTTTAATATGTGATAGCCTAATTCTTTAACAATACCGCTGTAATAATATTGTTGCTAACCAGTTAAATTTTTATGGTGTACCGGGCATTTATAAAATACTGAAATTAAAACCCAACTATAGACTCCGGTTTTCTTAACATTCTGTTTTTTTGTGATTAATTCGCTTATGTTTAACAACTAGATTTGTTCTTTATCAATTCAGGGTGTTTCTAAATAAGTGCGACCAACTTTAAGGGGAAAGGAACAAAATGCAAAATTTTGACGCCTGTATTTTAAATGTAATCATTTTTTTCGAATTCTGAGAAAACTACATAATAAGTATTTTTGAAAAATTTAAACGCAGAATAAAAGATTACTTTATTACCGAGGGCCAAAAGTCCCTTAGAATGAATAAAAAGTTTTTTAATGACATATTTGAAACTAAAAATCACACTAAATTTTCTTAGTTTTTCACCCCTGTAACTTATTAAAATAAACATAGAAGTTTTCAGGGACTTTGGGCCCTCGGTCCTAACGTAATCTTTTACTCCGAGTTTAAATTTTTGAAAAATACTTATTAGTTTTCTTAGGATTCGAAAAAAATGAATTCCGTTTATATTCTTGTTATTGTTTTTTTTTTGTATAATAAACGTTACTTACAAGGAATTACTTTTAATATTATTTTGTACAAACTTCTAATTAATAATATTTTCTTGTTCAACTCAAAAAATACTATAAATTTTACCAGAATTTGTACTTTAAAATCGTAGTTTCGAAAGCGGTAGTCCGAAACTCGGACTACGGACGTCATCAATTGTGACGTTGCCTTTTTCTCTTCATGGCTTGTAAATTAAAGGTGGCTATGCCACCCCACAAAATGGGTAATTTTTGATGTCGTAAATTTTCTAAATCTGTTGTCCGATTTAAGTGATTTTTTAAACATTTTATAGCCTTATTTTTTAACAATATCGCTGTAATAAAATTATTGCTAGACAGGTAAATGATCATTGTATACCGGGTGTACCAATCAAACTGTGTTTTATTCTCAAAGTTCACCACACCCTGTGTAATATTCTAGCATTTATAAAATATTGAAATTAAAACCCAACTATAGTCGCAGGTTTTCTTAACATTCTGTTTTTTGATTCATTTTGATTCATCCAAGTTAGGTACTTTAAATGGAAAATAGTTTCTGTCCTTGTGGGATCGGTACTCACTGGAGGGACCGCAGACGTTCGGAAAGAATTAGCGTCTCTTTGCAAAGACAATGACGTCGACTTTGCAAAGTAACAAGACACTTACTCAACACACACTACACATTACTCCCCTGACTTAGTGATAAGTTATACAATTACGTGGCTAAAGGTTTTAGTTCTAAACCAAAGCCAGAATCAGAGAGAAAAAAAAAGTTAGGTACTTTAGCAACTGGCCATGTTCTTTATCAATACAGGGTGTTTCTAAAAAAGTGCGACAAACTTTAAGGGGCAAATCTGCATAAAAAATAATGGTCGTTTGCTTTATAAACCCATGCCGGCAAATGCTTCGTTTCCGAGATACTGGATGTTGAATTATTTTCTTACAAACTGACGATTTATTCATTGCTCTAAAACCGGTTGAGATATGAAAATGAAATTTGGTAGTTTTTAAGATACAGTTACTGCACATTTTTTGACATACAACTAAGAATTTTATATTCACCATTGGCGTGCATGCGGGTAATATTACCCGTATGCGCGCCAATGGAGAATATAAAATCCTTAATTGCATGTCAAAAAATGTGCAATAACTGTATCTTAAAATCTACCAAATTTCATTTTCATATCTCAACCGGTTTTAGAGCAATAAATAAATCGTCAGTTTGTAAGAAAATAATTCAACATCCAGTATCTCGGAAACGAAGCATTTGCCGACATGGGTTTATAAAGCAAACGGCCATTATTTTTTTATGCAGATTTGCCTCTTAAAGTTTGTCGCACTTATTTAGAAACACCCTGTATTGATAAAGAACATGGCTAGTTGCTAAAGTACCTAACTTTTTTATTATCCAACATAAGCGAATGAATCAAAAAACAGAATGTTAAGAAAACCTGCGGCTATAGTTGGGTTTTAATTTCAATATTTTATAAATGCTAGAATATTACACAGGGTGTGGTGAACTTTGAGAATAAAACACAGTTTGATTGGTACACCCGGTATACAATGATCATTTACCTGTCTAGCAATAATTTTATTACAGCGATATTGTTAAAGAATAAGGCTATAAAATGTTAAAAAAATTACTTAAATCGGACAACAGTTTTAGAAAATTCACGACATCAAAAATTACCCATTTTGTGGGGTGGCCATTTTTTGTGCCGCTCAGTGTATTTAAAAAAACTAATTACGCCATCTTCAAATAGCTCTAGTTCCCGTAGTAAGCATTTTCGGACGAGGTGATTTGGATTAAACCATAATATATATAATATTTTGAGCACAAGAATCTACAGTTAGAATATTTCCAATTATTAAAATGAAGCACCCTGTATTTTTATATGTCCAATTTTTCACTCTACCCTCGTAGTACTTAGTGATTGTTGTGACCTCTATGTTGTGACATCCAGTTGGTATAACTGACAGTTGACATCATAGGATATTTAAAATAATATAATTTAGTTTTAATTATAAACAAAAATTTTACCTGAAACCATTCCTAATACTCCTGGGGCAAATATATGAGCACCCCGAAGAATTGCTGCAGCACAATCAGTGTCTACTATAATTTCTTTATCAAACTTTTTAAACTCTGCTGGACAATTTAAACTGTCAATTATTATTACATTGGTAAAAGAGGGATGTATGTAAACATTTGGTGTATCATTACAATTTTCTGCAAAATAGGTTTTTAATACCTTTAAAACTTTGGCAGTATTTGTTTTTATTGTATTTACTCTTATCGAAGTTATTTTTGGTGCAGAACATAACCATTGCTGTATTTTTAATAATTCTTCATTTGAAACCTGAAAATAACCGCTTTTAATTTATCAGTGTTGCCAACAAAAACGTAGAACTTACCGATGTTTTTGTTTTGGTGACACTATCGTCAAGAAATAAATTCGTTATTAATTTATTGTTGAACGTTGTCTTAAACGGGGAATTAGGGTAAACCATCTTAACCTTTAAGATAATTTAAAATCAACGTAAAATAATTCTGTAAACAAAATTAAAGTCACAAAACGTGCATACTTGATAGGTTAGAAGTTGATGACTAAAAACTAAAAGGTCACGTGTCATGCGCCAACCAATGCGACACGCTGGTTCCCAAGACGTGGCATGAGCTACGATTCTCTTTCAAGTCCGCCATATTGACATTCGACAACTTTTTTGGGAGGACAGGTGAATGTTATAGCGTTTTTCAAAGTGTAAGGTGTTTATTTTCAAAAAGTAAGTATCAAAGTATTCTATAATGTTTCAGTTTTGTCTTAATATAATTTTGTATAGGTCTGCTTTTGAATAAATGCAGTAATTGGTACTTTTTTACAACCCACTGGGGTTTGGTTTAAAGTGACAACAAGTCAAAAGTCGGCTTGTGTGGTTTTGGTGTAGTTAATTGCTTCATTACAGTGATAATTCAGTTATTTCCCTTGTAAAAGTAACATCTTATTTTAAGTTATAACTAAGTTTCTTGTTCTTACTGGTATGTTATACTTCTCCAAGAATATCAGATCAATATGTCATTTTTTAGACCATGTAATAACCTTATATTTTAAATTTCGTCTTTGTTCTAAAATTAGATGCATTCCAGTAATGAATAAGACGTAAAATTTGAACACTAATTACTTCAAAACCTTTCTTAATATATTTTACTTTTCAGGTTTATAAAATAAGCAATCACTATGGGTAATGTGTTTGCAAATTTATTCAAAGGCCTCTTTGGCAAAAAGGAAATGAGGATATTGATGGTAGGACTCGATGCAGCTGGTAAAACCACAATTTTATATAAACTTAAATTAGGAGAAATTGTAACAACTATTCCAACAATTGGTGAGTAAACTTTTTGATGACATAGTACTCTACTGTCAATTATTATCAAAAGCTAAATCAATTAGTAATAATTTGGTTTCTTGAAAGATTCCTTTGTGTTCATTTCCTCTGAATTCCATGAGAATAGGGTTGTTATTATAGTAAATAAGTACCCAATTTATACTCATTAATCAAAAAATAAGATGACTCATAAATAGATCATTATACAGTTCAGTGGCCTTGACTGGATACCCTAGACTGAAAAATTTCACCATTTCTTATTTTTGCAATTATTGATCTTGCTAAATTTGCTACATTTGTCCAGATGGTCCACATTGCAGTAACATTTTTGTTGTGAGAAATACTATTTGATAAAGATTTTTATCATATCTAATTTATGTGTAGTGGAATATTTTAATTATATTAGTTTAGTACAATAATATTATTTGTTAAGATGAAAAAAAGTTAAATAGTTTCATCATTGCTGACATCAGCACTTTCTCCCTTCAAGAATATGTGAATAGTGAAGGTTTTAAAATAATTATTTATAAAGCTTGACAGGCCTAGGCTGAAAAGTTTAATTATTCATTACAATAATTACTATTTACATAAAATATATATATATATATATATATATATATATATATATATATATATCTCTTATAGTCATTATAAGATATATTTCTTATAGTGTTTCCATACATCTCTTAACCACATCCTTCCACTGATTTCTGTCAATGGTTTTTCTTTCCAATTCTGAATATTACTTCTTTGTAAGTCTCCATATATCACTGCTTCGCAAGAACGTAGGCCTAAGTCAAAATTTGACGAAATTGACTTATTAATGTAGATCTACTAAAAATAAAAGTACCTATCTATCGCGTGAATAAAGACCTAAGACGTTAATAATAATAGTCGCTAAGAGATGACACCAAGTACCTATATTTGTTTAGTGCAAAATTAGTTAAATACTTAACATTTTCGTATGAATACAGACCCAAGCTAGTTACGCCCCAGAATGTGAAGCAATTTGTGTGTTTACTTCTCGTCAAGGATGACCAATCTTATACTAACGATTAGTTTTTGTGAAAATTCTCTCTAAAATAAGCACCCTTTTTTTAGTTAGGTCAGCATTTTAACAAAGTTGAAGTAAATGTTTCTGAGGAAAAAAGACTCGAATGTAATAGGGGTTAACAAAAACACTTTATAAATTTATCTAGTTATCACTTTAATAAATTTATCTATTTATCTAGTTATCAGTTTGTATTTAGATATATTTCTAACAAAAAAGTACCAACTTATTCGGAGTTATGCTCATAATCATATACATACAATTTTTAAATGCCTCTCCTCTAAAATCGTCTTTTTTGACTTCAGCAGTGATGTGCTGCCCTTCCATCTCTTTCTTGGGCTACATTTTCTTCTTTTTCAGTATTCGTTCCTTTCCAATTCCATCAATGTGTCAAATCTGTAGCGTTTTGGCAAAAGTTAATATGTCCATCTAACCTAATTTTTCAGTAGAGCATTTTTAAAGCTTGAAAGACTCTCTAAATTCGTGAAATTTTCAAAGCGAGTTGCCAATATGATTTTCAACTTCTACATTACCAGTGTAACAAAATTTATGAACTGGTATTCAAGAATTGTTTATGAATAGGTATCTACTTTTTTTTGATGATTTTCTGTAGAATACACACAAATACAGGATACATAATATATCATGTTTTGCCAACCCAAAAACAAAAAGTAAATGGACATATTTCACATTTCAACATAAGAAATCAAGTTGCATACCAAGTTCTGCTCTACCTAATAAGTACCACAGACAGTTATTATAATCAACGGCGGAAAGGAAGGACTTCGTAACTAAAAAATTTGTATAAAATGAGTTACTTTGGTTTTCACTTTAGAATAAGTGTATTGGCACCTACCTATTAAACAGCAGTTACAGCTGGCACAATTTCTGGAAGGCTTAAGGCTTTCCCAGCTGTAACCACTGTTTAATAGGTACCGATACACTTATTCTAACGCAAAAACCAAAGTAAATCGTGCTGTGGATGTGTTATAAGTAGGATACAAGAACAACAGATACAAATTCTACACACACAACGCACACGCTCCATTGGTTTTTGTTTTTGAGCGAAGATCAAAGGATTTGTGTTGCATACGGTTTGCAGTGTGGATGTTGCCTTAATCACTCCTCATAACCTGAGCTGACATGCACTTCTTCTTCAGATGCAAATCTACTAATGGATGTTAGCGATCATATGTTTCGTTAACTCTCTGTTTCTTGCAATATTTATCAGAGATTGTATGTTGTTATTTCCTGTCCATTGCCTTATTTTTCGGAGCCAGACATGTACAACAAACAATAAACAACTTTTTGGTGGTTGATCAGTTAAATATAGGACACAAATTCTTGTGATGAAGCACTAATTCAATAAGCACGTAAAAATTTACCAGTGAGGACGTGGCTATGGACATACCAAACTCTACCAACTTGAAGAAATGTTACTAAATAACATATCAAGCAAATAATCTCATTTTGGCAAAAATCAGACATATCAAGTTTTGCCATACTAGGTACTACAGAAATATATTCTCTTTGCTTTGATTGTCATTATTTTTGGTTCCTTATAATATAGTTCTTCAAAATATTTTTCCTTCTCCATTGACCATCCATTTTCACACCTCATAAATTGCTCTTTTTCCTCTCCCATCTTTCTACAAGGTCTATTTCTGATTTTTTAGCACCCATGTTTCACATGCATATGTAGATGTGATTGTGTTTAAAATACATTTTATAATTTCATTGTTGCTATTGATTTCAACTTTCAACAAATTATAGAAAAAAGTATTGCCACATAGTGTTCTACTTAATGCTGTAAGACATAAGTTATCAATGATAAAAACAAGAAAAAACAATACTTGGGACACTCCTGAGACATTAAAACTGTATGTACCTGAATTACATAATTATAAATAGTCAAATAAAAGGAAGATGTGGAATTGGAAATAAAGCTGTAGTGGATGAGACATATCTGAAATTTTATCAGAGTATTAGCTAACCTCCGCCTTACACCGCTATGTGGTAAAAAGGTTTTTTGAAAATATATAAAATATATATTAGCTAACCTCCATTAACCCTTTCATTGCTGACGAAATGTGCCTAACTGGACCTAGGTACTAACTCGATTTTTCGCTGCATTTACATGGTAGTGTTTTGGTCAAGATGGCTCTGGAACTACTTCATACATAATATGTATCTACAATGATGTTATAAAAACACTTATCTATGTACTCAATAGAAAGACAACTCATTTCAGTCAAAGTCAAACGAATACTAACCTCTAAACGAATGTTGTGCATATCTGCTTATATTTATTTATTTATTTATTTACAGGCCTTACCCATTATTACAAAATAATTTAAGTGTTAAAATATACATTAAACCTCAAAATAAATTATAAAAATATGTAAACATACTTAATTAAAATCACAAAATGGTAACATTACAGACAATGATAGCATTATCACAGATAATAAATTGACAAATATTTGAACACTTAACACTAAATCACATAGCTACCTATAAATATACTTATAAATTAGTGTTCTTCCCCAAGCATTAAATCCTTAATAAAGCACATAAAGCATCTTTGACTTACACTGAAATCAATGTTTGGAGATAAGTTATTGGCTGTCCTTACAGACCTTGAACTAAAACTATTAAAAAACTTACTAAGGAAGTAAAACCTCACTTGTAGGTAAATGGTATATAAATTTATTAAAAATTTTTATCTAAAATGATCCAAATTGGACTGAAGTGGGTACATCTATGGTACAAAAATCACACAAACATTTTCAGACCAATCAGTCCATTATCAGGTAGAAAACCTAAAATAAGCAAACCACTGTATTAAAAGAGGCCAAGATGAAATTTTTGACTGTTTGAAAGTTAGGAAAATTAAAACATGTGGTTACTTACTTTAGATCCAAAGTAGTTGGAACTAGCTACATAGTTAGGTCAAAAGACCTTAAAATTACAATAATCAGGCCATTTCGGCTACAACAATGTCGACAATAAGTCGATGTTTAAAGAATTTATAAATGTAGTGGTACTATAATGTGGTCTTCATCTTGGCTTCAAACTGACAGACTGAAATATGACATTGAACAAATATTGACAAGACCTTCTAGGTAGGGAATTTTATGTGTATGCAGTTATTTTGTATTTTAGAAATGCAAAATAACTGCATACACATAAAATTCGCTACCTACAGTCCAACCATTTTTAATTGAAGGCGACTCATCTACAAATTGAGCTGAGAACTATCAGCAACAATGTTAAATTTTAAAACTAAATTTATACCGGGGGTATTTTTATTGGGTATGCCTTGCCAATGTGCATAAGGGAAAAAGGAAGATGATTTCATAAAATTTGCCCCGGTAACAATATACCTCCGGTCTATGGGTCATATTTACGAGCGACTAAATTTTTATTTTTATTTATTTATTTCAACGGTAGAACCATTTACAAACGAGTACAAAAAAAAATAGTAAAAGTAAAAATCATATACAAAAAACATCAAAAATCAACGAATAAAAGACAATTAAACAACAAAATTTGTAAAATAAGACAGTAAATTCAATAACAGAAGATAAAACATATCACATATTTAAATCAATAAACTCTGAAGCTGCCTTTTAAAGACATTAATGCTTGGACAGAACGGATCAAGTAGCATTTCATTGCATAAGCTGAGCATTCTCGACAAGGGAAAATGACGAGCATACTCAGTCCTATGAAAAGGAATATAAAAGAATGCAGTGTGTCGAGTTCTATGTATTGTGTTTAAGTACACATTATCCAACAATGACGGACAGTTGATAGCATTGTTTAGAATTTTGAATAGAAACAACATATCAGCTCTCAACCTGCGGTTCATCAGCATAGCAATATTAAATTGAGACATTATTCCTGAATAATCTATGACGAAATTTTCAGTATTTCTTATATTAGTCTGTGCTTTATAAGCTAAGGATCTTATAAACTTCCGTTGAACGCTCTCCAATCCATCAATGTAAACTTGATGAAATGGAGACCAAACAACAGAGCAGTATTCAAGTCCTGAGCGCACTAGAGAGCAGTACAGTAATTTGAATACAGTAGGTGAGAGATCATGACTGTTGCGATAAATAAAACCAAGATTGCGAAATCCTGTTTCCTTAATTTTAAGATAATGGCTTCTAAATGTCAATGCACAATCCAATAATACACCCAAATCTTTAATCTCGGTAACTGAATCCAAGAGTATATCATTAAGAACATATCTATTAGCTGTTAGATTATTTATACGACCAAATGAAATACAAGAACATTTAGTCGGATTTAGGCTTAAACCATTTTGTTTCGACCATAAACATATATTATTAACATCATCTTGCAGAAGATCTCTATCTGATATATCATGTATGTAACGAAATAACTTAAGATCATCAGCAAATAGTAGAAAGTGTGAGTTTTTGATAGCCTTACCAATATCGTTAATGAACAAGTTAAAGAGCAAGGGACCACAATGAGACCCTTGTGGGACACCAGAACAACAATGGAATTCTTTAGAAACATAATTGTTGATACGAACTTGTTGTGTACGTCCCATCAAAAAGCTTTTAATCCAATTGACAATGGATTCACCAAAGCCAGACTCATGAAGTTTATGAACCAACAGATTATGATTAACCCTATCAAATGCCTTTGAGAAATCAGTATAAATGCTGTCGACCTGAATCTTATTCTCAAATCCACCCAACAAGTATTGTTGGTAGTTGACAAGATTTACAGTTGACTTTCCATTAGAAAAACCATGTTGCTCATCAATAATTATGTTTCGGCAAGCCCAGGTAAGATTTATCGATACCATTTTATCTAGAAGTTTTGGTATTGCTGATTGAATAGTTATACCTCTATAATTATTTACACACTCGCGATTGCCAGATTTATAGATAGGTGTAAGAAAACTATTTTTCCAATAATGTGGAAATATAGATGATGACAATGATAAATTGAAAATTTATTTATTTATTTATTTATTTACGGGATTACCCCCATTACAACACATACAGTATAAAATCAATCTCTGTAATATCTACTAAACTAGAGTAAAATAAATCTTAATTACATACTTATTAAACAAAAACGAAATATTAATAGTTATCGATTACACATATTACATCTATTACACAAATCAGTTCAAATAAACAAAAAGTACCTGTCAAGCTCTTTTAATCCGATTCTTAAAACCAGCCAAGGAGACACCAAACATTTCCAAGTTATTCTCGTTTATAATTTTTAGTGTTCGCTCAATGGGCGAATGCATACCATAGTTTGTCCGATGAAAAGGTATATAAAACAAATCAACATGTCTGAGACTTCTGGAGGGAACATATAAATTAATAGATTGGAGAAGTTCAGAACAACAAATTAAACCATTTATTAATTTAAACACAAATACCAAATCAGAGTTATCTCGTCGAGTTTTTAATAAATTCATATTGAGTGTTTTTAAAATATAGGTATAATCATGATTAGTAATGCGTATGTTTAATTTGTATGCACAATATCTCAAAAATTTATTCTGCAATCTCTCCAACGTAGTAGAATGAGCTTGGTATTGTGGAGACCATACAATAGATGCATATTCCACTTTAGATACAACCAAAGCATAATATACCGTTCTTAAAGCCCCTACAGATAGTCTCAGACAGTTGCGAATGATAAAGCCCAAAGATTTTGATGCATTTACTGTTACACTATTTATATGTTGCACAAAACGCAACTGCTCATCAAATGTGACGCCTAAGGGCCGGTTGTTCGAAGACTAATCAACAATGATCATTATCAAATAATTAATTATTGTCACCAACTGTTAATGTCAACTTTAAAAACATAATTGATTACAATTCTGAGACTAGAATCAATTAATATAACAATAATTATTAACATAATTGATAATAAATCTCATAATTGTAATTAATTATGTTTTCAGTAACCTAAATAAAGTTGACATTGACAGTTTTGGTGACAGTAATTAAATATTTGATAATGATCATTGTTGATTAGCGTTCGAACAACCGGCCCTTAGTCTTTTATTGTTTTAACATAAGACAATTCATTTTCATTAATTGTGTAAGAAGTATCATATTTTTTATTACCTCTATAAAAGCTTATATAACAGCATTTAGCAACATTTAAATGCAAAATATTATTCTCACACCAAATACTCAACCGGTCTAAATCTTCTTGAATTAATGTTACATCAACATTTGAATCTACGGATTTAAATAATTTCAAATCATCTGCAAACATCATTTGCAGTTGTATTTGTTGTAAAGGTTGAACAAATTCCTGAACACTGTGAATCATTGGTAACCTTATCAATACTTCGCTGGTCTATATATTTACGTCCAAGGAAGGGTGAGAATCCAAGAAATATTTTACTCGTCAACAGGTGTCCTTATCTGCATGGACGTAGACGTGGGGTGTTTTTTTCTTGTGACATGGGATCAAGCCACAATTTAAGTTTTAAATTAAACGTATTTGACGTTTCAATTGCAACTTGGAAATCACTATCAAAATACAAAACTTTAATAATTTAATCAAATTTTGTTTTTGATGCTTAATAAAAAACACTTCTCTAATAATTTAATTTTATCTCACTCATTAATATTGACAATTCAGACATAATATATTATATGTATGTACATTTTAAAGTAGATTTATTTAGTAAATCTTAATCTTCGATTCATTGTCTTCACTCCTGTTCATATTCTCATTTTTTCTTTCGTTTACTTGATTAAAAAAAACTCCACCATGTTTTTATTTTTAATAGGCGTGTATAAGATGGAAATACCGGCTGTCCACTTATATTTTCCCCCATTTTAACTGCCTATAACTTCTAAACGGCTCAAGATAAAAATATGCGGTTTTCGCTGAAATGTTTTATTTTAGTAAAAGTTTTGTCTGAATGGATTGAATTTTTTATATCGCTTTCAAATACGAAAACAAAAATGGCGGATTATTGAAAAAAACGTTGTTGCCTTTCTTTAAATGGAACACCCAGTATATTTTTTTGTATATTGAAAGAAAGGTCATTCACCTATCCAGCGATATAAAGTCTTTCAAAATCGGTTGTCAAATCACTGAGTAATTAATTTTTAAAATGAGAGGTGCAACGTGGATATCACATACCTAAATACCATACTAAGCAAATTGATATTATGTTATGTGATTTCCACATTTGACAACCGATTTTAAAAAATTTTATATCTCTGGATAGGAAAATGACTATTTTTTCAAGTTACAAAAAAATATACTGAGTGTTTAACTAAAAATAATCAATAAAGTTTTTTTTTCAAAAATCCGCGATTTTTTATTTAAAAGCGATATAAAAAATGGTCATTTACCTAAAACTTGAAAAAACCGTCATTTACCTATCCAGCGATATAAAAAATTTTAAGATCGGTTGTCAAATGACTGAGCAATTAATTTTTAAAATGAGAGATGCAATGTGGAAATCGCATAACATAATATCAATTTGCTTAGTTATGTTATTTAGGTATGTGATATCCATGTTGCACCTCTCATTTTAAAAATTAATTACTCAGTGATTTGACAACCGATTTTAAAAAACTTTATATCGCTGGATAGGTAAATGACCTTTCTTTCAATTACAAAAAAATATACTGGGTCTTCCATTAAAAAAAAGTTAACGTTTTTTTCAAAAATCCGCCATTTTTGTTTTCGTACTTGAAAGCGATATAAACAATTCAATCCATTCAGACAAAACTTTACTAAAATAATACATTTCAGCGAAAACCGCATATTTCTATCTTGAGCCGTTTAGAAGTTATAGGTAGTTAAAATGGGGGAAAATATAAGTGGACACCCGGTATTTTCTGATCTTTTTAAAACTTTGGAGCAAAAATTGCAGCGAGTTTGTTCTTAGTTAATTAAAATGAAACCAAACATTGCTTTTTGTTGGTGCCATTTGCCATTATTCTTTCACGTTTTAATATCTGCAAAATAATATTCACGCGGTTCCCAAAGATCAAGGTATCCTCAATACTTATTATAAACACACATCATAATGATAATTTGAAGTGAAAACTGACCTTGAAATACTGTATAGATAGGTACTCTCTGTTAATAAAATTTTAGTATATTTACTATTTTACTTCGAAAATAAGCCGCACTTTAAAATTCAATTTATTTGACGTTTTGACTTCCAATTCGGAAATCGTTATAACACATACAAAATACAAAATACAAAATATTAATAGGTACGTATCACTTTCAGAAGTGGAAGTCGAAACGTCAAATGAATTGTTTTTTCAACTTATATTGTGGCTTATTTTCCAAGTAAAATAGTGTATAATCATTAATATAACTAATATTGGATACAGTATGGTGCAAATGATTGGAATAAATTCGTTCTTTCGTAAACCAGCGACATTCAGGATAAATCCTGAGACAGGCCGACTTTTATTTTTGAATTATGAATTATATCATACTAATGACGTCATCCATTTGAGCGTGATGATGTAATCGGCGAATTTTTTAAATGAGAATGGGAGTTGTGTACTAGCTCATTTGAAGGGTTATTTATTCAATTATCTATTCAGTAATATAAACATTGATATAATTACTCATACAGTGTGTCTAAGAAAAATTATTTTTAATAAATTAATCGACGCAAAAAGAAGAATGTGTGTAATTTATTTAATTCAAAAAACATTCTAATGCTTTCAGAAAATAGAACAAATGTTGTTTATTTCACAAGTAAGCATTGTTTTTCGCTTAAATTAAATAATGTTTAAACTGTCAAGGGGCAGATGGGTGGCAGCTCGAACATTAAAATTAAGCGAAAAGCAATGTTTATTTATCAAAAACCATTTTTTTTTTGTCTTCTAACAGCATTAGAATGTATTTTAAAATAAATAAATTTCATGCATTCTTTTTTGAGCCAATTTAATTCAAAAAAAAATTTCTTGAACACCCTGTATAAATAATTATGTTAATGTTTATATTGCTGAATAGAGAATTGAATAACCTTTCAAGTAACTATCACACGACTCCTATTGTCATTTAAAAAAATGATCGATCATGTCATCACACCCAAATGGATGACGTCACTAGTACGATATATGTCTCAAAAATCATAATTTAAAAGTAAAAATCGACCTGTTTCAGGACTTTTCTTTAAAGTCGGTGGCTTACGAAATAACGAATTTATTCCAAACATGCATCATACTGTATGTAATTGCATAAGATGCCACAAAGAAATAGATTCAGAAGAATATTTACTTTATTTTGTTAGAAAACTAGAAAATACCTGTCAAAACATACATGATAATTTAATAATTACATAGATCTTAGATTTAACTTTTACGTAATTACTTACCTACCTGTTTATATAAATAATAAATAATTAAAATATTATTTTGGTACGCCACTGCAAAGCTGACAAGTGAACTATTGGTGACTCATTTTAAGTGCGATGTTGCCAATGAAACACCTTCAATTAAAAATAGTTGAAGTATAGAAGGTCTTGTCAATATTTGTTCAATGTCATATTTCAGTCTGTCAGTTTGAAGCCAAGATGAAGACCACATTATAGTACCACTACATTTATAAATTCTTTAAACATCGACTTATTGTCGACATTGTTGTAGCCGAAGTGGCCTGATTATTGTAATTTAAGGTCTTTTGACCTAACTATGTAGCTAGTTCCAACTACTTTGGATCTAAAGTAAGTAACCACATGTTTTAATTTTCCTAACTTTCAAACAGTCAAAAATTTCATCTTGGCCTCTTTTAATACAGTGGTTTGCTTATTTTAGGTTTTCTACCTGATGATAAACTGATTGGTCCGAAAACGTTTGTGTGATTTTTGTACCATAGATGTACCCACTTCAATCCAATTTGGATCATTTTAGATAAAAAATTTTAATAAATTTATATACCATTTACCTACAAGTGAGGTTTTACTTCCTTAGTAAGTTTTTTATTATGGTATACAGCCAAAGAGGAATCTTTTCCTTTATATTTTAAAACTATTAAACCTTACATTAGTTCTAGATAAAGGTTGTTGAAACATGAGGTGAAATCGAGTATTCCTTGATGGTACTGCCAAACCAATACAGTACAGTAGATCTGGGCAATCAGCAATACCATTAAAAATTTTGTAAAGATTCTATAAGTCCCTACATTGCCTGCGAATCTGAAGAGGAGGGAGAGAAAATCTCGTGTGAAGTAAATCATAGTTGTAATGGTAGTTGTCAGGAGGATCCACACTAGCCTTAAAGGCCAAATACCGCAAAAATCTTCTTTGTACTTGTTCTAATTTGTGTACATGGCATGATATATATTAAGGGGATTCCAGACTGAAGAAGCATACTCCAATAGGGGTCTGACCAATGAACAATACAATAGGCGGATTGCTAAGAGATTTGTTAAATCTCTTGTACATCTCTTGACAAAGCCAACCATTTTAGGGGCTCTAGAAACAATCTCTGCGATATGAAATCTGAAGGATAGAGCATTGTCAAATAAGACTCCAAGATCCTTAGTAGCTGACATATTGATCAAGATGGTGTTAGAAATTGAAGACCACACGGAAGAAAGGCGAAATGTCAATTTTTTATTATTTTTGGTTCAGAGCAGCAATATGTAGGTTTTTAGTAGTAGTTTTATGTGAGTCATTCACACATGGGAAAAAGACGAATCCTCATAAAACACGTTATAAAATTCTTCGTACAGGGAAGAAAGGCGAATAGTTTCAATTTCAAATTCAATTTTCTCGAATTAACCTCAGTGACATTTCGCCTTTCTTCCGTGTGGTCTTCAATTGCATAGGAAAAAGCCAAGGGGATACGCCTCTTAGAGAAATACATAGTGAGGCATTTGGTTGGGTTTAAATCCATGCAATTTCTTTCACACCAGTCCACAAGTCTGGACAAATCTGACTGCAAGTTGGTACAATCGGTGGTAGAAGAGACAGCCTTGAAGCATTTTAGGTCATCAGCAAAACATAGAAATTCGGAATATTGAAAGCAACTCTGGATGTCATTTATAAAGATGTTAAATAACAAAGGTTCCAAATGAGACACTTGAGGCACACCAGAAGGTACTTTTATCTCCTTAGATTTAAAGCTTTTGACCTTTACTATTTGAGATCTATCAGACCAACAGCTACTGATCCAGCTCAACAAACCATTACCCAAACCTGCTGTCCTCAGCTTATCCAATAAAATTGTATGATTTACCCTGTCAAATGCCTTAGAAAAGTCAGTGTATATACTGTGTACCTCACCACCACCATCCAAGACACTTGACAGAAACTCACTGTAAACTAGGAAATTAAGCTCAGTAGACCTTCCATTTAGAAATCCATACCGCTGGGGTATTGTTGATGATAACACTGATGTAAGATGTTTTGTTACTATTTTTTCAAATAGTTTTGGAATTACATTTAAATTGCAAACTGGCCTATAATTGCACAAATCAGCTTTATTCCCTGATTTGTATATGGGGGTCAAGAAGCTAGTCTTCCAAAACAGGAAAATAACCAGACTTTAAAGAAGAGTTAAATATTATATAGAGAGGACGAGAAAGTACGAAACTACATGCTTTTAGAATAATGGGAGGTATTATCTGGCCCTGGACTCTTGTTGGTTTTTAGATTACAAATCTCTTCATAAATTGTTGAAATACTGATTTGAAGATCATTTATGCTGATATCATTAAAGGATAAAGATTCAACCGCCTGACTAACTTTTGTTGAGTAAACAGTTTTAAAATAATCTGCAAATAGATTTGGAATACCAGGCCCCAGTTGGCTTATAACACCTCAAGCCGTCATCTGCACCTGACAGTACTAATGGTATGACGTCTTTAGGTGTTGTCAGCATTCAAAGGGTTAATGGTGATAGCATTCAAAGAAGAAGAATCCTAATTAGGTTTCCTTTATCCCTGTAAAGGTCAGCTTCTTACTAATTAAACTTTAAACTGTTTTCTGGAGTACCATTACCAATTTTAATACTAGTACCATTATTAATTCCTATTATAGATATATGTCTTGTAAAACTGTTTCCCGTTTACATGTTTTCAAGCTGTGTGCCCACTGCGGACGATTGCTGGCAGTTCAACAGTACATAAGTTGATGTTATTCGCTACACACTCGCCTGCATGCCGTGGGTCAGGTCGAGTGTGCAGTGATTAAATTCAACTCATGTACTGCTGAACTGCCAGCGATCGCGTGCAGCTTGAAATCACACAAATGTGCATTGAGCCCTAGCTTTCTTTTGTACTAGTGAACTATCCTACATTATAACTTTATTTACACTTATAGAGTTTATCTTTTAGTTCGTTAAAACTTTTCCATCAAATAAGGGACCGTTCAAGTAATACGTAACGCAGGGGGGGGGGTCAAAAATCTTCAAAAATTGCGTTACGCAATAGTTAAATGCCCATTAGAGTGCGTTACGAGGAGGGAGGGGGGCAAAATCGCGTTACGTAATACTTGAACGCTCCCTAACTGTGATACTGTGTGAAAATTGTGATTTTTACTTCGTTACTGTGACTACGGTAAACATTAACTTTCTAATAAGGATAAAATGTTTTCTATGAGGAGTGATGTGTCTAAAAATTAGATATCTAGGTTTTTCTCAGCCCTTAATTTTTGTACAGACCAGAAATCGTCACGAAGCTACACAAAGTTGTGAAAAAATCATACACTCGCATGAGATTAATCAGTGTTTGCTTCAGTGTTTTCCTACAAGAATCATGTGATGTCATTCAAGATTTCTAATGTCAGAACTCCACAGGGATTTTTAAAATGAAGAAAATAATCCCATTTTCAAAATTTCTTTTTTTATTTGTCAATGTGTAAAATGAGATCTAGTTAATCTAAAATATTATGAAAGATGTATCACAAAAATGTATAACTTTAAAACTTAAATAACAAGAAACTTAGTCCTGTCGCCAGGGGGGGTACAACGCCCTCCTTAATTCAGATGGACTTACCCAAGTTTTTTTTTGTATTTTGGCCCGTAGAACACGAATTTTTTGGGTAACAGTTGATCCGGATGTCAATAAGATTGTTATAAACAAAGAACTTGAGGAATTACATAACAGCGATTTTTCGCAAAACAAAACATTTTTTTGTATTATTTGGGCGATTCTCAGCTAAAAATGGTCTTATAAGTTTTTTTGTAGGATGCATAGTTTTCGAGATACATGTGGTTGAACTTTCAAAAAATCAAAAAAGTACAATTTTTGAACCCGAATAACTTTTGATTAAAAAATAAAATAGCAATTCTGCTTGCTGCATTTGAAAGTTCAAGTCAAATTCTATCGGTTTTGATTATTTGCATTGCTAAAAATTAAGTTTTTATTTGTTAAACAAAGCCATAAACACATAGTGTTTCCCGTGCCCAATGCATGCGTTTTAATGTACGTAATCTATGTAGAAATTGTATGTATGCGCGCCTACTTGTTGGATTTCAAATGAGAAATGCATTGAAAACATCATTCAATCACTATGTGTTTATAGCTTTGTTTAACAATAAAAAAATTAATTTTTAGCAATGAAAGTAATCAAAACTGATAGAATTTGGCTTGAACTTTCAAATTCGGTAAGCAGCATTGCTATTTTATTTTTCAATCAAAAGTTATTCGGGTTCAAAAATTGTTTTTTTTTCGATTTTTTGAAAGTTCAACCGCGTTTATGTCAAAAACTATGCATCCTACGAAAAAACTTGTAAACACATTTTTTGCTTAGAATGACCCAAAAAATACAAAAAATGTTTTGTTTTGCGAAAAATCGCTGTTATGTGATTCCTCAAGTTCTTTGTTTATAACCAGTCGTTTCAGTCCTTTACCAGCACTGGAAGGGTACAGTTGTATGTTTTGTTTCTTGTGTTTACATGTTTTGTTATTTGTTTTGATTTGATGTGTTGTGAATACTAGCTGTGTTTTATTTTTTTATTAATATCATCACATCACCAAGTTTAAACGACCTAGTTAAATATTTGTATAATATTTAACCTTGCCACCATGATGTCCAAAAACTGTGAAATTTGCTTAGCTGAATTTTCTGAAAACGAAAAATATCAGATACGTTGCCATGGAGATTGTAAACGGTATTTTTGCATCAAATGTTCTGGTCTCAATAAAACAACGGCAAAAACTCTACTGGACCCAAAAAATTCTCATTTAAGATTTTTCTGTACTTTATGTGATTCGCCTAGTCTCAGATATCTAAATGAAAAAATTAACAATCTATCAAAAAATCAAATACCACAAGAGAATTTTGACGCCTTAATTCAAGTTGCAAAAAAACTCACTGATAAGTTGCCAATTTTCATCGAGAAATATGATTTATTAACCAAAAATGACGGCAAATTAGACTATATTACGAAAAAATTGACGAGGTACATAAATTAAATAACCTGCTAAATCCTGAATATCTTTTAAAATCGATAAGGCAGATGGAACAAGATATCTTCAATATATCGTCAGTTTTTTTCGGCTGTTCCAATGACACGATTAAGGTGCAGGTCCAAGATTCAAATTCATCTGAGATAAAATTGGGACTAGATAGGCTCTCTTCAAACGTAAGTGAAATATCTAATCAAATGAGTAATCTTTCAAATAAACTACCTGCTATACCAACGAAGAAAGATGTATCGAAGAGAGACATTGTGTATGCCACTTCAAGTACTCAAACCGAAGACACTCAACATTTCGAAGCTAGTCCAGTCACAAAATCAAAAAGTGCAGAAGATAAATGCCACTTTGTCGTTATTAGCAACTAACCCCAATTTACACTCCTATTCAAGTAGTTTACTACATTAAATAGAAGCTAGGTATCAAGGAATATATAAGATGTTATGCCGTTCTTAAAGATGCCAACACAACAACTGGGTCCTCATTCAAAATAGGTATTAAGTCTAAAACATCTATTGACTTATTATTTAATAAGGAAATTTGGCCACCTGGTGTAAACATTAAATGGTCTACAGAATCCTCATGCTCCGAACCAACAACTTCATCTGAGGCAAATATGAAACCGAAGCACATCAGAAGCCCAGTTAGCTTGGAAAATCCAATTACCATTCCAAGTAAAAACAAAAATGAAGTTCAAAACACAAATATACGTTCTGAGGAACTAGAAACCTCGAATAATTTTAGTGATGACAACTTTAGTATGGTTCTGATTAATATTCGTTCTATAAGAAATAAAACTGACGAATTATTTTTGTTTCTGGAGGAATTAGGATTTCCCCCTATAGTTGCGGTTACAGAGCACTGGCTTGAAGTCAACGAGCCTTTTTTTGTAGAAAAATATACCACAATTGCTAGGTATGATCGTCCAAGTTCAGCTCATGGAGGCACCCTAATTCTTTCTAGAAATAATGATTTTTCTCTGATAACAAAATATGACTTTCTGTTAAATGAAGCATTCTTTGAGTTTTCCCTAGTTTATAATAAAAATCTTAATCTTTACATTATTTGCATCTATAGATCACCTGACTCTCCTGTGGAACTATTTTTTCAGAACCTGCTAAATTTGTTAGATGACTTGCCTCATAGAAGCAGAAAAATTCTATGCAGGGACTTCAACATTAATTATGATGCTGCTTGTGCTACCCAAATGTCCTTGGTCAACATATTTGAATCATATGGTCTCTCAATGCATGTTAATTCTCCTACAAGGATTACAAAAACTTTATCTACCATAATTGACATATTGTCTCAGATTTCTCACCCCTTGATGTCAGCTCTACAATTATTAATGCGGGATTATCAGATCATGAAGCAGTATTTACGAAGTTTAACATCTTCAGCAAACCCTCCTCGAAAACCCGACCTTTAGGTAGGATTTTTTCCGCTCGGAATTTTCATAAATTTCAAAATTTATGCTTAACTTCTGAGTGGCATTTTCCTTCTGCGGACGTGGACTATAATTTCAACGATTTTATAGAAAAGATTGTCTCTATCTTCAATAAGGCATTTCCTTTAAAAATTGAATGGGTTTTCCTTTAATTTCAATTAAGCCAAAACATCACAAACCCTGGTCTACCAAAGGTATCCGCATATCAGCCAAAAATATGCGCTCACTATTGTATATCAAGAAATTTGCTACCAACGTCTCTGTCACTCAGTATATCACCAAGTACAGGGTAACCTATCTAAAACTCATCAAATCAGCTAAAAAAGCCTACTATCAAAATCGTATGGAAAGCTCTAAAAGTGTTGCAAAAGAAACTTGGTCCATAATAAACGATCTTCGAAATAGAACTCAGGCAGTTCAAACATTTGCCCTTCCAAACCCGGAAAATCTAAACGAATATTTCGTTAATGTGAGTAAAAATATAACTTCTACTATTTTGCCACAAAAAGATCCCATTTCCTATCTCCCCAATTCAGGAGTGTTCTCGAATTCATTATTTTTAAGACCAATCGATACATCTGAATTGATCCAAACTATCAATAGTATCAAAAGCAAATCATCCTGTAGTACTGATGGACTATCCATAAAAATCTTCTCAAATCTCACAGAAAATGTGTTGGAAATCCTCGTCTCACTAATTAATGATTCCTTTGAAAGAGGCAAATTCCCAGAGTGCCTAAAGATAGCCATTATTATTCCCCTTCATAAGGGTGGTGAAAAATCTAATGCTTGCAACTATAGACCTATTGCCTTACTACCGGTACTTTCAAAAATTATTGAGAGACTCATAAAAACCCGTCTTATGTCCTTTCTCATTGATAACAACATCTTATCCCAAAATCAGTTCGGCTTTTTAACTAATAAATGTACCACTGATGCCTTGTTTTCTGTGCTTCATGAGGTTTACCAAGCACTAAACAATAATCTTTATACTGCCACTGTTTTCTGTGACTATGCCAAAGCTTGTGATTGTGTAAATCACGACATTTTGATTAAAAAACTAAATTTCTATGGGATTCGAGGTATTTCTTTGAATTGGTTCCAATCTTACTTGAATAATAGGAAACAACTAGTTAGAGCAAATGATACTGAGTCTAGTCTCAAAAACATTGTATGTGGAGTACCACAAGGTTCAGTATTGGGTCCTCTACTGTTCCTTATCTTTATAAATGACATCACTAACTTAAAAATCGATGGAAAAATTTTTCTTTTTGCTGATGATACCAGTATCACTTGGAGCAACTCAACTATTGCATCTCTTCATGCAACTATAACTTCTGATTTGCTTACGATAAAAACCTGGTCTGACTCTAATTTACTCTCTTTTAACGTGGATAAGACAGTAGCATTATCCTATAAAAGTGCTCTTCAACCCCTGCTTGTTAATAACACCCAGATCTCTACCGTTGATTCTGTAAAATTTCCTCAAACCTCAAATGGTCCCTTCATATCGATTTGTTAAGTAAGAAACTCGCCTCAGCCTGCTATGCTATAAGATCTGTTTCGAAAGAACTCAATTTAGCATCTTCTAAACTAACATATTTTTCCTTGTTCGAGTCTCATCTTCGATATAGTCTTCCATTTTGGGGTTCTAGTACAGCTGCCCAATTAGATGTTATTTTTAAATTACAAAAAAGAGCAATAAGGTATCTGTTTGGCCTTAGAAGAACAACACATTGCAGAAGTTACTTCAAAGATCACGGCATTTTAACCCTTACATCTTTATATATTTTAGAAACTGTTTGCTTAATTCGTAAACACATGCATGTCTTTCCAGCAAGGCCTCATCATGACTACTCCACCAGAAATTCAAATTTTGATGTCTATTTACCGACCCCGTCCTCTGAGTTAGTAAAGAAATCTATATTATATTCCGCAAAAAAACTATACAACCATCTTCCTTTACAACTCAAATCTGCAACATCTTTCCCCAAGTTCCGTAAAATGACAAAAGCTCATCTATCTAAAAGACCATATTATTCAGTAGAAGAGTTTCTTAATGACTAACCAAGAAATTACAGTAATGTACAAGTAACCAAACTTATCTATATTTGGGTGTCACATGCAGCAGCTTAAACTTATTAAGGGAAAATGAAAATGTAGTATGTCAAAGTGTGTAAATAATTTATTTCCTTAGCTGAGCGCTTTCGACATAAACGTCATCATCGGAGCTAATGCTAAAATAAAAAAAGAGATCTTGTAAGAAAAAGAAGTACAAAACTCTTTTTTTACTTACGTCAAATACTAAAAAAGTACCGCTACATAGAGGTGTAAACAAGTGCATCTTAGGAATGTAAATTTGATTTTTAAATTGTGAATGCTAACTTAGTCCTCCGTACAACAGCAAACAGCAAAAAAACAGAAAGAAACGGCCACATACACGTTGCACAAAAACATATAAACTTTTTTCATGGTACGGGTGTCGATATCACCCGTCCATCCTTGGCCTAGTAACAACAACTGACAGTCAGCTGTTGTTACTAGGCCAAGGATGGACGGGTGATATCGATGAAAAAAGTTTATATGTTTTTGTGCAACGTGTATGTGGCCGTTTCTTTCTGTTTTTTTGCTGTTTGCTGTTGTACGGAGGACTAAGTTAGCATTCACAATTTAAAAATCAAATTTACATTCCTAAGACGCACTTGTTTACACCTCTATGTAGCGGTACTTTTTTAGTATTTGACGTAAGTAAAAAAAGAGTTTTGTACTTCTTTTTCTTACAAGATCTCTTTTTTTATTTTAGCATTAGCTCCGATGATGACGTTTATGTCGAAAGCGCTCAGCTAAGGAAATAAATTATTTACACACTTTGACATACTACATTTTCATTTTCCCTTATTCATTCAAGTGTGTACAAACTTATCAGTCTTTCAACTATTTTTAAACTTATTAGTTCCTATGTCTATAAATAGTTTACTTTGTTGTATGTTCACTTTGCAATTTCTATAAATTGTTGCAAAATATCGATTTTGTTTTTTTTTTCTTTACTTCATTAACTTATATTTTGTATTTATGTATATTTTTTTTATATTGACGATTTATCAAATTTCAGAAAATTGAATTTGTTAGTGTTATTGTTAGATATTATTTATTTATTTTTTCTGACTTTAATTAAGCTTTGTCCATAAAATTTGTTTAATTTTCAGTGACAATAAAGCATATTTCTATTCTATTCTATAACAATCTTATCGACATCCGGATCGACTGTTACCCAAAAAATTCGTGTTCTACGGGTCAAAATACATAAAAAAACTTGGGTAAGTCCATCTGAATTAAGGAGGCCGTTGTACCCCCACTGGCGACAGGACTAACTGTAAATAAATCAATAACTTCTGTTATGAAAATCTAAATTACGGAGAAATCAGTGTGATATTAAAAAAGGTGAAAAGTCAGTGTGATAAAAAGCAAATAGAAAGTGGTATCTAAAAGAAAGAAGGAATATCTTGAAATTAATTGACGTTATTGCGAGAATGGAAATGGACAGCAAGCTTAACTGATTTAAGATTTCAGGAAATGGTTTGGATCACGCTCTGGTGAACCTAAAAAAATTGCATTATGAAGAGGTCCTCCAGAAGATACTGAAGAGTGCACCAGAAGCTAATAGTCAGTTTATAGGTATAAACTACCAATTTTTAACACCTTGGCTATGTTTAGAGATATTTATAAACTTGCGTTGAGTGAGTTACAAGGCATATACATATGTCCCGGATGTCCCATTTGACACTGTGAGTTACAACATAGTCGACTCAGCCAACTATTAATGTAATACAAGGTCTATTTGTCCCATAACGCAGCCAAGGTGTTAAAAGTTATCTCAACTTAAATAAATAGAGATATTAAAACTTATTCTTCAATAATAGCATTATCCAGATACATCCACACATTTTATTTACAAATATATAAAAAAAATTTATTGGAAAAAGGTTATTGGTATTACAATACTAACATCATGTTTTCACTTAATAGACAAAGATCACAATCATATTTTCCCCTAGTCTCCCCCTCCACAATGTGCATGATTGCCCATCATAACATTACATCAAACGATAAAGCTGATTGTTTCCGATCCAATTATGTATACACTTCAAAGTAATAAGCCTCATTTATTTCTTTTCATAAGGAGCTAGGTGTGACGGTAAAAATTCAATATGACAACTGTTTACACAACTACAGAAATATACCCCATTCCACGAATATACGACTCTCTTGGATTATTGCGACAACGAATATTTTACTGTGCAAAATATGAAGGACGAAAGAAAATTGCAAATTATATTGTTGTTTATTGGAGTAATTATTAGAGCAAAATACTTTCGTACTTCTTATGTTGCACACTAAAATATTCGTCGTCGCGATAATCCAAAACAGTCGTATATTCGTGGGATACACCATAGTACAAAGAATAAAATAAAATTTAAAAAATCCACATGGAAAATAAAATTCCGGTAGCTGGCTGTATACCATAAATCACAAAAAAAAATACTGGATCCTGTGTAAAAGGTTTATTAAAAAGACCCCAATAAGGGTTACATCACATTAACAAAATGGTTTCTGATTAACAAATAGTGCATCATCAGTGTTAAAAGCCCTAAAATAATAAGTATAACCTAATTAATAAAAGAAAATGTTGTAAAAAGTTGACTAAGCATTTCACAATTTTTTACATTCAGGTTCGAATATTTTTAACCGCAATATATGAATATTTGATAATGTTTTATTTTCAATATAAACATCAACTTTAAATTCTTTGGATGAAGTAACAATACAACAGTTCATAACGTTGCATTGACAGTTTGTCTTCGACATACTTCTAAAGTTCCTTTACCTTTAGTTGACATTCAACTCTCAATAGGCAAGGTTCATCCCCTCAAATTACATCAACGTGGGTTAGAGTCATGTGTTGCCCTGGGTACTTAATATCCAGGAATATTTGCAACATCTATTATTATTATTAACATTATGTAGTATCATTTAAGATCTTATAACATTTAAAGGATTTTTACCCATAACTTTTTGGTGGCTCACACATGCATGCTATTGTAAGTATGACCTTTGGCAATTCTTAACTATAGTCAACTTTTTACAATTTTCTTTTATTAATTAGGTTATACTTTGTTAATGTGATTTATTGTTGATAATTTTTCGATTTTTTGAAACTTCAACAACGTTTGTCTCGAAAACTGTGCTTCATACTAAAAAACTTGTAAGAACATTTTTTGTTTAGGATGATGACCCAACAAATACAAAAAATTTTTTAGTTGTGTGAAAAATCGCTGTTATGTAATTCGTCAAGTTCTTTGTTTATAAGAATCTTATCGACATCCGGATCAACTGTTACCCAAAAAATTTGTGGTCTGCAGGTCAAAATACATAAAAAAACTTAATGATGAAGTCCATCTAAATAAAGGAGGCCGTTGTACCTCCCCCCCCCCCCCTGCAATGAAAATAATAAATATTTTTAATTTTTAAGACTATTTTGTTTACAGATGAGTCCTCATTCACAATTCACAAGGCAGATAATCCATCTGTTGTATGTTATTGGCCTCGGGAAAAAAGTGTGACTGGGATATCATAGTATTGGTCTTTTTTATCAAAGGAAATTTAAACACACTCAAATTTTTTCAGTTATTGAGAAATTAAATTATTCCCGCATTTCAACATATTCTAATTAACTTCAATCATGTTTGTTATCAACAAGACGGCTGACTTTCACATAATGCAAAAACTGCTTAAGACTATTTATAAATATTAAATAAACAAGCCAATCATGTTCTCATTTGTTTATTGCAAACTGTTCTGGGGTATTTTATGGAACTATTGTTGTTGGGTAATTATATTTTGGTGTTTTACAAAATTTAATCAATTTGATTTGATATACATATAACTTGTCACATTTCTCCAATTTGTTTTTTTTTATGAATATGTTATCAGAAGGTAGCTAAACTGTAGTTCCTCTATTCCTCTATCCTGTGTGTAATATCTATGTGACCCTTTATCCATAAATATATGATGACGTTTTTGTTGTAGAAACACAAGTATTATCCCTAACAACCACATAAGTCAATAATACATTAACTAGGGTTAAATATTTATCATAGAAATGCAATCATTGGGTATTTTTGGGTTCATCTACTTCATAAAAATTGAATATTCTTTATTTAGTTTTAGGATAGCTTTACTTGAATATCTGAAGAAGCCACAATGTGGCTTCATGTAATAGATATTTTTAATTTTAATATTTGTCCAATATTTAATATCGTATCTTGTTGCAGGATTTAATGTGGAGACTGTAGAATATAAGAACATTAGTTTTACAGTATGGGATGTAGGTGGTCAAGATAAAATTAGGCCATTGTGGAGACACTATTTCCAAAACACACAAGTAAGTTTTAATATTTCTATTTTGTGATTTCTATTTTTTTTTTTTATTTATGAAAATGTAATAAATATGAAATGGTTTTTAAAGCATTGCATTTGATACCATATCATATATAGCCTAATAAAATAAAAAAAAATCAAAATGTAATTCCGTACAGGTTGGAATAAATTTTATATCTAAAGTTTAGGTGAATACAAAAGATATTTTCAAAATAGTATCCAAATCATATGAGGGGCTCATTGTTTAAATAATTAAAAAGGAGGCATTTTTACACAATATTTACTTTTTTAACTGCTGGGATAATTTACATTTCAATTAAGGCCTTTATGATTTTTTTCTGCAAAGTTAAAGGATAAATATTTTACCTAAAACTTACTAAATAAAGATAGGACATTCTTAATGAAACCCCCTCTATAAGCAAAATTATACCTTTTACTATAAGGAAAAAAAAAGAAGAAAAAACGACAAAGTAATTTGTTAATTAGTGAAAAATTCCCAGAAACCCGATTATCGGAACAGCATTTCAAAATGTTTAATCCCCGTGACGTTATTAAAAAAAAACAATTTTTAACAAATTAAATTGAAATTTGAATTTATCAATACATTTATCGAAAACATAAAAGCAAAGAGATTTTGTACTGATTTATATTCTTTTGGTAACAACCCCGTTTTTGCAATTGAAAATATCATTGAAAATAACATTTAATAAACAAATTAAATATCTCATAAATTATTAAATATTTTTTAACCAATTTTTTTGCTTAATACTGGTAACGACATATAGGTCTGGATCCCGCATATGAAAAAAAAGCGATTAATAGCAAGCTGAAAATTGTTAATAGCTTAAGGGTTAGGGTGGGCCGTTGAGTAATGTATTTTTATTTTGTTCTTTTAATTAAGTTTCCTGACCCCATAAAAGATGTATGATAAGATAACTTACTTCACAGTGTTTTGTTTTATAATTAATTTTATTTTTTTCCACTGCCACAGAGCTGTATAAGAATGAGATCTAATAAATGTCAAAATCGTTTTTTTTTTTTCAATTTATTATGGTCTCCTGAGCCAAAAAAACGTATTTGATAAGGTAACTGCCATCATAGTATGTATTTTGGCCGATAAATAATTTTTCCCACTACCACAGATCTATATAAAACTAGGGATTTTTCAAAATAACTGTATTTTTTGTATCGTAGATTTCTTTTGCATACAAAAAAATTAAATTGTGCTAAAGCTGATTTTGGTTTGAACACAAAAAGTAAACGAAAATGCGCCCTCTCAACCGCTTGTGTGCGACAAGTGTACTCTGTTACATATGCCAAAAGACTGGTGTCGAGATTTTCAACAACTTCCCTTAGTTGGTCTTTTGATAGCTTCATAGCTACACGAGGCTCTGTTCATAAAACTTTCTGACAGTCGATAATCTCAAAGTATTCTGTAAATAATAATTCTGTTACTACGAAATATCGCTTATCTTTGTAATTTAATTATATCCTTTTAAAAATTGTTTAAAATCCCAGTTGTCTTATGAGTTTGCGTTCACCAAATAGCATAATCAAAATAATATTCTCTGCACTGCCAAAGTATCCCTTTCCTTGAATATTTTTGTAGACTAAATCTTTTAATTCTGGTAGTAAGAAGAGGTCTGCTCGCAGAGTCTTATTGTCTTTAATAGATGTCTTGCACCAAAGTCATGATGGTTGAGTCTTAATGCAAAACCACATGGGCACATACACTTTTATTATAAAATGGCTTAGTATTTGTAAATTTTCCGAGGGGTTTCCGATTGCTACATATTTATAACCGAAAGATACGGGAAGCAGTGGTAAGCCAACGAGAATGAACCATTTTCCCAGGCTATCTCTTAGAACAGGGGTGGGCAAATACTTTTAAGCGCGGGCCAAAATGAAATTTTCAAAATGTCTCCCGGGCCGGAGGATTATACCCAGTATGCACGCTACGCACAAGTTAATGTTTTTGGTAGTTTTTTTCTGCCAAAGAAATTTTTTGACAAAAATACTATAAGTATATCATTTTAAAACAAATGGACAAGTAGGTACATTTGACTGTTAATAATAAATAATAGTAATAATAAATTGTCTTACTTGGGTGTACATGCGAACAATTTATGCCCAGTAAAATTACAAAATTTTTAATATGGTCCTTTATATTAAGCCATAACCAGGATCCAGATAAAAAATGAAATTCAGAAATTCGATCAAGAATAGAGTAATCAAGATCAGCCTTTTTAAAGATGAAGAAATTTCTGAGTAACCAAAGATTCAATCTGCAAATCTGATATCGGATGGTAAAATGTTATGTCATCTCAACCATCATAGACGAAATTTAAAGGAGACAACTGATCTTGTATGGTCATGTAGAAAAAATGGACGATGACAGGCTGCCAAAACAAATTTTAAAATGGACGCGAAGGGAAAGAAGGAAGAGAGGAAGGCCGAAACAATCCTGACTAGGCGGCATTCAGGAGGCAATGTCGGATAGGAACCTTCACCCTGGCGAATTCAACAACCGACGAAGCTGGAAACCGGAAGGCGGAGAACGCCATGAAAAACCGGGATAATAATAAAAATTTTATGTCCACTCTATTCTTCTTTATTGGATTGTTCTTCTTCTTCTTGCAGTACCAACTTCTATCGGAGGTTGGCTACCATCACAGCAACCTTAACTTTGTCGGCTGCAGCTCTGAACAATTGTATTGAACTGCACCCGTACCACTCCCTTAAAATTCGCAATCAGGAAATCCTCCTACGTCCCACGTTTTTCTTTCCCAAGATTTTTCTTTGGATTATGAGCTTTAGCGGGGAGTACTTTTCCCCTCTCATTATGTGGCCTAGATATTCCACTTTTCTCGTTTGTATGGTTTTTATGACTTCGCATTCCTTCCCCATCTTCAGCAAAACATTGGATTGTTAATGTTGACTTAATGAAAAATCTGGGAACTTTTGAGATGTGGCTTTTTAGGAGAATTTTGAAAATACCATGGACCGATCATATTACGAATGAAATGGTGTTACACGGAATGGGGAAGGACTAGAGAACTTTTGACCTTCAATAAAAGGAGAAAGACAGCGAGAAGAAGGAGAACATACTTAGAAATGATAAGTACGTTGTTGTTGCAGCAGCTAATTATGAAGGGTAAAATCGAAGGAAAAGAGACCCTGGTAGACGACAAATGCCGTGGTCGAAAAATATTCGCGCCTGGACGGGGTTAAACACAGACAATTTTAAGAAAAGCAGAAGATACAGATTCATTATTTATATGAACACTACGAACACTAATACCTACTGTTGATTTCAACAAAATCGCATAAAAGAGATTACTAGCGTAGGCGCAAAATTTCGGACCAATGCTTTTTAAATGCATTAATTTTTTTAATCCTGAGAAAAATAATAAATATTTTTGAAAAATTTAAACGCAGAATAAAAGATTACATTATTACCGAGTGCCGAAAGTCCCTTAGAATAAACAAAAAGTTTCTTTTGAATGAGATATGTCAAATTAAAAATCGCACTAAATTTTCTCTTTTTTTCACCCCTGTGGCTCATTAAAATAAACATTATAGAAGTTTTCAGGGACTTTTCCGCCTTCTGTAATAATGTATTATTTCATTCTGCGTTTAAATTTTTCATAAATACTTATTAGTTTTCTCAGGATTCGAAAAAAATGAATGCATTTAGAAAGCATTTGCCCGAAATTTTACGCGTACGCTCTTGCTTGCAAAAATTGCTTGCGGGATTTCTCAACGGGCCGGATAAAGTAAGGAAAAGGGCCGAATCCGGCCCGCGGGCCGGCTTTTGCCCACCCCTGTAAGTCTTAGAAAGTTGTTCTGAACAAACACCACTTTCTGTTTTGACAAATATCGTACAGGAATTCTTGATACATACTAAAATCGTCACTGCGGAAATCCTCAGCTGATGATTCTATTTTTGAAATCCACTTGTTCAAATAGATGAATTATAGGAAACCTGTTGGCAGACAAACCACTGCAGGGACCTTTCAATTTTATTCTCCAGTAGGTAACAATATAATGGATCCTTTACGCCCTGTATTTATGACAGTACCGTTCAGTACAGAAGCGTTGACATCCAAGGTTACTTTATTTTAGAAGTGAAATAACGATTGGTAATGTTAACTTTTTTACACTATCGTATATATTATTTGAGTATTTCATCGCATTTTTTGAAGTAGGTTTCTAAATTAATTTTTGTCTATTTATTAATTGGTGGCGACATACCCAAATAAAGTATACGTTAGTATATAACGTATACATGAATCAGCCACAACAATACAGATTTAGGTTCTCCGTCGTTTTCTTCCACATTTCCTTCCATTTCCTTCTATCCATGGCCAATGCTTTTGTTTCCTCCCATTTTATTCCTCTTTTGTCGGCCGCTTCCCTCACTTCTTCTGTCCACATCTTTCTTGGTCGTCCTCTCTTCTTTCTTCCCATATCTCTCGCTCCATATATCTGTCTTCAGTTGTCCTTGTTCGATTGTTGTTGTAACTGGGTGTATTTTCTGATTTTGTCTAAAGGTTTGATTTCTAATTTTATCTTTCCTTGTTTTTCCCTCTATTGTTCTCAAAAATCTCATTTCTATGCTTATTAGTCTATTCTTTTGCCTTTTTGTTAATGCCCAAGATTCACAGGCATAGGTTAGAGTGGGTTTCACAATCTTTTTTACTATTTCGGTTTTTATATTCTTGGGTATTTCTTTCTTTTTTAAAAAGTTACTCTTAATTAGTTGCTACAAAGACGTTTTATTTTAAAATAATATAGAGCCTTTGTGGCAGTGGAGAAAAATATTTTTAACTACTCATTTTGGGCTTAAAATTTGTGTTTTAGTACAACGCAACTTTTTTGACCTCAGGTGATGTTATTTTAAAGAAAAATTTTTTCGGCCCACCCTATTAAGGGTGTCTAGTCGGATAAACTTTGATATATGGGAACACTGGAACATGGGCAGTTTTAATTGTGGAACAGGTTAAAAATTTGGAAAGGTCAGACCACGAAAACGGCACATTTATTTTGTCCGACAGAACAGACTTAAACTCTCCAAACAGAGATTAAACTCTCATGCAAAAATCAGACTGCTATTTATCACCTGTCATAATTCCTGTCATTTGACATATTCTACATGTTCCACTCATTAAAACGCCCATTTGGTGATAAATAGCAGTCTGATTTTTGCATGAGAGTTTAATCTCTGTTCGGAGAGTTTAAGTCTGTTCTGTCGGACAAAATAAATGTGCCGTTTTCGTGGTCTGGCCGTTCCAAATTTTAAACCTGTTCCACAATTAAAACTGCCCCTGTTCCTGTGTTCCCATATATCAAAGTTTGTCCGACTAGACACCCTTAAGCTATTAACAAATTTTCAGCTTGCTATTAATCACTTTTTTTTTCATACGCAGGATCCAGACCTAATAGCGCAACTTCTCCTATTACATAAAATGCTTATTTAAAACGCAAAAAATAGTTTTTTGCAAATTTGATTTTTAAATTTTATATATAATTATTTAAATAAATGGGGGGGGGGGGGTCAAGTTTAATTTAGTAAGTCTTAGGTGAAAGATTGGTCCTTCAGATTTGTAGAAAAAAAAACCCTAAAGACCTTCATTAAAATGTAAATTACCTCAGCAGTTAAAAAAGTAAATATTGTGCAAAAATGACCACTTTTCAATTATTTAAACAATGATCCCCTTATATGATTTGAATACTTGAAAATATTTTTTGTACTCACCTAAACTTTGATATAAAATTTGTTCCAACCTGTACAAATTTACATTTTGATTTACATGGAGTGTAATCTTATTTTACTAGACTAATAGGTATAATGTTGTGAACTATACAGTAGAAGCTCTTTATTAGAGAGGTATATGTTGCGTAGATATTGTTATGACAGTTCCGTAGATTGTTCCTACATAGAAAGAGTCCCTCGACGTGAAAGAAGAAGTAGTCACGTACGAGAATGTTCTGGATGTCATGGAATAACCCAGAAATGTCTGGTGACGTCTAGAACGTCAGAAAACTATATAAACATTGTGTTTGACATTTGATAGTTCAGTTGTAATTCAGATTTAGTAGTCGACAGTTGTCAAGTTGTTAACGTATTGTAATATTGTATTGGAGTTTAAATAAAGTATTGTAAAGAACTTGTAACATTGGGGACAGCGGTGGGATAAGAAGACATTAAGTAATTTGTATATGGTCAATACAAGATCTACTAAATTCGAGAAAGAAATGGATACATCCGGACCACCAGAATGGTTTTTAAAAATGGAAGAGTTGAAAGAGAAACGTAGGCAAGCAGAGAAAGAAAATGAAGAGAAACGTAGGCAAGCAGAGAAAGAAAATGAAGAGAAACGTAGGCAAGAAGAGAAAGAAAATGAAGAGAAACGTAGGCAAGCAGAGAAAGAAAATGAAGAGAAACGTAGGCAAGAAGAGGAGGAGAGGCGTAGATAAGTAGAGGTAGAAATAATAAATAGTTTGTCACAAATTCAAGAAAGTTTTACATTAGAGGTAAGTCAAATTAATAGTAGAATAGACACATTAGAAGAAAAACAAAGCTATTTAGATAATAAACTAGAACAGCAACAAAATGATTTAAAGCAACAACAAGATAATTTAAAATCTAGTTTAGAAAGACAAATAGTTATGTTAGAACGAAAAATTAATACCCAAGCTTCTTTATCTCGTATTGTTTCAGTAACGAATGTCGAATCTGAAACAGCCCCTTCATCTTCACATCCCCTAAATCTTCTTGAATCAGGCACAATCAGAAATAGCAAAATTTTGAAACCACCCACCTTCGATGGCCAAACAGCATGGGAAACGTATCGTTTCCAATTTGAAGCTGTAGCTAAAGCAAATGGCTGGAGTGAAAGAGAAATGGCAGCTTCCTTGGTGGTGTCGCTTCGAGGTCAGGCAGCAACCGTCCTTCAATTTCTTCCTCAGGATTCACCTAGTTATGACTCACTTGTTCAAGCTTTAGAAACAAGATATGGCCAACAACATCTGAAGCAGGTTTTTCAAAGTCAGCTTAAAGTTCGGTATCAAAAACATAACGAGAGCCTACAAGAATTTGAAGCTGATATTAAAAGATTACTACATTTGGCATACCCTCAGGCACCTAAAGATTTTCTTGAACAAATCGGTATACAGGCATTCATAGACGGACTACATGATATCGAAATGCAACAGGCTCTCCGATTACAACACCACAAAACGCTAAATGGAGCACTAGTTTCAGCCCAGGAGTTTGAAGCGGCTAAAAGTATTTCAAGATCTCGCCCAAGATTAAAAGAAATAAGATTTCGAGAAGATGAACAAGTCCCTACCACAGATAATCAACAACCTATTTTGTCCCAGATGTTGAACATACTCCAAAATCTTCAACAAAATCAACAAAAAGCTCAAAATCAAAACAGAAGATGTTTTAACTGCGGAAGAATTGGACATTTGCAGGTCAATTGTAGAAGTGGATCCCAAGCGAGAAAAGAAGAATACAATAATGATGTCAGAAGGTCGCCTAGATCGACATCCAGAAGCCCATCATATAGTCCTACTAGAAATATTAGTAGAGATAGGTATGTAAGAAGTCGATCTCCTACAACTGACCACAGATATTCAAACAATAGCCAGGGAAACGAATAAAAGTCGACACTAAGGGGCGGGCGTCGGCTGAATCTAATAAAAGCCCCCAAATTCGCAGTTATACTTTAAACAAAAATGAACAGAACTTATTACTTAAGGGCTACGTTGACAATAAAAAATGCACTTTTCTTATTGATACCGGTGCAACAAGATCTTTTGTTCGCAAAGAACTTCTGAACAGAAAACTACAGCCATGTAAAACAAACTTAGTTCTTGAAACAGCTTCAGGTCAAACTATTCCAATTCATGGAGAAGTAACGGCGACCATAAAGATTGGCAACACCTTGATAAAACACATATTTCTTGTAGCCGATATTAAAGATGAATGCATTCTTGGAATGGACATTATGCAAAACAAATTTATCATAGATCTTCAAAATAAAATTTTGTTTATTGAAAATGAAGAAATAGTCCTAAATTTTGAAGAGTCTACACCTCAAGTAAGAGTTATAGTTAGTGAAGATACAGAAATTCCTCAAAATTCTGAAAGTATAGTCCTGGCGAGACTGAGTCAAAAACCTGAAGGTTTACATTTCGGCGTTGTTGAAAGCGAGGAACTTGTTAATGACGGAATCTTGATAGCCAGATGCCTCGTGAATGTAGATGAGATAATTCCAGTAAGGGTTGCTAATTTGTCCAAAAAGCCTTTTAAGTTGAAGAAAGAACAACAAATAGCACTCTGTACGCCAATAGAAAAAATAATCAAATGCGAAAAGTATTTAAAAAAGAATACAGCTTTAAGTTACCAAGTTGACGCTAACCTGGCGAAAGAACTGATCAAAAATGTTGATCACTTAACAACTGAAGAAGTAGAAAAAGCTAATGAATTTATTAATGAAAATTACGACATTTTTGAATCCGAGAAATCTACAGGGCGTACTAGTCTAGTTCAACATAGAATCGATACTGGAGATGCAAGACCAATTCGTCAAGCCCCACGCAGATTACCGTTTGCTAGACAAAAAGAAGTTGAAAACATAATACAAGACATGATAAATTCCGATATCATCGAAGAAGCTTCGGGCCCCTGGTGTTCACCAGTAGTCTTAGTAACTAAGAAAGACGGATCTACTCGTTTTTGTGTAGACTACAGAAGATTAAACCATGTTACACAAAAGGACAGTTATCCATTGCCACGAATAGATGATACACTAAACACTTTATCAGGTGCTAAATGGTTTTCGACTCTAGATTTAAAAAGCGGCTACTGGCAAGTAGAAGTACATCCTGATGATCGAGACAAAACAGCTTTTTCAACTGGCCGTGGTCTCTACAGGTTTCAGGTTCTACCATTTGGTCTTTGTAATGCTCCAGCTACGTTTGAACGCCTGATGGAAATGGTTTTAAGAGGACTTACTTGGAAAACATGTCTAGTATATCTTGATGATATAATGATTATGTCCAAAACCTTTGATGAACATCTGAAAAACTTAAGCGAGGTATTTGAAAGACTGCGAAATGCCAACTTAAAGCTTAATTATAAGAAATGTTCACTATTTCAAAGAGAAGCGTACTATCTAGGACATATCGTTTCAACAGATGGAATTAAAACTGATCCAGAGAAGATTTCAGTTATTAAAGATTGGCCTAAACCAGGAAATAAAAAAAGAAATTAGAAGTTTTCTTGGACTCTGTTCATATTACCGAAAATTCATAAAAGATTTTGGCCGCATCGCTAAGCCTCTTTATCGACTAACCGAAAACAACATTGAATTTGACTGGACACCGGATTGTCAAAATGCCTTCGTAGATTTAAAAAAACTACTTACAACAGCACCTATCCTAGCCTATCCACGAGAAGATGGAAAATTTCTGTTGGATTGTGACGCATCTCAGCATGGTATTGGCGCTGTATTATCACAAGAACAGGAAGGTGAAGAGAAAGTTATTGCATATTTTAGTAAAACCATAGGAAAGGCAGAAAAGAATTATTGCGTTACCAGAAAAGAGCTCCTAGCTATTATAAAAGCCCTAGAACACTTTCATACCTTCCTTTATAACAGAAATTTTACAATCAGAACAGACCATAGCGCTTTGCAGTGGCTAATGAATTTTAAAAAGCCAGAAGGACAAGTGGCTCGATGGATAGAGAGACTCCAACAGTATAACTTCGACATAGTACATCGAAAAGGGCGTCTCCATAACAATGCCGATATTCTTTCTAGGCGACCCTGTTTAGAACGACAATGCCAGTACTGTAAAAGACTTGAAGAAAAAGAGAGCGTAACTGAAGAAGTAAGTCTCTGCATGACCACGGTTGAACAGGAAGAAGATAATGATCAGACTTCCCTGGAAAACATTAAGAAGAGTCAAAAGAAAGATAATGACTTAAGAGTCATACGAGAATTGCTTAGAAATGGAGTAAGACCTCTTTGGCAGGAAATATCTAAATATAGTCGAATTATAAAGGCTTACTGGGCTCAATGGGAATCTTTGCATCTTTCGAATGGTCTATTATATCGGAAGTGGGAAAGTCCCGATGGAGTACGTATAGTTCAACAAGTGGTACTGCCAAAATCACACATTAAAAGTGTGTTGCAAGAACTTCATAGCAGCCTGTCCGGAGGACATTTTGGGGTAAAAAGAACACTGGCCAGGGTTCGAGACAGATTTTATTGGATCAATTGTCGCCGAGATGTAGAAGAATGGTGTAAGAAATGCGACTTATGTAGCGGTAGAAAAGGCCCTAGAACAAGAAGTCGTGGTAAAATGGCACAATATCTTTCCGGAGAGCCTTTTGAACGACTTGCAGTTGATATTCTCGGTCCACTTCCAACGACAGAGAGAGGTAACAAGTACTTAATGGTTGCAATGGATTATTTTTCAAAATGGCCTGAAATTGCACCTCTTCCTAATCAAGAAGCGACGACTGTAGCAGAAGCATTCATAACACACGTCGTATCAAGACATGGAGTTCCTTTAGAGTTGCATTCTGATCAAGGTCGAAATTTTGAATCAGAATTATGGCAAGAATTAATGAAAATCTTGGGTATTAAGAAAACTCGAACTACGCCTCTCCATCCACAATCAGACGGAATGATCGAAAGACATAATAGAACTATTTGTCAATACCTCTCAATGTTTGTTGCTGATAATCAAAAAGATTGGGATACCCTAATACCTCTATTTCTGTTAGCCTACAGAAGTTCTGAACATGAAGCAACCGGTTATTCTCCATCAATGATGATCACCGGAAGAGAAATGAAGCTTCCTCAAGATCTTATTTTCGGAAAATTGCCTACCTGTGAAGAAGAACCTTCATCCCTGACGTACCTAGAAAGCTTAAGAGAAAAACTGGAAAAAGTCCACGAATTTGCTCGTAAAAGTTTGAAGCTTCAAAGTGATAAAGCCAAGTCCAGGTTCGATGTGCAAGCTACTGGGACAATTTTCGAAAGGGGTGACCCAGTATGGCTATACAATCCCACACGCAAGAAAGGACTTTGTCCGAAACTTCAACGAAACTGGGAAGGCCCGTACACCGTCTTAAAGAAAATAAATGATCTAGTCTACCGCATCCAGTTTTCAGCGAGAAGTAAACCCAAGGTAGTTCACATTGAGAGATTAGCCCCATATCATGGAACTGATCCACCCTGTTGGCTTCAACCAGACCCTGATAGACCAGTTATTCGAGGCGAATAACTATAAAGGAGGGAGCAGTGTTATGACAGTTCCGTAGATTGTTCCTACATAGAAAGAGTCCCTCGACGTGAAAGAAGAAGTAGTCACGTACGAGAATGTTCTGGATGTCATGGAATAACCCAGAAATGTCTGGTGACGTCTAGAACGTCAGAAAACTATATAAACATTGTGTTTGACATTTGATAGTTCAGTTGTAATTCAGATTTAGTAGTCGACAGTTGTCAAGTTGTTAACGTATTGTAATATTGTATTGGAGTTTAAATAAAGTATTGTAAAGAACTTGTAACAATATGTTGCACATACAGAAACCGTGAATATAGAATGTTAATTTATATGGGTTTATAGGGGATACGTTCCTAGGTGATAAAATAAAAAAAGAAAGAAAGTACCAGGATGTAAGAGCTGTATTAAAAATGTATAATGAAAGTTTGATAAAGAAAGTCGCCACATATATGGAAATATAATATATGTAATGAGAACGGTTGATAAAAATAATTCTATATTAAACTGGCTACTTTAACCTTCAAAAATTCTGATAACAATCTATTTAAATAAGTTATTTCAAATGCTAATTTTTTATTTTAGTCCCTATCTATCACAAAATAGTTACTAATCGACAAACCAGGCAAGGAACCATATATTTTAGAAATATGTACACTCACTGGCAATGGCAAACCTAGTGATGTTGATTATAGTTACTTTCGAGTATTCGTTACAAATCGTTACTTTATATAAAGTAATCATTTACAGTATTCGTTAGTTTGATTACTATGATTACTTTTGTTACTTTTGTATTTGAGTACCGGTAATCATATCGAAAATCGTATTTCTCAGTAGGTAGGTATTTTGTATAAAGTAATCATTTACAGTAGTATCCGTTACTTTGATTACTATGATTACTTTTGTTACTTTTGTATTTGAATACCGGTAATCATATCTAGAATCGTATTTCTCAGTAGTATTTTGTATAGGTATTCCGATATAATAACAACCTTCATGAAGTACGAAGTAATCAGAGTAATCAAAGTAGATACTATAGTCGTTACTCGCTCTATTACGATTGGTACGAAGTAATCAGAGTAATCAAAGTAGATATAATAGTCGTTACTCGCTCTGATACGATTGGTACGAAGTAAGCAGAGTATTCAAAGTAGATACATAAGTCGTTACTCGCTCTAATACGATTGGTATGAAGTAACGAAGAAATCAGAGTAATCAAAGTAGATACAATAGTCGTTACTAGCTCTGATAGTCTGGGCTGATTATCGGAGAATAGGCCATTTTTGGGAAAAGTTATTTACCAGCAATTTTATTGCTGGAATCGAAGCTTATGATTATACAGGGTTTAACAAAAATACAGGTCATAAATTAAACCACATATTCTGGGACCAAAAATAGTTCGAATGAACCTAACTTACCTTAGTACAAATATGCACACAAAAGAAGTTACAGCCCTTTGAAGTTACAAAATGAAAATAGATTTTTTCGAATATATCGAAAACTATTAGAGATTTTTTGTTGAAAATGGACATGTGGCATTCTTATGGCAAGAACATCTTAAAGAAAAATTAAAGTGAAATTTGTGCACCTCATAAAAATTTTATGGGGGTTTTGTTCCCTTAAGCCCCCCCAAACTTTTGTGTCCGTTCCAAATAAATTATTTTTGTGGTGCCATTAGTTAAATTCAATATTTTTAAAACTTTTTTGCCTCTTAGTATTTTTTCGATAAGGCAGTTTTTATCGAGTCGCGGTTTCTTTTTTAATATGTTTTCATTAACATTTTATGAGGGTCTTGTTCCTTTAAACCCCCCAAATGTTTGTGTACGTTCCAATTTAACTATTACAGTAGTCGCCCTCTTAACCGACCATGACGGGACCTGCCCATAGGTCGGATAATCAAAAAGTCGGTTAAACCGGAAATCTATAAAACCACCCTTAGAAAGACATTACATATGTAACTCTATTAAAAATATATATATTTTATGATCTATAAACAAAAAAGCAGTATGTACATATAGTTCCCTCCGCTATAACTTTTCCCATGGGTCACGATTCATTTTCATTATAAATATAAGATGCCTATTTAATATTTTGTCAACAAAATATAAATTTTTAATTTTTTTGAATAATTTTTAAATGTTTAAAAAAAATTGTTATAAACAAATTAACGTTTCTCAGAAAGTTTTTATTATATTCTAATTTTAAAAAATAGGTAAAACGCGTATTTTAAGGATCTTGAAAATGAATGCTTTAAAACTTTTTTGCAACCATTTTCAAAAAAGTTATGAAATAGCAAAATAAACATAAGATTACTATGTTGTTTATAATTTTTTTTAATTCTTTCAAAGCGTAAAAGTTAGTTTAATGTACAAGCTAATTACTTACAAAAAATATCGATTATTAGTTTAATGGTTACATTTTAATTAAATATTATAAATATTTTTTTTTGTAATTTACACGCGCGAAAGCAGACTAATACAGTACCGTAGCTAATAACATTTTCACTCGAAGCGACAACCACCCGCGACGTACAGTAGTTAATAAATAAAATTAAGCTTTGGCTCTGTATCAAGCCTATTTTCGCGCTAAAAATTACAAAAAAAAACATTTTTTAAGTTTAATCAATGTTTCATGATTATTTTAGTTGTTATTGCGACTGTAAATTGTTAATTAACAATTGAATTGTTGCTAACATATTTGTTTAATTTTCACCGGCTTTTGCAGTTATAATCTATACCAAGAAAGCTTTTATTTCACCAAGTTATTTAATTATTGATACATAATTACTTGCCCAAAAAATTTGTTTGAAGATTCGAGATTTTGTTGGGAAAACCCACATTTTCCGAGGAAAATTTTCGTCGGAGCAAATCGGGAAAAACATGCCTCTATGTAGAATTAAATTGGGGTGAATTTTTATTTTAGTGCTTTTGGTGTAAAGTTAAAATGTTCGGAGTTATAGACCAATAATTGAAAACAACACGATTTGGGGGCGCCATTTTGTTAATAAAAAAAGTAGCACACTATCTGCGGACTTTGCATAGCTATATTATTAATATATAGGATCATAATATTCCATTCCAGCAATAAAATTGCTGGTAAATAACCTTTCTTTGTACTTTACTAATTAGACCAGCGTATTATAACTATTTTTTTTTTCAAAATTTAAAGATTATGCAAAAAAAACGAAAAATTTATATTTTGTCGATAAAATATTAAATAAGCAACTCATCTTTATAATCTTTATAAGTTTGATCAATGTATCATGATTATTTTGGTTATTATTGCGATCGTAAATTGTTAATTAACAATTGAATTGTTGCTAAAATATTCGTTTAATTTTCACCGGCTTCTGGAATTACAATCTATACCAAGAAAGCTTTGATCTCACTAAGTTATTTAATTATTGATTAATAATTACTTACCTAAAACTTTATTTGAAAATTAGAGATTTTGTTGGGAAAACCCGCATTTTCCGAGGAAAATTTTCTTCGGAGCAAATCGGGAAAATCATATCTCTATGCAGAATTTAATTGCGGTGAATTTTTATTTGGGTGTTTTTGGTGTAAAGTTAAAATCTTTGGAGTTATAGAGCAAAAATTGAAAAAAACACGATTTTCGGGCGCCATTTTGTTTATAAAAAAAGTAGCACACTATCTGCGGACTTTGCATACCTATATTATTAATATATAGGATCTTATAATTCGATTCCAGCAATAAAATTGCTGGTAAATAACTTTTCCATGAATTTTGCTAATTAGCCCAGAGTATGATACGATTGGTATGAAGTAATGAAGTAATCAAAGTAACGATTTGCCTCTCTGTATAGTAATCGTTACTTTCGGTATTCGTAAGTAACGAATACTTTGTAACGAATAGTTACTTTTTCAACATCACTAACGTAACCAGGATGATCCTAGGGGGGGGGTTACAACTTCAAAATGGCTTGATTTGTCAACAACACATATTGGTGTTTTAAGCGTATAGAGCTCAAAGTAGATTCCAATGGGGGGATTATATATAGACTGGTCACTGTAGTAGAGTATAGGTCGCTCAGGTTCATGAGCTCTTTTAATCCATTTCATGCAGTGGATTGGTCCGCATAAGTCCTCTGCATTATCCTTTATAGATTTTCGTGTTTTTTTGCTTTCTCTGTGATCTGTTTCCATTCTTTCCTATTCTGTATTTTTTCTCTCCAGCCTGTAACTTCCATATTGGATATATATACTCTCGCAGTTGATCGTCCCATCTTATTTTTGGTCTTCCTCTAGGTCTGTTTATTACTGGCGTCCAATTTGTTATCTGCCCAATTAGTGCATCTGCTCCTCTTCTTTGGATGTGGCCAAACCATTTTAGTCTTTGTGCTTTAATGAATCTCACTATGTCTTCTCCTTCCATTAGGTTTCTTATTTCGTGATTCATCAGAATTCGTATTTCTCCTTGATCTGTTTTGATTGGACCATGTATTCTCTTCATAATTTTTCTTTCTATTATTCTCAGTTTTTCTTCATCTTTTTTTTTTGTAAGGCACATTGCTTCTTCTCCATAGGTGATGACTGGTCTAATTGCCACTCTATATATCTTGGTCTTTGTTTTCTTGCTCAGGTTTTTATCTTTTAAGTAACTTGTGGTATTTCCAGAATGCCCTATTCCCTGCTTTAACTCTTTCATTTATCTCTATGCTTCTTTAGTTTTGACCATCTACTATCACTCATAAGTATTAAAAGCAGTCAACCCTTTGGAATACATTATCACTTATTCTTATTTCTTTTATTCTATTTGCTTGGTCTTGATTTCTCGTACTTATTAAGTATTTTGTTTTTTTCTGATTAATTATTAACCCCCTGATTTTTGCCTCTCTTGTCAATGTTAGTGCATCTTGTCAGTGCATCTTCCAGACTTCTCTTGTCACGGGCTATCAACCCTAGGTCATCTGCATACCCTATTATTTGTGTAGAACTTTGGATTATTGTCTTTTTTGTTAGCCCTGTGTTTCTAATTACTCCTCCAAGGCTATGTTAAAGAGTGTTGTCGATAGGCTGTCACCTTGTCTTACCCCATGTTCTATGTTGATATTCTTTGTTTCACCATCCACTGTTTTAACCTTTGCTGTTGAGTCATTCATTGTCATTCTGGTCAATCTTTTAATTTTGCAGGTATATTCATATTTTTCATTTCTTTTAATAGCTGTTTTCTGTAGATGCTGTCGAAAGCCTGCTGGAAATCAATAAACAATATGTGCAATTCTATGCCATGTTCGTAACTTTTTTCGATTGTTTGCGTTAAAACGTGGATTGCATCAATTGTTGATCTCCCTTTTCTAAATCCCTGTTGGTAGGGTCCTAGGGTTTTTTCTGTGTATCTGGTTAGCCGATGTATTCCTTTTCCCATATGTTGACCATTAATTATACGGTTTAGAAGGTCATCTCCTCCATTTGCAATCAGTGTATTGATAATCTCATCTGGTCCTGGAGTTTTGTCAGATTTTAGTTGTTTTACTACTTCTATAAATTCTTGGTAGGTAGGTGCATCTTCTTCTTCATCTCGGTTATCTGTTATATCTTCTTCTTCTGCGTCGATTGCTTGGTTGCTTGTATTTATATTTTTAAAGTGATTTTCCCCCAAATTAACCCCAAAGTGATTTTGGGGGTTATAACCCCCAAAACCACCCCCTGGTTACGCCTATGCTCACTGGCAAAATTAACCACCCACCTTGTATTTCTTTCAATTTGCAGAAATTATCAATCTTAGACCACATTTTATGAAAGGTACAGTGAAAACCACCTTTGAGAAAAACAAAACAGTAAAATTTTTGGAAACAACGTTGTTTATCAAGAATCCAATGTTTAAAGATATTTGAAGAAAATTCAAACATCATTTTGAAAATCATAGTCTAATTTTGAAAAAAATATGAGTAGTAATCCGTTCATGATATCCTGGATATCTGATTGGGGGATATTGTGTTACTCCTATACTGCAGCCGTCTTGAGCTCTCCGAAGGATGTACGGGCTTGTACTCTTGCTCTTTACCGTTTTTTGAGGTTATGTCAAATGTGGTTAATTGGATTAAGATCGGGACTGCATACCGGTCACGGTAAATCCCGACCTCATTAAGGTACTCACGGGTGAATCTTGTGATATGGCAATGGCATTGTCATGCATTAATCTAAAGTTATCACCAATAAACGGTGCGAAAGACATGACATGGTCTTGGAGAACTTCTTCCACGTATCTTTGAGCATTCAAACTGCCTCTATCGAGCCCAACAAGGTCTGTATGAGCTTCGCGAGAGATACCACCCCAAATAATTATTGACCCTCCTCGGTAAACTGTTTCGGTTATAGTGCATGGAGCAAGTTCATTTTGATGCCTGTAGACAAGCTAACATCCATCTGAACCTCTTAGGTCTATTCTACTCTGATATGAGAACCATATTATTATGTTCTTCCATTCCACCACAGTCCAGTTAGCATATTCTTGCGGAAAACCAAATCTAGGTCTAGGATGTTGTGTATTTTGTGTTTGTGTGTGCACGCATGTTTATGTGTGATTGTGTGTGCACATGTTTGTTCTGTTCTGTCATGTTTTCAGTTGATCCATGCACTACAACCCAAATAAGACATTTTTAATGGCTTAAATATCAAAATATAAATATAATCTAATGTTATTAAGAGATAACACATTCTGTGACCAATATATCGTCGCTTCAAAGCAACACTAGGATATGTTCATACCCTACTGTTGCACGAGTGCACCGATCAACCAGTTAAGTGGTATTGGACCGATGCGATGTGTGTGTGTATATACGCATATACGGTGCACTCATGCAACAGTAGGATATGAATATATCCTACTGTTGCTTTGAGGCGACGATATTAAAAATGAATCATTTAAAAGTGATTCATATGAAATTTACTTCAGTTGAATGAAGGTAACATCTTATTTATTTGTTTCCTAAAAAAAATTTGCATGCATCATTATCAAAAGACTTGGATAGTCCATAGCAAAGTAACAATTATTGAATTAAGTTGAGAATTACAGAAGAGTTAGTTCAGCAACTCTTAGTTTAGCAAGCCCATGTAACAGCTTGCAATTATACCTACAAGACACAAGAAAGTTGCCAAAAGGCATGCGCAGTATGTCGTCAGCTGATTATTTCCTGCAACTTCTTGCAATTGCGCGATAATCGGTTTGGTGCCATTTTCTATGCAAGTTTTCAAACAAGTCTAGGGGAATTTGTAGAAAGTTTGATTTTTCCACAACGTCAAATATCCCAATCACTATTATTAAGGGTTCAATGTTTCCCAAGAGTTTATTAAATGTACCTTCATTCATTCGTAGAAAATTGGAGTACTTTTCATCATCTACTTGGATAAATTCTTCTGTTAGAAATCCCCCCTCTTCTGTTCAACCAAGGTCTTATCCACCATCTCCCTTCTCGGCGTTCTAAATTAGTAACTAAAATGCTGGCTGCAGCAATAATAATACTTAAGGTTGCTGCCACTGCCTTTTTCCTTTTATATTTGGTTATTTTTACTAGTCTTGGCATTTCGAAATTTACTAAATGTTGTTAAATAAACAGCAATAAATCATTTAAAAAAAAACAAAAGTTTATAAGTTAGGTTAAGGGTAAAAATTTCAAAATTGATTGCAAGCTGTAAATTCGCACATAAATACCTTGCAATAGACTTGCATGAAAGTCATGCAAGAAATTGCAGCAAGTTTTCTGTTGAGCTGTAAAACGGGCTTAAGAACCTTATTAAAAATATATTATATATCACTGAAAATAATTAAGATTGTAATTATATTTAAATATGCTCTAGCGATTACTGGTTTTTAGATTATAAGTGGTAATATATTAGTAACACAACTGAAGTGCTTATACATTTTCTAATGCGCTGGTCTAAAAATAGATAGGGATTGATGGCCATTTGGAATGTAAATTTTTTAGCTCACAGGTTCACAGTTGTTGGGTTTATTGGATTAAATTGACCTATAAAAATTTATTCATATCATACAAGAATATACAGTGAGGATGTATAGGTTGGAATAAATTCACTTTCTCGAGAATGGACAATTTTGGAGAAAAATTCCAAAACAGGTCGATTTTTATTTTTAAATTATGATTTTTTTCGTACATATTATACTAATGACGTAATCGATGATTTTTTTAATTGAGAGTAGGGGTCGTGTGATAGCATATTTGAAAAGTTATTTATTTCTCTATTCAGTCATATAAACTTTAACATATTTATTTATACAGGATGTCCAAAAACAATTTGAAATTAAATTATTTGAGACAAAAAGAAGAATGTATGTGATTAATTTAATTCAAAATAGTGCTGTCATTTAATGTTGTGAATTTAATTTAAAATTTAGTTTTGTTAAAAAACAGAAAAAAATGTTTATTTGACAAATTAATATTGTTTTTCGCTTAAATTCAATGTTAAAGCTCCCTGCCTCATGGCATTTTGGACATTGAATTTAAGCGAAAAGTAATGTTTATTTGTGACATAAACATTTCTTTCTGCTTTCTGGCAGCAATTAAATGTGTTTTGAATTAAATGAATTACATACATTCTTCTTTTTGCCTTAATTAATTTAATTCAATAAAATTTTTTGGAAACCATGTATAAATAATTGTTATTGTTTATATTATTGAATAGAAAATTAAATAACCTTCCAAATGAGTTATCACACGACCCCTACTCTCAGTTAAAAAAATCATTGATTACGTCATCACGCCCAGATGGATGACGTCACTAGTGTGACAAATAATATTCAAAAATAAAAATGGACATTCGGGATTTATCTCCAAAATCGTCCATTCTCGAGAAAATGAATTTATTCTAACCTTAACGTCCTCACTGTATGTTCCATTAAATTCATTACATTTTTTTTGTTTTCCTATACATATATTTATATAAAATTTAACGTTAAGTAAAACACTCCCTGGTGTAGTTGGTATATTTTAATAATAATTTAAAAAAAAAATTAAAAATCCAAAAGGATTACCTTCAAAACGTTTTCGGACTTATCAGTCCATCATCAGTGAACTCCCTGTCCTTCCTAATGTAATGCAGTAGAGCATCATGTTGCTGGAAGTAATCCATTGGCATCCAATTTAGGCCAAATTCTTTTATAATTTTTACTATGTAGTTGGAACATACAACTTAACCAGTGTTTGGTATTGTCTCTATTTAGCAAGGACAGGGAGTTCACTGATGATGGACTGATAAGTCCGAAAACGTTCTAAACGTAATCCTTTTGGATTTTTAAAATTTTTTTAAATTCTTATTTAAATATACCAACTACACCAGGGAGTGTTTTACTTCACGTTAAATTTTATTTAACTAGATGGTATACAGTCAACCTTCGGGTATTATCCCGTTTTAATTTAATATTTATATAACACATTGCGTGCCACGCCTTACTCGGAATAATACTCTCGGGGGCTACGGCAATGAAAGTCAGTCGTACGTGTATATCAAAAATGAGCGACGTCGTCCCTAGCAGAATATCTGTGTCTCTCATATATGAGCGACGTGTATATTAGTTGGTAGTACATTATGTATTGTACTCTCGGAGATCCCTGGAAAAAATTTACACCCAAAATAACAAAATTCAGTTTGGCAACACTGTGTAAATGTTGATAGTAACATATCCTTTTTATGATAAACACAACTGTAATTTAGTCCAAACAAATTAATATATTTTTTTTGCCAACAAAAATGAGATTTTTCAACCAAATAATGTTTCAAATATGATGTGCAAAATAATTTTTAATTGGGTTCTGCTAATGGGCTTGCTCTTTTTGTCATTAAATTAAAAAAACTTCATATTTCACTCATTAAATCATTATTGTCCGGTTATCTTCTTAATTATTTTAACTGTACTAATATCCGTCGAGTAATTCTGAATGATTAATAGGTTGTTAAAACATTTTATCTGTAGCAGCATCTGGAATATCTTAAAAATATCGAATTTCATTGATAAAATGCACATATCCCACCGATCTTCGCTTCGACCATACACTTAAAATTAATGTATCATAAATAATTAATTTATTTTAAAACCTACGATATCAAAGTGGATAAGATAATAATCTTTGAATGAATAGTGAAAAGGCTAGAGTCTAAAAGGTAACTATTTATACTAGGCAAGCGTGCAATTTCATACCTGAAGTACAGTTGTTCCAACGGATTTTAATCCACCGCCGCCTGCCCATAGAAACCACAATAAGTTAAACAAGGATAATTGATATAGCTCATATATGCAACATCAGCAATATGTCTTTGATACATTATTTTTCAGCTACATTGGCGCATTTGTTGTGTTAAAAAAAATGGTCTTTCATATTATTTAAACTTTTGGTCTTTGCTAGAGCTGTTGTCTAAGATTTGTGTATCCTCTCTTATCTTCCGATTTTTAACAATTAATTTTTTAACAAACCTGTCCAATCTTAAGGTTGTAATTTTGTTTCCTTAGGCGGGCCCTGATAAATGTTTCGTCAGTCTAATTATCTAGAGTCTAGAGGAATAAAGCGCCTAAGCATATTATTGGAATCATCTACTGTCAAGTCTGCTCCTTCCCACAGCTAGTGATGTAAGAAGAATATTCTCGAGAACGAGAATATTCTCGTTCTAGAGAATATTTTCTTGACAGTTGCTGCGTCCTTAATCATGCTAAGACGATACATAAAAAATAAAAATGGAAAATGTGGATACGGCTTTTCTAAGGCGAAACAATGAGTAATTTAACTATGGAAATAATGCTAGACAATTATTTGTACATATTTGTTTAAGAATTTTACAAGAATGTCAAAAAGTGATTTAGAACTATTAATAAATATGATAGGACCAAGAATAGAGAAGAAAGATCAAACATAAGAAACGCAATACCAATCTCAACAAGATTAGCAATTGTTATTTATATATACTAAAAGTTTTAGTTTAATGTATTTATTCAGGGTGCACTCCTCTTTCATTTGTCCCATAGTTCCAGAAGTATGTCAAGTTCCACAACTCTGGATGTACTGCATTAATAAACCTTATTGTGATTTCATTTGACCACGTATTCATCTTTTCTTTGTATGTTTTGATAAAACCAAATTAAATTTCAACAGAGTACAGGAAATAAAGAAGAAATACAGAGCAACATGCAAAATTTTCCACAGCAGTTCGACTTTGTCTGCAACGCATCAGGCACTACAAGTGTTCAAATACCAGTAATATTTCGGCCACATGGTTCGGCCAAACGGTGATATTTTCATTAGATGGCTGTAATGTTGCCAGAAACATACCAAATATATATTTTCGGCAACATATTGCTTCAAAAACTAGCCCGTCTAAATGCCCCTTTAGACGTAGACCAATCCATGACTGAGCTGGCAACTCGTGAAAAATAAAATCCCACAACTTCTCATCAGTACATTGAAATGCAGAATGTAGATGACCCGGATGAGCTAATGATAGAAATAGATTCTGAACCTGAGGCCTCGTGTTTTTCTGATTAAATCACCACATCCATTACTTGCATTATTTGTTGTTAAGAAGAAACTTTCATTTTTTTATCAAATAAATTTTGTGTTCTGTTGTTTTGGTATTTTGTTTATACAAGGTGTCCCAAAAGTAGTGGAACGGTCGAATATTTCGCGAACTAAACATCGGATCGAAAAACTGAAAAATACGTGTTCAATCATTTTCAAAAATCTATCCAATGACACCAAAAATACGTGTTCAATCATTTTCAAAAATCTATCCAATGACACCAAACACCAACCCCCACTACACCCCCTGGAGGTGGGGTGGGGGGTAACTTTAGAATCTCAAATGGAAACCCCCAGTTTTTCTTGCAATTTTAATTCGTTACGTAAAAGTAAGCAACTTTTATTCTTCGAACTGTGGATAGATGGCGCTATAATTGGGAAAAACGATTTATCCTGATACCATAGGTAAATTATAGAAACGGTCTAATATCTCACGAAATACACCTCCAAATGAGAAACTAAAAAACAGATTTTTAATCTTTTTCGAAAACCTTTCGAATAACACCAAACGTGACCCTCCAACCCACCCCCTGGAGGTGGGGTGGGGGGTAACTTTAAAATCTTAAATAGCAACCCCCACTTTTTATTACAGATTCGAATCCGTCATGAAAAATTAAGCAACATTTATTCGAAACATTTTTTAGGATTGTTAATAGATGGCGCTTTAATGGGAAAAATTCGATTTATTAGCGCCATCTATCAGAAATTTTAAAAAATGTTTCGAATAAATGTTGCTTAATTTTTTATGACGAATCCGAATCTGCAATAAAAAGTGGGGGTTGCTATTTCAGATTTTAAAGTTACCCCCCACCCCACCTCCAGGGGGTGGGTTGGAGGGTCATGTCAGTGTTTTTCGATAGGTTTTCGAAAAAGATTAAAATTAGTTTTTTGGTTTCTCATTTGGAAGTGTATTTCGTGAGATATTAGACCGTTTCTATAATTTACCTATGGTATCAGGATAAATCGTTTTTCCCAATTATAGCGCCATCTATCCACAGTTCAAAAAAATATCTTGAATAAAAGTTGCCAACTTTTACGTAACGAATCCAAATTTGCAAGAAAAACTGGGGATTTCCATTTGAGATTTTAAAGTTACCCCCACCCCACCTTCAGGGGGTGTAGTGTGGATTGGTGTTTGGTGTCATTTGATAGATTTTTGAAAATGATTGAACACGTATATTTCAGTTTTTCGATCCGATGTTGGGACACCCTATATATAAAGAACACTGTTGTTTAGTCTCATAATTTTGTATATAATTTCATGATTTTTAATACCCTATTTCATCTTCAACAATATCCCTAAGTGCGTCATAGGGTTCATTCTGAGAAAATTCTCCATATCGAGAATATTCTCTGATTTTTCATTCTCGAGAATTTTCCAACACTACCCACAGCCCACAGCTCTCTATAGCCCTCATCACATCAACAGTCCATTGCTCTTCTTTCAATACCCTGTCCGATTATCGAACGTTGGCGATCATATTGGCAATAATAACTTTGTTTGCGGCAGTTCTAAACAGATTAGCGGTGATCTCTTGTCTCTTAATACCATTCTGGGAGATTTCGGAGCCAGAATGTTCTGCTGTCTGGGCCCCTCCCTCCGGCGATCTTGCCCTGTATTATGAGGTGTAAAAGCATATACCTCTCTGGATGTCTCATTACATGACCCAAATATTGTAACTTTTGAATTTGTATCCTTTTTGTCATTTCTGTATTTTGTTTTATTTTATGTAAAACAGTCCATTGTTTTTTATGTTCATTAGATCGCTGCACTAAACGTTGTTTTATGGAACTATAGGAGTTGATTCTGATATTCTGACTGGTAAATTACTGCCAGGTATGGCAATGCGCCCTTACCGTGATAAAGCTATAACCCATCAGACTTCTCTAGCTCTCCCGGGCATCGCTGAAGGCAGCAATTTTTCCTCTGTACCATGCATCCCATATGCAACATCAGCGATATGTTAAACCACAGGATTGGCGTGTGAGGCATGTATTACCTGAGGGAACATCCATAAACTATGTCGTAAAAATTTTGAGAGTTTTTAATACCCTTCCGTCGTTAAGCGACAATTCCATGTTATTTCTGGATTTTTTAAAGTTAACTCTCAAAGTTTATTTACGAATGTATCCAACCAAATCAGTACAGTAAAACCTCGATAGAACGGACCTGTATTTAACGGACTTCGGATATAACAGACAAAAAATCCGATCCAATGAAAAAAAATTTAAATGCAAAAAAATATGAAAAATCGAATTCTGGAAGAAAAATTAGCAAGGAAAGGATCTCGGCACATGTTTGTACTCAAGCCAATGGATCGCATAAATTGACTGTTATAATTATTGGCAAAACTCGTAAATCTATCTAGAGTTGTCAAAGATATAATGCATCATCTGCCCGTTTCATATTATCGCTCTAATAAGGCATGGTTCACCACAGATATTTTAAAAAATTGTTTTTTTTTTTGAGAATATGTACCTGCAGTGAGAAAATTTCGAGAGAAGAAACTGGAAATGCCGCCGAAATACGAGGTGTGACAATTAAGTAATGAGACTGATTCCATGAAAATCGTATATTTCAAAATTATTCTACAACTCTGCCATCCCCTTCAAAGTAATCCCCTTGGGCAGCTATACAACGATTCCAACGCGTTTTCCACGCTTCGTAACATTTCTGGAACGCTTCGACTGGAATGTCCGCGAGTACACTCGTCACGGCCGCTTGGATGTCCGTAATCGACTCAAAATGGGTTCCTTTGACCACCGATTTTGTTCTAGGGAACAGAAAAAAGTCACAAGGTGACATATCGGGCGAATAAGGCGGCTGTTGCAACACGGCGATCCCTTTAGAGGCCAAATACTGGGACACGCTGAGGGCGGTGTGGCACGGCGGGTTGTCGTGATGGAGGATCCAGTTGTGAGCAATGTCTGGGCGCACCCTGTTGACTCGTTTTCGCAATCTTTCGAGTACTTGGCGATAGTAAACTTGATTAACGGCTGTTAAACGCCGATCTTTATGGATTAGGGCCCGCACACGTTGCGCATTTGCATCAGTCCGCACCTCGATTGGTCTCCCGCTCCGCCCCTCCACACTTTCACGCCCCTCCTGAAACTGTTTATCGAAATACCTGAGCACGACTAAGAGCACTATTACCATGCACTTTTACAATTTTAGCGTACGTTTCCGAAGCTGTTTCGCCCAATTTGTTTATCGCGACGCGTTGCTCTAGATTTCGTTTCTCCATTTTCGTGACGAGCACCACTAACACTTAGTCTACTCATCACGACACCGCAGGCGAACTAAATAAGCTCGAGCGATGGTCAATATATCAATCTAAAGGGGAAAGGATGCCGGGGAAGGGGAGAGGAATTTGAAGGTCGCAGGTTTGCCACAAGCACGGCAATAAAATCAGTCTCATTACTTAATTGTCATACCTCGTAGGTGAATTGTTTATTGATTTTAGACAACACTCCTGCTTATCCCCCTGAAAATATTCGTCATTCAGAAGATGGTAACTTTAATTGAATCGTTTTCCAAAAAATAGATAGTTTATTCAACTCATGGATCAGTGAATAATTTTGGCAACCAAACGAGTATATTGTAGAAAGTTTTGAAATGAAGTCGAGAAGTAAAAAAGTAGCAAACAAAACTTAATTCCTCTCTTAACTTAAAGATTTGTACCCTGTATCTAAAGTACTACGGCATATATTTTCAAAAAAAAAATTTTGGTTGATTTTAAACCTATTTTTATATGACGGACTTTCGGCTTTACCGGACATACCGTCCCCCCAATTAGTCCGCTATATCGAGGTTTTACTGTATTATTATGTAGCTTATTAGTATTCGCGTACTTTTTCTCACAATTCACTGCACAACTAATATTTAGTTGTATTTGGACAAAAGACAACACTTTTATCGGAGTTCTTATGCTTTCTTAAATTTAGATATATCAAACGACGTCGGATGTGCTCTCATGGCACCCACCCCCTGTCGTATACCGTCGTAATAAGCAAAGGTTCCCCTCCCCCTTTTCAACGGCGTAGTTTATGGATGTTCCCTTATATACATCAAAGCTACAGTATGCTTTTTTGAAAGATTCATTTTTTTTAATGGCATGGACTTTATGTCATTCAGCCAGTCACAACATGAGTATTAGTGTCATGTGTAGTGTGTATGTTGAGTAAGTGTCTTGTTACTTTGCAAAGTCGACGTCATTGTCTTTGCAAAGAGACACTAATTGTATCCGAACGTCTGCGGTCCCTCCGGTGAGTACCGATCCCACAAGGACAGAAAGTATACTCATTTATTAATTTATAATAAATGAAAAATTTCTGACCCTGGTGAAATTCGAACCCACAACCTTTCGGATTTTTTCGATCTAAAGGCAGGTGCTCTTACCACTGAGCCACGGAGGGGGTCAAAAAGATTCATTTTACAATTACATATTAAGTTTAGACTTCGATAATATTACATTATATTATTTATAACTGCATACCATTACTGAGTATGTTTTCATCAACTTGTATATTTACTTTGAAAATGTCTTGTAACCGCGAAAAAAAATACAGTACAATACATTATTCTTGCAAAAAAGTTACAAAAACTAATGAACACGTGGCCGACTATAAATTAAATATTAAAAAGTCATTTTATTACGATAACATAAATGTAGTAAACGATTTGAAACAGTGATATAATATATTCCTGTTAATAATAAATATAGATTAGGTTATCTAAAACCTCCTAATATGTGTTAGAGATAATACAACTTACAGAGTAGAACAAAAATTTATTTATTATATGAGAGAAAAAGTATAAAGCAAAATATGTATTGAGACTATCGGTAATGTTTTTTTGAAAATTTCAAGATTTTTAGTATATTAAGCATAGATTTTATTTAGATATTATTTAGCATAGATTTTTAGATATACAGTGATGAGCACTCTAGTAACTAGTAACCAAAATAACGCAAAAGATGGAAAACATAATACATTGTAAAATAAAAAGAGATGAAACTAGTAGAGGTAGAAATTATCGATATAAACATATAAATTAACATTACATTACATAGTTTCCCACCTTTAGGTGTCTGTGATAGTAGTATTTTATAAAATTCGTCTGTCACAGTGACAATTGTCATACTCCGCCGATACATCTAAAGGTGGGAAACTCTGTAATGTTAATTTATACGTTTATATCAATAATTTCCACCTATACTAGTTTCATCTCTTTTTATTTTACAATGTAGTATGTTTTCCATCTTTTGCGTTATTTTGCCGGTTATTAGAACGCTCACCACTGTATTTGAATATTTTATTTTATTATTGCGATCCTCTACCTTTTTTGGTCTTGAACTGTTTTGATTCAGGGGTATGCTAGCCAGTCAACAATGGCATGATTTAGTCATCCAATTAGAAGCGTGTAGTGCTACTTCCTAATGTTGATTAATGACTTCAGGTAGTTGTTACTAAGGTGATATTTTTTAATTGTTAGACAGGAACACATCAGTGTCGATTCAACTAAAATGGCTCCCAGAAACCCAAAACGTCTTGACTGGCCGCCAGGAAAAAGAGCCAAAGCAATTACACTTCGTGAAGATTGCACATTTCAAGAAATAGCAAACAAATTAGGTGGTGGGGCCACAACATCAGCAAGAAGAACAGACAGAAACCCTAAAGTTAGTCAATACGATGAGCGCTGAATATGCCGCCTGTCTTTAAAACATTGTCGCTGATCCGCAAAAGAGATTAATACTATTATCATTGTATAACTAGACATAGTAAGTCAGAGCTATGTTTAAATTTTTTGGATTTTAATTGAGACAGTCACTAGATGTCACCACTCTTTCTATCTCAATAGATTTTAAAATACGAATGTTTATTTCATCTCCGTTATACTAGATGGGGCGATATTAAAATGTCAAAGAAATAGTAAACCTCCATTTTTGTTCCTCTGAATTACATCAAACAGCGTTGCAAGATTACACATTGTGGCATTGTCAATGATAGTGCTACTTGCTTATGGAAATACCCAAGTTTACCTATCCGATCTAGGTACCTAAGAGGGGATTATTAGCCTGCATAATTATGATCTGTAAAAGATATAAGTGATTCGTGTGGTAATCTTAATTATTAAGACAATGAATCATTGGAATATATCATTCAGCATGTTAAAATGTGAATAAAATTAATTTTGAATTAAAATAATGTTCAGTAATAAATAAACAAGAATAAAAAAACGCTAAACGCCGTAAAAATAAGTGACGCACACGATATTCCAGCTACAAAAGAGCCGATATGAATATGACGTGACGCAAAAATGTATTTTCATTTTGATGTAAAATAAAATTCTAGTTTTATTTTGAGATTTTTCCATAATATTTGCTAAATTTGAAATAACGCGCCACAAAAGACTAACTTTAATAGTTTTCTTTTTGAACCTCTTTTGCGGCGCGTTTTATTTCAAATTTAGCAAATATAACTTAAAAATTTGAATTTTCCCAGATATGAGGTATACACTGTTAGGCGCGTCTAGAGTTCTCCCACAAACGCTCAGTTATTCGCCCAATTCGTAAGTTGAAATTTTGAGTAATTGTCGAAAAAGCAAAATTTTCATCAGTTTTTCGGCTATACTGAGCCGTGTGTATGTTCGATCCTGAACAATAAACTTTTTGTTTATTCTAAGAGACTTTCAGCCCTCGGGAAGAATGCAATCTTTCATTCTGCGTTTTTTCAGGATTCGAAAAAAATAAATGCATTTAAAAATCATTGATCTAAAATTTTGGGCCTACGCTCTTATGTAAACAATTTTTTTTTGTTTTTTTTTTGTAGCTTTGAATTAATTTTGTTATTAAAATTTATGCGTAGATTTCATAATTTTGATTAGAGTTTAAAGTTATCAAAATATTGGGAATTTAATTTTTGCAATACATATCTATCACTTTGTAATTTAAAATTATTTTATTAGTACGTTCTTTAACGGTAAAATATTGCAAAACCTCTAAATTTTAAAGAACCGCTTGGATTGACATGAAATTTGGAACACACGTAGAGAAAAAGTCAAAGAAAAAAATGATATTGTGCCGATGTGTGCTTTTACCCTGGGGGTGAGTTTCACACCTTCTCGGGGGTGAAAAAATATACGTCCAAAATAAGCCAGGAGATGGATAAACTGACTAATTTTAAGCAACTTTTGTTCTATAGAGTTTTTTTTTTCATTAAGTCAATACTTTTCGAGTTATTTGCGAGTCTAATAAATGAATCGAAAACCTCTTATACCCGTAGGTGTCGAGGATTAATTTTTTGTCTTACAGAAAAACAAAAAAATATTCAGAAAAACAAATCAGACTTGTTGTTACTGTTTGAGATTTTTGGAATTTCGAATAATTTTAAAATTATTTTGAAAAAAAAAGCATTTTTTTCAAAATTAAAAATTTTAAAGGTTTTACTTTAAAACCAAATTTTTTCAAAAATAAGCACTTTGAATCGACGAAACTTACACAACATAAGTAAAGCAACTTGTGAAGCGGTAACGATTAATTTCAATGCATAGACAGGCTAGCCAAATCCGCCCTAGAAATAGGCGAAGAACTTCCCATGAACTTACTACCCATTTCGGATATTGATATTATTAGTAGACGACACCAAAAAGAAAATTGGCAAAGGTATTATCCAAATACGAGAACTGGTAGTAATTACAAACAAATGCGACCTGAAATTCCCATTAAAAGATGGTTTCATTCTGTATCAAATCGCCATTTCATAAGAGTTATAAATAGATTGAGATATAATCATACTCTTACCCCCCTTCATATGTACAGTCTGGGTCTCACAGAGTCACCTAACTGTGAGTGTGGAAAAGAAGGTAATCTACTACATATTCTCCTCGAATGTTCACATCAATCAGTAAATATAAACAAATTTTATGATAATCTTAATATATTAAAAATTCCACTTCCCGTCTACCTGAACAATTTGATATTTTCTGAAGATATTAATATATTAAAAACAATTTACGAACATATCAAAAATTGTAAATATAGATTGTAGCAATAAAATTTACCCTGTATTTAAGAAATTTTGTTAAAACAAAGCAGGCATGTTTGTTAAAACAAAACAAACATGTTTGTTTTGTTGTTATTTTGTTTTAAATCCTGTAGATTTAAGTAATTATTGTATATTATAATTGAAAAAAGAAAAGAACAAAAAAAAAACAATTTATAAAAAATAACAATAAAAAAAATTAATAAAAAAAAACAAATTAACAATATAAAAAAAATGAAAAAAAAAATTAAAATTTACAAAAAAAATGAACAACCAAAGCAGAGTATTATTTAGATAATAATTGTAGATAATAATGTTAGTTTGTTATGTATTTAGAGTTAGAAATACAGAAAAAAATCCTCTGATTGAAAAATCAAATTTGTTTGTTTTTAAAATAACAAAATGTCTGGCTAATTGGCTCGGCCAAGGTCATCAAATTCGCTAAAAAAAATGTAAGTTGCATTAGGGGGTGATTTTCACGATTTTTTTTGCCAAAACAAAACGACCAACTTTATATTGAGCGTAATTTGCTTACATTTGCCTTTTTTTTTTTCATTTTTTTAAACGCTATATTTTTGTTAAGAATGTTTTTTCTTTAAAATATGTACTTACTTTTTAAATTATCTGCGAAGAACCGTCTAAAAACGTGGTTATTTTGTTGAAAAATGAACACATTCACTCGCAAATAACTCGAAAAGTATTGACTTAATGAAAGAACCCTATAGAACAAAAGTTGCTTTGTAAAAACTCTATAGAACAAAAGCTGCTTAGAATTAGTCAGTTTATCCATTTCTGGACTTGTTATGAACGTATATTTTTTACCCCCGAGAAGGGGTGAAACTCATCCCAGGGTAAAAGCACATCGGCACAGTATCACTTTTTTCTTTAACATGATAGCTATGCGCATGCCAAATTTCATGTCAATCCAAGCGGTTCTTTGACCGCTTAACGTGCTTACCCGAGTTAACTCGGTTTTAAACTACATTTCTATTTTCGCTTAACCGAGTTAACTCGTGTTTAAAATATTTGTACGATATATAAGGCGCCTACGTGTTTTAACTCCTCTAGCGCTAAATAACGGTATCCCCACTTGCATGGGCGGCCATTCCTATGGGAAGGGGGGCCGTGGCCCCCCCTAGCTTTTCGGGTGCTTTAAACTATATATGCTTATCCAAAGTATTGGGACCGTGCAAGTTCGGCAAAGCGACCTCTATTTCTACGCTCTGTACTTTTATTCGCACTTTTAATTATATTGGCCAATTATATTAGTCCTGGTTGCTGGATAATTGTCAAGACCATAGTCCAAAAAAATAATAAGAAGAAAAAAATAAGATGCAGGTTATGTTTAGCAAACGTAAACAATTGTATGTAGTAAATAAAATCCGTTATTAAAATGCAGTATTGCAAGCAAAATACAATTAATTAAATTTACCTTTATATAATAATTGCATATCATATCAATATTGTGGAGCAATATATAATTTTTCTAAGTCAATGACAGAAGGTATGAAATATACGTCAATTTGACAATTTCAATTGACAATATGAATTATTTAAGATAGTTGCAATATTTCTCCGCGACTCGCGCACGGTCGTTTCTCGTTTCCCTTTCCAAGTACTTGCACACCGCGAATACGAAATGTACTCTGCAACATCTTCACGTCTGCCCCCCCCTAAAAATCTTTATATGGGCGCCCGTGCCCACTTGTTTTTTCGTTTCTAATTTTAAACTTTCTACGATCGACTGCCGACTGGGGTTGGATCACGATGAGTAGAATTCTATTTTGCTGACGTCACGTTCTGCCCTGACTGTGACGTACCTCTGTGTGTAACCCCTTGTTTTAGAGTGTTTCACACTGTTAGCAATATTTAACATTATTATACTTGAATAATTGCGATTTTCTTCTCTTGTAGTATTTTGTATGTAAAAAGTTACGACCGAGTTAACTCGGGTGAGCGCATGAGGGTATTTGATATTTTATATTTTTCTAAAAAAATATGCGTTTTTTTACTTTAGATTATATCTAGTGACAATAGTCTTGTTCGTAGTTTATTTTACTGTAATAAAATAAATAGGTAATTTTTTGACGTATTTTTGCAAATAAATGTGTGCATTAAGCGGTTAACCCGGCATTGGTCGCTAGGTAGGTTGTTACGCGAGTGGTCGCGCATAATATTTTCTCTCACATATCCAACTTTTGCCTTTCTTTACAAAATTTTACAAAAAAGATGAGGTTTCATCAAAGATAAAGCCATTTGCTTTAAAAAGACACGACGTTTTTTTGTTTTATTATTATTATCTTTATATAAATGTGACTATTGATGCCGCCAATATTTAACATTGAAAAATTTATGGTAAGTGACCATCTACAACTAACCCGGGAAACAAAATACAGGATTTTCATATCATCGACCACATCCACGGCACCTTTTATTACATCATAATAGGATGTTATTTTAGGTTTTAAGGGGAAAAATAAAATTAATTTTTATACACAGTGACGCCGGTGGTCGCTTGATGAGAGAATCTCTCACATGAAGCTCACTGACTCAACAATATGGTGATACTAAGTAAACTGAGTCACTATCTGAGCGGACGAGTCTATTAGATTGTTGAGGGAGGATAGTTAGGAGACTAGAAGAAACTACAGCGCGTATAATTTCCCATAAAAAAAGTTGTGCTCAATTTTCTGAAACCGTGAGAGAAAATCCCATATAGCGACCACTGGCGGGTTAAAATTCACAGCAAAAACCGTGAAAGAACGTACTATATCTGCTTATTTGTTTTAAACAAATAAATATTTTTCTGGTAAATCTGGATAACAATAGTTGCGTTCGCGGGTACAGTTGACAAATTGTCGCCGACAATTTCTAACCTCACTTAAATTGGACAAGCGAGACCTGGCGCGTGACCTTGCCGTATTGTGCATTTATCGATGTGTATTTTCAGGCAAGGTCAGCCGCCAGGTCTCATTTGTCGAATGGTAATATAAATAATACCGTTAATAGATAAATATACAAGGTATATTCACTTTTAAATCATTTTAAAGTGCGCATGCGTTTAAGGTGTAAAACAGACGAACCACTCTGCAGCGCTACTCTGTGTATCCACAAAGTGGCTGAAACAGGAGATTTTTTAGCTGGCTGGCCACTGCCGCTCATCTGGAATGGCACGTTTAATTTACATAAGAATTTACGACCAATCATCGGAAGCTACTTTGCGGATCCACAGAGTAGTGCTGAAGAGTGGTTCGTCTGTTTTAATACCCCAGGCTGTGGGTGAAAAATAGGTCGATTTCAGGATATAATTCAGGAATTTTTGAAACCTATCAGGTTTTGTAAAGGACGATGCCAGGAATAACTTCTACTAAAATGTAACCAAAAATATTGTGCGCTTTTTTTCTATTGCGATTTTCATTTGTTAAATTTGCAATTTTTAAAGATTTTTAATTTTGCAGCTTAGCATATTGATTTTAGAGAAAAACTTTTTAATAAAAAGTTGTAGTAAATTAAAAAACCTACAATTGGAGGTATGGTAAGTTTAATTTCGTTAATTGGTTATTGCAAGACAGCCTGCGAAAAGTCCTAAATGGCCGTTTTTTACAATTGCATTATTTATTGTACGAATATTTTTTTTTATTTTTTAAAGCTTTAAAATGAAGATCTCTAAATTCCAAACATAAAAAGAATTGTAATGCCAGATTAACGAATTTGTTGCTTAGATATTATAAATTGTTTATCCCAAGAGGTCAAATGTCGAAGGCTATAACTTTTTGAAAAAAAATTGTAGAGAGTTGGTAAAACATCTAATCACCTTCTAAAGAGTTATGTTTTCATATTCTGATGCAAAGAAATGCGTAAAACATTTTTAAACCTCTAATTTTCGGGTTTGAAAATAAGGGGGCAAATTTCGTTATAAACATTTAGAGCTGAAGCGGCCCTGTACATCCTATGAGTTTTAACTTACAGATTATTGTTGCTGAAGATGAAACGAATATTTATAAAAAAAATAAAAAATTTCTACGACCAACTGAAGCCGAGATAATTTTTGGGTTTGACAATAAGGGGACAAATTTCGTTAAAAACATTTAGAGCTGAAGCGGCCCTGTGCATCCTATGAGTTTCTAACTTACAGATTATTGTTGCAGAAGACAAAACGAAGATTTATAAAAAAATAAAAATTTTCTACAACCAACTGAAGCCGAGATAATTGTTTTTTTTTTCTTAAGTCGTAGTGCCTTTATTTATAACAATTAAGAAATTATTTTACAGTCATTGACTAAATAAAGACTTATATTATCTAAAAATAAAAATTATTATAAAATATAATTACATTTAATTATTAAAAATTATTTTTACAATCGGTGCTTTTGCGAGCGGCCGAATTTTGTAAATCGCCCGGCTCGCTTCAAATCCGCGCGGTCGGAAAATTTTTACGTAACTTGTATTAAATTTTGACAGAAAACAATTTAATAATATTACCATTTTATTACCGGTCTGTATCCACTGTATTTATGTTTCTTGATAAACTTTTATATGGGAAATTTCATTTCTGAAGAAATAGTATTACAAAAATGATACATATATATGAAATATATAACTATATTTTTAATTTTTTCATTGTTATATAAATATAATAATAATGTTACTTCTTACTATAATATACAATATAAAACTTTTTCTTGTAGTGACTATTCTTTTTGGATTTCACATATAAATGTTTATCAAGAAAAACAAATAGAGTGGTAAATAGACTGTATACTATAATGGTAATATTATTAAATTGTTTTCTGTCTTAGTATTAAATTTTTATATTAAGATAATATAAGTCTTTCTTTAGTCAATGACTGTAAAATAATTTCTTAATGGTTATAAATAACGGCACTACGATTTAAGAAAAAAAAAACAATTATCTCGGCTTCAGTTAGTTGTAGAAACTTTTTATTTTTTTTATAAATCTTCGTTTTGTCTTCAGCAACAATAATCTGCAAGTTATAAACTCATAGGATGTACAGGGCCGCTTCAGCTCTAAATGATTTAACGAAATTTGCCCCCTTATTTTCAAACCCAAAAATTATCTCGGCTTCAGTTGGTCGTAGAAATTTTTTATTTTTTTTTATAAATCTTCGTTTCGTTTTCAGCAACAATAATCTGTAAGTTAAAAACTCATAGGATGTACAGGGCCGCTTCAGCTCTAAATGTTTTTAACGAAATCTGCTCCCTTATTTCAAACCCAAAAATTAGAGGTTTAAAAATGTTTTACGCATTTATTTACATCAGAATATGAAAACAACTCTTTAGAAGGAGATTGGATGTTTCACCAACTCTCTACGATTTTTTTCAAAAAGTTATAGCGTTCGCCATTTGACCTCTTGGGATAAACAATTTATAATATCTAAGCAACAAATTCGTTCATCTGGTTTTACAAATTTTTTTTATATTTGGAATTGAAAGATCTTCATTTCAAAGCTTAAAAAAATAAAAAAAAATTATTTGTACAATAAATAATGCAATTGTAAAAAACGGCCATTTTGGACCTTTCCCAGGCTGTTTTGCAACAACCAATTATCGAAATTAAACTTACCATAGCTCAAATTGTAGGTTTTTTAATTTACTACAAGTTTCTATTAAAAAGTTTTTCTCTAAAATCAATATCCTAAGCTGCAAAATTAAAAACCATTAAAAATTGCAAATTTAACAAATGAAAATCGCAATAGAAAACAAAGCGCACAATATTTTTGGTTACATTTTAGTAGAAGTTATTCCTGGCATCGTCCTTTACAACACCTGATAGGTTTCAAAAATTCCTGAATTATATCACGTTTTTTCACCCACAGCCTGGGGTATAAACCTTAAATTAAAAATCATCGCACCATGCGTAGACGATAATAAAGCTATGCTTTCCCTCCTCGTTCACTCCCGGAGTGCGACATCCCGTGTTCTTAAATATATCTACTATTAATAGCTAACGGCTGCTGTTTAATTTTCAAATTTTTAGGGGGTTGTTATCTTAAGTAGACGTTGAATATATTACCTAGTAGCATAAACACAGATTTTGATCACAGATGTGATCAAAAGGAGGTGAATTGCATTCATATATTGTTATTTCAGTTAGTTGATTGAGTTGCTGTCAAAGATTGTAGTTAAAAAGCTGATTAGTTGTAATGATGGATAATCATTATTTCAAAATCAACCTGTGTAGCCATGTCTTTTCTGTTTCCACTTAATCTGTATGACAGCTATAATACAAAGAGCCTTTGGGAAAAATTAAAACCCTTTCACATAGTCATAAAAAAGCGAAAGGGTTTAATTAAACCCTTTCACATATTCATCAAAAAGCGTTGATCGGCAGTGGAGTAACGGCTTATTCCCTGGCCTCATACGCCAGTGCACGTGGGTTCGAGCCCTGCCAAAGACAAACCATTTTCATTTCCAATAATGACACGAGCCGTCTCACCGTGCCTCGGAGAGCACGTAAAGCCATCGGTCCCCCTGGACATCGGCACTAGTTACTTGAAACAGGGTTAAGATGTAAATAGCGCCGGAACTGTCCGAAAGGAACTCCCCGGCAAAAATGCCATACGATATTATCATTATTATTATCAAAAAGCGAATCAGCTATATGAAGATTGCAAAATTGTATCATAAATAACACAAAATCGATATAATAAAAAGTAAATATCAAATGCTGTTGTTTAGGCCAGAATCTAGCTATTACTAAAACAAATGATTTACCTTTTTTTAATTAATTATCTGTTTGTTTCAGGGCCTAATTTTCGTAGTAGACAGTAACGACAGGGAACGTATCACTGAGGCTAAAGATGAATTAATGCGTATGTTGGCCGAAGATGAACTTAGAGATGCCGTACTTCTCATTTTCGCCAACAAACAAGATTTGCCCAATGCAATGAACGCTGCAGAAATCACCGACAAACTCGGTCTCCATTCACTACGCAACCGCAACTGGTACATTCAAGCTACCTGTGCAACTAGCGGAGATGGTCTCTATGAAGGTCTGGACTGGTTGTCCAATCAATTAAAGAACGCCAATCGCTAGAACATAGAAAAAGAGAGGAGTGCGCAAAAAAGTGTGCGAGTGCAGATGGTTTTTTTCTTGTACTCTTGTCGTGTCTACTACCTCGCGCGCGCGCGAAACGTTTCGTATACCATATGTTGCAATTTTTGTGTCCGATGGGGAAATTCGTCATGTTTCACTTTGGGGGTTATAAAATTGGCTGTTGGCGACAAGTGGTGTATGAGGTGAATCCGAAAATAGTTTTAGGCAATATATCATATGAATCTCAGCTTTCTTTAGGTTGAGAGTTGTTTTTGTAGTAAAAGAACCTTAAACATCCTTCATTGGCGATTTATTATTTTTTAACTGCATGAAAATCTTAGTTTTAATGTTTTTATATAACACTTTTAGATTGTACTAACTTTTAACATTCCACAAATTTCTCATAAAATTGTGATATCTTTTCTAATACCTCTTATATCAATGAACTTATTTTTGCAGGCCAAAATATTTTCTTAGAAAGTAATTTTGTATCATCTATAAAAATTTAATTTTGGGAATTCAATTAAAGACTTTAACTGACAAATTTTAAAATGTTACAAGGTTCTAGTCACGTATTTAGTCTGGACGTGCACTTTATAGCACTTGTCGCAGAAAGCATCTAACCCCCAAACACGTATGGTGATGTCCTATTTGCAGAAAATGCACTATAATATACGATAGTAATTATTTATTGTCCTCTTTCAGGTGAAAACAGGCTTTTTGTAACATATATTTTTTATTGTTTGTAATAGGTTAAAATGTACAGTAGACACTTATATTTAAAATAAATATTATTTTTTATCTATCAATCCTTGTTGTAACATATGGTAAGGCTGTTCGTATTTAAAAAATAAAACAAGAACATGTTTTTGAAAAGTTTTGGGCACGGCTCAAGTATTTTATTGTTTAAATTTAAGATGAAGTACGAATGGGCGCGCCCGAATCCGACAAGATATTGTATAGCCCCGTATTCGTTGTCAAACCAACGGGTCTTGCTCTGGTAGTTAATTTCGGCGTTAGAGTTCAAGAAGGAAGTAGATTTTTTTATACTTATAGTAAATATATTATGGGATATTTAAAGACTGGCCGATTGGCTTACCAGACTTACGTCCCGCAGATCTTAACCGGCGATGAGTATTCGAGGTTTGTTTCTGGTCAGATTCGGGCACGTCGTACTGTACATAAAATACTTTTGTTTACTTCTCAAATTTGTAACTCAGTTGTGGATACTTTGAGGCGTAATTTTATTTTGACAAACTGTGGATTTAAGGTTACATTATAAGTGATTTATTTAAAGAAATATGTTTTTGATTTATCGTGGACATTCCCTGTTTGTCAGCTGTATTATCAAATAAATTTATACTATTACTTCTCGTTTTCTAAATTAAATTTTCGTCATATTTCGAGAAAACCCTTATAGCCCAATAAATGAACGGGAAATACGGCGGTACCGTGTAATTTTCAGGATCAATTCCGAATTGCGTGAATATTTGGATTTAGGTTCTACTTACCCTCCACTTCAAAGTTGAACTTGCGGTGTTGGTTGCTTTTGCTAGGGGGGTGACAGTCACCCCTTCGCGGGGGGTCAAAAAATGCTCGTTTAAAATAAGTCTGGAAATGGATAAATTGACTAATTTTAAGTAACTTTCGTTCTATAGAGTTTTTTTACTAAGTCAATACTTTTTGAGTTATTTGCGATTGAAAATGTTTATTTTTCGATAAAAAAACACGTTTCAGGCGTTTTTTCGCAAATAACTAAAAAACTATAAATTTTATCGAAAACAATTTTTCTTCGCAAAAATGTAGCATATAAAAAAGTTCTGTATTCCTGAAGTCTATAGACCCAGCAAAAGCAAAGCGTTCAAAAAAAGCTTTATTTTTATTTTTCTTTTACAAAAGTTTTAGTACCAGAACTAAGCGAGTTACACTGAAAATAAATATTAAGCTTCACCGGTTTGAAGTGCTTATTTTTTAAAGGGTTATAGTTGAAAGGGCTTGAACGATTCACGAATTACGAGTGTGGCACACTTTGAACAGCCAATTTTTTTCTTACAGAAAAACAAAATGAAACTATAAAAGCAAAACCTACATTTTTCCCCTTGAGATTTTTAGTATAACATAATACTTTTTATCTACTCTATATCATATCATGTATAAGTTTTTAGTTTGTGAAACCTGTCATTATAGATAGCAGTGCGTGAAGGATTTAAAGTGTGCGTGAAGTAACAATTTTTCGCACGGTTTTTGGTACACTTTCATATACATAATCAAATATCCTTAACTTTCACGTTGTCATGGTGATGACATAATGAGCTATAAATTACAACAAATGTTTCGACAGTTTTCAGTCAAAATTCTAAAAATTGTAGAATAGAAATGAATTCCAGTGATGAAGAGTTAGTTTTTTTATTTATTTAATCGTAGATAAAATATTGTATGAAACTGTGCGTGAAGTACTTTTTGCGAACTTACGCGATGTATAGCACTCACACCGCTGTCGCTCGTGCTCGTAAACATCGCGTGCGTTCGCAAAATGCATACTTCACGAACTGTTTCATAAATAACTATAGTAGGAAAAATGAAAGAATTTCCATGAACACGCTGAATAGCCATGAATATAAAACACGCTGTATTTTCCTGTCACCGTGTCACACAAAAAATTGGCCAGCGCAAGTACATGTAATAATTATTGTTACATGTACTTGCACTGGACAATTTTCTTTGTGACACGGTGACAGGAAAATACAGCGTGTTTATATGTTCGTTCATGGGTATTCTTTCATTTTTCCGACTGTATATAAAGTAAATGGTACAGCGGTAACTATTAATTTTCTTTAGGGTGCTAATAATGGGAGATTTTCACGAATTTTTTACAAAAAAAGTACCAACTTTATTTTGAGCGTAACTCCTCTAGTGTTGATGCTAGAAACTTTTATAAAAAATAAAAATAAAACTTTTTTTAAACACTTAAAAATATTTAATAAATTTTTCCCGAAAATCGCTGAATGTTTTGGTTATTTTACGTTGAAATATTCGATATGGAATTTGACGAATAAGAACATGAGTCTACCCCTTTGCTTTTGCTGGGTCTATAGACTTCACATATACGCAACTCTTCGTTTTTTCTTCTATGCTATATTTTTGCTAAGAATACTTTTGTTCGATAAAATACTTTGGTTTTAACTTATTTGCAAAAAACCGCCTGAAAACGTGTTTTTTTTTTGTCGAAAAATAAACATGTTCAATCGCAAATAACTTAAAAAGTATTGACTCAAAAAAACTCAAACGAAAGTTCCTTAGAATTAGTCAATTTATCTATTTCCGTACTTATTTTAAATGCGCCTTTTTTTAATTTCCGAGAAGGGGTGATTCTCAGCCCTTAAGGTGGGCGGTATGGTTTGAAATCAACATATCAAGCACATTTTTGTGAATTTTTTTCGAAGCTATGGTACAATTATTTTATTTTTAAATTAAATAAACATTAAGTACAATTCAAAGAACATTTAGAAAAAAATTCAGTCCAAAATATTGAAAAATAAGCCATGGTGACAAATTTTGGCAGGCAGTTCACAAAAAAATTGATTTTGCGGTGGACATCAGAACTCGTCACTAGATCATACGAAACAAAAAATTCAAAAAGATTTAATTAGCTTATAAGTTTTACGAGGTCACAACGTCGAGTTTTTTATTAATGATTTTTGAATTTTTGGTATCACTCGGAAATCAAAAAAATGAAATTTTTGGTAAAAATTTTGTGAAAATCAACAGATTTATTATTGTTGAACAAAAGATAAGCAAAAAAAGAAAAATATCTCGACGTTGTTACCTCATGAAATGTCTAAAGAAAATCTGTGCAAAATATCAGGTAGATCGGCCGAGTAGTTTTTCAATTAAAATGTCCACCGCATTTGAAAAAGCAGTTTTGAAAAAAATTCGTTTTAAGTTTTGACAACTGCATCTTCATCTTATTTGTCTGCCAAATCGTAAAGTGATGCACATTGGAATATGTTTTTTGAATCGAGGAGTAATCTACAAAAGAGAAGGCGAACAGTTGTTTAACGTTTCTCACTACGCTCAAGCGTGCTGGCGCGAAGTCGCGGCAAAGCGAGTCGAAGGTAGGGATATTCAACACTGTATCTCTGCTAATTTTACTCCGATTATTTTGAAATTTTCAGAGAGTATTCTTGAAAGTATGCACTTTTATTTGAAATAATAAAAAAAATTAAATATTTCAAACCATACCCCTCCCCCTTAAGTAAAACCCACCAACGGCACAAATTAAACTTTTAAAAGTGAAGGGTAAGGAGAACCTAAATCCAAATTTTCATTCACTTCGGAGTTGCCCCTGAAAATTACACTTCAAAACGGTCATTTACATCAGATACCATTTAAAATAATAGGATTCACATACTTTTAATAAACACAAATATGTAAACATCGAATGCGGAAGCTGCAAACCATGAAGGCAAATTTGGATTATCCTTAAAATGTGAATAAACAGATAAGATCATTTGAAGATCCGGTTTGATGTGGCTAGGCAGTGGGATCTTAGACTGATATCAGTGGCGTTTCATGAAGGCGTCGCAAATCTATTCTACATCGAAGATTGAGTTTAGTTGAGAAAGGGCACCGCAACACTCCTGTAGAAGTGGCCCCGGTCAAATTTAACGAAAGTTAGGTCAATGATAATTCTGACTGCGTAGATTAAAAAAGTCCATGGGAACTAGGTCTGAAAAACTATTATTCTGAAGCTACAGCTTTCTGAAGTTATTGGATTCGGGTGCTCGGTTTACGTTAAGTGCACTAATTCACGGTCAATTGAACGAAAATATTGGAAGAACAGAGATTCATTTTCTTCGTGCATATTTGCATGTTGAATATGAATTCGTGGTCAAAAATAGATGTATCGTACTTTAGCTTTCAGAAAAGCTCTGAAAATCTTCAGAAAACTGAAGAAATGCGATAGAAAATGTGCTGCTAGATCAACATAAGAATTATGTTTTCATAAATGCTCCACACTAGTGATGTAACAAATATTCGAATTCGCAAATACAGTGGAACCTCCATTAACTGTCACCTCTGTTAACCATCAGGGTCCGTACATAAGTTTTATTGACTACATAAGCAAAAAATGAGTCATCAATACATTTTTTTTTGAGCATTGCGATAAACCGATAAGCCAAACGAAATTTGCTGAAATGTACAGTTATACTACCACCACATTTTTATTGCTGAATTAACTGTTTTGCTTTCGTGGCCTAAAGGTGACATAATATAATGGTTAATTTGTGATGAGGACGCAAACGGCTATCAATTGTTGACAGATGATGAAATCGTTGAAACAGAGGCGAAGGAAGCAGATTCAGAAGCTGACACAGACTTCGAATTTGACAGTGGCGATGTCGATAATACTATTGTAACTGACAAAAATTTGCGTAAAGAATCAAGAGAAGCTGCATCGCACATGCAACAGAGTGGTATTCTCGACAAGAAGAAGCCAATACAGTAGATTGCATGATGTTACGCCGATTAAGAAATTCAGCCATTGCAAAATGTTAGGAAACAGTAAAACAAACAAATATTTCAGAATATTTTTAACCAAATTGATTCGATTGTAAGAACACAATTCTCTCTTATATTGTCGAACAATATTGTATATTCAAATTGTCAAACTTGTATACAGTAATCCCTCTTCAACCACGGTTTACGTTCCGAAGAGAAAGGTGCGGTTGGTGAAACCGTGGTTGGCGAGGGATCCACGATCCAAAGAAGAATATGACATATAATCCCAATTTGGATACGTATATTAGTAAGTACATAGAAAGAAATATGATGAAATTGCATATCTGTGAAATAGTATTATCATATCAACAAAAATAAAGACGCTGAGATCAACATCTACATTCGCCGGTATTTTAAACCTTCCGAACTATAAACTAATTGCCCGTAGTATTACTACTAAGAACAAGCGCCAATGGCGTATCATGAGTAATTTAGCGCGACTGGTCAAATTATAAAAAATATATAAAAATAATAAAACATTCTCATTAAAGATTCAACAGATATCGCAACCGCGGATAAGTGAGACCGTGGTTGATGAGTCCGCGGATAACGAGGGATTACTGTATACAAATAAAAGAGAGCTGTACTATCAATTTTTATTTTTTTTTTTTAATGTTCTGTTAACCGTCTTTTCGATTATCCCATTATCCGTCATACCCTTGGTCCGGTGCCCTGACGGATAATCGAGTTTCTACTGTATTTGCATATTTTTGCATCTCCGCCTTCGCGAAATTTATGCGAATGTTTTGCGAGTACGAATATTTGAAAAAAAAATTTCAAGATATGTAATATTAAGTCAATAAAATCACAATTTATTCACTTCTCATATTTTTTTATTAAGAAAAGGTAACTTAACCTCATATATAATCACATTATCAGCCTTTACTTTATTTTATTATTTGTTATTATATTATAATAAAGCTTATGGTTCAGATTGATTTACACTAAATAGCAATTAACTTCTCATTATTTTAGAACACGTTATCAAAATAGAAACAAATTTAAAAAAACTGAATATCCGCATTCGTGAATGTCGGTAGCAGATATTCGTATTCGCGAATGTTCAAAAAATGACATTCATGACGTCACTACTTCACACTTATCCATAGCTGCAGTTCCATCTTATCTTTAGAAAACTACTGAACAGTGGCGGATTTACGGAGGAAATAGGAGAATTTCCCCCGTAACATGCTCCAAAATTAAAGAAAAAATTGTTGAAACATAAAAAATATATTAGATGACATAAAACTTAAACCATAGACAATTTCAACCCAGTTAACTCATTCATAGAGATTCTGACCAATAGAAACCTACAAGAATAAAAATTACAGCGATAATTTTTGATAATCTCCTGTCGTCAAGTATTTTACGTCAGATGCCCTTCGTTGCTATGCAAAAATACATTCAGTGACATTAATGTTTTACAACTTGTCACAGAGAACAACAAGAAACAAGTTTAGCAAGTATTCAGGCGAAGATATCAATAAAATATTAGTTAAATTGATTTAAAGAGTTTTATTCATGAAATAATCTTACCGAATTACTCTCGAACTCGAATTATCGATTTGTTTTGCCCTCGTGACACTTTGACATAATTTCACTCCCCTTGGGGTCGTGAAATTAAAACTGTCGAAAGTGTCACTCCGGATACAAATCGATAATTTTAGAGCTCTCGTGTAGTTACTACTGATAGTTAGGAAAATTAGGGGAAGTTATGCACATAAGTCATTATCTATGTCTTTTACGTAGTTTGAGATTATTTATGTTATGTCTTTAGGTTGGTGTTTTCTTGGAAGTCTCTGCCCCCAAGTAAAATGTCTAGATCCGCCTCTGCTAATGAAGCGTTTTCAGAAAAATAACAAGTGCTGCTAGAGCTGCACAAGACTTATGATTTAACGCATGCAGAATATACCTAAACCCAATCTCAGCAACAGTAGCAATTGAAGAGTGGAAGTTTCAAAGGTGCTAAGTGCAAAGACTTTTGAGTTATTGCCATGACAAGGTTGTATGTGCCATGCTCTACGCTCTACATCCTAACAAAGGCGCTAGGTGCCATTCCTAATAGTAAACTTTGTATAGGGACTGTAAGATGGCGCCAGCGGTATATGTTGGTTGCTTAACAAAATATGACTGTTTTTACTAAATATGAACGAATTAATTTTTAATAAAATAATTTGATCCTAAAAACAATAATGAAATAACGACGGGACTTTGGTATATGTGATCACCAGTACCATGACGAAGAATCATTCACATGCTTTCATTTTCATTCATCGCTGGCGAAAGGCCATAAAAAATCGAGGAAAGCAAACAAAAGGTGTACTTTTAGTTTAAATAGCTGCCAGAGAGACGTTCCACTGGTAATAGAATGTTTCTAGTGAATTAAAAAAGTTACTTGCTCCAATATAACTTTAAGGTACTAGTACACTTTAGAACACCAAAAATAATATTTTTTTTTCAGAACCTTCACTAAAAATTAACATAAAACTTTTTACTTATCAATATCCAACTCTTAGAGAGTACAAAACATATCTTTTTTCATTTATGCACGTACACTAATATTGTAGAGGGCGCAAAAGTCGAGGCCTCGAAAAATGATGGCGGACAGTTAATCTCAGGATTGGGATATCTGAAACAAAAAAATCGTACTGCATTTGAAAGAGGAAGGTTTCTTACGTGACAATTTGACTAAAAAATTAAAAATAAATATTCTTTAACCATGAAAAACTGAAGAAAAACGGGCGACTTTCACAAAAAATTTTCAAATTCCCGTAAAATCTTTTTGCGAAATTTTTCACTAACGGTGGTAAATTGTCACGTAAGAAACCTTCTTTTTTCAAATACCGTACGATTTTTTTGTTTCAGAGATCCCAATCCTGAGATTAACTATCCGCCATCGAAACTACTTTTTTTCGAGGCTTCGACTTTGGCGCCCTCTGCAATATTAGTGTACGTGCATTAATGAAAAAAGATATATTTTTTGTATTCTCTAAGAGTTAGATATTAATATGTAAAAAGTTTTATGTTCATTTTTAATAAAGGTTTTGAGGAAAAAAAGTCTTTTGAAAAATGCTTATTTTTGGTCTTCTAAAGTGTACTAGTACCTTAAGAAATCAAAATATGATTTGGAATAAACAGTAAAACATATTTTGTATATATTTATTTGTAATATCGAATATCTTAATTAACGATATATTGTTTTAAGTTTTTGGGTCATACTCCTTGAAAAATTTATCAGTCACATATTCAGCAATAGCTAAGCAAGACGTAGCAGCAGGACTAGGCAGAAAAAGACAATTTATTATCCGTTTCTGTAGGTCTTTACCTTCAAAAAATTCAAATACAAAATCATCCTGAAATGTACCGTCAGGATTTATTAACTGGGTCTGTACAGCCACTGGCCCGCTAGTAACATCTTCCTTGTTGAAATCGGCCAGTTTTTGAAGTTTTTTTATATACGTGTCCGGACATAAATGTCTTTGTACTTGAGATATGCATTTTGAAAGGTATCTTCTAGTCATATTTAAGAAGTTGGGAGAAGTCAAAGTATTTTTTAAGTAACTTAGATTTATATCTTCTTCGTTGTATCCTTCTATTGTATATGCAGGGACAGCTGTTGGTCCTAAAAAGGCATTAAACAATATTATCTCGCAATATTTAAACAATAAAAAGCCGCTAAACGCCGTACCTAAACATGAGTGGCGGACACAATATTCCAGCTACAAAAGAGCTGATATGAATATTAGTTGAGTCACTGAAGGTGGATATGAACTATAGCCTCCATCGATTTGCATGAAAATTGGTGAGCGGTTAGAGGATATCTAAGAAACAAAGGTGACATGGTGCCAATTTGCGCTTTTACCCTGGGGGTGGATGCCACCCCCTCTCGGGGTGAAAATTAATTTATTAAAAATAACCCCATAATTAGATAGGGGGACAAATTCTAAGCAAAATTTGTTATATAAAGTTATTAAAATAAATCAAAACTTTTTGGGTTATTAAAGATCAAAAATTTTAATTTTTCGTAAGAAAAATGCATGTTTTTAACCGATTTTTTATGGAACTCAAAACCTATAAGTTTTTACAAAAAAGTTTTTAAATAAACTCCTTACTAAAAAAACTTTTTAGTATTAACTAAAAGTGAGTTATAGGTAATTAAATGCATATTTTTTTCGGCGAGTACCCAAATCTATGTATTCAAGCTTAAATTACGGGAAAATGATGCATTTTATAACATATTAAACATTTGTGAAAGTACTTAGAAATATCTATCAAATGAGATACCAGACAAGTTAATAGCATTAAAATTTATGCTCCAAAAATTTTTCAAACTTTATCTTTTAAAAATTTTTCCAAAAAATGTTATCGTTTTTTTTATTAACTCCTTTAATTTTTAATATATCAGGTTCACCTAAAAACTGTTTGAAAGGTAATTCCAAAGGCTATTAAAACGCGTTAAATTTAATCTTTTAAACCCTTTACTTTTTTAAAAATCAGAGATTAAATGGCCACGGTTACATGGTTCTCGCAGCAAAATTTAAGCTTTAAACGTTTCTATCTCAGTTATTTTTCACCCTACAGAAATGGTAAAAAAGGTATAATATTTGAATAAGAAAAAACTAAAATTTGGTTATTTACCATTTTTTACGTATATGTATTGAGTATTTTTATAATTGTTATTAAAAGAAAATGAACATGACGATAATTTTAAAAATTCTGATTTTTTTAAATTATATCTTTTTTCAAAAATATGCATTCTAAACCGGTGAAAATTGTTAAAATCATTACTTATGCTAATACAAAGAAATTTTTGTAAGGATTACTATAAATTTTAATTTTTGTGGAAATGGCGTATGTTTTATTTTTCACTTTTTCCTAAAAAATTCGAAAGGTTTCTCTTAGTTTCATCATAACTTGCTTAATTTTGATGCTATTAACTTCTTCTGGAGCTCATTTAGGTATTCAAGTACTTTGATAAGTGTTTAGCAGATATATTTTATAAAATGCATCGTTTTCCCGTTATTTAAGCTTGAATACTTTTGAGTACTTATAAAAAAACTATACTTAGATTTGAGTACTCATCGAAAAATATATACATTCAATTACTCATAACTCACTTTGAATTAACATTAGTTTCGTACTTTGTGTGAATAGTGTATTAAATTTGTTATTGTCTTCAATTTTGGTGAGAATATTTTTTTTGTAAAAGCTAATAGTTTTTGAGTTATACGTGAAAAACAGCTTTAAAACATGCATTTTTACTTTAACAAAGGTAGGTCTTAGAGGCGCGTTTTACTTCAAATATAGCAAATACTATGGAAATATGTTTCAAAATAAAACTATAATTTATTTTCTATCAAAACGAAAATATACATTGTTGCGCCACGTAATGCTCTTTTGTAGTTGAAATATTGTGTGCGCCACTTATTTTTAAGGCGTTTAGCAGTTTTTTATTCTTGTTTCAGGAGTTTTTCAAAGTTTTTTATAAATTAAATGTATGAACTTGAATGTAATGTTTCTCGATTATACCTTAAACGTTATAAATGTCTTTGCCGCATTATTGTTCAAATGGGCTAGTGGTTACGACAATAAACTCGTGATAGGGCAATGTAAGTTCATATCCCAGCCATCCCAATATTTATTTTTTCAATATAATTCGTTGTGTCCATCGAACGTACACTAGATTTTTTTCTATTCGGAATAGATTGAAAAAATGTTGGGGTGGCTGGAAAATTAAGTCTGATTGCCCGATCAAGTTTGGTGGCGTAACCATTATAACCTTACCTTATAGACCATTTCGGTAATAATGGTTAAATGGATTATACTTTGGAGGTCGATGACTTCTAAACGGTTTAACCGATTTTGATCACTTAACATGAGTGTGACCAGGGCCGTCTTAACCCGGGGGTGCGAGGCACCCGGGCGCCAAGTCCAAGGGGCGCAAGCCGAACACTTGCTAGGCTCCTTAAAGAAAGTACAAATAACAAAAACATATAAGTGCACTTTCGGTTTTTTCTACAAAGGTTAATAATGCTTACTACACCTACGATATGCAAATGAAATATGAAACCCATTTAGATTATTCCGAAAATAATTTCAATTTGCGTTTCAATTTTTAAGTTTCGTTTGCTACAAAAAAGACGTTCATTCCGTTTTTAGAAAGACGCGAGAAAAGTTGTAGTCACTTAATTTCCATACAAAAATATGTAGATCTAAAAAAACACTTACTAAATAGAAAGTCATACCGTAGACTCTATCAATTAAGCAGCAGTTGAACGCGAAAGAAAAAGGTGGAAGGCGGTTTTAGAAAGAATTGTCGAAATAATAACATTTTTAGCACGACAAAATTTACCATTAGGAGGAACCAGTCAAAGGTTGTATGAATCGGATAACGGTATTTTTTTAAAATTAATAGAATTTTGATAATACGCTATCAGAACACATTGCAGGAATTCAAAGTGTTCAGCATCGTATGCCTCATTATCTTGGACATAATATTCAAAATGAATTGATAAGTGTAATTGGTGAAAAAATTTAATGCACAATTGATATTTCACATAAGGAACAACTTACTATTGTTGTTAGGTTCGTTTATTTCAATTCGTCAACAAAGCTTGCCGAAGTTAGAGAGCATTTTCTAGGGTCTTTACCGGTTACTGATACTACCGGACAAGGATTAGCAAATTATTTGTTAAATTTTTTGAAATTAATGAATATTGATTTAGATGATTTACGAGGCCAAGGGTATGATAATGGGGCAAATATGAGAGGAAAAAATATTGGCTTTCAAAAAAGAATTTTAGACATGAATCCTCGTGCGTTTTATGTTCCTTGTGCGGCTCACAGCCTTAATTTAGTGCTAAATGATGCTGCTAAATGCTCAATGGAAATAACAAATTTTAATTGTTAAAGAAATTTATGTTTTTATTCGCATCAACATTACGGTGGAAGGTGGAACGCCATAATGAATGAGCAGATATGTACCCACCTTTACATTAAAAGCGCTTTCAAATACGCGATGGGAGAGTAATAATAATAATCGTATGGCATTTTGGTCGGGGAGATCCTTTAGGATTGTTTCGGCACCATTTATATCTTTCCCTGTTTCAAGTAACTAGTGTCGATATATACTAGCCTAGGGGAACCGACGGCTTAATGTACTCTCCGAGGCACGGTGAACGGATCGTATCATTTTTAGAAATGAAAATGGTTTGTTGTTGCCGGGGCTCGAACCCGTGCGCTATGGCTCATGAAGCCAGGTATCATCCCGCTGAGCTACGGCCGTCCACGATGGGAGAGTAGAATTGACTCCTTAAAAATGCTTCGTTTTGATATGGGAACATTTACAATGCATTATACTCAATATTTGACAACAAGTACAACAATGACACAAGAAACATCGCAAGCTCATTGATGACAAAATTAAAGGACTTTAAGTTTATCTGCTCTATCGTGACATGGTACAATATTTTAGCAAAGGTTAATATTGTCAGTAAAACCTTGCAAACGCGGGATATTATTATTTTGGCAGCTGTTAAGATGCTTGATCAAGTTAGTAAAGATTTAACCTACAGCCGCACTGACACTGCGTTTGAGCAGATATTAATTGACTCGGTATCAATTGCTAAAGAATTACATCCCGAAAAAGACATTTCAATTACGAGGTTGCAGACGAACCTCTTTTAGACCCACAACAAAATTTTAAAGTTAACTTCTATTACTATTTATTGGACATTGCCATTGCAAAATTAAGTGAGGGAATATAATTATAATTTTTCTTTCTTGGAAAGTATATCGACTTGGAGAAATTCCGAAGAAAACTTAAAAAAAAAACAAAATGTTTAAATTTACAAAAAAAAACTAGCGCATGGAATTAGATCCGATATAGATGGTGAAGATCTATTCCATGAGTTAGAATTGTTACCAATATTTTTTATAAATACAGACACAACTCCACTCAATATTTTAAGTTATATTAGGTTATCTATATTCTAATAATTAACTCTCCGTTTTCCCAAATCTTTCTACCTGTCTAAAGTCTAAGGATATATTTAACACTTCCAACTGCCAGTAACAATAGCTGAAGGAGAAAGGTCTTTTTCTAAACTTAAATTATTGATCAAAAATTATTTGCACTCAACAATGGACCAAGACAGATAACAAACCTGGCTTTAATAAGTATAGAAAAGCAAGTATAAATAGATATCACCGAAGCAATAAAAACTTTTGGCAACTAACTTAAAAGCTAGAAAAGTTGACTTTGATATATGTACTTTAAAAACGATGGTATAGTGTTATAAGATTGATCTTTTTTGAATACTGAAACCACATTTTTTAATATATAAAAATAAAGAAAACAAACATAATTAGTTTTAATTCTATATAATCTTCTGACAAGAGGGGGCGCAAAGATGAGTCTTGCACCCCGGCGCCGTATATGGTTAAGACGGCCCTGAGTGTGACAGGTATTTGCAAGTAGCACCTGATGCACCCAAGGTCAAATAAATATATCTGAAGTTATTATAGGATTTAGTGAGCTTAACTCGTTTGGCAACGTATCCAAGTGGATACACTAATTTTATTATTTTTTTAACATCGTACAATCGCTTAAGTCCCGTGGAAACCAGGCAGTGAGATCATAGGGCGACTTTAAAAGTAAAGGAACTATTGTCAGTTTCGTTAAATATAATGTCAAAAATCAAAATGGCAACTCATAGTGAAGGCGGATGCCGGCGCAAGGTAAGTTTATCTATTTTTATTAAAGTAATCCTGTATGTTTTTAAATGATGGTTATTAAAATTTGTTTATTAAAATCCTTAACTTTTTGTTAGTAATTGAAATTTTAGTAATAAATATTGAGAAACAAGAGAAAATGTTCATAAAAAACTAATGCATCCAAGTGGGCACTTTGCTCGATATTGTGATTTCGTCCAGTATCTTGTTACTGTATCCATATGGCCTCATGATCAATCTAAGGCCTAAGGTATCATAATTTTGCAGGTCCCTAAAGAGCTTTTTTGATCGCGAACATCAAAAATTATGGAAATTACTTATTTTTTGACAAGTAAGGATGAATCGGAGAAGGAGGATACAGATGATGAAATCAATGAAGGCTGTCTGATTCTGAATCGAACTGCTCATCGGTTCCACGATCACTCTCCCCACAAACGTATAGATAAATACTTCATAATATTTCCTTACATTAAATTACAGCGTTTATGCCACTGTTTCGTACAAGGATTATTTGGTGTTACATTCGATCAATTTGCTTGCATGAATTGAAAATTGATGCTGCTCCCGATGCCGTCGTGCTGAGCTATTCTTTCATAGATTTTGAAACTACGCGTGTTCAGTGATGCCGACTATTATTGTTTATTATCAATCGTTGGACCAACCCATTGTTACTGTTGTACCAGCTGCAGAAGCTGTCCTTAGCATGAATGATGACGGAGTAGCGGACTTTCTTCTCGATTCAGATCAGGTTTTTACTACTGATTTGATAACTCCTGAGAATACTGTAGAATCCATCTCTGCGTCAGTAAAAAACACCTACACGAACGAGCCAGAGAAAACGGGCCAAATCTCCAATGGTGGTAGCAGCCTGTACTTCTTTGAAAGAAAGGAAATCCACACGTCCTTTGAAAGCTAGTAAAAAAATCAAAGGTGAAAAAGCCGCAATACTTATTTGCGGATAAATCGTTGCAGTGGCCCGTTGAGGTGGAGGAGAGAGAACTACGTATTTCACAATATCAAAATTTACCAACTGAGTTTGAATATTTCTGCAGGTCTATGTCAAAAATGATCTTTTGGAAATTATTGTGTGCAAAACAAACATATATGCTGTACAAATGACAGACCGTTCAGGCGTTCAATACATTTCCCCTTAGAGAAACTACAAAAAAATATATAAGTTATGACATGTTACAACCAGTTATGAAGGGACAAAGCCGAATCCAGTGCTTGAAATGTACCAATGCCGCATGGATTGTGTTCCAGTTATGCCTTGAAAAATACAGAAATTGCTTTTTGATGTATTATAAAAAATTATGTTATTTTATGTAAACTTAAATACTTAATGTATTTGATTTACTTGAATTAAATTGTTTGCTTGCGTTGTAGGTCATTTACTTGTACGTCGTACTGTATTACCTTAACTGGCGCAGTATCCATATGAATACAAAGTCATAACCATCTTAAAGTATGGGATTCGTGGCAGTGTATCCACTTGTATACATCATCCCCTTCGTTAAGGGTACATTCTAATGTTTTTAAAAATTTACTAAAAATTAAAAAAAAAAATAAAGGTACGCAGATCCTGAAAATAACTAATGTATTATAGCTGGTTATCTTCTTGCCAAACGAAGGGTTAAAAACCGTTTTTTCCATCCGGAATGAATTTTATCATACTTATGAGTAGTGTTGCCCAAATGCAAGACCAAGGCGAGACTTAAAGAGTCTTGGTCTTGGTCTTGCACCAATACACCTGGTCTTGGTCTTGGTCTTGGTATTGCACTCCCGGTCTTGGTCTTGGTCTTGCAGCAAGAGTCTTGCAAGTCTCGCAGTTGCCCACTAGCATATTACTATTTATTAATCGTTACTTTAGATCTTAGAACAACGTAACAGTATAGGTACATTTTCAGCTTGACTTAACATACAGGGTGAGATGGGATAATATCTCCAGAACTAAAGACAACAGAATCATGAAAATTGGAATGGAGTGTTTTGAAGAGTGGTCTATTTAATGAAAATATTTTATCTATTTCCTACTTTCAGTTATACCGGAAGTTGCTTATAACTTCGTTTTTTTTTTAAATGGAACACCCTGTATATTATTACATTTCTGAATTCTCTTCCATGTCTTCTTTCTGAAATATGAGGTTTTGTAATATTATATAGGGTAGTTTAAAAGATAATTACGTTTTCTTATTAATTTCGTAGCAGTTTTCACACCCTGTAGAATTGGTTATTTGACATCAAAAACTTTATTTATGTTCAAATCATTTTTAATATAGTCTACTATTGTTAAAAATTATTAGTGTAGCTAAATGTTGAATTTGGTATACAGGGTTGGTCGAAACTCGGAATGAATATTTTCTGAGTTTTGTTAAATGGAACACCCTGTATTTTAGTATTGTAATGAAATTATATTTTATGGTACTTTTTATTTCTTAAGCATTCTCTATACCTAACTGCTTTAATTTGTGCTTCATTGTTAATCGCACTAACAATCTTAACTACGTAGGTATTTTAATAGCTCAACAATTATTGGTAATTTTTTGGATCAGTCTAGACTTCTAGACTCTAGATTAATATGTATCTATTTCCGAAAAATTATTTCCTATTGAATTATTTGCGAACAGTTTATGTTCACGGCTAACCTAATAAAATTTCACATATTTTTTGTTGCAAATAATATTTGGCTTGAATCACCAATAACTCACAAACTAAAGCAGTTAGGTATAGGAAATGCTTAAGAAATAAAAAATTATCATATTATATCATTACAGTACTAAAATACAGGGTGCTCCAATTAAGCAAACTGAGAAAATACTCATTCCGAGTTTAGACCAACCCTGTATTCTAAAATTAAAAATTTAGCTATATGGTGTATTCCACGAATATACGACTGTTTTGTATTATCGCGACGACGAATATTTTAGTACGCAACATAAGAAGTACGAAAGTATTTTGCTCTAATATTTACTCCAATAATTACTCCAGTAAAATATTCGTTGTCGCAATAATCCAAGAGAGTCGTATATTCGTGGAATGGGGTATACTAACAATTCTTAACAATAGTAGATTATATTAAAAATCATCTGAACATAAATATAGTTTTGGATGTCAAACTACTACAATTCTACAGGGTGTGAATATTGCTGCGAAATTAAGAAAAAAAATGTAATTCTCTTTTAAACTCCCCTATATAATATTACAAAACATTTTAACAACGAAGACATCGAGGAGAATTTAAAAATGTAGGTAAAAATATGCAGGGTGTCCCATTAAAAAAAATTAAGTTATAAGCAACTTCCGGTATAACCGGAAGTAGGAAATAGATGAAAATATTTTCATTAAATAGATCACTCTTTAAAACCCCTTCGTTCCAATTTTCATGATTCTGTTGAATTTAGTTACAAAACCAACCAAATTCATAAATGTATAAACAATTCACATCGGGTGGGGTTTGAACCCACGATCTAAACTATCCCTGCCTATAGCTATCTACGATGTCCCATGGGAGTCAGTCTGTTTCTTAATAAACATTTGCATTTAATGACCTTACATGTGCTAAAGCATGGTTACAACACAAACAATCCAATAAATGGCATAAACTTGACTGTATTAAAGAACATTTGTCTAGAATGGTATTTTGTTTGACCCATTGATATAATTACACACTCTGCAAAAAGTTTATATACCTACGATAGTCTTTAGTTTTATCAGCTTTGGTGACATCATAACAAGTTTCAAAAGGGTATTTATTACTGTCGGCGTCAAAACACAAGATTATTTTATGAAAGGACCTATTCTCAAAATCTACACAATTACAACGAATTTCAGAGCGAAGGCGTCGTCTGCTATGTAGGAAAGAATGTATTATAAAATATTTTATTTTTACATTGTACAAATTTATTATGACCTCTGAGTACGTGTCAAATAAATATGTCACGTGGTCTTTTAATGTATATTTTGATTCGCTATGTATGCTTATTGTATTGCTCATAATGCGCATAAGTCCAATTTTCCAAAATTTTTTTACCTTTTTTGCGTCTCATAGTCTCTAAGCATATACCCGAACTACTACAGTGCGTCCATAAAGTAAGGCATAAATTCGTTATTTCGTATTAAGGCATAAATTCGTTATTTCGTAAACCGGCGACTTTAAGGAAAAATCCCGAAACAGGTCGATTTTTATTTTTAAATTACGATTTTTCGGAATATATATCATACTAGTGACGTCATTCGTCTGGGCGCGATGACGCAATCGATGATTTTTTTAAATGAGATAGGGGTCGCGTGATAGCTCATTTGAAAGGGTATTCAATTCTCTATTCACTAATGTAAACATTAACATAATTATTTATACAGGATGTTCCAAAAAACATTTTTTAATTAAAATGATTGAGACAAAAAGAACAATGTGTGTAATTTCTTTAATTCAAAATGCGTCTTACTACTGTCAGAAAACCGAAAAAAAAATTTATTTGACAAATAAACATTGATTTTCGCTTAAACGAAATATTCAAACTGGCAAGAGGCAGGTGGGTGAAAGCTGTAACATTGAATTTAAGCGAAAAACAATATTTATTTGTCAAATAAACATTTTTCCTGTTTTCTGACAATATTAAAACGTATTTTGAATTAGATAAATTACATACATTCTTCTTTTTGTCTAAATTATTTTAATTAATAAAATGTTTTTTGAACACCTTGTATAAATAATTATGTTAATGTTTATATCATGGAATAGAGAATTTAATACCCTTTCAAATAAGCTGTCACATGGCCCCTATACTCATTAAAAAAAATCATCGATTACGTCATCACGCCCAGATGGATGACGTCACTCGTATGATATATATGCTAAGAAATCGAAAATTAAAAATAAAAATCGACCTGTGTCGGGATTTTTCCTTAAAGTCGCCGGTTTACGAAATAATGAATTTATGCGTTTCTTTATGGACGCACTGTATATTCCCTAAAACGACACTCAATCCTAACTGCAAGACGCAAGAGTCTTGCAGGCTTAGTCTTGTTCTTGCTCAAGTCTTGCACGGTCAGTCTTGGTCTTGGTCTTGCTAAAATAAAGCGGTCTTGGTCTTGGTCTTGGTCTTGCGAAAATGCAAGAACAAGACCAAGACTGCAAGACCAAGACCGATTTTGGGCAACACTACTTATGAGGTCTATAACTTAAAATTTCGAATTTTCTCAGATACGAGGTATTATGTACATCGTTAGACGCTCCTGGAGTCCTCCTACAAACGCTCAGTTATTGGGGCAATTCGTGAAATTTTGAGGAATTGTCGAAAAACCAAAATTTCCAAAATTTAATTTTTCAGTTTTTCACTATACTGAGCCATGTGTATGACCGATTCTGACCACCTAGGCACCATTTTTTGAAAGCTAAACTCGAGCGGTATCGATTTGGTGTATTTACATAATTTAATTATTAAATTAAATAGACAACCCATTTTAAAATCTACCCCAGTACCCTGTTTCGCCCAAAACAAATGGCATATCCACCAATTCTTCGGTTGAAAAATTCATATTTAAATATAAAAAATTGTTACAAAAATTTCAACTACAAAAGGATTATTACCAACTTTTGTGACACAAGCCGATACTATTTATTTTAATGAATAATTTGGCAGATACATTTAACATTCATTTGTTTCAAAGCATACTTAGAAAATTTTATATTCTCAAGATGTAGGTAAATTTAAAAGGTCAATTAAAAGTTTAGCTGATCTTACTCGTAAATACAATTTAACTAACAATAATTAATTATTATGTTTTTTCTGTTTTATAAGCTACCTATATTTTTGCTAAGAATGTTTTTTTCAATTAAATAATTACTTTTTTGAGTTATCTGCGAAAACCGTCTACAAACGTGGTTTTTTATTGAAAAATGAACATATTCGCTCGTAAATAACTCGAGAAGTGAACTTAGTGGAAAAACGCCAGAGAACAAAATTTGTTTAGAATTAGTCAGTTTATCCGTTTCCGGACTTATTTTAACGTATATATTTTTTTAATATAAACATTACCATCATTATTTATACAGGGTGTCCAAAAAAATAATTTTTGAATTATACTAATTCACACAAAAAGAAGAATGTATGTAATTTATTTAATTGAAAATACATTTTACTGCTGTCGGAAAACAGAAAAAATATTTATATGACCAATAAACATTGCTTTTCGCTTAAATTAGATGTTCGAACTGCCAAGAGGCAGGTGGGTGGCAGCGAAAACAATGTTTATTTATTTTTTCTAACATTTTTTCTGTTTTTTGACAGCAGTAAAATGTACTTTGAATTAAATAAATTACATACATTCTTCTTTTTGTGTGATTTAATTTACCTAATGCAAAAATTATTTTTTTGGCCACCCTGTATAAGTAATTACGGTAATGTTTACATTACTGGGTAAAGAATTGAATAAGTTTTTAAATGAACTATCCCATGACCCCTATTCTCATAAAAAAAAATTATCGATTACGTGATCACGTTCAGAAAGATGACGTCACTAGTACGATTTATATGCCAAAAAATCATAATTTCAAAATAAAAATCGACCTGTTTCGGTATTTCTCTCCAAAATCTCTCATTTTCGAAAAAAGAAATTTATTCCATAAGTTTGCCGCTCTGTGTATTTATCAGGGTAACTTATGACCTATATTATAGAACGTACATATGTACATACAATTTAGAAGAAACAGTAAATAATATTTACCTAATAATGTGCTACAATCCAGTCGAGGAGACAAATGTACTCCTAAAAATGGTAAATCCAAATCGGGTGTCTCATATATATTGACTTTTAAAGGGTTTCCTTTCAATAGATGATAATTTACTCTGAAGGAAACAAATATCCTGCTATTGCTGGACGTTTCTTCACTTATCAATTCATGCAGCCTTCCAGATTGTAATCCCGCACATACTATCAAATACTTCGTTTTAAGGAACGAATTTTCGTTGCATTTCAGTAAAACTGGATAATCGGCATCTCCTGATAACTTGATGTGATTTACTTGATGATTTAATAAAATATCGCCTTTATTAATTCTGAATTCTTGCGCTAAAAAAGAAGAAAACGTTAGCTGAATTTTTGCAAACACCATACAAGTGGAAAAAAACTGGCTGGATATAAAGGACCTCGCAACACTTCTTATGGAAAAGTGGCTCCGGTCAAATATAACGAAAGTTCGGTCAATGATAGTTCTCCGTATGCATATTAAAAGAGTCCACGGGACCTAGGTCTGAAATACTATCATTCTGAAGCTACAGCCTTCTGAAGTTACTGGATTCAGGTGTTCAGTGTACGTCAAGTGCACTAATTCACAGTCAAGTGAACGAAAACATTTATTATTGAATGAACAGAGACTCATTTTCTTCATGCCTATTTGTGTGCTGAATATGAAATCATTTGTCAAAAATAGATGCATCGTATTTTAGTCTTCAGAAAACCTCCGAACAGTCTTCAGAAAACTGAAGAAGAGCGATAGAAAATATGCTGCTAGAGCGACAAAAGAATTATCATGTTTTCATGAATGCTTCATACTTATCCAATACCAGTATAGCTGCAGTTACGCCATATCTTCAGAAAACTACTGAACAGTGGCGGATTTGCGATGGGATAGGGAATATCTCCCCAAAACGGTCAAATATTAAAGAAAAAATTGTTGATACATAAAAAATATATTAGCTGACATAAAACTTCAACCACAGACAAACAAATTCAACCCAAGAAATTCGCTAGTTAGGAAAATTAAGGGAAGTTAATGCATAAAGTTATTATTTATATGTTTTATTTAGTCGGGGTTTACTTTTTTACGTCTTTTGTCTTGCGTTTCATTGGAAGGTCAGAAAACTGAGGAACAACTACAACGATAAGTGTTGCTAGAGCGACACAACACATCACACGTTTTCACGCACATACCTGACTTAAGAATTACAACATCACCATTTATTTAAAAAAAAAACGTTAGGCAAGGCGTTTTCAGTTCGACTAGTGAAGGTAAGACTAGTAGACCAAGAGAGAGCGCTGAAAAATCTCTTTGAGTTTACTAAAGCTAGATTTTTCACAGTTGATTACTGTGAGTGTGTAGAGAAACATACTGCGGTCGGTCAAGCGAAACGTAGAACAGGGGTTACTGAGAGGGTATCAAAGTTGCTTTCCTACGAAGGTAATTATTTCCATTTACTAAGGCTGAAAATCAGTACACACATTCTAAATTAAATATAAATAAAAGTTATTATAGTCGGTCAGCTGTATGACGGAACAGAGCCGGTCGGTCGGCCCCAATAGTCGATTGAGGAAATGAAGCATTTTGGCTCGCAATTTTTTCGTCCAGCATGGATTTACTTGAAATTTTCACAGAATTTAGGAAATAGTCCTAGGATCATTCTATATATTATGCCGCTATCATACGCTAAAACCTTGGGGGTGGTTGCCACCCCATCTCGAGGGTGGGAATTTTTTATTACATTTTAATCATGTAATTCGATGGAAAAAGTGATACTAAGAAAAATATGTTTTTTACATTATCTTCGTAAAACCAATATTTTTCGAGTTATTCGCGCCTGAAAATAACAGTTTTTCGACGAAAAAATCGACTTTTTTAGAGGGTTTTTTGAGAATACCTCGAAAAATATGCATTTAATCAAAAAAACTGTAGATATCGAAATTGTATCTTTTAGTAACACAAACCAAATTCTTTTCCCATACTATCTTTAAGACCAATACAAAACGAGATACGGCATGTTAAAGGTTCGCTTTTTTCGTCAAATGCATAATTTGAAATATTCAAAGGCAAATAATGGGAAAAATTTTCATTTTTCGAGGAAAACTAATATTTTTTCAAGTATACAATTAGACCTTTCAAAAAAAAATAATACAAAGTTTCTAGCATGAAAATTAAGCGACTTTTAATCAAAAAAAATGTCGGGACCTGCTTATCTCTACGAAAAAATCAGTGAAAACAACCCCCTAACTACCTTCCTAATTTAAAATTGGTGTTCACCTTTCTGTAGTTCCTTTTATATTTATATTATGAATACACTCGAGGAGTTTGACCTATTTAAAATGCCTAATTTTGGAAAAATTAGAGTTTAAAGAAAAATAGATTTTTGCAATTTGTTATTTTTCACCTTTTACTTCAAAATATCTCCGAAAATACTGAAGATATGAAAAAAATTATAAACTACTAAATTGTGGCTTTTTTATTGACTAAAGTTACCCTGTGCATAGATTTTTATTACAGTGAATAGTTAGCCAGATATGGCTGTTTAAAACCTCTATTTACCAGCAAACACCCCCTTATTCGAGCCCTTTAAACCAGCCCCAATTAAAAACTAAGGCATCTTACGGAATTTAATTTACACAGTCTCATAGCTCTTTAAAAATCCTACAAAATCATTTGTGAGGGGTCTCGTTACTGAGAGGGTATCAAAGTTATTTTCCTACGAAGGTAATTAAATCCATTTACTAAGGCTGAAAATCAGTACACAGTGAGATATAATATTTTTCCAAAATTAGGCATTTTAAATAGGTCAAACTCCTTGAGTGTATTGATAATATAAATATAAAAGGAACTACAGAAAGGTGAAGACCAATTTTGAATTAGAAAGGTAGTTAGGGGGTTGTTTTCACTGATTTTTTCGTAGAGAAAAGCAGGTACCGACATTTATTTGATTATAAGTCGCTTAATTTTCACGCTAGAAACTTTTTGTTATTTTTTTTTTGAAAGATCTAATTGTATGCTTGAAAAAATATTATATAAGTTTTCTTCGAAAAATACAAATTTTTTCCATTATTTGGCTTTGAATATTTCAAATTATGCATTTGACGAAAAAAGCTAACCTTTAACATGCCGTATCTCGGTTTGTATTGGTCTTAAAGATATTATTGGAAAATAATTTGGTTTGTGTTACTAAAAGATACAATTTTGATACCAACAGTATTTTTTGATTAAATGCACATTTTTCGAGGTATTCTCAAAAATCCCTCTAAAAAAGTCGATTTTTCTTCGAAAAACTGTTATTTTCAAGCGCGAATAACTCGAAAAATATTGGTTTTACGAAGATAATGTAAAAAACATATTTTCTTAGAATCACTGTTTCCATCGAATTACATGGTTAAAATGTAATAAAAAATTCCCACCCCCGAGATGGGGTGACAACCAACCCCAAGGTTTTAGCGTATGATAGCGGCATGATATAGAAAATGATTCTTGGACTATTCCCTACCTTCTGTAAAAATTTCAAGTAAATCCATGCTGGACGAAAAAATTGCGAGCCAAATTGCTTCATTTCCTCAATCGACTATTGGGGCCGACAGGCCGGCTCTGTCCCGTCATACAGCTGACCGACTATAATAACTTTTATTTATATTTAATTTAGAATGTGTGTACTGATTTTCAGCCTTAGTAAATGTAAATAATTACCTTCGTAGGAAAGCAACTTTGATACCCTCTCAGTAACCCCTGTTCTACGTTTCGCTTGACCGACCGCAGTATGTTTCTCTACACACTCACAGTAATCAACTGTGAAAAATCTAGCTTTAGTAAATTCAAAGAGATTTTTCAGTGCTGCTTCTCCGTCTATAGACTCGATCCGGCTATTTAAGCAAAAACGTGCTCAGTCCGACCAGTTCATGTAAAGTTGGATTTTATCCAACCAGTAAGGTCATACCAAAGTGATACACCGTAGAATATATAAAGAATGCTAAGAACAAGTAGTATTATGGATACTTATTCTCCTTAGGACATATACTCCTAAGCTATATTCACTTAGGAGCAAAGTGCTTATAGAGGTGTCGGGATGTGACTGTGACGTAAACATTTGTTTTATCGACTACAAAAAGGTATTTTGTAGAGTAAAAGATGATAAACTCGTAATCATCTTAATGCGGGATTAGATGATAGAGACTTGAAAATCATACATATATTTCTATTACAATCAAACTGCCAACATTATAGCAGACGATCAGTTGACAGAGGCGGTCTTCATATATAGAGGAGTGTGACAAGGTTGCATTCTGTCCACGGTGTTATTTAATATTTACTCTGAGCATAATCCTCGAGCAAGCACAGGAACGCGTGTTAGTCAACGAAGTGCCGCTCTACAACATTAGATATGCCGACGACTCAGTAGGTTATGTAGGTAGGTTAGATGGTTTGTAAAGAAAAAAACAAGTTCATCGTAGTCAGCAAATGCGAAATATATTAAAAACATGGCTTTTGGTTAACATACAACCAATTGATAGGGTGAACACCTGCACATTCCTTGATATCGACATAAACAGCCAATGGAACCTCTCTACTGAAATAAAACAACGCTTACGAAAAGCAGGATCAGCGTTCGTAACGGTGACGTATCTTACGACTTACCACTTGGTACCACAATCTCTATTAGCAGATGTTATGTATTTTCGACGTTATTATACGAAATAGAGGTCTGGACACTTTCTAAAGCTTCTTTAAGAAAATTCGAGGTTTTCGAAATGTGGCGTTACATAGAAATTTTAAGAATTTCATGGGTTAATTGTGTGACTAATGTAGAAATACTACCCTACGTAGAATGGGCAAGGAATAGGAGATTATTAACACAATCAAAGAGCGCAAATTGGAATATCTTGACCATATTATGAGCAATGAGGAGAGATAAATTATATTATGGCTTACTGCAACTCATTCGTCATGGCAAGGTATTTGAAAAGAGAGAACAAGGGAGAAGAACGCTTCAAAATCTGACAAAGTGGTTCAATACATCTACAATCGGATGATTTCTAATAGCAGCAAGCATTCGGAACCATGCTGATCGTCAACTTTCGGAACGGATATTCACCGTAAGAAGAAGAAGTTCAATTTGAATCGTTTATGGCAAAATCGGGTTTAAGTCATCTTCAACTATCTGTAAATTATTTTCTTTTTTTCGTTAATTTTGGAGATTACCCTATCCTCCCGTAGATCCGACAGTGTTCAGTATTTTCTGAAGACACGGCGTAACTGCAGATTGGATAAGTGTGAATCATTCATGAAAACATGATAATTCTTGTCGCTCTAGCAGCATATTTTCTGTCGCTATTCTTCAGTTTTCTGAGGACTTTTCGGAGGTTTTCTGAAGACTAAAATACGGTGCAACTATTTTAGACCACGGAATAATATACAGCACGCAAATTTGCATGAAGAAAATGGGCGTCTCTTCTTTCAATAATAAATATTTTCGTTCACTTGACTGTGAATTAGTGCATTTGACTTTGACCTTGACGTACACTGAACGCCTAAATCTAATAACTTCAGAAAGTTGTAGATTCAGAATAATAGTTTTTCAGACCTAGGTCCGTCGGACTTTTTTAATCTACAACTATCATTGACCGAAATTTCGTTAAATTTGACCGGGGCCAGTTTTCCATAAAAGTATTGCGGGGTCCTTTATGATGTCACTAAAAATGTTATGTCTTCTACCTGTTTACGCTAGTCGCATCTGCAATCACGACCAAGTGAGCGAATGCGGCTTTTATATGTCTTTCAACTACTCCCTGTCCTTTCTATGGGACTATGTATATTGAAAGAGTTACCAAAATTAGGGATAACGATTGTTGTAAAACACCGGTTTTCGGTTATACCGGTTTTATCACTTACTTTTGGACATTAGGACTTTTCCTGCTGAAATGCTGTGAATACTACTGTGTGTCAGTCTACTGGTTTCACGTCTGCTTATCCTACCGTAAATAGGTAATTAAGGTATTTAAGGAAATAAAGCAGTAAAATCGCCAACCTCTTAACTTTTTTAACCCCTTGGGTAGATACTTACATATGACGAGTGAGACTCGTCATGATCAGAATATCCACAGTTACAGATGATGAGTCTGACTTAGTGAAATGACTGTTCCATAGATCACTAGTCTGACTCGTCATTGGAATTTAACATATGCGTGGTGTTTTTCTTGCAGTATTGTACGCATGCGTTGCGCCGTAACAATTGACGCACGAATATACATTTGTTTCAACACGTTTACATTTTCATTTTTATTTCGTGTATATTACCCAAAAATTGCGGAGATACAACATATATTTAGTTTATGAAAGTGATAAGGAATAAGGAGAATGATCTTGAGCAATCAGATGCAGAATTTATTAGTGATTACAGTGATTTGGGAAACGAATAAGATAATGATAGTGCCATGCCCGGTCCAAGGTGACTACGCCCCCCCCTCTCTGGTAGACCAAGTAAATTCCAAAAATTGGCTTCCTGTAAAATTTGCCGCCCGGTTCGCCCACCCCAGCAGGGGCCGGCTCAATGTGTTAAAAAAATCAAATTAAAGGGACTCAAGGAGTTAAAGTAAGACGGATCGCTATGAACCCTTTTGCATTCGATTCCGGGGAGCTTCAGGAAAATTCTTGGGACTCGGCATGAGGAACAGATGAAAATTGCATTGTTGTAGGCGGAAAATGCATTTTTCAAAGTGCATCTCAAAGTGTTCAAAAAAAAAGTTCACAACTTGCAAAATAATCATGGAAATGAGTTCAATTTTCATACTCTGGGGGTTTTTGAGGTCGCTGAACAGGAATATGGGGTCGGCAAAGCTGTAATAGGTACCTGGTGCCCAGTATGCACCTCGTCTTATGGAGTTTTATGTAAATTCATTTTGAAAATCGTTGGAACTTGTTATCCCGAGGATTTTGAGGTCGCTGAACCCTAATATTGCTTCGACAATGCTTTTTATGTTTCTTTTGTTTGAAATAGTAGGGTCAGCTTGGTAATACAGATGCGCAAGATTTAACTAGAGTTAGGCCGATGTCAGATTATGCGTTTTGACCGGATGCGTTTCCGCCGCATCCGGTGAAAACGCATAGTGTGACAGATCGGTCAGGTTGCGTTGGAAACGGATGCGTTTTGAGTCATCGGTACGCGCTTACAAACTGCACCAGACTAAACGCATAGTGTGACAAATCGGTCCGGTTGCGTTGGAAACGTATGCGTTTTCACCGCATCCGGTCAAAACGCATAATGTGGCATCGGCCTTAGTGCGGCTTCTTGTGTAGGAGGATTTATCACACTCGGAAGCCTTTGTCAGTAATTGTCTCAATCGAATCCACTACTACACGTGTGTAAGAGTTGAATTTGTGGATTCATTTCAGTTTCTCCTCAAGTCTTGTTGAGTGTATAGTAAGTAGTAAGTTGGTTTGTGCAATTTACACTTCGAATTTTATGTTAAAAAGAGATGGCTTGTTCATCTAAATTTCATAATTCTCGATTTTGTACCGAATAGGCGTGGATCCCGCGTAAAGCATTCATTAATAGCAAGCTGAAAATTTGTTAACAGCTTAACGGTGTCTAGTCGGACAAACTTTGATGTATGGGAACACTGGAATAGGGGAAGTTTTAATTGTGGAACTTGATTTTAATTGTGGAACGTGTCATCCTGACAAGTTTATTATTGTGAAAACTAGCAGGTTGTTTTTAAGTTTATTCAATAGCAAACTTTATAATATATGAAAAAATGTTTGTATGACAGATATGTTGGGGATTTTAATAAGTCCAACACGTAGAACATGCCAAATAACAGGAATTAGGTTGGTGGTAAATAGGAGTCTGATTTTTGCATGAGAGTTTAATGAAAGGGTAACAAATCAATTGGAAGTTCTGTCCGACAAGATACATGGGATGTTTTCGTAGTCTGACGTTTGAAACCTGTAACCTGTTTCACAATTAAAACTTCCCCTGTTCCGGTGTTCCCGTACATCAAAGTTTGTCCGACTAGACACCGTTAAGCTATTAACAAATTTTCAGCTTGCTATTAATAAGCTTTTTTTGGTACGCGGGATACAATACTAGAAGAAGTACTAAGATTTTTAATGGGCAACGATAATACGGAATTTGACCAAAAAATGGCAAACCAAGAAAATAGTGACGAGGAGAGTGATAGAGAATTGGTTCACGAGAGTGAATCTCACGAACTCCTATAAACCTGAAATGAGTTCATTATAACAAGACAAAAGGAGCTGGATGACAACACGTAGAGGGTCCATTAATGTTTTATCACCTATAAGATATTTCAACCATAAAAGTAATAGAAAAAAACGTACGTCCGTGATTATTATACATAGAACTTCGAAAATTATGTATTCGTTGTAGGCCGTAGGGTATTTCCATATTAAAGCGACTAGAGATGCATCAAGTCAAACTAGTTTGATTTTGTTTAACAAACTTGACTTGACTTGAAAATCAAACTTTTTTTGTAAAAAAGTTTGACTTGACTTGATTTCGATATCTTTAGGTTTGACTTGAAATCAAACTTCTTCAAACAGTTTGAAGTTTGAATATCATATTGCGCAACGTGTTTATTTCCAATTCTAATTGAGAGCGTACCGACTTTTGTTTTGACTTATTTGGATAGGTCTGAATCTGTACTCTGCTACTCCGCAAATTGTTAGTATATGCTCGACTTGTTTATTACGTTCGTTCTGAAGTGTGTGCTTTGTAAAATAATATCTGAACCTGAATATTTTTCGGCTCAGAATAAGTACCAGATCAAATTAAGTCTGATTTTGAAGGTATTCCCACTGCAAAAATTAAGAGAAAAAAATTTGTAGTCGAAGCAGAATTAATTAAGAAAAATAAATATACTGATTTATTTGATATTGCGGCAGGTGATTTCAAAACAATGGAAATTGAAAAGTGCATACTTGTATTATGTAAAAATAAAGAACAGCGTTATAAAATGACAAATAGTGAACTATTAATTCTTTAAGACGACATTCCTCCTCCTCTATCCTTTATCCTTCGTAAGGATGTGGTGACGTTATGGTATTTGACGAATGGTTGCTATCCATTCTTCTCTCTCCTGGGCGCGGTGTGCTGCCTCAGACAGAGAGTAACCGGTGGCGCATTTTATTTGGTCTGACCATCGGAGTGGCGATTTTCCTCGAGTTCTTTTACCCTCTACCTTGCCTTCAACCACCAACCTCTCCATGCCTTCTCTTCGTCTGGTAATGTGTCCAAAATACCTCAATATATTTTGGTTGATGATGGTGGTAAGCCTAGTGTTGATGTCGAGTTCTGATAATATTGAGATATTTGTGCGATGTGCTGTCCAGGGTATGCGCATCATTCTACGGTATACCCACATTTCAAAGGCCATTATACGTCGTGAGTCGGACTTTTTAATGGTCCAAGTTTCTGAAGCATAGGTAGCGATAGGAAAGATAAGCGTCCGTACCAGGCGCAGTTTCGTGTTCCTGGTTATGGCCGTATCTTTCCATATTTTAGTGAGTTTGACCGTTGCTGATCTGGCCATTGTAAGGCGTCGGCGTATTTCTTCTTCGCATCCACCATTTTTTGTGATAACAGAACCTAAGTAATTGAAACGACTTACCACTTCAAACCCCGCTACGTTTCGTATTTCCGGCTGGTTATTTCTAACTCGATCGATTATCATTACCTTGGTCTTCTGTACATTAATTTTAAGTCCATATTCACGACTAATAGTATCTAGTCTGTACATGATGTATTCAAGTTCATTTGTTGATGATGCTAGTACTAAAGTGTCGTCAGCATAGCGGAGATTGCTGTGTTTAGACATTTTATAAAATTTATTTTGTTACACTTTTAAATGTAAGCTTTGATTTAATGATGGATGTTGCTATGGTTGACGAAAACAACTGAAATTAATATTAGAAAACTAACTCTTGTCAAAGCAGCAATAAAAAACTCAAAAATATATCCCTTTTTGCAAATGAAGTTTTTATGTTATAAATTGATTAATTCATGAATATGGTCAATCACCATTGATTAGCCCGAAGTTTATACAAAATTAGTTTGGTCCAATTCGAGCGGATAAAGAAAATTTTTGCAGCAAATAAGGTTTACACGAGGTTACGACATTCAGTGCGAAGGAAGCCGATGTCCATTTGAAAAGGTTCACACAAGGTTACGACATTCAGTGCTAAGGAAGCCGATGTCGATTTGAGGTTTAAAAAAAAACTGACTTTTGATTCATTGTATTTTTTCATCTGTGCAACAATGGCTGAACAAGAGTTAAAGAGTTTAAAGGCAAGAAGGGGAGTAGTTAAAGGTAAACTTACAAGGTTTAAGAATTACTTTGATAAAATTGATAAGGATGATGTTTCTAAAAAATTGATCACAGATGTAGAGTTAAGGTTAAGCAAAGTTACACCCTTGTATGAAGAGTTTCATGAGATTCAGGAAAAAATTGATGAACTAGAGGTCAGTAAGGATAATGAGAATGAAATTAATACTTTTGAAGCTTCGTATTTTGAACTTGTTTGTGATATGCAAACATTTTGCGATAATTTTAAAATAGAATATAATGCCGATATTGTATCAGTTCATAGTGATTCAAATCAAGAGGTTAATAATAATAGTTTTCAGGCATTGGTTAAGTTGCCCCCTATTTCTTTATGTACTTTTAACGGGCACTATGACTCGTGGCTCGAATATAAAGATTGTTTTCTAGCATTGGTTCACAATAATGCTTCTTTAACAGATATTCAGAGATTTTATTATTTGCGATCTTCTCTTGAAGCGGGTCCTCAACAAATAATAAAATCTATAGAGGTTTCGTCAATAAACTATAAAATAGCTTGGCAAATGTTAACAGAGCGTTATGAGAATAAAAAACTTATTATTCACAACCACTTGAAGGCAATTTTTGATCATCCTGCTATTAATAACGAGTATCATCTTGAACTAAGAGATTTATTTGATAATGTCACTAAACATTTACGGTCATTAAATAGTTTAGGCTTAGACACACAAAGTTGGGATAGCATAATAATATTTATAATGTGTTCTAAATTTGATGCTACCACTAGAAGGGAATGGGAATGTTTCAAACATAAAAATGACTTACCCAGTATGACAGATTTAAATACATTTTTAAAGGAAAAATGTCAAATGTTAGAGAAGCTTCAAATATCTTCTGGTTATAAAAATAATAAAGCAAGGGTTCGCAATGTAAATTCTCGAAGTTTTGCTTCTATTGAACGTCAGTCTAGTGTCAAATGTTACTTTTGTCAAAATGATCATCCGATATATAAATGCGATGCATTTTTAAAATTAAATATAAATGACAGAATCTCGGCTGCCAAAAGATTAAATTTGTGTTTAAATTGTTTAAGAAATTCACATCCTACATGGAAATGCAAGTTACAAAAGTGTATAAAATGTCATAAATTGCATAATTCATTATTGCATTTAAATAATCCCAACGCAAATGTTCCTAGAAATATGGTTACTACTGATATAAACGATCCAAATCAACATAGAACAGGATCGAATCCAAATATCGACATAATCGATAACTGTATTGAACGCTCAGACAACGATCAACGTCAGCTAAGTTCTTCTCTTCATATTTCCAAAGACGTTGCCAATTCATACGAGATTTCTGAGGTTTTATTGTCGACGGTCTTAGTTCGCATTGTAAATGGAAATAAATCGATTGTTTGTCGTGGATTATTGGATAGCGGTTCTCAGAGTAGTTTTATTAGTGAGAAAATTTGTAAATTATTAGATTTAAAATGTCAAAAGGTAGAACATTTGGTCAAGAGTGTTGGAGAGGCGCTAGCAAAAATTAATAAAAAAGCGATTGTCACTATAAGTTCTTGCCAAGGAGATTTTATTATGGATACTCATTGTTTGGTTATTCCCAATATTACGGGAAAGTTACCGATCAGGTCTTTCAATAAAAATTATTTAAAAATTCCCTTAGGTTTAAAGTTGGCAGATCCAGATTTTCATGTATCTGATGATATAGATTTATTGCTAGGTTCGAGTATATTTTGGTCTGTTTTGTTAGGAGGTAAAAAATCTTTAGGTCCTAATATGCCGATTTTGCAAAATACAAAATTTGGTTGGATAATTGCTGGGAATTTATACCTTAATTCCCTAGAACCTAAAAATTCTCATACATTTTTTAATGTTAATTCTTATAATGAATCAATAAATAATCAATTAGTAAAGTTCTGGGAGATTGAAGAATTGGGTTCGTCAAGAAAAATATTGTCAAATGAAGAAATGTTTTGCGAAAATTATTTTAAGGAAACGGTTAGAAAAAATTCTTCAGGAAGGTATGTAATTAAAATCCCATTTAAAGATACAATAAATGAATTAGGGGATTCTAAAACTATGGCGTTGCATAGATTTGACTTATTGGAAAAACGTTTAAACAAAAATAAAGATTTGAAGAGTATGTATGTTACTTTTATGAATGAGTAGGTATATGGAATTGGGACATATGTCGGAGACGGATTTTAACAATGATAACGGATATTTTTTACCGCATCATGCTGTGATAAAACATTCTAATTTAACGACTAAATGTCGTGTAGTCTTTGATGGTTCTGCAAAATCAAGTTCAGGTCTGTCTATAAATGATGTGCAATATATAGGTCCATCTCTTCAACAAGATATATTTTCAATTCTTCTAAGGTTTCGTCTACACAAATATGTTATAAGCGGTGATATATCAAAAATGTATCGTCAAGTTTTAGTGGATGAAGGTGATTGTCAATTTCAAAAAATAATTTGGCGTGCAGACTCAAATGAAGAACTAAAATGTTATAAGTTAAATACTGTTACATACGGTACCGCATCTGCTCCGTATCTTGCTGTTAGGAGTTTGTTACAAGTAGCTGAAGATAATAAGCATGATTATCCATTAGCATCAAAAATAATTCAGCGCGACTTCTATATGGATGACTTGCTCAGTTCCTCAGATACTAAAGAAGAAATAATAAAGATACAGAAAGATGTTTCGAAAGTTTTAGCTGATTCAGGGTTTGAATTACGAAAATGGCTTTGTAATGAACCAAATATAGTTAAAGATTTTAACATTAATAATGATTTAGATGTTGCTGTACTTCCATTAGGTGAACAAAATAAAATGTTAGGGATCTATTGGGATCCACAGAATGATTTTATTGGATATAAAATAAATATTGATTTTTCTATTGAACCACGTCAATGGAATAAACGCTGTATTCTATCGGTAATTTGTCAGATATACGATCCATTAGGACTATTAGGCCCTATTGTAATAAATGCAAAGTTAATTATGCAAGATTTGTGGAAAAGAAAAGTTGAATGGGATCAAGAGTTACCGCAAGACCTTATTAAAATTTGGTTAGAATTTTATAGTAATTTAAATTCTTTGAACGAATTAAAAATACCACGTCATGCTAGTATATCAGATTATATTAATATTGAATTACATGGTTTCAGTGATGCATCTACACGGGCTTATGGTTGCTGTATCTATATAAGATGTTTAATGTCGTCAGGAACTTTTATATGTAATTTGTTATGTGCAAAATCACGGGTTGCACCATTGAAATTGTTAAATCTCCCTAGATTGGAACTTTGTGCGACAGTTTTACTAGCTAATTTAATAAAAAAGGTTTCGGATTTTATATGTATTCCAGTGAATGGTATTTATTGTTGGACTGACTCCACAATTTGTTTGTATTGGATTAAGGGTGATCCAAGTAAATGGAAACAATTTGTTGCCAATCGAGTGCAAGAGATACAAAATTTGACTAATATTACTTCTTGGAATCATGTTCGATCAGAACACAATCCAGCAGATTTGTTGTCACGAGGAGTTTCGGTAGATAATTTAATGAATAATAATTTGTGGTGGTCTGGGCCAGAATGGCTTCTTAAAGATAGTAAAAAATGGAATATTTTAAATCCTGAACAATGTCAGAATGTACCGGAGGCAAAGGTTGTTTCTTGTGTTGCTGTTAATGACTTTAATTTGGTTAACTATTTGTTAGAGCATTTTTCTTCATTGAACAAAATTTTAAGGATTTTAGCATATATTTTACGATTTTGTAATAATTGTAAAGTTACTAATAAATCAAATAGAAAGACTGGTGTACTAACACCAGAAGAGATTGAAGCAGCTCTAGCATTAGCAATAAATTCTGTTCAAAGAGAATGTTTTCCATTAGAATACAAGCGTCTAATGAATAATAAAGAAATACAAAATAAAAGTAAAATTATTTCTTTGAATCCTTTTATTCATGAAAGGTTATTAAAGGTTGGTGGACGTTTAAAAAATAGTAATATTCCGTTTGACAGCAAACACCAAATTATTTTACCAAATAATCATATTTTAACAAAAAGAATTTTATTAAATGAACATGAACGTTTGCTTCATTGTGGTGTTCAACAGTTAATTTTTTCATTGAGGCAAAAATACTGGCCTATTTCAGCTCGTAGCTGCTGTAAATATGTTATAAATAAATGTATAGCTTGCTTTAAAACTAAGCCAAAACCTCTAAACTATTTAATGGGTGATTTGCCCCAGAATCGGGTAAATAGTTTTTCAGTTTTTCAAAATGTAGGTACTGATTATGGTGGTCCTTTCCTTATCAAGGATCGCAAAACTAGAGGTGCTAAATTAACCAAAGCTTATATATTAGGGTGGGCCGAAAAAATTATTTGTTTAGTTTTAATACACAATACCCCCAAAAAGATGCCTTTTGGTAAGTATAATCACTGTATTTTTTTTAGGATTTTTAAAAAAACATCTTCAGCCCTCTACCACCCCTAAAGTGAACCCTAAATCAAAATTATTTAATTTAATTAGCAATACCTGTAAAAAGTTTCAATTATATGCAAAGAGTTCATGTTATTTTTTTTATACATTTAGAATAAGATATTCTACCCTCTACCAACAGATAATGATCTTGAATCAAAAATAAAAATAATAAATTCACAATTATTTCTGAAAAATTGTGTGTAAATATGGGAAACTACTGCACATTTTATAGGGTGTTGGGAAATAAAACAAAATTTGAACTGAACTAAAAGTTTATTGGAAACCGAAAACAAACAAAAATATAAATATCCTATTTTTAAACACACTAAAATGCGAAATAAAAATCAATAGAAAAATGCGTTCATTCAATTTTAAATTGTGCTTTGTTATCGTAAGTTACAAGAAAGTCTTTTGATTTTATTTTAGATCGAATAAATCCGTCTCTGCGTTCTGGCCCTGTAACTAGCAAAGATGATTCCGAAACCAATTTCACACATCTCTCCACAGCTTGCGTGTGGCATGGATATTTTGGAAAGTCAAAGTCTGCAATTATAGAGCTATCAATTAACTGTTTCAGCTCATCATCTGGTATGTCAGCTAACATTGGTGGGGCCGTTACTTCACATTCACTCCAGTTTATTAACTCAAAATACTCCGCAGCATTAAAGTTTATTTCTGGTATTTTAAACTGCCTTATTCCGACTTTTTTCTCTTTTCTGGCTTTAATAATTCTCCGTAAAGCTAATTCTCGTACCCATTGACGATTATCTGTTAACATACATAAGAGAAGATTCTCCGGATGAATATAATAGGAGTTTCGTTGGATAACTGCATCTATAATATTTTTAAGATCATCTCTTAAATATCTTGATAGTGTAATGGATTTGAAAACATGCAAACTGGCTTGTGTGCAACTTGGATTAAGCTTTATAAAAAACCACATTGGTGCATAGACTTTAATTATAAATTGAACAAGATCTTTCAATCTTGATGTAGGATGTTCGGTTCCAACGTAGAGGCGGAGAACTCTATTTGCCATTGTCAGCCATCTGGAATGAGCTAACTTTCCAGGGCTACGATTTGCTAAATTTTCATAGACGTTGCCATTTGATATTGCTTGGCATATGTCGTACAGATATGACTGGTCTGAGCTTAATTCTTTAGATGGTATTGTTAGTTCTGGGAGATCACTTTCAATTATTTCAAAATCTACGATTGGAAGGTGTTCGCATTTTTCCAATAATTTCCCGATCACTCCAGAGAATTGACGAGGTCCAGTAGTAGCTCCATCCAAACGTTGAAATAAATGTCTCAATGGCAACTCATTAGCATGTAAGGCACACACAAACCATTGCAAAGGTCGCTTAAGTTCATTTTCGATATATGTTATAACTCCATTTTTATGTCCAGTATTCACTATGGTTCCGTCACAACCAATCGCCACTAAATTATCCAAACAGAAGTTATTTGAAATGAGAAAGTCTATTATTGCCTTTCCAATTGACTTGGCTGAGCCTGCAGATGGGGTAACGTGCCCCAAATAAACAGAATTCGGTTCTTCTATCAATGACACATGTTCTTCTGCAATAGTTCTTTTATGATATCTCTCACCTTTCTTTTCCTGCACTAAGGTTTTGTCCTTCCTGCCATCAAAGTAAATACTCTTAATGGGTTTATTTGTAGACTGAAACTCATTACTAAGGATATTTCTGTTCTTTTGACGAGCTCTTCTAACTTTATTTTTATCGATTACTTTTGAGGTATCACTATCGCAAATAATTCCCACATCTTTTAATACAGCTGTGGCAACAGCAGCTGCTGACCTGTCAGAAATTCCATATTTGTCACATATGGTACCTAATGTGGGCAACTTTATCCTCATTTGACTACAGGATGGTTTCGACGGTAAATCAATATTTGCAACACTAGGTGAGGCTTCAGATGAAGAAGAATTGTCAGAGTCTGTTGATAACCTAGTGACCTCAGTAGAACAGCTGGGCATAGAAATATTGTGAAATTCAGATTTGAATTTTTGTACTCGTTCTGTTTCTTTTGTTTGTCTCTCCGTCCTTACATTCAACTTTTTAGTTGTTTCACGATCAACAGTTCCTATAGCCATATCTCTAGTGGACCGTTGATCCAAAAGAAATTCCTGTTCCTGCTTTGGTACTTTTCTTGATTTATCACACTTGCATGCAGAAAAATCACACTTACAGGCAGCAATGTCGAACAACTTATCCCTTGTTTCCTCTTTGAAGCTGGTAATCTTTAACTCATATTGAACATTTCTTTTGCTTTTTGGATATCTGATAAGGTTTAAATATTTATTATGATATTTACGTAATAATTGCATGATGCGGTCCTTTGACACGGTTGGAATTGACGCTGATTCCCATATACTTTTGATTTTTGGCACAAGCACTTCACAAACTTCATTAAAACTTGGTTCCTTTCCAAAATATTTAGTAAACTTCAGTTCATAACGAATAAACAAATAACATCGAAGCACATGTTCTATCGTTGGTAAAACATGACAGTTTAAGTCGACTGGGTTACCGAAAATTGGACATTCTACCAGTGGTGTCATGGTGTGGGAACGCGTGGGAACGCCGTTCCCGCACTGGTTAAGAAAAGAAAAAAAATAATAGAGAATTTAGGTTTTGTAAACAAAAATTAGCAGTGCGTTCCGGCCAATGAACTGTCAATACGGATGGAATGGCCATGTCCCATTCAAATAGTGAAGCAAGATTGACACCAACATACAATAGAGAGGTCCTAGAGAGAGACAGACAAGGTGGTGGAGAATTTGACAGGCCGTGTAATTTGAGTTGCCTATATAAATGGACCCGATTGAATCAGTATTTACAGTTCGTTGAATATTTTAACTTATATTTTAACTTGACTAACGCCTAATGCTGATTGGCAGAACATATTTCAAAATTTAACCACTTTTTTGTATTTAGGGGATAAATAGAGTACACACTGCCATACTTGGTGTTTAGATACTTTTCAGAATTGTTATTTGTATTTATCAAAACAAATACCTACTTTCCTAAAGTATTTGGGAGTTAAATAATTGTAAAACTATTTAAATACTAAATTAGTGACTGTTTTATACAAAGTGAAGAAGTCCTTGATTATGTTTTTATGTTACTTTTATATTTAGACTTTTATATTTCCCCGATTTAAGTTGATATAGGCAACTCAAATTACAAGGCCTGTCAAAGTTTCCACCACCTTGTCTGTCTCTCTCTAGGACCTCTCTCTTGTATCGTGGCTGCATTAGTTGTCTTTGTGCCTATTCCATCCGTATTGACAGTTCATTGGTTCCGGCACTGCGTTCCCACACTGCTAATTTTGCCATGACACCACTGCATTCTACTTTACTTCTTGTAATATTTAATTTTAAAGCAGCCATATTTATGGTCGTGCTAGGTATTCACGCAAATACAACAAACACAATCTATTCGTCTTGGCTTTCAACAAATAAACAATAAACATGCGTTTCACCCGAAAGCTTATTTCGCACTAAGAAGATGCTAAGAAGATAAGCGACGACAAGTACCATAACTCTCGACGATCCATCTCAGCCGGGACTGTTCGATTGTATCCGAGGCTTCACGACCAAGACCATCAGTATTAAATACTTTTATATTATATTATTATACTTTTTATGCTTTAAAGTTATACGGAGTTAATTTTACATTTTGTGTTTGGAAAAAGTTGGAAAATTGAGATTTTATTTTAGTTAGAGGGTGGTAGAGGGCTGATAAAATCATTTTAAAATAATAAGAAAAAAACAAAAGATTTATACACGGTAAAAGACAAACTTTGAGCGGTATTGTGTTCCTAATTTATTTATTTATTTTTCAAGGTCACTTAAGGGCTGGTAGAGGGCTGAAGACATTTTTTCAAAATAAAACAAAAAATCACAAGTATTTTTTACACATATACGCATCTTTTTACGGGTATTGCGTTCCTGTTTGATTCGTTTTTTTTCTGAAGTCCAGTTTCGGCCCACCCTATTATATATGTATTTTTATTTGCATGTGTACTAAGGCTGTACACATTGAGTTAGTATCAGATCTTACCACTGATGCGTTTTTAGCAAGCTTCAAAAGATTTATAAGTAGAAGAGGAAGACCTTGTAATATTTATTCTGATAATGGTTCAAATTACATAGGTGCAAACAAGGAAATAAATAATGTTTATGAGTTTTTAGAAAAATCATCTGACTCGATTTCTCAAAGTCTGTTACATGAAAAAATAAAATGGCATTTTATACCTGCAAATTCTCCAACGTTTGGGGGTTTATGGGAAGCGGGAATAAAAAGTATTAAGTCTCATCTAAAAAGAGTAATGGGTTGTCGATCTTTCACTTTTGAAGAATTTAGTACATTGTTGCATCAGGTGGAAGGTATATTGAATTCTAGGCCACTTTGTCCTATTTCCGGCGATCCTGATGATAGCACTGCCTTGACGCCAGCTCACTTTATCATTGGACGTACCTTAACTATGTTGCCAGAGTGTGATATCACTCATGTTCCTGAGAACCGTCTCGACAAATGGCAATCTATACAATTAATGGTTCAACAACTATGGTCAAGATGGCAACTAGAGTACTTGAACGAGCTACAAATGCGTCAGAAATGGAGATCTAATTGCCACCAAATGTTAAAGCTAGGACCTCTGGTGCTGATCAAAGACGATAGGGCTCCTCCACTTCAATGGCCTCTTGGACGAGTGACAGAAATGCATCCAGGTCCAGATGGAGTTACTAGAGTTGTGACTGTTAGAGTGCGTGGTCATGAAACAAAAAGAGCACTCAATCGTGTATGTGTTTTGCCAATAGACTGTTAATTTTATTTGTGTTTTGTATGTTAATTTGTTAGTTCTGTACGTTTTCGAAAGAACTGCGTCCTTTCAAGGGGGCCGGTATGTTTAGACATTTTATAAAATTTATTTTGTTACACTTTTTAATGTAAGCTTTGATTTAATGATGGATGTTGCTATGGTTGACGAAAACAACTGAAATTAATATTAGAAAACTAACTCTTGTCAAAGCAGCAATAAAAAACTCAAAAATATATCCCTTTTTTCAAATGAAGTTTTTATGTTATAAATTGATTAATTCATGAATATGGTCAATCACCATTGATTAGCCCGAAGTTTATACATGCTGTTTTTTCGGCCTCCGACTGATATTCCTCCTAGCCATCCGTCCAATACAATGCGCATGATGTGTTCGCTATATATATTGAATAACGTGGGAGAGATAATACATCCTTGACGAACACCGGCTTTTAGTTTAAAATTATCGGAGTATGTGTTGTTGACTCTTACGTTTGCTGAGTTGTTGATATACAGTTGTTTCAGCAGGTATATTAGATGTTCGGGGGTACCCATGTCTCTCAGTATTCCCCACATTTTATGCCACTTTACATTATCGAACGCTTTCGAGTAGTCGACGAAGCACAAATATGTTTCTAGATTAAATTCTCTAGATTTTTCTATAATTTGTCTGAGATTAAGAATTTGTTCTCGTGTGCCTCTTCCAGGGACAAATCCACATTGTTTTTGTGGGATCTGCGGTAAAAGTATTGATTTTAATCTCTCGTTAATTATAGTTAGAAGAACTTTATTTGCGTGGGAGATCAGGGCTATAGTGCGGTAGTTATTACAATCAGTTGGTGAGCCTTTCTTATAAATGGATATGAAAGTAAGCTTACACCAATCATCTGGCCATTTTCCTGTGTTCCAGATTTCATTACACAGTTTGAACATCACTTCAACTCCTATGTCTCCCATTTCTTTAAGTACTTCCGCCGTGATTCCGTCTTCTTGAGATTTTCTAGTTTTCTTTTTTTTTATTGCGGTTTCTATTTCCGATTTTAAAATATGTGGTTCCTTTTCGTCATTTATTTCTTCTGGATTCACGTCTTCATGGTCACTATGAAACAGCATTTCACAGTATTGTTTCCATGTCGCTGCTATGCCCTCTGCATTGGTGATGATCGTTCCCAAGTTATCTTTAATGACCTGCGTTTGCGGTTTAAACTCTTTAGTTAAGTATTTCACTTTGGCAAACAGTTCTCTAGATTCTTGACGGTCGGCGTGTTCTTCTAGTTGTTTGCATATTTCTTTAATGTGATTATTTTTGTCTCTTCTACTTGATGATTGTATGCGTCTGTTTGCATCTGCTATCTTGTTTTCAGTTTCTGTTGGATTTGCAGCGTTGTTTCTAATATTTCTTCGCTCTTCTACTAGTAGGTTCTGTGTCTCATCAGTCATCCAGTATTTTTCTTTCCGTTGGGTTTCTTTGGGGTTTGTAATATTTATTGCGTCTATAATCCACGTCTTTGTATGTTCCCATGTTTGATTGGGATCGCCAGTAATGTTTAGTGTGTTACTATGTCTTAGTGTTTCTTTGTATTTTCCAGGCTCTTTAGGAATATATTTAATTGTTCTAGTTGTTTCAATTTTTTTACAAAATTTGATACGGAATTCGGATTGTAACAGTTTATGGTCTGTTCCGCAATCCGCCGTTGGTTTTGTCTTTACGTTTACTACCGAACTTTTCCATCGTTTGCTGACAAGAATATAATCTATTTGATTTTTATGTCTTCCCCCTGGTGAAGTCCAAGTTGATAGTCTTCGCGGGTGATGTTTAAACATGGTGTTCATGATACTAAGTTCAGTGTCGATGACAAATTGTAATAGCCTTTCTCCTCTCTCATTTCGTTCGCCTATTCCAAACCCACCAACTATTCCTTTCAGCAGCTCTTCTGATGTTGTTTTGCCTATTTTTGCGTTCCAGTCACCCAATATTATGACTGGCTGTTTTTTGGGTATGTTAGCGATGTTACTGTTTATTAACTGGTACATCTCTTCTACTTCTTCATCTGTCCCGTCGCATGTTGGCATATATACTTGTAGTACATGAACCTTTGTTGGCTGTCCATCAAGAGTAATTTTAATTAGGCGCTCATTTATTGGGAGATATTCATATACACATTTTGCGAGGTTCTTCCGTACCAGTATTGCTACGCCATTTTGACCAGTTTTATTGGCTCCCGACATAAATATTTTATAGAATTGTCGATATTGCAAAGTCGCAAAAAATTCATTAAACCTACTCTATCAAAAATATAATATTTTGTTGTTCCTTCATAAATTTTTGTCAAGTATTACGAAACGCAATTTTTGAAGCTCTCACAACCTCTTTATCCCATCTGTATCTTTTCATCTTTTGTTGTGAAGAAAGGTCCAGCTATTGATTGGAAACACGTGTTACTGTGCTTGACCTGTTAATACAAATTTTAAGATTTTTTCACTTGAATACTATAGGTACCTACTTGAATAATATAATATAATCCAGGGGTTCTATGTAAAATATAAACGAAAGTTGAAAAGTTGGGAGATTGTGATTTCCGTACAAGTTAAAAAACAATGTTACGTAACGCGCTGTTCGAACCCCCCTCCCCCCCATATAACGCGCCGTACCGTTTTCCATGACTCCCCTCCACCCAACTTGCGTTACGTAATACTTGAAAGCTTCCAAAGTAGATTAAATTACACGTTGTCTAATAAAAAACTATCCAACGAATTCTTTGTTTTAATCTAGTAACACTCAAATATAAAAAAATTATATTGATAAGATAAAACGAAACTTGCCAGCAAGTAATTCTAAGCATACAGGAATCAAAATTTACTCTTTTTTTATTATAATCGCTTCCTGTATCAAGATACTTTTATGTGGCACTCATTGTATTATTAATTTTCTTATCTTAATTGGCAACTAACATGTCAATCTCGACAAAAAAGTATATCTACTAAATACATTATTTTAAACTCGTTTGACAAACAGTTTGAATTTTTAAACCTGCACGATTGACCAGTTTGACTGCCAGCTATCTCGCCACCTTTTAAAGGGCCTTCCTATTAGTCTCTTGCCTGTTGTCTTTGAATCTCTGGCTATACGGGCTATTCTGTCGCTGTCCATTCTCGCCACAAGCTGATTCCACTCTCGTCTTCCCTGATGTTCTCAGTATTCTCTTGGTTTCTGCTGTCACATCTTGTTTCTATCGCATACGTCATGATCGGTCTTACACATGATTTGTATATGCGTACTTTCCCCTCCAGCCTCAATACTTTAGTTTCTCCAGATGACATCCTGACACGTACTTGGCTTTATTTGCTTGCTTTCGGACGCTCTCTTTAACATCTCCATAACTACATATTTCGACTCCCAGATATTCGAATCTCGAAACTTGTTCAATTAGTTCGTTGTTAATTACTAATTTGCATCTTATGGGTTCCCTTGATACTACCAGGGATTTTGTCTTAGCTGTTGATATTTTCTTGTTGTAGTTCTTCGCCACTGTATTGAAAGTTTGTGCTATTCGCTGTAGGTTATCATCGTTATAGGAGATTAAGATTGCGTCGTCAGCATATCAGAGGATTTTTATTTGTTTTTCTGCCATCATATATCCTTTTCCAGTACCTTTAATGTTCTCTATGATTTTGTCTATTACTAAATTAAAAAGCAATGGGTTCAAGCTATCCCCTTGTCTGATTCCCGAGCTCATTTCTACTTCCGATGTTAGTTCATTCTCGACTTTTATTCTGGTTTTGTTCTTCGTATTAAAATGTCTTTAATTATTCTTATCATCTTGTTCGGCTGATTTTTCTCCTTTAGCAATCTTAGCACATCTTCCAATCGTACACAATCAAAGGGCTTAGTCAGATCTATAAAGGACATAAATGCAGGTTTATTATATTCCAGTGCTTTCTTAGTAATTTGTCTGGCTATGAATATAGCGTCGATTGTGGACCTATTTTTCCGAAAACCTTATTGTTCCTCACTAATTGTGTATTCTTCATTTATTTTGTTGGCTAGTATTTTTGTTAAAAGTTTAAGAGTTGTGCTCAGCATTACTCAGCAAGGTGATGGTACGGTAGTTGCTAGGGTTTTTTCTGTTTCCTCTCTTGTGTATAGGTATTGTTATACTCGTCCTCCTCTGGTCTGGTACACGCTGGCTACATATTTTATTATTTCTTGAAAGAGAATTTCTATGTTTTCGAATAAGGTTTCTCCTCCGTATTTTAGGAGTTCATTTGGTATCCAATCGGGTCCTGGGGCTTCCCGGTTTTAATTTACGTATGTTATTTCTTATTTTTTCTTTTGTGATTTCTAGTTCTGTCTATGTTTGATTCGTCTTCGTTTCTTGTTTCTTCCTCTTCTTCAGGTATTATAGTATCTTCCTTTTATATATCGATATATTTTTGGCAAAGTAACGTAAGTGACATTTTTGGCGAATCATGTTGTACAGTAAGGGAAAAAACTCCTTACTGTATAATATAATATGTATCAAAAGATGTATATAATTTTAAATAATTTCAGTTTTATAATATAATATAATAATTTACTATGGAATCTCTAACGCGAGAATTTTACTGTCATCGTTGCATTTGGTTGTCTTTTTAAAGACAGATCACATGCTATGATTTTTTTGCGACGGATATTCTTGAGTTGGGATTGATTTCATGTAATCGACTGAACTATCTTTTAGTAAAGTCGTCCCAGGAACGCAACTCATAAATATTGGAGATATCATTTTAAAGTCTTCTACTTTAAAATGTTTAATATACGTCTGAATTGCCAATATAAATGAGTCAGATTAAATAAATTATTAGAAGAATTTTTTTACTTAGCAACAACATTTTTGTTTATTTTAATAGTATTTTGTATTTTGACAACGAAACCCGATTTGGGCTTCGAAACGTTAATAAATTCATTTTTTAATAAAATTGTGGCTTATTTCCCATAGAAAATACTTAATAATTTCAGTTGTTACAAAAGATATTGTTTCTAAATATGCAAACAAAACGAATGCTGATTAAGACAGTTTTGTTTGTATAACCTCGTAGACGATCACGTATAGTTTTACTTTTCAAAGTTCAAATTATAAGGAGATATAAATAGCCCACAGAGGGATTGAGATAGGATATCATTCTAGTATTATTGTTATTATTCAGATCGTAACTATGCTAGTGAGCCGTCCTGCGAGAAGGGTGTCCTAAAGGACTACCCCGCGAAACAACATCTTAGTAACCTTATGTTGATTGATGTTGTAAATCGTAAATAAAGTTATAAAGTTAGAGTCAGTGTTTCAACTCGACATTCAACCCCCGCAAGATTATCATGGCAATCTAACAACGTAACAATACCAACATAACATGGCGACCCTTAGCCCTTTAAACCTGGACAGCTGAGACGACAGGAAGCTGAGAAGAAGTAGAATATGGGAAATAACCAAAACAAAGAGAAGAAGAAGCAAGTATTTATAAACCAAGCGGGAAACAGCGGAGGCGGAGGGACCACAGCTACCAAAGAAAAGGGATACTATATATCTATTCCAGAAATATTGGGAATAATAGCATTTGCCCTAATATTCATATTCGTCGTATGGTTGATGTATAGACAATGGAGAAGGCAGGTGGAACGACAGATCCGACGAGAGGTGACTAGATCAAGAGAGTGGATACCCAGTTTCCAGGAACAGCCACGAACCAATGAGAGGGCTAAAAGACAGAGTGAGTACATTGGTTTACTTTTTTTATATGTGTATATTTAATCATTATACAGCTGGCTATATAGATTTCATTTTTAATTTTATTATTGCTAAAGAACTTTTCGTTTCGTTTCTTTTGTTTAAATAAAAGTTACAATATCTAAAAATAAAAGTAGAAACATTATACGATCATGTTTCATTGTTTTTAAATACAAACGCTAAATGCATTAATACAAAATGCAGGTCATGATTTTTTTTAGCAAGCAAAACGATGATTTATTACTACTTCTTATTGCATAAGTGAACTTGAACTGATTACATGGATCACGTTGCATAATTTCTACATTTTCGTTAGGTGCTACATCTATTTATAGAATTTATTTATTTACCTATACACGGAAATAGTTACATATATTAGTTGACGGAGTAAAAAGAATATCGGGAACCATATTTTATTTATGCTCGAAGAAAAATTTCGACAAATTTTGGAGGAACTAAGAATATTGGACAGGAATTTGGGAAAAGACACGATACAACGACAAAATAGCTTGAGTATTACCAATAAATGGTTGTAAAAATTAATATACTGCACAGACAAATTTAATTCAACGCTTAATACAATTTAGAAGAACAAAGCGAAAAACAAGAGGTAATCGTCAGGGGGATAATTACAAGGAAAAAAGAAAAAATTGAAGCAATAAAAGGCGTATTAGAAAAAAGAAAGGAGAAGCATAAAGGCGATACAATGACAGAAAAATTTGATCTCAAAACCGCAGGGAACCTGATCCCACATATTGGAAGCACAGAAGAATCGATCAAGGCATTCACGGATGCAATCGAATTATACAATGAATTTTTGGACGAACTAGGAAAGAAGCAATTGATTACATATGTATTGAAGGCTAAACTGACACAACCAGCGAAGCTACGACTAAAAGGTCCATATGGCACGATTGGCGAACTAATAGCGGATATTAAGAAAAAGATGACGGTGAAACAATCAGTACCAGTTTTATCGGCAGAGATAAACTCAGCCAAACAAGCAAATAGATCCATAGAAAAATTCGGAAGGAATTTGGAGGAGCTTATGGCTAAGCTTACGATTGCACAAGCCAATGGCAACAGTGTTAATGAAAAAATTGCTATAAGCATATTCAAAAATGGACTCAAGGATGAAAAAAATTAAAACAGTACTAAAAGCAAAAGAAATCGCAACTTTATCGGAAGCAATCGCTATTGCTAAGGACGAAGAATCAATGGCACGAACAGAGACTTCAAATGTATATCACATGTGTAAGGAACACTGGGAATAAAAAAGGAAACATCGGAAGTACCTATGGAAACAATAGGGGAAAATTTTTCGACTCTACCAGCAAGATGCGAATCTATACATTTTTTTTAATGTAGGAACGGAAACAGGAGAATACGTGGTCATGCCACAAGAAGTTTGCGAAGGAGTACTTACCGCAGGATTGATAGTTGATTGATAGTTGATAGCCCATTAACGGTATGCTACCCGTAAGAATGATAAATGTAAATAATACAGATATAAAAATTAGAAATTTTAAACCTACAATACAGAATTCAGACAAATTCAATATTTTTTGCATGGGAGAAACAAGGCAAACAGTTGACAGAGTCGAACGACTTTTGAACACTATACAAACGGAGACCATGACATTAGAAGAAAAGAGGTCCATAGATAGAATTTGTGCGAAATACGCAGATGTTTTTTATCTGGAGGACGATCCTTGCACTACAACGAATATATACAAAGCAAGAATTAGATTGCAGAAAAATACGACACCAGTTTACAGAAAAAAATATACATTGCCACACGGACAGAAAACGGAAATCAATAAACAGATAGACAAAATGTTAGAGGAAGGAATCATTGAAAACGCAGTATCGGAATACTCATCACCATTACTTATAGTACCAAAGAAGAGTGATAATCAGGGAATGAAAAAATGGAGAGCAGTAATAGACTACAGAGAACTAAATAATAAAATATAAAAAGACAGATTTTCACTACCATGTATAGAAGAAATTTTAGACGCTTTATCTGGAGCAACATATTTCTCACATTTAGACTTGTATCAGGGATATTACCAAATAGAATTAGACTCAAACTCTAGACCCTACACGGCATTTTCAACAGATAGAGGCCAATACCAGATGACAAGACTTCCCATGGGACTGAAGACAAGCCCGGGATGTTTCTCAAGAGCAATGACGATGGCAATGTCAGGATTAAACTACGAAAGCATGTTCATATATCTGGACGACTTGATAGTATTTGGCAACAACTTACAACAACACAACCAGAACCTAGTAAAAGTATTAGAGAGACTTAGGAAAGTTAACTTGAAACTTAACCCAAGAAAATGCGAATTTATAAAAAAGGAACTCTTATACTTAGGACACAAGATTTCGGAAAAAGGAATAGCCCCAGACCCAGAGAAATTAGTAGCAATGACACAATATCCTACACCCCAGAACGCTAAGGAAACAAAACGGTTCGTAGCATTTGCAAATTATTATAGGAAACATAAACCATTTCGCGGAAATAGCCGCACCACTTAATAGATTATCTAGGAAAAATGTAAAATTCGAATGGACGACAGAATGTCAAGAAGCATTTGACAAACTAAAGACAGCATTAACAAACCCACCCGTAATGGAATTCCCGGATTTATCGGAAGAAAACAAATTTATTTTAAGGACTGATGTTTCAGGAATAGTATTAGGAGCCACACTTTCAAATAGTAATGACAAACCTGTAGCATATGCTAGTAGGACACTGAACAAGGCGGAACTAAATTAGCCTACAATAGAAAAGGAATTACTGGCAATAGTATGGAGTATCTCTAAATGGAGACATTACTTACTACAAAAAGAATTTGTTATCCTAACAGACCACCGTCCGTTAGTATACCTATTTGAAATGACTGACCCGTCTAGCAGATTAACGAAATTTAGACTAAAACTGGAAGAATATAACTTCACAATAAGATATGTGAAAGGAGCAGAGAACGTGACAGCGGATGTCTTATCACGGATTGAAATCACGTCAAAAGAACTGAAATTGAAGAGCACAGGCTTAAAGGCAGGATGAAGTACAGAATTCGGAGGACGTAAGGACTGATCAACCGGACGTTGTCGAATTGCTGAAACCACCGAAAAATGGGATAGAAGTAAAACTGATAGACAAGGAGGAATACAAACATATACAATTGAAATCTGCTAATATATATAGAAAACAATATAGTATTTAATAAGGATGATGATATTATTTATCTAATCCGAGATTCTAGATCAACGTCAGCGTTACACGCGTCGTTGAGAGGCTCGGAAAGTAAAGAATCTCGATCGGCGTTAGCACTTCGAGCAACGCTGAGAGACTTAGTAAATATGTGCACACAAAGGAAGATTAAGGAAATAGTGATAATAAAAAGTAATAAGAATCGGCCAATTCTTAACGAAATACGAAAGGATCCAAGAATTTTTAAAGGAAAAGGTATAAAAGTTTGTATAATACAAGACAAACAAAATATAGCAGATTGGAAATTGAGAAGAGTTATAATTAACGACTTCCACATGTTACCTACAGGAGGACATGCAGGTATAAATAGGATGTACAGAAATATAAGGAAATACTATTTCTGGAACGGATTACGCAAAGATGTCAAAGAATATGTAAAAATATGCGATGGCTGCCAAAGGCACAAGCACTCGAAAATAAACAGACAACCCATGAATATCACATCGACAGCCACAAGTGCATTTGACACGATATTCATAGACCTTGTAGGCCCACTCGAGGAAGATGACAATGGAAACAAATACATATTGTCGTTACAATGCGAATTAAGCAAATACATAGAAGGATATATAATAAAGAATAAAGAAGCCGAAACAGTAGCCAAATCATTGGTAGAAAATTTCATTTTGAGGTATGGAGTACCCAGAAGAATTGTAACAGACCAAGGCACAGAGTTTATGGCAAGAATATTTAAGGAAACATGCGTATTGCTGCAAATAGAGCAACTAAACTCCGCATCATACCACCATGAGACAATTGGAGCGTTAGAGAATACTCATAAGCATTTAAATGCGTATCTGAGAATGCAACTGTCGAAATTCCCGACAAGTTGGAGTACATGGGTACAATATTATTGCTTTGCATATAACACTTCAGTACATTCAGCAACAGGTTACACACCGTTTGAATTGGTATTCGGGAAAACCTGTAGACTACCGACAAATCTACAGAACGAAGTGGAACCACTATATAATTTTGACGACTACCCTTTAGAGCTAAGATACAGACTTCAAATACCAACAAAAGAGGCCAGAGAGACGCTAACAAGTGCAAAACAAGCTAGTAAAGCAAGATACGATGCGAAGACAAGCACCGGAACATATAAACAAGGAGACCAGGTATTAGTTAGGAAAGAGTCAACTTCAAAACTAGATCCTTTGTTTTCAGGCCCATATACAGTTATTGAAGATAGAGCACCTAATGTTATCATAAATAAAAACAATAAAAACTTAGTAATTCATAAGAGCAATGTTCAGCTGTATACTGAGTAGATAAATAAGAGGTACAATGGTAACCAATAGTGTGAAGTGTAAAGTGAAAATCTCACAATAAAACACTGAAAAACGTTTGTTTTTCTATACTTCCACAAAATTTATTACAACTATGTTATTACTACAGCTGTTTCGGCAAAGTGCCTTTCTCAAGTGATATATTTTACAATGTGTTTGCCTTTTTAAGTCTTTAACTGAAGAGGTTGAGGAGTGGGGAGCTGTTTGTCTCGAGTTGGTCATTCAGAATTATATCTGTATTTTTCAATTTATTAATTTCCATTGATTCTAAAAGTGATAGCTTAAGGCCTTTATTTTGAATATGTAGAATTTGAAACTCTTCATTGAAAGAATGATTATGATCTAGAAGGTGAAGTGCGTATGTAGAAGTGTCTGTTTTTCTATTGTTGAAAGCCCTTTTGTGTTCTGCTATCCGTTTGTCAAAAGTTCTGCCAGTTTGACCGATGTAAGTTTTCGGACAGTCACTACAAGTTAGTTTGTACACACCACTCTGTAGTTGCTTTCTATTTCGGCTTTTATTGTTTTTAATATGTTTGCTTAAGTTGTTGTTAGTTCTGAAAGCTGGTGTTATTCCTTTCTTTTTTATGTATCTGGCTATTTTTGTTGTTATTTTGCCAGTATATGTGAGAGAGCAGAAGGTACTGGGTTCTTTCTGTGGTGGCGGATACACTAATTTCAAGTTCTGCTCTCTCACATATACTGGCAAAATAACAACAAAAATAGCCAGATACATAAAAAAAGAAAGGAATAACACCAGCTTTCAGAACTAACAACAACTTAAGCAAACATATTAAAAACAATAAAAGCCGAAAGAGAAAGCAACTACAGAGTGGTGTGTACAAACTAACTTGTGGTGACTGTCCGAAAACTTACATCGGTCAAACTGGCAGAACTTTTGACAAACGGATAGCAGAACACAAAAGGGCTTTCAACAATAGAAAAACAGACACTTCTACATACGCACTTCACCTTCTAGATCATAATCATTCTTTCAATGAAGAGTTTCAAATTCCACATATTCAAAATAAAGGCCTTAAGCTATCACTTTTAGAATCAATGGAAATTAATAAATTGAAAAATACAGATATAATTCTGAATGACGAACTCGAGACAAACAGCTCCCCACTCCTCAACCTCTTCAGTTAAAGACTTAAAAAGGCAAACACATTGTAAAATATATCACTTGAGAAAGGCACTTTGCCGAAACAGCTGTAGTAATAACATAGTTGTAATAAATTTTGTGGAAGTATAGAAAAACAAACGTTTTTCAGTGTTTTATTGTGAGATAAAATGAACTTCCATCAAGTAACGGTCGAATCCATCAATTATGTAAAGTGAAAAATTGACTAAGTGAGAATAGGAAGAAGACTACTTAATACTCATGGAATTAATAATTGTAAACGATTTTTTTTTGTTGTGTTCATTAAAAAACGAGCTATGTAGGTAATTAACACCAAACGGGCGAAGGGAAAAATGAAGAGCAAAGGTTTTCCATTGCTTTCATTTTTTTTCCCCGATGGGAGGTGTACAGTAAGGGAAAAAACTCCTTACTGTATAATGTAATCTTTATCAAAAGATGTATATAATTTTAAATAATTTCAGTTGTTACAAAAGATATTGTTTCTAAATATGCAAACAAAACGAAGGCTGATTAAGACAGTTTTGTTTGCATAACCTCGTAGACGATCACGTATAGTTTTACTTTTCAAAGTTCAAATTATAAGGAGATATAAATAGCCCACAGAGGGATTGAGATAGGATATCATTGTAGTATTGTTATTATTCAGATCGTTACTATGCTAGTGAGCCATCCTGCGAGAAGGGTGTCCTAAAGGACTACCCTGCGAAACAACATCGTAGTAACCTTATGTTGATTGATGTTGTAAATCGTAAATAAAGTTAAAAAAGTTAGAGTCAGTGTTTCAACTAGACATTCAACCCCCGCAAGATTATCATGGCAATCTAACAACGTAACAATACCAACATGACAATGTTTTTCCGTTAAACTAACGCTATTATCGTTTAGAAGGTACTGCCAAAGTGTAGTAAGCCTATACAGTAATTATAGGCTTACTACACTTTGGTAGTACCTTCTAAACAATAATAACTTTAGTTTAATGGAAAAACATGATTTTCGCCAAAAATGTCACTTACGTTACTTTGCCAAAAATGCCTACTTTTTAGTATTTTCCAAACTTTTCTTTGCACCCCATACAAATCGTGTTCCATTCCTTTGGTAAAGCGTGTTCAATATGCTCTTTTTATATTTCTTATCTTAGAATTGATGTAATTTCTTGTATCTCTGTATTGTTGGTACCTAATTGTTTGGTGTTTTGTTAGTGCAGTATTGTAAGTATGCTTTCCTCTTCTCATACTATAGATCTCTTATTTCAGTATTGAACCAGGGCTCTGATATTTTTATTGCAATCAGGCAAATTTTTGTGACTCCTATGCTTTCCTTTGCGACTTGTAATATATTATATTCTATTTTTGTCAATGTCTCATTTACTCCTTCACCTGGTGTTACTGGGTTTATCTCAAGTCTTTGTTCTAAACGACCTAGACGTCTTTTATACAGCCATGTTGTGTTTTGGTTCTCTAGAGTCTCTATGTTTAGTTTTTCGAAGTACTTAGGTGGATTTTTCTTGTTTTGTGGTATTTTGAGCAAAAATTTTCCAAGCACCATTTTGTGGTCTGATCCGATATTGGGTGATGTTAATGCTCTTACGTCTAGTATTTGTTTAGATGTGATTTCTCTATTTGTAATTATATAGTCTATATATACAGTGATGAGCGCGCTAATAATCGGCAAAATAACGCAAAAGATAGAAAACACATTAAGTTTGTGAGATAAAAAGAAATGAAACTAGTGGAGGTAGGAGATTTAGCGATAAAAACTACATTCTATTTATTGTTTCCCATCTTTACGTCCGACATATCGGACGAGTTTGGCAACTGCCACTGTCACAGTGACAGTTTTAGTTGACATACTCCTCTGATACGTCTAAATGTGGGAAACAATAAATATAATGTATATTTTCAGATTTTTATCGCTAAATCTCCCACCTCCACTAGTTTCATTTCTTTTTATCTTAAAACTGGGCCCAGAGCACGCCAAATAGAATTCTATTTTGCTGACGTCACAAAATAGAATTTCATAATGGGAGAATCGACGGTTGCTAGGCAACGTGACGTCACTAAAATATAATTCTATTTGGCGTGCTCCGCGCCTGAATGTGTTTTCCATATTTTGCGCTATTTTGCCGGTTATTAGCGCGCTCATCACTGTATAAACATAAATATAAATATTCTGATAACTCTCAGTTTTAACTAAAATGTCTTGCCTATCGATTCGCGACATTCTTAAAATCTTATATGACGTCAAAATTAGTGACGCACTGAAAAAAGGGTTTGGGATCAACGGTACTTTATTTGTAAAATTATATTTCATAGTATAATAAACAAGTTTCTAGTAATCTTTACTTGTAATCATTTACTAAAAAAATGAATATACGGATAGTGTTCAAATGTACCGTTGTTTACGTAAGAATCTAGGCACCGTCTTCCGAGGGTTGTTTAAAATACAGATTTGATTAATAAAATAACTTACCTAAACTGTTGGTTACCATTTCAAAATCGACATTTCCAGTATTAGAACACCAAATTGATTTAAATCCTTTGCACATTGGTTCTTTTTCCAGGATTTGCTCAAGTGTGTCCAAACGTTTCAAGCCTTCAACCTTGTTTTGTAATCCTCTTTCATATAAAGCATTCAGAGTTTTACATTCTAGTTTATCATTAGCTATTATAAGTTTTCCAGTTTTTGTGTAAGGTATTTCTTTTTCGTCGCAATATTCATAGATACTTTTAATCCCCTTCTGACACAACACAGATTTAAGAGAACCTGGCCTGAAAAGTATTAAAAAATTTGTTCAAATTTTGCAATAAGTATGTTGTTTTTGTACAGTATATCCGGACATTTTGCTATTCCACTAACACTAGTTCATAAATACCACGTGAAAACCATCGTTGAAAATCACCACTGCGAGAGTTACCACAAAATACCTCCAGCGATACCTACTGGAAACCTACCTACCCATTATCTACAGAAGACATAATACGTTACAGATCATAACATACTTATATTGAACTGGGTACCTGTAGTACAAATTTGATGTTAAACATTAAAACTACTGAAGAAAGCATGGTTTGTTTTTAAACCAAGAGGAGTAAACTAAAAAGATATATTCACACCCAAGAAGGTCACTAGAAAAATCACCAAATACATCTTCTTTTTTTGTTGATCATATTGGCCTTCGACGGTAATCCATACATATTTTATTATACGTCGCCAAGGAGTTCTAAAACCAACTGTTTTTTATATAAGTAGACTAAAAATCTAAAAATTAAAGGAATTACGCAGAAAACAAAAAAAAATCGCTGATATAACTGAATTAACCTATAAAGGTCAGTAGTGTCAAAATTTCATATATGTCATTAATGTCAAAATTTCATGACAGTGGAGTGAACTTGCCTGAGGTTGTATGCTTCTTTTCATGAGCATTTTTTAGTGCGTCACAAATGATAGAAAAAAAGGTAAGTCCGTGATAATATACATTTATAACATTTATTCTAACCTGACATTTTAGTTAAATCTGACAGTTGTCAAATTTTATTTGCAATTTGGCATAAAAACAGATCAATTGTGTTTATTGCATTTATAAAATTCTTTGATTTGTATAGTCTTATAAATTGTACAGATTATATTCGTAGATATATTATATAATTCGTAAATAATTTTTTTCGATTATAGCGCCATCTATTGACAACTAGAATAAATGTTATAAATGTCATCGACGAAATGTAATCACCGACGTGCGTTTTTTTCTGTCACATACAAGTTAATGCGTTAGAAAGAAATCGAATAACTGTGACTCACTGAAAGATCCTCATGAGAAAAAGCATACCAATTACAAATAAGCATTACGGTGCGGTAAATTTGAATTACTCATCTTGGTTTAAAAACAGACCATAATCGAACCTCATCTTTAATATACCTCGTCCAATTTACTTACCGTTGCACGTCATCCGCGCCATAGCCTGTGACACGATACCATAACGAAATATCTAGGCGGTAGGTGTGTTCCCCTTTAGAATCATTTTGATTCTAAAAAAGAACACACCCACCGCCTAAATATTTCGTGTTGGTATCGTGTCACAGGCTATGGCGCGGATGACGTGCAACGGTAAGTAAATTGGACGAGGTATACAACAAATTGAATACCGACTAACGACCGTCGGCTGTCGCCGTAACGAATAGAGACGGGCAAAATAAGTGCAAACGTGTAACGGTTACTATTGATACCGGTTCTCAGTGGTACTGAGTACAAATACTGATTACAAAATACTGACGTATCTGATCCTTGTACTGAATTGAGTAGGCAACTAAAAAACGGTAGTTCCGTACATGTAACTAGTAACGTTTTAAAAATATCTTACACGTCCCTAGTAGTCGTAGCGGTATGACTTTCGAAAACATCGAATTTGATCATAAGGGGCTGCATAAAAAGATATCTTACACTGAGTATTCTATTTCTACATACCTTTATAATAACAATAACAAGTTAAACACTGCATTGATTGTGATCAGGGCCGCGTTTAGGTCAATTGACGCCCTAGGCAATTCTCTAGTAGCCGCCCTTCAAGATTTTTCTTTTATTACTGTATCTCATTATCATTTTCGAGTTACATGGAAAAAAAGGAAGATTTAAAAAAATTTAAACATGCTCTCTATAACTTGATTTTATTTTTTCCAAAAACCATACACTTTAAACCCGTTTAACTTGTTGAACATAGAAATAACACTATAGTAAAAGGTATTGTAGAAGCAAAACGATGCATTTAAATCTGGTGGATGAGGGGTTAAAATATACATACTTCGCATTTTATCTTAAAATAAATTAGTCATCCTTTTTTGTTGCACCATATCTCGCTTAGTTTGAATATAATTGAAATTTAACATTGCGGTCGTTTTCAAGGTCTTTTCAGGCAGTACTTACAAAATATATTGATAGCATTATACCAGTGGCGGCCGGTGAGGTAGTGCCATGGAGCCATGGCACTACCTTATTTTTATGCAGAAACATATTTTTTTATCTTTAAACCGTTTTAATGCTTGTTTATTTTTTGTGCGTATTTCTTTTCTCTTTATAAATTATATAAAATCTGGCAACTGTGCAGTGTAGTACAACCCTCGCCACTCACAGCGGACGGGATGATCGCATCGTGCCAAAGGCTTAGATGGCTCAGCTGAAAAGAGAAATATTTTACGGGCATTCTATGTAAGTGACAGAGATAGAGCTATATTGCACTTTTAATACACGTTTAAATGAGACTATTCGTGCCTGGCTCGACAAGGAAGATCTAATATTTTTTACTATGCTCATCATAGTGAATAGTGGATCGTAGATCCAAAAAGATTCTCGTACAGGGTAGTACATTATATTTTCGAGTTTTTTTACGCGCTCGCTCGCTCGTTTTTGTATTTATAATTATTACATTTTTAATGATTAAACTTTTTATTATAAACTATTATTTTAAGTAATTTAAATTTTTTTAATTTTTAATAAAACCCGAGTTAAATTCAGCTTATCGTGATAGTCTAATTAAACACAATGAACAAGAAGTGGATAAAGAATCGATATGTTTTGAATCAAATTAAAAATTATATCTATATGGTTTTGTGGAGCTTTCGAGTTAGTTTTGAGAAATCACGACGAAAAGGAAAATTCAGAAAATAGAGGCATCTTTATGGAACTGTTCAATGGTAGCCGAATTAGACAACGACTTAGTATCATATTCAAAGTTCCAAATCTTTAAAAGCATGTACCTCAAAACAACACAAAATGAACTCCATCAGTGCATCTTAGATGTTTATCACGAGGAAATAAGGAAAGAAATTGAAAATTATCTTTTTGTTGCAGTGATTGCAGATGAAACGACAGACGTCGCGTCGCTGGTGAATTTCAGTTATAGTTTTCCGATATTTGTGTAAAGTGCGATAAGTTGAGAGATTTTGGAGATTTTACTTGTTGGACGAACATGATGTCAAATCAATCACTGAATGCATTTTAAATGTTTAAATTTCTTGACACCCCAGAAATGGTATATACCTACATAATGTAAAAGTATCCGTACCTATTTTTTTAAATTTCTATTTTATACCTTTTTTGACAATATCGTAAACCCGTCACTAAAAATTTAGGCAGCTGCCCGAATTCTGACACTACCTACTTAAAGTGATACGAGCCGCCACTGCATTATACCCTTAAGATCGACCATTTCTCTGTTATTAAGTTGAACACACCGATTTGAGCATTCACAAAAAAATGTCTTTTCACCTACCATATCTCTTTTTATGTTATCACTAGAAGACTTATGAAGGAACGAATCTCTTTGATTTTTTATAAGCTACAAAAATGTTTCATATAGTTTTTTTCGTTAGATGTATAATTTTTAAGGTATTCGCAAAAAACCGTCCGAAAAGGCGACATTTTTCAATGAAAATAGTAAATTTTCAACCACGAATAACCCAAAAGGATTGAGTCTAAAAAAATTATAGAACAGTTCGCCCGCCGCCTTTGCGGGGCTGCCGACGGTCCAATAATCCCAAATTTACAACTTCTGTCCATTTTGAATGAATAGTGTTAAGAAAATGCAATTTGTTTTCTAGAAATGAATGCCCACTTATATTCCATTGATGGATGTACGATGTACTTAAATGTTATTCGATTTCAATTTTTATATACAAATATTTTTTGTACAGTATTTTTGCCGCCCTCTCATAATTTACCGCCCTAGGCAACTGCCTATATTGCCTAATGGATAAAGCAGCCCTGATTGTGATTGCAAAAACGGTTCGCATGTTTTAAATAAGATTTTTGCTGATTATGTTTTTGCTAAAATATTAAATTACACAAAAAATACAATTCACAACCATCATTTCATTTTTAACGATAAATAAAAGTCTAATAAATATATGATGCCAAGTTTAAAATTGATCGACTTTGTCGATAACAGTGTCATTAATAGATATTTTTTACCATGAATCATTTTCCAATGATTGTGTGGATTTAGAAATACATACCTACTAAACAATTTTTTGATCTGTAGAAAGGAGATTATAATTATGACACATTATGGTACTCCTTATTTTTCAAATAATATGCTCTTCTAAACGCATAACTTTGATTTATTGGCTAAAGCCACACTAACTACAGAGCCGTGCGGTACATCTTTTTAATATGATGCAAGTCTTCGAAATGCCGCCTCTTGATTATTACAGAAACTTAACTTTTATTTTTATTAAATGAACCTACACAAAATGAAGGACATCTTTTATTTTAAAAGCAAAACATACTTTATAGACCCGGATCCGGCAAACTGAAAATTTGTTAGTAGCTTAACGGTATCTATTCGGACAAACTTTGATGTACAGGAACACTGGAACAGGGGAAGGTTTAATAGTGGAATAGTTTAAAAATTTGGAACGTCACATTACGAAAACGTCCCATGTATTTTGTCGGACAGAACAAAAAATCGATTTGTTACCCTTTCATTAAACTCTCATTCAAAAATCAGACTGCTATTACTAACAAACATGATTCCTGTTATTTGACATGTTCTTCCTGTTTCACTCATTAAAATGCCCAGTTAGTGATAAACATCAGTCTAATTTTTCCATGAGAGTTTAATGAAATGGTAACAAATCAATTGTAAGTTCCCACATAACAATGATGTTCGTATCATGTTCTAAGCATATACTACCAACATTCGTCAGAGTATATTCTTTTTAGTATATGCGTAGTACAAGCATAGCATGTACCTTAAAAAACATTCTAAATTTCATGTTCTTTGCACATACTTTAAAGTATATTCTCGTACCGAATATACTGAGTACATTCGTGTACGTAGTAACTCGGAATATTCGTAAAAGTTTATTCTTAGAATGTACCTTTACCGAATATTCTTAGCACATACTTATAAGTACATTCTTAACACATACTTATAAGTAGATACTATTCTCAGAATATACTTTTACCGAATATTCTTAGCACATACTTATAAGTACATACTTAACACATACTTATAAGTAGATACTTTTAAAATATCTTAAAAATAATATATATGTATGTATAGGAAGAATAATGTTAGCCTATAGATTATCAACTTCGTTAAGAATAATTAATGAAATTTAAAAATTTATGTATGTAGGTACTATTAATTAAACTACCGAATTCATTATTTAAAATTGTTTTAATTGTATGGTAAAAATGTTTAAGAATTAATTGTATTAACGAAAAAGGAGAAATTGTCGTTTCGCTTTCATAACTGAAATGCATTTACTATTTTGATTAAGTTTATTGAGTATTCTTAAGAGGAAAACTGACAGAGCTTGTTGCGACATTATGAGTGAAATAAAAAAATGTAACAGAAAAAGATAAAAACTGAAGACGCGATTCAACCCAACGTGAAAAAGATTAAACCCAAGAAGGGATGGAGAAATTTCTGTCAAAATTTGGTATTTATGACCTTTAAAATAACACCAATTGCTAAAATTTATTAGCCTGTGGATAGTGTGGATGTCTCGTCAGCCGAGGGTACGATCAGTGGCGTGGTAATTTTATGGTCAAACTACGTTTTTTTCTAATTTTTATCATTGTGAGAATTAAAAAAACCAACTAATATTTTTATCTCCACCACTGAGGACGGTCAACTTTTTGGTTGCCTGTATTCTTTGGGACATATTCGGGACATTTTATCACAAAGTAAATATTACTAATTTTACCGTCTTTTAGGGTATCTGCGTTCTCTTTCTTTTCCACTATTATATATATTATATCTCTCTTTGCCGACGTTTAAATTAGGACCCACTTGAAGCTCGCTTCAACACGCGCCTCGACCTCGTCGTGAGAATTCTCCATTATGAAGAATTTTATTTTTACATGGAATTGACATTCAGGTAAGCTGTGTGGCTGAGCCAAAACCCACAACCGGCACAAACAAAGCGGAAACGACCGCTGCATACCTGCATAGGGGTTAGCGGGTAGGGGGTTGGGAACAAAGGAAAAATACAAAATATGAAAATAGTTACTGAATAGGCATTTGGCATTTGTGTCTACACTTAACACTAACAATTTCTATGCTGTGTTGTGAGGAAGACCAAGTATTTCAACCAGGAATAGGAACATGCATAATTAAACGTTTTATTTTGTTTGCTGTCAACTTACAAATAAAAAATTCATTTTGGTACTTCAATATTACTTAAATAGTAAGTATGTATATAGGTACATATAAGCAACATATAAATTTTAGTTATTTACATACATATGTTACATAATATTTATTTGGGTACGATAGGTATATGAATATGAATATATAAATTTATATATTCAGCATTTTTATTTTTATATGCACATAATAACTAAATATATATACCTACTTACCTATATAATATTGATATAACTAACTAAAATTTATATAATATTTTATATTTACTTTTTAAGTAATATTGTAGAATGTACTAACTACATTCTCATATGTAATATGTAAATTTAGTAGAAAGTAGAACCTAGGATGAGATTCGGTGATGCTGAAAACATGCTTCTGAGCAATATAGCACTTCCTTGTAATATTCTTCCCATATACTAAAAAGTACATTCTTCCTATATACTAAAAGATGTGAGGTAGTACATTCTAAGTATATAAATAGAAGGTTTATAGCACCTTCTTAGAATATCCTAAAAAGTATATTCTTGGTATATACTGAGAAGAAGTGCGGTAGTACATTCTAAGTATATACATAGAACGTTTAAGTAGGTTACTGTAATGTAGTATATACTCAGTATGTGCTCTGCACATTCGCAATGGTAATTACGCATATTCTTAGTATATACTTTTTCTGAAAAGTATGTTCTATGAATCTACTAAGAACATGAAATTGTTATGTGGGTTCTGTCCGACAAAATATATGGAACGTTTTTGTAGTCTGACGTTCCAAATTTTTAACCTGTTCCACAATTAAAACTTCCCCTGTTTCAGTGTTCCCGTACATCAAAGTTTGTCTGACGAGACACCGTTAAGCTATTAACAAATTTTCAGCTTGCTATTAATCAACTTTTTGTTGGTACGCGGGATCCAGGCCTAGAAATACTATGTCACAAATGATGGCGTAATCCCTTTTCTATAGGTATAAAAATTTTGTAAATATCATTCATTTCTTAAATCTACACAACATTATCATTAAAAATGATCCATTACTAAAAACCGTTAAGCATATCTGTGAATATCGCATAACCCTCAAATAAAATGTGTCATCATACCGGGCTTGTTCATGCTTAAAAATAAAATATGTAGACAAGATATAAATATATGTAATAGGTAAGCAGTTTTTGCAACGACAATCCAATAACAATCAGTGTTGTTTATAATAATAGTAATTCCGAACGAGTTCTATTAGCTTTTCTACGTCCATCTCGAAAACAAAACCGCAACTGAGAATTGAGTCACGCGTACCACGACACCAGAAAACTGTACGCAGATGACAAACGTTCGCATGGCTAGACCTGGCACCGTATTGACATATTAGGATGCGCAGAACTCTCTACGCAACTCGCAGGTGCCAGGTTGTGTTCGCTATTAGGATCAATTTGCGCCGGGACTAACGCCCGGTTTCAGTTAAAGTGGACATTAAGTTTTAGGTTGGTACCCTTGTCAATGCAATTCATATGGGTAAATGTCAACGTTAAAGTGGACTTTAGTTAATGTTCACTTTAAGTTGATTATGAAACCGGGCGTAAGAGCTGGGAGCGGATTTTGTGCGTGATAAGTAATATGGAAAAACTATACGTGGATATGTTGAATTAGTTGTGTACATGACCTTCACCCACGGTTCTTAGACATTACTACGGTAGCCTAAATCGACTAACCAATGAACATTAAGGGTGAGATTACGTCACGAGAGTTTACTGTCATTTGAATCGTAATATGATTTTTTTCGAATCCTGAGGAAACCAAGTATTTTAGAAAAATTTAAACGCAGGATGCAAGATTACATTATTACCGAGGGCGGAAAGCCCCTTAGAATAAACAAGCAGGTTCTATTGAATCAAATATTTGAAATTAAATATCACACTTCTCTTTTATTTTCAGCCCTGTAACTTATTAAAATAAACATTATAGAATTTTTCAGGGACTTTCAGCCCTCGGTAATAATGTAGTCTTTCATTCTGAGTTTAAATTTTTCAAAAATATTTATTAGTTTTCTCAGGATTCGAAAAAAATGAATACAATTAAAACACATTGGGAATTTTGACATGCGTCAAGGTTTTGCATTAACTCAATGTAAAATTCTGAACTGTTGAATTCCAGCTTCCCTAATAATTATTTTACATCAAAAGACATTAGAAACTATTTGAAGAGGATTGAAATCTGTATTGGAAATAACTGTTAAAATTGGTCTACGTAATTAAACATATTCCAAAATTTTGTAAAAATGTAATACATTTTAGTTTTCAGCCCAAACTTAGGCCACACACAATGCAATAATCTTCACATTTTTGAACTGTCAATATTTTTATTTTATCATCTATTGTTTAAAAACAATACAGTTGATAAGATACCCTCAGTTGCGGAGAAAGGATTAATAATAAAGATTTTTTTATTCAGTCAATGGTGTGAGCACTGTCAGTTAAATAATAACGTGTGGCCTTACTTTTACACGCATACCTATTGTGGCAAATGTATCATATTTTTCAAAATTTTGGAATGCATTTAAATCGTAGAACAATTTTAACTTTTGATTTGAATACAGATTTTAATTCTCTACAAGTATTATCTCATGACTTTTGATGTAGAATAATTAGGGAAGCAGGAATTCAACAATTCAGAATTTTACATTGAGTTTCCTATGGCCCTTTTTACGATTCACCACCCGGTATAAGATAAAATGTGTACTATTTGTCTTATTATTTCATAATAACACAAATAATACACATATATACACAATAACACACATTCAATGATCGAAAATAATTTAAAAATATGGGAATGTAAACTCTTGTGACGTAAGGTCAAAAATATAAGTCTCCCCACCACCGTCGGACAAGACAACCGTAATAAAGTCTAATAACCGTGACCTTCACCAACGGCCGGAAACCAGAGTGGGGGCCGAGGGTAGTTATAAGGGGTCAAAGTCGCGGTTTTTATTATTTTTTTTATGAAGCTCATGATCGAGATAGTGCACCAAAATTTGGGAATAAGTAGGTCATGACGTACCTAAGTAAAATATCTAGGGGCGCAACACTGCGTGGCCGACAAAGGGGTGGGGGTAGGGGTGAATATAAAAAATATAAGGGGCTTTTTGCGACGTTCGTGATTGAGATAGTGCACCAAAATTTGGGTATAAGAAGACCATGGCATAAGTAAGTAAAATCCCCAGAGCCGGAAACCAGAGTGGGGGAGGAAGGTAGTTATAAGGGGTCAAACTCATGTTTTTTATTATTTTTTTTGTGACGCTCATGATCGAGATAGTGCACCAAAATTTGGGAATAAGTAGGTCATGACGTAACTAAGTAAAATCTCCAGGAATGGAACGCTGCGTGGCCGACAAAGGGGTGGGGCAGGGGTGAACATAAAAAATGTAAGGGGTTTTTTGCGACGTTCGTGATTGAGATAGTGCACCAAAATTTGGGAATAAGTAGACCATGACATAACTAAGTAATATCCCCAGAGGCGGAAACCAGAGTGGCGGACGAGGGTAGTTATAAAGGGTAATATTCGCGGTTTTTATTATTTTTTTTGTGACGCTCACGATGGAGATAGTGCACCAAAATTTGGGAGTAAGTGGGTCATGACGTAACTAAGTAAAATCTCCAGGGGCGCAACGCTGCTTGGGGTACAAAGGGGTGGTAGGCAGGGGTGAGTATAAAAACATATGGGGGTTTTTTGGCCGTTCGTGATCGAAATAGTGCACCAAAATTTGGGAATAAGTAGATCATGACATTACTAAGTAAAATCTCCAGGGGCGGAATGCTGCATGGGGGACAACTGTTGTGCCAGGTCACAAAAAAAAAATAATACACACTGCAACTTTGACCCCTTAAAACTACCCTCATCCCTAAGTCTGGTTTCCGGCTCTGGGGATTTTACTTAGCTAAGTCATGGTCTACTTATTCCCAAATTTTGGTGCACTATCTCAATCTAGAACGTCGCAAAAAACCCCTTATATTTTTATATTCACACCTACCCCCACCCCTTTATCGGCCACGCAGCGTTCCACCCCTGGAGATTATACTTAGTTACCTCATGACCTACTTATTCCCAAATTTTGGTGCACTATCTCGATCATGAGCGTCACAAAAAAAATAAAAACGGCGACTTTGACCCCTTATAACTACTGAGGATTTTACTTAGTTATGTTATGGTCTATATATTCCCAAATTTTGGTGCACTCTCTCAATCACGAAAGTCGCAAAAAACCCCTTATATTTTTTGTATTCACCCCCGCCCCATCCCTTTGTCGGCCATGCAGCGTGCTACCCCTGGAGATTTTACTTAGTTACGTCATGACCTACTTATTCCCAAATTTTGGTGCACTATCTCGATCATGAGCGTCACAAAAAAAAAATAAAAACGGCGACTTTGACCCCTTATAACTACTGAGGATTTTACTTAGTTATGTTATGGTCTATATATTCCCAAATTTTGGTGCACTCTCTCAATCACGAAAGTCGCAAAAAACCCCTTATATTTTTTGTATTCACCCCCGCCCCATCCCTTTGTCGGCCATGCAGCGTGCCACCCCTGGAGATTTTACTTAGTTACGTCATGACCTACTTATTCCCAAATTTTGGTGCACTATCTCGGTCATGAGCGTCACAAAATATAATAATAAAAACGGTGACTTTGACCCCTTATAACTACCCTCGTCCCCCACTCTGGTTTCAGGCTCTGGGGTTTTACTTAGCAATGTCATGGTAAACTTATTCCCAAATTTTGGTCCACTATCTTAATCACGAACGTCGCAAAAAACCCTTTATATTTTTTATATTCACTCCTACCCCCACCCCTTTGTCGGCCACGCAGCGTTCCACCCCTGGAGATTATACTTAGTTACCTCATGACCTACTTATTCCCAAATTTTGGTGCACTATCTCGATCATGAGCGTCACAAAAAAAAATATAAACGGCGACTTTGACCCCTTATAACTACTGAGGATTTTACTTAGTTATGTTATGGTCTATATATTCCCAAATTTTGGTGCACTCTCTCAATCACGAAAGTCGCAAAAAACCCCTTATATTTTTTGTATTCACCCCCGCCCCATCCCTTTGTCGGCCATGCAGCGTGCCACCCCTAGAGATTTTACTTAGTTACGTCACGACCTACTTATTCCCAAATTTTGGTGCACTATCTCGATCATGAGCGTCACAAAAAAAATAATAAAAACCGCGACTTTGACCCCTTACAACTACCCTCGGCCCCCACTCTGGTTTCCGGCTGTTGGTGAAAGTCATGTACACAACTAATTCAACATATCCCCGTATAGTTTTTCCATATTATTTATCACGCACAAAATCCGCTTCTATCTCTCCGACTAATAGGGAAGTTGCTGGAATGTTTGATAAATCACCATAAACCATCCACCGTTACCTGCTGAAAAATGTTCGTGGAACCACCATAAGCGAGCGCAGAGTCTAGAAGCCGGTCTCAAGAGTCAAGTCATATGTGTCAATAAAAGTTCCCAGACTCCAGAGACACCATCGTGTAGCGCGACTACAAATTTGGTCGAGAACATCAAAATTGAAATGATGAGTGTAAATTGCATTCACGACAGAGAAAGAGTATATATCGACGCCATGGAGAACAAAATGCACCTTTAAATTTTACTATGACTAAAAAGGATATGCGGACTAATTCACCGCGTTAGGTAAATGGATTAAAAGAACTCACGGACTATTAAGCGACCTAATTTGGTAATGGTAACCTACGGCATGAGATTCTTAAAAAATGCTACTTTTAACCATTATACTATAAATAACGAGATATTCTTTTTCTCATGATCATCTTTCAGTGCGTCACAGTTTTTCGATTTCTTTCTAACGCATTAAATTGTATATGTCAGGAAAAAAGGCACGTCGGTGATTACTTTGGTAATTATTCTAGTTCGGTGATTATTCTAGTTGTCGATAGATGGTGCCATAATAAAAAAAATATATTTTTTTAAAAGATAATAATATTACAAATATAATCTGTATAATTTATAAGACTATACAAATCAATGAAAATACCATTTTATAAATGCAAGAAACACATTTGATTTGTTTTTATTCCTAATTGAAAATAAAATGTGACAACTGTCAGATTTAACTAAAATGTCATGTTAGAATAAATGTCATAAATGTGTATTATCACGGACTTACCCTTTTTCCTATCATTTGTTACGCACTGAAAAATGCTCATGAAAAGGACAAATGTATCTTCCCGTAGCGCAAATACGTCTGAGTTCGCGCATGATGACGTAACTGGAGACCAAAATATGAATTTGAATTCTTTTTAAAGTTAAATGGGATTTGTATCTATGCATTCTGTGATGAAATTATTCGATTAGCAAAATAACATTAAACTTCGAAAAAAATTCGTGTCTAAAGTCCATTCATTTTACAGATTCCCAACTGTAAACAAACGCGCATGGAAGCTAAACAGGGTAGTCCTGAACTGTATCTTAAAAACCAACACGCTACCAACAATTTGAATTTGCAGACTGACCAGTTTGGACCTGTAAAATGAGGATTTAATAATAATACTTATCTTACTCCCGAGGAAGACAAATCCAAAGACATAAAAATTATAATAAATATATTTACTAAAAACGCTAATATATTCTTTTCACACATTTTTTTACACTGATATATACATAACTTGAAAGATTTAGCAACTAACGCCATTCTGTCTGTGTGCGCAGAATAATAAAAATTCACTCTCAATTGCGCCTAAAGTTGCGGATTCTAGAATCCGCCTCGTTTAGGGCAATAAATTACATTTAACAGCCTCTTGACAAATGAGACGGCGAATACTAACACGTGCGTTTGTTTATAGTTGGGAATTTGCTATTTGAATGTGGTTTAGATTCATTATTTCATTCATTCAGATAATGATTACGAACCATTACGAACTTGCGGGTCTTCACTTACGTCACGACTTCCGGATGTGCAATATATTATCTTGTTATTAATTTATAATATCATGCTTTTAATGAGAAACCGAAAGATTCAGACAACAGTTATTTGACATTTAAACCATATTTTGAATAGAAATACCTGTAATATATACCACAATGTATTACTCCGCTGTTATTCCTACTCTGATGTTTTCCAAAAATGCCTTCCTTTTCGATTAACGCTGTTGTTAAATTCGGTTTTTCTTTCTTTAGCTGCCTAGCTATAGCTGTGCCTATTATCCCCCCTCCAACTACAGTTGCTTCATACTGAGGAATGTCATCTTTAGAAGTTGTACAACTCGCATTTTGTTGAATATGTAAAGAAAACCTTCTTATGTTACTTTTAAAAATTTGTTTGGCAGTTTCCTTCCAAAAGTTCAACATGATAAAAAATTACTTGACTTTAAAGACATTTACCAACTAAAAATATTTTTGAAAGAACATTCAAACATGACGTTATAAAACGCTATACCCTGTTTTTAAACTAGGCGGAGTTCAAATTTACCGCATCGTAATGCTTGTTTGTAATTGGTCCAACCTCACGCAAGTTTATTACACTGTTATGAAATATTGACATTTATGGGCCACTCCACGAACATACGCCTGTTTTGGATTACTTCGACAACGAATATTTTACTGTGCAACATAAGAAGTACGAAAGTAAATGGCGCTAATAATTATTCCAATAAACAACAATGTAATTTGCAATTTACTTTCGTTCTTCTTATTTTGCACAGTAAAATATTCGTTGTCGAAGTAATCCAAAACAGGCGTATGTTCGTGGAATAGGGTATATCAAATTTTGACACTATTGGCATTTCATAAGTTAATTAAGTTGTATCGGCAATTTTTTGTGTTTTCTGCTTTATTTCTTTAATTTTTAGATTTTTAGTCTGCTTTTATATAAAAAACAGTTGTCGACGTATTAGTATACCTAATATAATATTTATGAATTACGGTCGAAGACCGACATGATCAACCAAAAAAGAACATGTATTGGTTATCATGCCCCGCGCACTCTAATAAAAAAACATGTAATCGTATTTATTTTCCTTCCATTTTGTCAGAGGCGCTGATGTCGGCATTGTGATTGGTGGAACATGACTTTTGACAAATCCTGCGCTATCTGTGAATCTGTGTTCAGTGTTCGTGTTCGTTCGTTCGTTGTCGTTCAGTTATTGTATTTTATATGGTCGGTTATGGGTTGTGATGTGTTTGTGTTGTGTCACCATAAAAAGCTGATATTCAGTCGTGTTTTTTGATATTTTTGTTATTTTGTAATCGAGTACCTTTTTAAAGGTAAGTTTTTCTGATTGTAAGGTAGAGATTTTCTGATTGTAGGTACCGTTTATCCAACAGTTTTAAAATCCACATTTTATTTCGCGTTTTGTTGTTAGGTCTAATGGCTCCCATCAGGTGTTGTGTGCAGACGGTGGAAAAATTCAACGAGTAAACATATATTTAATCCAAATTAAATACTCATATTTCTATGTAAAATGTCACATTATTGTATAAATAAATAATTAAGAAACAAAAGTTGTTTGTGTTGTACCTTTATTGTCCACTTGAATAAAATATTAAATATTGGAAGTACCGTATGGGGGCTATGATGATGTACCTAGTATGGAGGCTAGATTACGCCACTCTTCCGCCTATCCAATCAACAACAAGAACGTTTAAAATTTCACACCTATCATGTCGAAGCTACAGACCACTTTGTGGAGGCCAGATTTGTAGTACCCTTCCATTTAACCAGGTGCTGAGATGGCGCTGAAATACGTGACATATTTTTTAAAGAGTAAGATCGCATTCTACCAAATCACACAACACTTTTTTCTATGTTAATTATTTTTTAATAGTCCATTCCAACGTGCTGTCAAGATTATGTCAATGTGGCGACTGGGAAGGAAACATAAATGTTATAGGCCTGGATCCCGCGTATGAAAAAAATTTTTATTAATAGCAAGCTGAAAATTTGTTAATAGCTTAAGGGTGTCTAGTCGGACAAACTTTGATATATGGGAACACTGGAACAGGGGAAGTTTTAATTGTGGAACAGGTTAAAAATTTGGAACGGTCAGACCAGGAAAACGGCTCATGTATTTTGTCTGACAGAACAGACTCAAACTCTCCGAAGAGAGATTAAACTCTCATGCAAAAATCAGACTGCTATTGATAACCAAATGGGCGATTTAATGAGTGGAACATGTAGAATATGTCAAATGACAGGAATTATGACAGGTGATAATTAGCAGTCTGATTTTTGCATGAGAGTTTAATCTCTGTTTGGAGAGTTTAATTCTATTCTGTCGGACAAAATAAATGTGCCGTTTTCGTGGTCTGACCGTTCCAAATTTTTAACCTGTTCCACAATTAAAACTGCCCCTGTTCCAGTGTTCCCATATATGAAAGCTTATCCGACTAGACACCCTTAAGTTATTAACAAATTTTCAGCTTGCTATTAATCAACTTTTTTTTCATACACGGGATCCAGACCTATTATTCCATCAGTTCTTAATGTCTTTTAGATAATTTTAGTTGCATTTATTTGTAATTTTGTTTCGTACAAGGATTAATTTAACATTTTTACTAGAATAATCGATAATATGCTTCATTTCTGTTTATTTTTGAAGTGTGGAATGCGAAGTAATCCTGATAAAGTTCAGTTTTATCGGTTACCATCAATGCTTAATTTTAAGCATAAAACCAACTGAACTAAATAAGTTATGATCTGAGAGACATAAACAATGGTAAAATATAACAATAAAGCAATAAAATTCAATATAAAAATGCTAAATAACTAACTACTGTACCTACGAGCAACATCTGTATTGTCTGCCAACAACTTTCGAAAATATTCACTCATTTTTATTTATTCACTGCTTAAAACTAAATAAGGTCATTTAAGTACTTCTACAACTAAAAAAACTACCAAAATCAACAACAAAATGTTCGCAAAATACAACTAAAAAACTGTTAAAAACGGGTAAAAAATTTAAGAAACGCAATGTCAAAAAATATAAACAATTAAAATATATTTACAGTTGAGTCCGCGAGTCTTTACCCGTGCGTCATCATTTAAAGCATACGAAATAAGTCGGAAATTTACTAAACGCAACGGCACGTGGATATTATTCCGATCACGGGTTATAGTATAAAATTTGACGTTATCAAATAAATGGAATGTCAAATTTAAGTTTTGCTTTAAAATTTTGGTGCATAATTACAGCTACATTTGAAGTAGCTTAATAAATTATTTTATTATCATTGATTAATAAATAAATAATCAATTTATAAAAAAATTCGATAACATATTTTTTTTTGTTATTTTATTCACTTTGGCGTAACCTTAAACACAAGCATTCAACTGTGTCAACAATGAGGTTAGCTTTGTACGTTGTCAAAATTTATCGTAAAATAACATAAACTTATTACAAAATTTCTAACTCCAATATAAAATTAGTTGTGAAAACAACTGTTTGTATACTATAAAAAACTTCAAAATGCAAAAATTCGACGCAATAGGGCTTTTCATCGATTGTCATTTGTTTCGAGCTTCTGTCATGTGTCACATAATATTAATATATCTACGTCATACGTCTTTGGTTTGTATCATTGGTACATACCAATAACGTACGACGTAGATAAATTAATATTATGTGACACATGACAGAAGCTCGAAACAAATGACTGTGAATGAAAAGCCCTATATCAGCAAAAAATTCAACAAACTGACAGCCACAAAAGTAAACAAACCAAAACGTCAGAAATTGTACTTAAAATATGTGAAGACATCCCCAATCGTCTTTCTTTGTACCTATCTCTTTTCAATGCACTGAGTCTAAATCGTTCATAAAAATAACATGTGTCTTTACTTAATAACAGGCGGCAGCTGGTTTGTCATTAATTTCAGGCGTGGAAGAGAATGATGCTAAATAAAAAGTATGTGTTTTATTTCGCCAGGTATTAATGACGCACGGGTAAAGACTTGCGGACTCAACGTATTCGCAGCATAGATATAACAGAATAGATTAGGCCAGTTCGAAAAATATTCGCAGACCCTGACGCGGACTGTTAGTCATGGCATGCTCCACTTGTCGTCGACTAGTCCCTGATTGTCATAAATGTTAAAGTCTTGAAATGGCCTATGATAATAGCTTTGTTCGCGGAGCCGATCATTGACAAGTCCACGACAAAATCGCATGCGCACTGTGACATTTATTTTATATTATTATAGAAGATTTATTTTATATTTTTAGATTTATTTATTTTATATTATTATTGAGAGAATTATATTTAACAGAATTAAAGTGCGCATGCTATTTTGTCGTGGACTTGTCAGTGATCGCTACGCGAACAAAGCTATTATTAAAACTCCACAAGGAAAAGAAAGAATTTTTCCTGTAGCTGGCTGTATACAGTCGAACCCGCTTATTAGAATAGCCTTCGTGCCAAGCAAAAATATTCTTATAAGCGGGATATTCTAATAACCGATCATTGGTGGCCAGCTGAAATAAGTGTACCGAATATACGTTATAATAGTACATACTATGTCAATATGTATATGAGCAATTCCAAATGATTTCGCCGAGTTTGGTTGACGAGGTCCTCGGATTTGTACTAAATTTTAGTATGTTATTGTACCTCATAAAAAAATATTTTCCTGATAATTATAGCCCCCTAGGTCTCATAGGGCCTGAGATAGGGGCCCTGAAAAGGCCTAAAATTGACTTTTTAAATGTTTTGAGCGTTATTTTTAAAATACGATATCTCGAAACATTTTAAAGCAAATTTAATTTTTCAAACTGATTTTTTTTTGTCCTGACGTCTAGTATTCACAAATACATTTTCAAATTTCTAAATGTTAAGCGTAATTTTGGGGAACTCATTAAGTGCGAAGCAAATTTTGAAAAACTAATATTTTCTTATCGTTTTCATTCTATTGCCAAACTTGAACGCGACGTCGAAGGATCTTTTGCAATATCTTGTTTTTAAGGTATTAAGGCAAGGTTTAAAATAGTTATAGGTATATTTTTTTATATTGAAAGGCAGCGAAGATATATGCATTTGAGCAGGGCCCTTTTTGTGCAAAACAGCGTTTTTTGGAATTTTCAGCCGAGATAAGTTTTTTTACTTCAGACAATTTTTTTTTGGTTGCTTTGATTCATTCTGAGCAAAAAATATCTTTTGTGATTTTTCTCTAAAATTGATTGTTGTCGAGTTATACGCAATTTAAAATTTGAAAAACGCAAAAACCGGAATTTTCAAGGCTTAATAACTCGGTTAAAATTATTATTATGAAATTCACAAAGTGACCAAATCACAGTTTAAAGCCCTCCCTAAAAGATTTTGAAGAAATTTTTGTCATTATTTTATTACGAAGCTGTTATTTTTAAAAAAATAACAATGAGCGCTAAGCGTGTATCTCTCGAGCACTCACCACTCGCCTCCATACGCGCTCAACGCTCATTATTGATAATTAACAATAACAGCTTCGTAATAAAATACACACAAAAACTGCTTCAGAATCTTGTAGTGAGAGCTTTAAACTTTGCTTTGATTACTTTCTGACTTCCATAATGATAATTCTAACTGAGTTATTAAGCCTTAAAAATTCCCATTTTCGCGTTTTTCAAATTTTAAATTGCGTGTAACTCGACAATAATCAATTTTAGAGAAAAATCATAGGAAATCATTTTTGCTCAGAATGAATCAAAGAAATGAAAAAAAATTTGTCTGAAATAAAAAACTTTATTTTTTGAATTTGTTTAAAAAAAATTATTTAAACAATTTTCCGATCGCGATACCGCCTGGCACCCTGTTTGTGCAACAAAAACGAATCGGAATAATTTACCTAACGGGGGCGAGCATACAGCCTGGAATATTATTCGAATCTATTAAAATGAGTCCTAAAAAACTAGGTAATTTGAGTTAATCAGTACAAAAAATCCTGATTTTTCATGGATTTAAAACTAAGACATATAGGGCCGGGCCAAGAAATTCCGTACCTAGAGATTATTACAAATATAGAGAACTACTCCCAAAAAAAATTTCAGGCCAAAAAAAATAGGAAGAAAAAAGTTGCACTAGGCTGAAAATTCCAAAAAACGCTGTTTTGCACAAAAAGGGCCCTGCTCAAATGCATATATCTTCGCTGCCTTTCAATATAAAAAATATACCTATAACTATTTTAAACTTTGCCTTAATACCTTAAAAATAAGATATTGCAAAAGATTCTACGACGTCGCGTTCAAATTTGGCAATAGAATGAAAAAGATAATAGAATATCAATTTTTCAAAATTTGCTTCGCACTTAATGAGTTCCCCAAAATTAAGCACAATATTTAGAAATTTGAAAATTTATTTGTAAATACTAGACGTCAAAACAAAAAAACTCGAGTTTTAAAAATTAAATTTCCTTCAAAAGGTTTCGAGATATCGTAATTTAAAAATAACGCTCAAAACCTTTAAAAGGTCAATATTAGGCCTTTTCAGGGCCCCTATCTCAGGCCCTATAAGACCTAGGGCCCTATAATTCTCAGGAAAATATTTTTTAATGAGGTACAATAACATACTAAAATTTGGTACAAATCCGAGGACCTCGTCCACACAACTCGGCGAAATCGTTTGGAATTGCTCATATGCATATGGTTTTAGGTCTTTTTATGTCAATAAAAATTTATAATCTATTTACAAAAATAATTACGAAACGATTAGACAATAAATTGGAATTTGGTTTTAGAAAAGACTTCCGAACAAACGATCAACTATTGCGGTAATAAATAATCTTATAGAAAAATGCTGTTTCTACAAACAGCCAAGTGTGTGGCAATGTACCTATAGAAATTTGTAGACAAATGAAATTATCTTATGACCTTGTCAGCATACGATTGAATTTTCTGTGGGAAAGGAGCGTTTACTCATAACACAGTAATAAAGTGTTTATTAGGTACCTGACAGACCGTAATAATATACAAAACAGCAGGCTTTCGAAGCTCTTACCGACAAATTGTATGTAAAAATTTATTTGTTGACCTGAAAAAATTATTCTAAACAGCGGTATTAGGTTACTAAGCCATATTACAATAAACGGATAAATTTATTAAAGGGTAAATGGAAACGTTTCGGGACCTCGAATTTATATTCCATAAACCGGGATATTCCTATAACCAGTACTCTAATAAGTGGGTGCAACTGTACCATCAATAACAAAAATTTAATGAAAAATCCTTTGTAACAGGTATACAAATTTATTAAAATACCTTTAATGGTACCTATATCACAGAAAGTTTTCGATATTTAAAAATATCATCATCAGTGTTTAGAACTGGTTGATCACAAGCTGAGCCACCAAAGAAATATCAGGGTATGAACCCTTTACGTGGTATCAAAATTTGTTATATTAGCATATTTGCTTGAAATTCCATAGATGGATAACATTTATAAAGAATTAGGCCTTTAGGCACAGCATGGCTCGCCCTCACGTGGGTTACTAAACAGGTAGATATGTCTCTGCATGCGAAGACCGTTAAATCGCAATTGAGTTGCCATCTAACAGCCTTCATGTAGAGATATATCTTCCTGTTTAGGAGTCATGCTGTGCCCAAGGGCCTAATTCTTTATAAATGTTATCCATCCTATAGAATTTTAAGCAAATATGCTAATTGTTATACCATTTAGCGGAAACAGAAGACCAACTAAAAAGACAGTACACACTTGATACTCCGACGTTTTACAATCCTACACGCTCGGTAGTCCGGCAAACCTCCCATCAAGGTCATCACCGTGTCTGCTTGTACTTAAACCTGTCGCGACATGAATTAAATGTATTAGCTTCAACATTTCTTTTAATAAACATGTTTTAATTAGCCGAAATGGATGTTTCATTTGCATATTATTCTGGGTAGCATTTTACTCATAAAATTTAAGAATATTGTAGGCTACTGCTAGCAAAATAATGCCAAATATATAATCACTTTGGGTAATCGGGACACTTTTGGTAATCCGACACCCCTTTGGTCCCATACCTGTCGGATTATCAAGGGACAACTGTATTGATGAACATATTATAAGAAAAAAGTCAGAGGCTGACTAGTCACATTAACTTTTCCAAAACCAAAATCATGGTATTCCACAAAAACCCCCATGAACAAATTACACCCAACATACAAATAAATGGTATCACCCTTCAGAGTTCTCAAAGATTCATATACCTGGGCAGAGAGCTGAATAGTCAACTAGACCACTCAAAACAAATTAGAAGACGCATTGAAATAGCAAGGTCTGGTTTCATGAACATGCGTAAAATCCTCTGTAACCCCAAGCTATCAGTCACAATAAAATTGAGAACAGTAAATTGTTATGTGTGGTCTCTATTATATGGCTGTGAGACCTGGACATTCAAACAGTATGACGTCAACAAACTGAATTCATTCGAAATGTGGATGTACCGACGAATGCTAAGAATAAGCTGGACTAGCAGAACTACGAATGAAGAGGTACTGGAAATACTGAACACACGTCCTTATCTGGTCAATACAATCAAAATTAGAAAGACATCATCTAGGACACATAATGCGCCGTAGGGAATTTGAGCAGCTCCAGGCAATATTAGAAGGCAAAATCGAAGGTAAAAGGGGTATAGGAAGAAAGAAAAAATCCTGGCTCCGAAACATCAGAGATTGGACCCATACAACAAGGAATGACTTAATTCGTCAAGCCCAGAACAGAGAGAAATTTGCCGTATTGATCGCCAACCTCAATAGAGAAGGTACTTAGTAGGAGGAGGATACCATTTAAATGGTGAAGCTTCATACCCTGCTATTTCTTTGGTGGCTCCGCTTGTGATCAACCAGTTCTAAACGCTGATGATGATATTTTTAAATATCGAAAACGTTTTGTGATGTAGCCCTTAAAGGGATTTTAATAAAAAAATTATACTTTTTACAAAGGATTTTTCATTAAATTTTTTTAAAGTTATTATTGGGTGTGAATTTGTCTTTTGAGTTTACTCCTGGTTTAAAAACAGGGTAGAGGTAGGAGAAAGTGAATAAGTTTGCTGGAAATATACAACGCTGTTTCAAAAATTATGCACCACGCAGAATTTCCGCCATTATTAACTATTTTCAGAAACTAGGTACTGTTTTAGATCATTAATTTATAAAAAATATCATAACTGACAGATATTTCCTTCGCTGACTTTCATCGTGATCTTCAAATGAAAACTGCCAAAGAAGAAATTGCCAGTTACTCCTAAAAATACGACATGCTACTACAAAACAACCCCAACAGGCTAGCGAAGAACCTTATACGCCAGGGAAATAAGGCAAAAATATACCATGTTCGGGACACTTGAGCAGCCAGGTTGCAAATGGGTTTTTTGGGTAGTATATGCCTAATAAATTCTTTTTCTTCTACGACACTACAGCCCAAATTGAGCCTTGGCCTCCTTTATTTTTTGCCTCCACCCTTATGCTTCTCTCCATACACGGACTCCTAAAAGGGCTTGTGCGTCGCTGTTTACTGTGTCTTCCCAGCGCTTTCTTGGCTTTCTAACCGGTCTATTTCCCTGCATTCTAGCATTTAGTGCTCTTTTTGGTAACCTATCCTCTCCCATTTTTATCACATGTCCGGCCCATTGCAATCTTTGTAAGTATTCTAATGAAGTCTGACAGGGGTGCTGCCTTATAAAGTTGATAAAGTTCGTTGTTGTATCGACTTCTGAAGATTCCGTTTTCCCTCACAGGTCCTAGTATTCTCCTCAGTACTTTCCTTTCGAATGTGTCGAGTTTGTTTTTGGATGTTTCTTTCAAGACCCAGGCTTCACTGTCATAGCATGTTATTGGTCGAATTAAAGTTTTATAGATTCTCATTTTTGTATTTTGGTGGACACTTTTAGACCGAAATATATGGGAGAGGGCAAAATAAGCTCTGTTTGCCTGCGTTATTCTCTTCCGTATTTCTCCATCTTTTGATCCGTCGCCATATATTTCTACTGCCAGGTATGTAAAGTTTCCAACCGTTTCAATGTCATCTTCATGTATAATGTTTTGTGGGACTATATTTCTTCTCGTCTGAGTCATTATTTTTGTTTTTCCTGTGTTAATTTCCAGACCTAGCATTTTTGTTTGTATTTTTAACTCTGCGTATGTTTCCTGTGCTCCTATTGATGTTCTACTCATAATATTAATATAATCGGCATAAGCGGCCAGTTGAACCGTTCGGTTGGTCAGTAGGTTTCAGTAGAATCAGTGGCATGAAAGGTGATTTTTGGAGGTCGAAAAACCCTAACTGTTTCTGTTTTTGTAGCTAACATCCTTGCTTTGATTTATTCTTCGGAATCCTAATTCTCTTATGTGTTTCCTTTCATCCACTATCATCCTCAGTAGCAAATTTTCTGGGTGGGAAAAATGCATTTCTTTCGATTAAAGGATCAACTACTTTAACCAAATTCTCTGGTAGAAATCTGGTTGATTTGATAGTCTCAAAAACGTGTTCAGGTCCATGTGTTATGTATTTACTGTACTTAATTTTAAACCATACAGGCATGTATGATTTAAAAATGAAGTATACTAACAATTTATGTTCAACTGAAGACGTTTCCAAACTTACATACAGTCTCAAAACTCTGTTAGCTGTAGTCAACCATCGAGAGTGGGAAAGTGGACCCGGTTCTCGAACAGATAAGTCCACAGGGCAGTTGCCTAACTTTATCGCACAACTTATGTCTAGAAGATACTATTCATCTTTACTCAAAAGATTGCGATTAAATAGTCCTCCTAGTGGTTAGGAACGAGATGGTTTCATAAGATCTGTCGTAGCATCCAGAGCTTCGATGCCAAGGTATGACAGCAAGCGCAGCTTCAAATTACCCACTCAGAAATAATGAGTAAAAGACTCTTCTTAAAGTCAAAATTCCATTTAATTTGTTGACATTGTTTGGCTACAATTTGGTTTCTTTTTTGTTTCAATTAAACATGTTATTAAAATTATAAGTTGTTTTATTTATATCCTTTATAACTTTAAACACACTATAATAATTCTATTCCAATTAAATGGGGTGTAAAGTAAAAGAACAAAAAATGGATTGTGCTATTAACACCCAACACAACATTCTAGACCACACCTTCTTTTAAGGTGCTAATATGTGAATTTTAACAATTTTTTAGTATTTTGCGCTACCGCAAATTAAAAGATATTGTCTGTTTCAAATTTATTTTCTATTTTTTAAACTATTAACTAAACAGTTTTCACTATAGCACGTTTAAAAATTATTGGCTAAAGATTGTAAAAATAATTGAGAAATGTCTTGATTTCTGAAAAAAACTAAATTTTAAGTATGATGCGCTAGCTGGGAGTTTAATATATAACTTTATTTTACTTTACATTTTACTTATATACCCCAAAAGCAAATTTTCCGCGGTATAGCGATTAAAAAATGAAACATTATTGTTTTTCGACCCACCCTAATACACACACTCGCACTCTATTGCAGTCACTGAAGGTTTCACCTCCGATTTTGTTGAACCTTCATCGAGTTTTATGAAAATTGGTAAATAGTTAGAAGATATCTCAAGTAACAAAAGTGACATTGTGCCAACTTGCGCTTTTACCCTGGGGGTGAAAATTATTTTATTAAAAATAACCCCATAAATCTATAGAGGGACAAATTGTACGCAACATTTGTAATAGGTTATTAAAGTAACTTAAAAGATAGTTTTTGAGATATTCAGTACAGATCAAAGATTTTAATTTTTCGTTAAAAAATGGATATTTTAAAGCGGTTTTTCATAAATAACTCAAAAACTATTAAGTTTTTACAAAATAAGTTATTAATAGGTCTGGATCCCGCGTATGAAAAAAAAAGTTGATTAATAGCAAGCTGAAAATTTGTTAATAGCTTAAGGGTGTCTAGTCGGATAAACTTTGGTATATGGGAACACTGGAACAGGGTCAGTTTTAATTGTGGAACAGGTTAAAAATTTGGAACGGTTACACCACGAAAACGGCACATTTATTTTGTCCGACAGAACAGACTTAAACTCTCCGAACAGAGATTAAACTCTCATGCAAAAATCAGACTGCTATTTATCACCTGTCATCATTCCTGGCATTTGACATATATATTCTACATGTTCCACTCATTAAAACGCCCATTTGGTGATAAATAGCAGTCTGATTTTTGCATGAGAGTTTAATCTCTGTTCGAAGAGTTTAAGTCTGTTCTGTCAGACAAAATACATGTGCCGTTTTTGTGGTCTGACCGTTCCAAATTTTTAACCTGTTCCACAATTAAAACTTCCCCTGTTCCAGTGTTCCCATATATCAAAGTTTGTCCGACTAGACACCCTTAAGCTATTAACAAATTTTCAGCTTGCTATTAATCAACTTTTTTTTCATACGCGGGATCCAGACCTATAAGTAGTACCTACTTATTAAAAATTGAAGCTAATAAAAAGTTAAATAAATTCCTTAGTTGAAGAACCTTTTCGGCGAGAACTCAAATCTAAGTAGATATTCAAGCTTAAATAACGGGAACACGATGCATTTTATAACATATAATAAACTTACTAGACACTTGTCAAAGTAATCAGGAATAAATAAGAAAAAATTGCACGTATAAAAATATAATAAATAAATTAATTCAATTTTAACTTACCTTTCATTTTTTATCTTTTTCCGAGAGTTCGGCTCAGTTTGGGACCACAAGAATACAAACTTCACCCCACATTTTTGTCTCATGTTTATATCTCTTTGAGTTGTTTATTATAGAATGCTGATCTTTTTTCCATTTCTTTAATCAACTGCTTGTGAATCAAAATACCTCCATCATTTAGATACAGCATATTCCTCGTCTGGCATTTTAAAAAAATTGAATATTAAATATTCGCGACAATGTTTTTAATCTTTGCGACTAAAAATGGCAAGTGAAGGGCTAGTCGTGATATAATTTATGGCCAATCTTTTTGTGATACCCTGTATATTTGTAGCTTTCGGATAGATTTGATTGCCTTTTGTTAATATTTTTTTTTAATCTGGGTTTTCCTTCACCTTTTTTCTCGCTGAACCACTCATGCACGACCTTTTTCGGTCCTTGTTGACCATCATCGTGGTTTTTGTTGGTTACTGGTCCATTCTTGGCAGATGAGAATAAAGGACTATCTGATGATGCCCGTAGCTGAACTGTCTTAAGCTTCCCCTCGGTTGCGCTCACTTTACTGATATTGAAGAGCTCCTACACTATGACAATATCCCATATCCCACAACTTTCTGACAGATACAATGTATGATACCTACTCATTCATATTTTACTCTGGGCTAATTAGCAAAATACAAGGAAACGTTATTTAGTAGCAATTTTATTGCTGGAATCAAATCTTATGATTGTATATATTAATAATATGGGTATGCAAAGTCCGTAGATAGTGTGCTAATTTTTTTATAAACAAAATGGCGCACGAAAATCGTGTTTTTTAAATTTTTGCTTTATAACTCCAAAGATTTTAACTTTACACCAAAAATACCTAAATAAAAATTAACTATTCTGCATAGAAATGTGTTTTTCCCGATTTACTTCGACGAAAATTTTCCCCGGAAAATGCGGGTTTTTCCAACAAAATCTTTAATTTTCAACTAAAATTTTAGATAAGTAATTGCTTATCAATAAATAAATAACTTGGTAATATAAAAGCTCCTTTCGTATTTATTATAATTCCAGAAGCTGATGGAAATTGAATGAACAGTTTAGCAACAAATGAATTGTTAATTAAAAATTTACGGCCGCTGTAATAACCACAACAATTATGATACATGAGAGTAACTATGATTTTTGTATGAACAGACACTGTACCTATCTAATGTACTTTACAGAATTGAAATTGGACTATTTAAGCGGCCTCGGGAATATTTTAAAATTATAAACAATTTTTTTGGTTATAAACAAATATAATATCGCGGGAAATATTAAATTAAATTAAATTATGAAAACGGTATTAGAAGAAAAAAAGCGGCACGGCACTTCTTTTAAAAGAAAAAACGTTTAATTGTGATGATTGGTTCCTGAGATACAACCGGTCAAAGTTGACCAGCATTTATGGGAAAGATATAAACAATAGGATCATAATTTTCGAACAATCATTTTATTTTTGTCCTCTTTCTCCACACCAATTTTCATATCTTTAAAATACTCATAATATATATTATTGTAATAAAAAATATCGATATTACGAGTGAAAATTGCCAAAAATAGCAAAATTCCAATCAAAAATTAGGTTGGAGAAAATGCAATCTCAGAGTTCAAAATCGGTATACGTTAAAAAAATGCATTTTCTCGGCTTCCCATGGAACAATTTTCTTTATTATATTTATACCGCATTATTTAATGTCAAACTTGCTTTTGTTTTGTTATAATTGGTTAATTTATTTATAAGAAAAGAAAACTACATATTTTTTCCAGTTGTACTTTTTTTAGATAAACTTACCTACGTACTTAGTTACGTACTTTTTAACGTTAAAAACACAAATATTCTCATTTGAAACGTGTATAATTATTTAAACAATCTTTATTTAAACAAATTAAATTTTTTTTGTTATAATAAATAAATTAATTTATTGTAGCAAAACAAAATCAACTTTGACATTTAATAATGCATTAGTTAGATGGCTCTACTCGAATTACTTAAGAACAAAAAAAGAATGAAGAAAATTGCTCCATGGAAAGCCGAGAAAAAGCATTTTTTTAACGTATACCGATTTTGAACTTTGAGGGTTACATTTTCCCTTACCTACTTTTTGATTGAAATTTTGCTATTTTTGTCAATTTTCACTTCGTAATATCGATAGTTTTTATTATAATAATATATGTTATGAGCATTTTAAAGATATGAAAATGAGTGTGGAGAAATAGGACAAAAATAAAAAGGTTATGGTTCGAAAATTATGATCCTATTGTTTGTATCTTTGCCGTAAATGCCGATCAAGTTTGACCGGTTGTATCTCAGGAACCAATCATCACAATTAAACGTTTTTTCTTTTAAAAGAAGCGTCCTGGCGCTTTTTTTCCAATGATGTTTTGATGATTTAATTTAATTATTCCCGAGATGTTTTATTTGTTTATAAGCCAAAAAATTGTTTATAATTTTAAAATATTCCTGAGGCCGCTTAAATAGTCCAATTTCAATTCTGTAAAGTACATTAGATAAGTACAGTGTCTTTTTATACAAAAATCATAGTTACTCTTATGTATCATAATTAGTTATTGAAGTTATTGAATTATTGATAAACAATTACTTATCTAAAATTTTAGTTCAAAATTAAAGATTTTGTTGGAAAAACCCGCATTTTCCGGGGAAAATTTTCGTCGAAGTAAATCGGAAAAAACACGTCTCTACGCAGAATTTAATTACGGTGAATTTTTATTTGAGTGTTTTTGGTGTAAAGTTAAAATCTTTGGAGTTATGGAGCAAAAATTGAAGAGAACACGATATTCGGGCGCCATTTTGTTTATAAAAAAGTAGCACACTATCTGCGAACTTTGCATACCCATATTATTAATATATGTATACAATCATAAGATTCGATTCCAGCAATAAAATTGCTGGTAAATGACTTTTTCCAAAAATGGCCTATTCTCCGATAATCTGCCCAGACTATTTCTCAAGTTAGAAATTAAAAACAAGGTACCTAATTATAAAAAATACTTTTTTTTATTTTATTAAAATTTTTACAATATAAATAACACGATTATACAATTAATTATACAAATTTTCTATATGCTCTTTAAACGTTTGTATTGCCAAATCTTCAGCCTTTGTAATTTTGATATATTCTTTGCGAAAATGATCTTTAAGGTCCTCGAATTCATTCTCCAATTGTGTAATTTTATTTTTCATTTCACTGTTATAAGCAAGAGCATCTCTATACCTCGAACAAACGTTTTCCTTAACGATCTGAACTTTATGTTTCAATACTTCACATTCACTTTGAATATTTTGTAATATGACGTTATTTTTGGTATTAGTTTTTAAACATACTGATTGTGCTTGCTCATGTAATTGCTTCTGGTGATTTAATGTGGATTTATTAAGATTTATGTCAGATGATAACTTTTGAATTATATCTTTTAGGTCTTCCAATTCTTCTTCCATTTTAATATGTCGATTTATAAAATCGACATTAAGCGGATCAGGAATAGACTTACCACAATGTCTAAAATGGTCAACAATTTTGTACTCATATGCTAAAAAGTCATCCATATCCACATCTTCTGTTTTTAAAGATTCCTTTTCTGATTCCAAATCGTTTTCAAGTTTTTTTAGTTCTAAATATTCTGCTTCGGTAATTACTTCCTCTACATACTTCTTTTCTTTAGCTGCTAATTTTTCTATACTAGTTGTTTTTTCTTCTACTGTCATTTCTAACCGTTTTAAATCTTTTCTTAATGGCACATTGATTTCTCTTTCCTTTTTACGTCTTTCACTGCTGTCGTTTTTAACAGTTGTTTCTAATTTTTGTATCTCATTCTCCAAATCTTCATTTGCTTTTACTAATTCTAATCTTTCTATTATATTATCATTAATTTTAATCAAATAATTATCTTTTTCACTGAATAATCTATCAATGTCCTCCCTAATTTTTAAAACATCGCTACAAGTTTTTTCAAAAGGATCTAGTGCATTTAAAAAAAAATTTAACATGTGAATAAACACGTAAACAAACAATCTGGTTCTAGTACCTGTGGGCATAATTACATCACCATAACCAAATTGCATTCCAGATTCTGAAAAGATTGGATTCAATTTTTGCATTTTTAAAAATATTCTGTCTTCTTCAACGTCCAAATCAGTTTCCACATCATCTTGATAAAAGCCTATTGCATATGCTATCTAAAAAAGACATTAATAATATAAATGTTTGATATACAGTGTGTTTCATTAATAATTGGAAATATTTTAACTGTAGATTCCTACAGCGGGACTCCGTGCATTATAGTATTCTACATGTAGAAACAGAGCCGGATTTACATGTTGAACCCGACTAGGCATTAATATTTCTGGCGCCCCACGCCTTGGTCCCCCCCCCCAACTCCCTCATAACGCCATAACCAACCAACTTTTGGCCTTTGCTGCTGATTATTTTAATAATAACACCCTAGTGTTCTTTTGCACTATTAACAATAGTCTATGAATATAAAAGAGAAGTTTGTTAAGGATTGAAAATAATAAATACAAAATTACCGTAATTAATGTTTTCTAAGGTATTAATAATAATAGTTAATAGTGATCATATAACTTAAAATAATACACAGAGAGTCCATGGCCATATACTTTCAAATGCTCTGCAAAAAAGTGGTCAAACTCGCAAACTCGGATAAAAATTGTATTAAACCTAAAAAGTTGCCTTGATGAAACCCTAAATGTTATGACTACCTCGAAAAGCTAATCCTTTTAGGGATAGAAATTTTACACCGGCAACAACACGCTTAAGAACGTTCCTCCAGTATTCAGTTTCCTTATTTGACTGATCACCCACCCCTCATCTATGACTGATCAGCAAGACGACTTGAAATAACATGTCCTTTTATTTGACCTCTGAATTTTAATGTTCTCTGGTGTGACTTGAGAATTTTCGTGATCTACCACTCTTAAGCCGCAGTCTCTCTTATGCGATTGTCGCATGCGTTTGACGCAAGCAGCAGTCGCAAGCGATGTTCTGTGCACTCCTCAAATGTAAACTTTATGCGGCCGGTCTGTCTTGTGCGTCCGACGCGAGGAATCGCATGCGCCTGCTGCATCGACTGGTGATGATAGCAGTGCTTTGCAGTGACTGCATGCGTCCATTTCATAAAACAACAAAAAATTTGACATAGAATTTAAAAGTTTGTTGTTTATTGTTTATCAACTTATGATAATGAGGTTCGAGGTTAAGAAGCTTTGTTAATTAATATTTTAATAATACGTAATTCCAGATATAAATAAGCAATATGCTGTTGTTTTCATAATTGCACAGAGAATAAACATTTTGCACTTTAATATGACACCAAGTTTTTCTTCTGGTGTTATCACTCTCTTTACCATTCTTGTAGGAGATTTCGTTATGTCTTCCTTAATAGCACATAACAAGAAATTAATGGAACTGGTTCTTCGTCACGCGAAAGAAACTATGAAACTTGGTCTCATTATCAACCATATATTTACTTATTAAATTGGTTTGGTATCCTTCTTCAACCCTATTCACATACATTTCATCAGTTTTAGGTACTCTTTTTTGGTTTACCTTCATATGAGAGCATCATTTTTAAAATGTTCTCCTCCAATTCTTGCTCTTTTAATATGTGAAGATAAACCTGTCTCTGTAGATACCCCATTATTATTATCACTAAATTAATTACTACTTACTATTACCGTTGATTGATAAATATAGAGGGGTATATTCATCCAGTATATTCATCAATAAGCGTTATTACTATTACTACTACCTACTAATTATAAATTACTAAATATTACTATTATTATAAATGACTAATGAATATTATTAATTACTAAGGATTACTATTATTATAAATACTAAATATTCCTATTATTATTAATTACTAAGTATTACTATAATTATAAATTATTAAAAATAGTATTATAAATTACTATGAAGCAATTTTACTGTTATCGGTGCTATCCTTTATCAGATAATATATAACATAACCTTTAACCTATTATTTTTAAAATTCCCGCTTTTCATCAGCTTTTCTATCTGATGCGTCTAAACGCACAAGAGAGACCACCCCAACCACTGCGTTAATTGCTTGCGACTACTGCTTGCGTCGAACGCATGCGACAATCGCATAAGAGAGACTGCGCCTTTAGTGAAGCATTTTTACAATTATTAAAACCGGTTGTAAATGCATTTGCGTTAGCGGGGCAACTGAACAATATGCATGGTACACAAAACACAGACCCTTTAGCTTATCAGTTACATACCTGCTTTTTTATCTGATGGATAGTGCCGCTTTGATGATATGTAAGTGGTTGCCAGTTGGTACCCCGTCAAAATAGCCCCCTCGAAAAAGCTCCGACGTAATATCCCGCACACAAAATAGCTCCGACGTAATATCCCGCACACAAAATAGCTCCGACAAAATAGTCCCGACAAAAAAGCTCCCTTCAGAATTAATCATAAAATAATCCCTTATATTAATCATCATTGAAAATAGTTGATTATAAAAATGCCACAAGGAAATAGCTTCAGAACAACATTAAATCCCTTAAAAATACATTTTTTCGGAAATGGTAATTATCCTCTATTCAGATATTTATCTTAACCACATTAAATAATAATGGTCTTTTCAGGGAACTCGAACCCTGTCTTCTGTTTCGATTAAATGTGTTCTGATTTTCGATAAAATTCAATGTTCAAGCTAACTCCCGCCAGCCATCTGCCTCTTGGAAGTTTGAACATTTAATTTAAACGAAAATCAATATTTATTTGTGATATAAACCATTTTTGTCTGATTTCTGACAGCAGTAAAATGTATTTTGAATTAAATGAATTGCATACATTCTTCTTTTTTTTTGTCAAATAATTTGAAATAAAAAAAAACGTTTTTGGACAGCTTGTATAAATAATTATGTAAATGTTTATATTACCGAATAGAGAATTAAATATCCTTTCAAATGAGCTAGCACACGACCGCTATTCTCATTTAAAAATCATCGATTACGTCATCACGTCCAGATGGATGACGTCGCTAGAATGACATATATACCGAAATATCGTAATTTAAAAATAAAAATCGACCAGTTTCAGGATTTTTCCTTAACGTCACGGGTTTACGAAATAACGAATAATTTATTCCTTTCATTTGCACCATACTGTATGTCTGAACTGCCGATATGAATGAATCAGATTAAATTAAATTATTGGAAGAATTTTTTTACTAAGCAACAATATTTTTGTTTAATTTATTAATATTTTGTATTTTGACAACGACGTCCGAAGTGGAAGTCGAAACGTTAATAAAATAATATTTTTAAATTAAATTAGGGCTTATTTCCCAATTAGAATAGTTTAAAATAAAAATGCTACCTGCTCCGTTAAAACAATGCCTTTATAACCGTTAAATTAATGTCTTTTATTTTTGGTGTTAAATATATGAAACGCTAGGAATATATGGGAGCAAAAGTCGGACTTTTAGGCTACGGCCAGGCAAGCGACAATTTACAGCGCTGTAAGAGCGGTAAAATGAAGCGCGAAAAATGGGTTCAACGGAGAGTGTAGTGGATGGCCAGACTGAGCTGTAAAATATCGCGCAACAACAGCAATATAGGATAGAACCCATTTTTCGCGCTTCATTTTACTGCTCTTACAGCGCTGTAAATTGTCACTGTCTGACCGTAGCCTTGGAATTGTAACGTACTTTTAAAAAAAAAAAAAGGGTTTTCTCTTCAAGAAGCGCTGGAGATGATTGATGTCGATGAAACTTTAAATGTTGATGCTATATGTATACAGGGTGAGGCAGATAAAGGACCTATTAGAAATATCTCGAGAATTAAAGGTAAGAGAATCATGAAAATTTGAATACAGGGTTTTGAGGTATGAACTATTTAATGAAAATATTTTGGGCTCTTTGCTACTTCCGGTTATACCGGAAGTTGATTGTAACTTCGTTTTTTCAAATGGGACACCCTGTATATTTTTACATTTTTGGATTCTGTTCGATGTCTTCTTTCTTAAAATATGAGGTTTTGTAATATTATATAGGGTAGTTTAAAAGATAATTACGGTTTTCTACAAATTTTGTAGCAAACTTCACACCCTGTAGACTTGTACTGATTTGATATCAAAAACTCCATTTAATTTCAAGTGATTTTTAATATAGTCTATTATTATTAAAAAATATTAATGTAGCGAAATGTTTCATTTTAGTATACAGGGTTGGTCGAAACTCGGAATGAGTACTATCTGAGTTTTCCTAAATGGAACACCCTGTATTTTAGTATTGTAATGAAATGATATTTTACAGTACTTTTTTATTTCTTAAGCATTCCCTATACCTAACTGCTTTAATTTGTAAGTTATTCGTAGCTCTTTAAGCCTAACATTAATTGCAACAAAAATTACGTAAAATTTTATTAGGTTTGCCGTGAAAACAGGGCCGTAACTACCATTGGGGCAACCGGGGCAGTGCCCCGGGGCCCCCGGCAAAGAGGGGCCCCGCAGGGGCCTTCGTTTGGTTGGCCGTGCATAGATTTTATCGAGGAAAATAAAAATATGTATTTTAAAAGCCGATCCCAACGAAATAGTTACAAATGACACAATTTTAAAAACACCTTACAGATGCACCCTAGACCTCAACATAAAGTTGAGGAATTAAGCTGGGGCCCCCAAAACCATAACATAAAAAATTAAATTATTACCTAGGAAATTAGTTATTTTGGCGTAATAAAACCTAAAATGCCATTGGAAGCAGAGGAAGCCCGGGCTAAGCTGGTGCCCCCAAGACCTTTCGTAAAGATATAAATTGTTACTGAGAAAATTAGTCATGTTGGCGAAATAAAAACTAAAATGCATTAGGAATAATATGGGCCTCCCGTCCCAGCTATATTGTCTTAACCAATTTACTCCAGGTAGGAGCCCCAGATCACGTTTGGCCCGGGGCCCCCAACATCGTAGTTACGGCCCTGCGTGAAAATATTCAATCACAAATAATACAATCAATTATAAATAATTTTTCGAAAATACACACATATTAATTTCGACTGACCCTTAATTTATTAATACTGGTTGATATATCAAAATACCTACGTAGTTAAGATTGTTGGTGTGTTTAATATTAATAAAAACATACAATATTCTATCTAGTTGGCTATGACTGACACTAAAATATGCTTAATTTGCTTTGCTTTAACATTCTACCATTTTTGAAGTTTCAGTTGCTTTGCTACCATTGCTAATATGAATTTTTCTAATGAGGAACTGATTCAGATGTTTTTTTGTTCTCGGAGAGTATAACAAATAAAAATGTGCTACTAGCAATAAGAGTTTATCATCAGCAATTCCATGATAGATGACAGCCAAAAAAAAAAGAGAAACTTTTCAAAATTTACTAGAGCGGTTTCAATGAACTGGAAATTTAGATTACGAGAAATCTGATCGAAGAAAAATTATTTTAAATGATTAAAATGAATTAAATGTTGTCATGTGTCACTGAGAATCTGCATATTAGTAGTATAAACGTTCTCGTAATCTAAGTGTCTAGTACGTCGAGACTATTCTAGTAAACTTTGAAAAGTTTTTCTTCTTGGCTGTCGTCTATCAGGGAGTTGCAGATGATAAATTCTTATTGCTAGTAGTACAGTTTTGTTATACTTACTCTCCTAGAACAAAAACTTTACTAATCAGTTCCCCATCACAAAAATTTATATTAGTAATAGTAACAAAGCAACTGGAACTATAAAAATAATATAATGTCTAATGGTTAATCAAGTTTAGTGTCAAAGCCATATCCAACTGGGTAGAATATGGTTTGTTTTTATTAATATTTTATGCACCAACAATCTTAACAACGTAAGCATTTTGGTATCTCATCCAATATTCATAAATTAAGGATCATTCTAGATTAACATGTATTTATTTTTAAAAAATTATTTATGATTGAATATTTTCACCGCAAACCTAATAAAATTTCAAGTAATTTTTGTTGAAATTAATGTTTCTCTTAACGAACTACGAATATCTTACAAATTAAAGCAGTTACGTATAGATAGGAAATGCTTAAGAAATAAAAAAGTACTATAAAATATCATTTCATTACAATACTAAAATGCAGGGTGTTCCATTTAAGAAAACTCAGATACTACTCATTCCGAGTTTCGACCAACCCTGTATACTAAAATTAAACATTTCGCTATATTAATAATTTTTAATAATAATAGACTATATTAAAAATCACTTGAACATAAATGGAGTTTTTGATATCAAATCAGTACAATTCTACAGGGTGTGAAGTTTGCTACAACATTTATAAAAAACCGTAATTATATTTTAAACTACCCTGTATATTACAAAACCTCATATTTTAAGAAAGAAGACATCGAGCAGAATCCATTTACAGGGTGTCCCATTTGAAAAAACGAAGTTACAATCAACTTCCGGTATAACCGGAAGTAGCAAAGAGCCCAAAATATTTTCATTAAATAGTTCATACCTCAAAACCCCTGTATTCCAATTTTCGTGATTCTCTTATCTTTAGTTGTCGAGATATTTCTAAAAGGCCCTTTATCTGCCTCACCCTATATACTGAGCCCCCAGAATTTAATGTGCTTACAGCGAGGAATCTGGTGATGAGGAAGATAATGATTAGAATTAGTTATCCGGGAGAATTCTTAGGGAACATGTTAAACTTGTTTTACGAAATAGTGAAAGAGATTCTGAAATATACAGGGTGTCCCGAAAAGATTGGTCATAAATTATACCACACATTCTGGGGTCAAAAATAGTTCGATTGAACCCAACTTACCTTAGTACAAATGTGTTCATAAAAAAAGTTACAGCCCTTTGAAGCTACAAAATGAAAATCAATTTTTTTCAATATATCGAAAACTATTAGAGATTTTTTGTTGAAAATGGGCATGTATCATTATTATGGCAGGAACATCTCTATTATATCCATTATGGCAGGAACTATTATGACAGGAAAAATTTCACTATAATTTTTCCACCCCATAAAAATTTTATGGGGGTTTTGTTCCCTTAAACCCCCCCAAACTTTGGTGTACGTTCCAATTAATTCATTATTGTGGTACCATTAGTTAAACACAACGTTTCTAAAACTTTTTTATCTCTTAGTATTTTGTCGATCAGCCAGTTTTTATCGAGATGCGGCTTCTTTTTTAATATGTTTACATAAAAATTTTAAGGGAGTTTTGTTCCTTTAAACCCCCTAAATATTTGTGTACGTTCTCGATAAACTATTATTGTGGTACCGTTAGTTAAATACAGTATTTTTAAAACTTTTTTGCCTCTTAGTCTTTTTTTGATAAGTCACCTTTTATCGAGATGTGGCTTCTTTTTCAAAATATACCTAAAAATGTAAATTATAAATAAATTTTCAGATTATTAACAGGTCGCTACAATCGTACTTGACCATTTACAAATATGTGGTGGATTCGACAAATATTCAAAATATCTCGATAAACACTGGCTTATCGAAAAAGTACTAAAAGGCAAAAAAGTTTTAAAAATATTGTGTTTAACTAATGGTGCCACAATAATATTTTAATTGGAACGTACTCAAAAGTTTGGGGGGGGGGGTTTAAGGGAACAAAACCCCCTTAAAATTTTTATGGGGGCACAAATTTAACTATAATTTTTTTTTCAAGATGTTGCTACCATAAGAGTGCCACATGTCCATTTTCAATAAAAAATCTCTAAGAGTTTTCGATATATGAAAAAAGATCGATTTTCATTTTGTAACATCAAAGGGCTGTAACGTTTTTTGTGTGCACTATTGTATATAGGTAAGTGAGGTTCAATCAACCTAGTTTTGACCCCAGAATCTGTGGTATAATTTATGACCAATCTTTTCGGGACACCCTGTATAATGATATTGACAACAATGGGAGGAACTGAACTTATGAACCAGAATGTAGCTAGATGCCGAGTATGAACTCGCTCTAAAAAATGGTGGTGGTGTCTATTTACAAGGATTCTGGACATAACTTTTCAAAATGATTGGTATCTTTACAACAGATTCCATGATCATATCCCATAGCTATAATTTCAAAGGTATCTAGTAATATCGTATCTTACGAAATATGGTTCCGAACCAAAATAGGTGCAGGCAGACCATCTTCGTCAAAAATAGTCAGAGATACAAGACATGATAAGATTGATCATCTCCTGACATACTATGTTAGAATATATTATATTCTTGATAAAAAAGAAGACGTTGTACACGTGAGGGCTGCAGTTCGCATGTCGCATGTATGTACCATGTGTTGCAAGTGCAATATGGGAGTACAAGTGTGATACATTTTTCATCTACAATAATTTGATTATGTTTTTTTTTCATTTTTCTAGGTTTGTATTTGTTTGTTATTTTTAAATTTATAATAGGGAATATTTTAAACATTTTTGCTCCTACATGTAGGTATATCTTCATTGTATATCTTCCTAGCGTTGCATATGATATGTAACGGCTATTTTCTAAGAATCAAAAGTAATTAACAAAAAAAGTGTATGTATTTAAAAAAAAACTGGATCCTTTGTAAAAGGTATATTTAAAAGACCCCAATAGGGGTTACAGGGTGTACAGTACCTTCCTGCCAAGTATGATAAGGACAAGTTAAATTGTTTTAAAGTAATGGGTACAAATAGTTTTATTAAGTAATTTGGGTTAAGTTGTAATATTTTGAGCCCAGCAATCTAGTTAAAATATTTCCAATTATTAATGAAACACCCTGTACATAATGTGCTACAGAAACTATTTATCATGAGCCTTTAAATTTTCTTCTATTAGGTCTACAAAGTTCATAAATAAACCATTTTTTTTGGTTTTTTATAAGCTATATTTTTGCTAAGAATATTTTTTTCGACAAAATACGTATTATTTGAGTTGTTTGCGTTCTTCGCGTCCCTTCTGAAAACGTTTTTTTTGAAAAATGAACATTTTCACTCGCAAATCGAACATTTTTGAACATTTTTACTCGAAAAGTATTGACTTAGTGAAAAAAAAACTCTGTACATAGAACGAAAGTTGCTTAGAAATAGTTGATTTATGCATGTCCGGACTTATCTTGAACGTATGTTTTTTCACCCCCGAGAAGGGATGGCTCTCACCCCCCAAGTAACAGCAACCCTGGGCTCAAGTCCAATAATGAAGTAGAGGGTGAAAGGAACCTAAATCTAAATTTTCCAGCAAATCCGTCGTGACTAGGAAAATTAGACTCAAAAACCATCATTTACTGGGCTATTATAGCTATGACCATATTTTGATAGGCAATACATGCAAGACATATTTGTCTATGTATCAAATTTGATTACTCAAGAACACTGTAGACAAACCGACAAACTGGCACCTATTCAAAATGTGATTGAAATGTTTGTAAGTAATTGTCAAAAACACTAATCCCGGTTCTCATCCTACTGTTGATAAATAGTTAGTGCCTTTTCGTCATAGATGTCCTTTTAGAGTCTACATGAAAAGTAAACCAGCAAAATATGGAATGAAGATCTGGTGTCTTGAAGATGTTGATACTGCCATCGTAAGAATTTACAAGTGTATTTGGGAAAACAAGAAGATACTCTGGAAAGCTACCGAGGAAATTTTAGTTTCCCTTCTACGCTCTGATCACAGATTTATGACGGATAACTTCTTCACTTCTTTATATATAATTCAATATATTTATTAATAACGAAGTTATGACAACTTAAAATATAAAATATTATCATTTTAAATAATTTAATCCAATGCGAAAAATACTATAGATCTTGAACCGGCAAAACAACAACGAAATTGATTCAAGAGGATCGCGGCTAGAAGGCCAAAACTTATTTATTTATTTATTGAAATATACATCCACCAGGTATAAACCCATAAAGGTGTACATAAGAAAACTACATACATTGACTGAACACTTGATGACAAAATATAAAATAAAATAAAGAATAACCAAAAATGTTTCTGTTGTGAATACACATACACAATAATAAACAAAGACCTTAATAAAGAAAAATAACATGGCATCAATTCGATAAGCTATTGCGTATTTCGCGTTTAAAGATGTTAAAACTAAGAAAAAAAATGTCCACAGATCTTAAGTTATTGACACTTCTGCACATACTTTTTATCGGACAATAGAAATTATGTTGCGAATTAGGCACCGAAATATGAAAAGTTACACCTGAACGTGACACAGCTCGTGGTACATTAAAGTCTACAAGACTAAGCAAAACATCGCTATTAATTAGGCAATTGACAATTTTGAAGATGAATATTAGGCCGTTTATTTCACGCTGCTTACGCAGTGAATGGAATCCAAACTCAGAAAGGAGTAAATTATAGCTATAGCCTCTAACCGGATATCTGTTATATTTTTTGAGGTAACAATATCTTAAGAATCTTTTTTGAACAGATTCAAGATTAGAGACAAGTTCTGCATGATTAGGATTCCATACCACGCTGCAGTAATTAAGTTTACTACTAACTAGTCCAAAATATAAACTACGCAAAGCTTCCACAGACGTTACATCTCTGCAGCTTCTAATAATATATCCTAAAGATTTGGTTGCTTTAGAGACCACGGTATTAATATGAGTTGAGAATGTTAATTTACTGTCAAATATAACACCAAGATCTTTAAACTCTGAGGTAGAAGACAGTAAAATGTTGTTGACCTTATAATCGAAATGTATGTTATTGATCTTTCGGGTATAGGACATTACTTTACATTTCTTTATATTTAAGGATAGTTGATTATCGAAACACCATTCATTAATGGCAGAGATATCCTGTTGAAGTTTAACGCAGTCGGAAATATGGTTAATTTTGCGAAATATTTTCATATCGTCCGCGTACAACAGTGTTTCAGAGTCTACGATGGAGCAGATATCATTAACAAAAAGGAGAAATAATAAGGGACCCAGATTTGACCCCTGAGGTACTCCAGACGTGGCAACAAAACGAAAAGATCGAAAGCCTTGATATTCTACGAACAAACTCCTATCAGTTAAATATGATTTCAGTAATATTTGAAAGTTATTGGAAATTCCAAACTGATCTAATTTTGTTAGCAATTTATTGTGTGAGACTCGGTCAAATGCTTTACTGAAATCAGTGTATATGACGTCCACCTGTTGTCTTGAATCTAAAGCTGACGAAACATATTCTGTAAATATACAAAGATTTGTTGCCGTACTCCGAGCTTTCACAAAACCATGTTGACTGCTGGTAATCAAACAACGCACATGAGCATACAAGTAATCTGTCAAGATAATTTCGAACAATTTAGAGAATGCTGATATAAGAGCGATAGGTCGATATCAGAGTTTGAACCTGATTTAAAAATAGGACAAACTCTTGTATTTTTCCACGCAGCTGGAAATGTTGTTGTCTTAAGAATGAGGTTAAAAATTACAACAAGTGGTTCTATGAATGACTCGACGTGACATTTAAGTATCGAAACAGGAAAATTATCAGGACCGCAGCAAAATTTATTTTTTAATTTCTTTGCACCTTCTATAATATCTTATGGGGTGGCGATTACGCGAATGCTGGTTTATTACGCAATCAAATTTAAAATGGACTGTAGGGAAATAATAACAAAAAAATCCTACCTTATTTTAACTGGTAGGTCGAGAAGTTTTCAGTTATTAGTAAGGTGAAGGAAGGAGGGAGAAAGGGTTAATTTATTTTTTACTATAACTGAAACGGCGTTTTTTGGCGACACTGGATAACTATGCGAAACGACTTAACGATTGAATTTGAATTTACTTACTGAGGACCACGACTAGTTAGTACTAAAGAAAGGTAATTAAAGAGAAAACAAAAAATTTAGTACAATATCTGGGCAAGAAAATAAGCCAGGTACTTCGAATAAAATAAATTTAATGAGGCCAAAACATCCTGCCCCCCGAGTTTATTTTTAAAATAAAAGAAAAATAACGAAAAATCAACGAAAACTAATTTAATTTTAATATGCTAAGTCTGCACATGAACCCATCACCCTAAACTAAAATTTTAACTATCAAATAAAATCAAAAAAATCCTCTCCAGTTTATTGACTGGATAGAGGACACAGTTTAACGACTGGGCGCATGTAACTACCGTGCTTGGTTCGCACTTTTACGATTCGAACAATCCCATCTTTTCCAGGATACAAAGTCTCTATGACTGCCAGAGGCCACTGTAAAGGTGGGATAGTTTCATTTTTTATTATAACTACCATTCCCTCCTTGGGAGGATTCGAGTTAGTGTTCCATTTTAAACGAGACTGCATAGAAGACAAATATTCTGAATGCCATCTTTTCCAATAATGTTGAACAATGCAATCTAGTAATTTATATCTTTTCAAAGTACTCATATTTTTATCAAGATCAATATCCATCGAGGGTAATGACACTAAAGGTTCTGTACATAAAAAATGCGATGGAGTCAGCGCGACTGGATTTTCAGGGTCGTTACTTTGAACACAAAGAGGACGCGAATTCAAAAGACTCGATTTGTGTCAGAACAGTTAAAAATTCTTCGTAAGTAAGGATCTGATTCCCCACAACTCTACTTAAATGAAGTTTTACACTTTTTATATTGCTTTCCCAAATACCACCGAAGTGACTGCCATAAGGTACGTTCATTTTCCAAGAAATTTTGGTATTATTAAGTTCCTGTTGGAATGCATCTTTATAAGTTTTTGAAGTAGTTAATTGATATATTTCATCGAGGACTTTTTTGGCACCCACAAAATTTGTGCCATTATCTGAATATAAAACCTTACAATTTCCACGATGAGATAAAAATCTTTTGAAAGCGGCTAAGAAACAATCTGTAGAGAGCGAGGAGGCTAACTCAAGATGTATGGCTTTCGTACTTAGACAAACAAACAAACATACGTAAGCCTTTTGAGTTTTTACGCCACGATATTTTCCTATAGTAATGGAAAACGCACCAGTATAATCTACACCAGTGTGTAAAAAGGCTTTTGCCTGATTGACTCTTACGGCGGGTAAGTCAGCCATCATAGGATAGGTAGGTTTAGGATTAAGACGAAAACAACGATTACATCTCCAAATTCTATTTCTTATGGCCTGACGACTAGATAGTATCCAATAATTTGTTCTCAGAAGATTTTGCAACAAATACGCTCCAGCATGTAAATGCAATTTATGGAAATAATCTATTAACAAAATGGTTAAAGGTTCGGCTTTGGGCAACAAAATCGGATGTTTTTGTTCAAAACTACATTGGGAATTATTCCACCTACTCTAATTCACCGTCCACCTACTCTAATTATTCCATTTTCAATAAATGGATTCAAACGACGTATGGAAGATTTTACAACGAGATTTTGAGAAAGGGCTTTATATTCTTCAGAAAAATGTTTTTGCTGGACAGCTCGAATTAATTCAATTTCTGCAATTTTTAAATCAAATAGAGATATCCGTTTATTTAAAGGCAATTTTCTAAGAAATCTCAATACATATACTGTGGAATTTAAAAGTTTCGACCAACTGGAAAAATATTCAATAAGAGTATACAGCGGAGAAATTACACGAGTGACATTACCAAAGAAGGTTTGTGATCTATATTCAGAATCACAAATCATAATTTCCTGTCCGTTGACGGACTGAATAGGCAGGCCAATATTCTGGCTTCAACAGTAACCAATTTGGACCAGTAAACCATGTGGGATGGTTGACTAACGAAGAAGGAAACAAACCTCGAGAGGCGCAATCAACAACATTTTCCTTTCCAGGAATAAAAAACCAATACTGTGACGAAACCATCTTATGAATTGTAACAACTCTATTTTGAACAAATAATTTGAGATTTTTCTCTGAGGACTTTATCCAATTTAAGACAATCATGGAATCACTTAAGGCAAAAATTTTATCAATATTATGTCTAGGAGAATAAGTTTCAATAGCATTTGAAAGAAGCTTTGAGAGAAGAAGCGCTCCACAAAGCTCTAATCGAGGAAGAGTTATTTTAGACATTGGAGATACTTTAGATTGAGAGTACAGTAAAGTAACTTTACCTTGACCTGTACAATTAACAACCCTGGAATAAACAATGGCTGCATATCCAGCAGCACTTGCATCTGAAAATCCTACAAAAGACAACGACGAATTAGGTGTAACTGCTATATGGCGTGGAATTTGTATTTTGTATAGGACATGAAATTCATTTTGAAACCTTTCCCATGCTATTTCGATTTCTTTTGGTACGGTACTATCCCAATCTACCTTTAGACTCCAAAGTTTCTTTATCCAAATTTTAAGCAAGAGGGTTATAGGAGATAGGAATCCCAAGAGATCAAACATACGAGCAACAAGTGAGAGCATGTTTCTTTTTGTACAATGAGTCGATGAGGGTATTTCTAACCCAAAACTAAAATTGTCACATTTTTCTTCCCATTGCAATCCTAACACTTTGGAGACTGACTTATCAAATTGTTTGGTTTTGACCAATTGGAGGGGTTCGGGGATTGTCGATAGTAGATCTTTCGAGTTCGACATCCATTTGGTTAATTTAAAACCACCTTTTTGAAACAAATTCACTAACTGAGTGTATGTAACTATAGCTTCAGAAACATTTGGAAAACTGCTAATAAAATCGTCTACATACATATCTCTTAAAATTGGGATGATAGCATCAGGAAAATTTTTAGATTCGTCATTACATAATTGTTTTATTACCCTGAGACTAAGATATGGTGAGGATTTTACTCCAAAAGTTAAAGTATTTAATTGGAAAATAGAAATAGGATCATTGGTATCAAATCTCCACAAAACTCTTTGAAACGAACAATGAGATTCAACAACTTTAACCTGCCTATACATTTGTTTCAAATCAGCGACAATTGCGATTGGAAAAAGACGAAAATTCAACAATATTGTGGTAGGATTATTTTGTAATTTTGGACCTTTATAAAGAATTTCATTTAATGACGGTCCTTTACTAGTTTTCATAGAGGCATCAAAGACTATTCTACAAGGAGTGGAAGGGCTATCTGGTTTAAAAACACAATGGTGGGGAATATAATACGACAACGAATCAATGGTTTGAATGGGAACTAAACTCATGTGCTTTTGGTCTAAATAGTCTTGAAAGATATCACAGTAAAGTTTTCTAAGTTCTGGGTTTGGTGCGAGGCGATTTTCTAAGGACAACAATCTATTTTTAGCAAGAACAAAAGAATCACCCAGTACATTAGGATCATTTTGGAACGGCAACGAAACTGTGTATCTACCATCTGCATCTCTACATACATTTTCTAAAAATAAATTATCACAAATTTCATCTTCTGATGAACTATTAGTAACAGTGGGCAAATCCTCTAATTCATACATTCTTTCGACCAAGGAATCTAAATTCAACAAAGGGTTACAGACGAAAGACAAATATGTGTGGATTTTTTTAAAATTTGGTGCAGCTGAGCCCATGACTACATAACCTAAACTAGTCTCAATAGCTGATAGAGAATCTTCGCATGACACTCTATTACAACCAATGATATTTGAAAAGACAGATAAGCCTAAAATACCATCTATCTTGCCAGGAAAAAACAAATTCGGGTCAGCTAATTTCAAGTGTTCTATACTGTTAATACAGTCTTTGTCAACTGGTTGATCTGGCAACTTATTAGAGATTGTGTCTATAAGCAACACTTCTATATGATATTGTATTTTTTATCAAAATGGGATAAGATAACAATGTTGGTTTTACCTACTATCGGGGTGGTTGATCCTCCTATACCAGAGACTGTCAAATTTAATTTCGAATAACTTAGGCCTAATTTTCGGGAACAATCAAAAGTAAGAAAATTAGCAGAAGAACCACTATCTAACAAAAATCTAACCTTGTGAGCACTACCCCATTTATCAACAACTTTAACCATTATTGTCCCAAACAGACTAACAGAACTCGATTCTGATTCATTTGGGATATTTTTAGAATGGCGGACATGTAAACTAGAAGGATTATCAGAAGAACCAGAGGTAGGCTCAGTACTAGTGGAGGGAAATGGAACATTTTCATTAGGCCGAGTAGTATTTGGCTTATGCAACTTGGAATGGTGCCTAGCTTTGCACACAACACAAGAAAATTTTGACGGACAATTGGATACTCGATGCTTTGAAGAAAAACAATTTAAACATAAATTATTTTCCTTCACTAATTTAAATCTGGATTCAAATGGTAGCCCTAAAAAGTGCTTACAGTCTTTGATTAAATGTGGGCCTTTTTTACAAACAACACAATCTATAGAGGAATACTTATTCTGTTCTTGCAAATGAAATGATTTGTTCGGTTTTTGAAACGAAGAATTATTTTTGGAATTCCTTGATCTATCATTTTTAATAAGAGCTTTACTACGTTGGCGTAAAAATTTCAATAACTCATCATAAGCGGGTAAATCATTATTATTTCTTATTAAATCAAATGAATCTATGGTATCTTGTGGTAATTTTAACCTAGCTAAATAAGTTAAAATATGATCATCTAAATTATCGATATTTAATCGTTTTAGTGCAGAAACATTAGTATCAAACTTTTCCAAAAATATTTCCAAATAGGATGCATTATTAGATTGCAAACCGCGAAAATTAACAATTCGATCCATATAGAGATTAAACAAATATTTTTTATCATTATATCTTTCAACAAGCATATTCCAAATAATATCATAATTATTAGGAATGGGTTCTATTGAGCTACAGCTTTTCAAGGCTTTCCCGGAAATACAACTCAACAAATACTGCAGCTTATCGGACTTGGGATATTCTATTTTGTTATGAACAAATTGTTTGAAATTTTCATAGAAAACAGGCCACAGAGATATATCTTCACCATCAAACTTAACTAATTCAAATTTAGGCATTTTAATATTAGAATTATTAGTAATATTGGGATTATTACTCAAAACAACAGGTTTATTTATTAATAATGAAGCTAAATATTCAATATTGGAGTAGAGATCATAAAATGCATCTAAATGCGTATGGTAAGCAACGCCAGCATCTGGCTCCATCTCTTGTTTTAATATAACGATATCTTGAACAATTTCCTCATATTCTGATAGAGTTTTTTCGAAAGCACTATATCTAACTGCAAAGTTACGCATTTTTGAGGCATTTTCTGGATCTTTTTCTAGGGCCGACCCGGCATCGTAACATAATTGAGCCCTACGAAAAATAGTTTCACGTTTAGAGCATAATCGCTCCAATTTTAGTTCGTTTTGACTTTTAGGCATGTTTAATAATAAATATTGAAATTCTTTCAAAAAATTATAATAAAATGGAACAAAAACCAAAATATGTCAAGAATAGTAGTTAGGTGTATATATTTTTTCAACAATTACTAAAATTTTATTAAACTAAATCCAAACAAATTATTTTTAGGTTTGCAAAATATCCAAATCAAATACATTTACTTAATCAAAATCGATTTCACTAAGCGATGGGTTCAGAAGCAAAAACACGAATTCAATGTTCTAACTATAGTCGACCGAAGAACAAGGTTTTTCTATACACGACAAAAAAGGATACCTACACGACGATTTAATTAGATTTTAACACGACAAAATATACTATACCGATTGCAATTATAATTTTAAATAATTTAATCCAATGCGAAAAATACGATAGATCTTGAACCGGCAAAACAACAACGAAATTGATTCAAGAGGATCGCGGCTAGAAGGCCAAAACTTATGGGGTGGCGATTACGCCAATGCTGGTTTATTACGCAATCAAATTTAAAATGGACTGTAGGGAAATAATAACAAAAAAATCTTACCTTATTTTAACTGGTAGGTCGAGAAGTCTTCAGTTATTAGTAAGGTGAAGGAAGGAGGGAGAAAGGGTTAATTTATTTTTTACTATAACTGAAACCGGCGTTTTTTGGCGACACTGGATAACTATGCGAAACGACTTAACGATTGAATTTGAATTTACTTACTGAGGACCACGACTAGTTAGTACTAACGAAAGGTAATTAAAGAGAAAACAAAAAATTTAGTACAATATCTGGGCAAGAAAATAAGCCAGGTACTTCGAATGAAATAAATTTAATGAGGCCAAAACACTAAGCTACGAGTCAAAAAAGAACACCCTGTATCAACAGATAACCATAAAACTAATTATTTTTCAACTAATTTTAATAATAAACCACTACTAGACAAAAAATGTTTAAAATAAATTTAATATGAAATTTTTGTCATAGCTATTTGAAGCCACTCTAAATCCAGTGGCGTAGAAATTTTTTTAATAAAAAAATCGCTAATACAAATTCTCCATTTTCGACGAAGAAAAAGTATCTTGTTAATTATTAATATTAAAATTATTTGAAAAATAATTAGTTTTATGGTTATCTGTTGATACAGGGTGTTCTTTTTTGACTCGTAGATTAGTGAGTTTTAAAATGTTAAGTTGTCATAACTTCGTTATTAATAAATATATTTTAATGAAATTTTTGTCATAGCTATTTGAAGCCACTCTAAATCCAGTGGCGTAGAAATTTTTTTAATAAAAACATCGCTAATACAAATTCTCAATTTTCGACGAAGAAAAAGTATCGTAGAATGCCCTGAAAATTTAACTAAATATTTCATATTTTGTCCCGCAATAGACCTTTTATTACATGACATTAAAAAAAAATCTGGTTAAAATCGGTTAACAATTTCAAATCTTATAGAGGTGTTTCCAATCTAAATGGGTCACACTGTATATTCTTCAGTTTTTAGATTTCAGTCGGAAATCATATTAGTCTAAGAGCTAGTGAACCCTCCGACTAACGGTTTTCCTGTAAGGCTAGAAATTTGTATAGTGATAATTCATAGCACATCAAGGCTAAAAACCATGACCTGGCAGGCATCAGCCCTGCACGTGTATCTACCAGGTGAATCGAAAAGTGCATAGTTTAGGGGAAAAATAAACATTCTCCTGTAAAGTTTAAATTTAAGTATGTGTTTAAGTAAAAGTCATTTAGAAGAAATGTGTACAATAACAGGCGATTCTGAACAGCATAAGACCTTGCCAGGTGAGGGGTTTTTCCTAAAATTATTTTTTTTTGTATCGAACAAATTTTTTTAGGTTTTTTTGAAGAGAAAAGTAGCTTTATTTTTCACAATATTGAAAATTGCTATAATGAAAAGTTGTTTGGAATTAAAAACTATATTTTAATATGCAATTACATCTTTCTAATTGAAGAAAAAATTTTTTTGAAAAATTATGGACAACTCAGTTATGTCAATTATGATAACTCTTTTATTATTAATTTTACTAAAAAAAGTGATTTTTAATAAAAAGTTCTGCATGGTTAAAAATCTAAAATACAACCATCTTATGTCAAATTTTATCCATTTTATACGAGGTATGTCAAAAAATATGAATTTCGCTCAAGAGTAAAGACAATATCGAAAATTGTTAAAATGAAAAGTTATTTAGAATTAAAAACTATGTTTCAGTATGTAATTACATCCTTCTAATTGAATTATTCTGAATTATAAAGGTACTTTACTTTTGATCTAAATTTATCTTTTTTGACATACCTCGTATAAAATTGATAACATTTGATATAAGATGGTTGTATTTTAGGTTTTTGACCATGCAGAACTTTTTATTAAGAATCACTTTTTTTTCGTAAATTTAATAATAAATGAGTTATCAGAATTGAAATAACTGATAATAATGTTAGTTACCAATAATTTTTCAAAAAATTTTTTTTTCAATTAGAACTATGTAATTGCATATTAGAATATGGTTTTTAATTCCAAACAACTTTTCATAATAGCAATTTTCAATATTGTGAAAAATAAAGCTACTTTACTCTTGAGTGAAATTTAAACTTATTGACATACATCGTATAATATTCATAAAATTTGATATCTGTTGGTTGAAACTTAGGTTTTGGACCATGCAGAGATTTTTATGAAGAATAACTTTTTTTCGTAAAACTAATAATAAAAAAGTTTTCCATATGGATACAACTTACAGGGACATACTGTATAAGCGATTAAAAATTTTGGAAATTGCGAAATCGGCCATTTTTAACCCTAAATCGGACATTTAACTAAAAATTTCAATATTGTCAAGGTAGGTAGATATTCTTTAAATATTGATTGATGAAATCCCGAAGAGTTTTTTGCAATACAATATCGAAAACCCCTTTGTTTTTTAATTGCTAATCAAGCGCTCGCGACACTGTAGTATAAGTGAGGACGTTTGAGTTTGCATAAATTCATTACCTCGAGAATGGGCAAATTTGAAGAGAAATCCTCAGACAGGTCGATTTTTATTCTTAAATTAGGACTTTTTGGCATATATATAATACTAGTGACGTCATCCATCTGGGCGTGATGACGTAATCGATGATTTTTTTCAATGAGAGGAGTTGTGTGTAGTGATGAGCGAGACTGGTCTTGGTCTTGCGGTCTTGGTCTTGGTCTTGCAGCAAGACCAAGACCAAGACCGCCTTTTGGTTGCAAGACCAAGACCAAGCTTGCAAGAACAAGACCAAGACCAAGACCGAACCTTGCAAGACCACGCAAGACCAAGACCAACCTGCAAGACTCTTGCACTTTTTTGAGAAAAATCGGTTTTTATTATTTAGGAAGGTTTTATTAATAAGGAAGTCCCCATGCAGAATTTGATGGTGTTGAATCTGTGATTTCTTCCATTTCAGAATTTTGTACTGCCAATCTGTTTTCATTCTGTAGTAGTGACAAGACCAGCGAGGAACAAAATTGTATTTGGGATATTCCGCTTTCATTAGCGATATTGTAAATTCTCCATGAATTTACAATTTTTACGATATTGTAAATTCTCTATGAATTCACAATAGTACATTCAGTCAATTAGATAGATAGAAAGGGGCCACAACCACTGCTTACCTTTTAAACGGCTGCGGCATGATTACTTGCTACAGTAACCACGGAATTCTCATTCCACCTTATTATTGTTGTCTCTACCTCATTGTCGAACCCGTGATCAAACTCGCACCTATTTTTCTTCCCAATTACCTTACTGCTTTCTAATGGATATTCTGATATGCGATTTTTTCTTTAATAATGTGAAATAGCATAAGTGGAGAAGAAATTATCAAAGTACCTAGGGTAAATTCATTTTTGTCCCTTAGGTGTGCCGCCAAAATATGGTATGAGTTGAAAAAGATATCCCTCAGAACGGCACAAACACCATATTTTAAAACTAAATCGTGCTGATTTTCCGTTCATGAGCATATTTGCAGAGTCTCGCACAAAATAAGGAACCATTTGTTCATCATCACAAATGAGTAGTAAAAACAATGGATGTAACTTGGAAAATTTATCATCTTTGTCCAGTTCATTGTTGTTGGATACATGGAATTTCTTTTTATGCTCCGGAATGTATTGCGATTCATAACATTTCTCACCAGTTCCACACCGTTATCTACATATTGCAAGCTGGAAGTGTATGATACCCACTAAATGCACTAAGTATTAAAATTTTCCCACTACTACTAAATAAAAGCTTACTACTGAATAAAAGCTACAACCAATATCTAACTTGCTTTTTTATGTTCATATAATAAAAAAAACCTCTGGCGTGACACAATAACCGCTCTGTTGAATTTTCTTTATGAATCACGCCAAAGTATGGAAAACGAAACATTCATAATGAGAGGTCATAAAATTTTTATTTATTTATTTATTTATTTATTCACGGGCAAGCCCTATTCCGATATAAATTTTACAGTGTTCTAAATTATATAACATAATTATACAATTATATAACATTAATGTTAACCAATTATATAACATAAACTATCGTAATATAACATATAACCAAGTGGTTTGAGAAAAAATAACTCGTATGAGTAATACAGTTACAAAAAAGAAAGAAAAAAAAGAATAAGATAACATTAGGTCAGTACAATTACAAACAAAAGATATCACCTAAATCAATTCGGAAATGTTGTAAGGTATAACGGTTTTAAGTTATCTAATACATACAGGTCATGTAACACTAATCACAATACAAAAGCTCTGGCCGAAAATATTAAAAAGTTAAAAAGTTAGGGAAGAAATTAGGTTTTTAAAGCGGGAAACTGATATATTAAAAATTTCGAGGTTATTTAATGAGTTAGCTAATCGAAGAGTTCTAGGAATAAATGTGTTGTAAGAATAATTGAATCTATGAAAAGAGACATAAAAGGTTTGCACCTGCCTAGTCGAACGACTGGGGACAAATAGAGATATTTTGGAGAGAAGTTCGGGGCAGTTACACAGCCCGTTGATAATTTTGAATAAAATAATTAAGTCCCTTTGTTTTCTGCGTACCTCAAGAGGAGGTAAGTTCAGAATGCGCTCTAATACAGAATAGTCATAGTATACATGCAACTTACTGGCAGTATATCTCAGAAAATTGTGTTGGACAGCCTCAATCTTCAGTTTATGAGTAAAGTAATAGGGGGACCAAATTGTGGAACAGTAATCGAAATGAGATCTAACCAGGGAGAAATAAAGAGATTTAATAGCTGAGATGTTTGTAAAGTCTCTAGTGGTTCTTTTTATAAAGCCAAGCATCTTCATAGACTTCTGTATTGTACTGTAAATGTGTGATTTATAGCTAAGGGCGGAGTCAAGGATCACACCTAGATCCCTAGTTTCAGAGGCAGAATGTAAGGTCAGATTATTTATACTATATTCGAAGATGATTGGATGATGAGTTCGGTGGAAACGAAGAATATGGCATTTGGATGCATTCAAACACATACCATTTTGCATACACCAGTTACATAGGCGATCAATATCACCTTGTAGACTAAGTGAATCAGCCTCAGATGTGATTATTTTAAAACATTTTAAATCATCAGCGAATAACAAAGTTTCACTTACTTGGAAACAGGGTATTAGATCATTGATAAATATATTAAACAACAGAGGTCCCAAGTGTGATCCCTGTGGTACACCTGAGTTAACAGAGATGGTATGAGAATAGTGATGATTAACCCTGACAATTTGCGATCTTTGCGTAAGATAGCTCTTGAGCCACTTCAATATAAGGCCATCAACTCCGTATAAATAAAGTTTATGAATCAAGAGCTCATGATTAACTTTGTCGAAAGCTTTGGAAAAGTCAGTATACACAGAGTAAACTTGTAAACCCCTCTCAAGAGCATCTGTCAAAAAATCAACATATGTTATGAGACCCAATTCTGCTGATTTTTTGGATGTAAATCCAAATTGTTGGGCCCCTATAATTGGCGAGAAGTCATAACTTAAATAATCGGAAATAATGCTCTCAAAAACTTTAGGAATAGCACTAAGAATACAAATGGGACGATAGTTACCTATATCCGATTTTCGACCTGATTTATATATTGGAGTGACATAAGAGTTTTTCCAGTAGTCTGGAAATTCCCCTGTTGATAAAGACTTATTAAATATATAAAAAAGTGGGCGCGATAGAATGAAGCTGAATGTTTTAAGGAAAGTGGGGGGAATTCCATCAGGACCAGGACCTTTGTTGGTATTGAGTTCAGACAGTTTTTCGTAGATTTTTGAAATTTCAATGTGATAATTAGACACATTAACCAAAGGTGAAATCTGGGTTACATGCGGATGTAAGGATTGGTTAGTATAGACGGAAGAGAATTGGTTAGCAAAAAGATTAGCAATATCAGTTCCATTGAAGGCAGTACGATCTCCAAGAGTCATTGTATTAGGTATAGCGTTATTTTCCCTTTTACTACTTACAAATTTCCAAAAGGATTTAACGTTATTAACAATAGAATGTTCGGTACGTTGAATGTAATCAGCATAACACTGTCTTGATAAAAATTTACATCTAGTTCTTAAGTTACTAAATGCTGCATAACTTTCTGGACACCTTGTGCTCTTATATATCTTATATATCTTATGAATCTTGTGCACTTTTATTATAAACAATGGGTGCGTTCGGACAACCACAGCGGCTGGACAGTTGAGCCAGCAGTAGCTGTCAGACGTCACCACTGGAAATCAGCCGTTGAGAGATTTACTAAGCTTTCCCTATCACGGCTGGATACAACCACTGAATGATACAAGAATCTGATACAACCACTCAGCTGATTTCTGCTGACAGTCAGCCGCTATGGTCGTCCGAACGCACCCAATAACTCAAATTTTATCGATATGACACGATTAGACTATCATTAAGGAATAAGATCATGTAGCAGTAAATAAAATATTTCAATATTGTAATTCGTAATGCTTATTCAAATAACTCCGACATTGATTGCTGAAATTTTAGGTTTTTTGTTAACTTTTTTCAATATTATTTTTTTATTGAATATCGATTAAATATTGAAACTACACCCTATAACTTATCTATTTTTACACTCAAAACAGAAAATGAAACAATTATACAAAAATATGTATTAAAAAAATTATATTTAAATGTTTCGTTTTCGAAGCTTTGGTCAATAATGGGTTTAGGAAATGTCACAATCTCCAGGTGTTTACACGAAAGTTATAAGACGAATTACAGAAGAGTTGAATTACATTATAAATACAGTAGACTCAATCATCAAGTAGACTCCCTCTATTATAAAGAGAACTGAAATTTCGGACTAATTACCTCTTTATATCAGACAACAACAATATTGTGCATACCACCCCTACTGAAATGTTTTGATGCCTATTACACAGTTTATTAGGTGTCGATGGTCGACTTCAACAATGAAACTTTTCCATCGTAAATTGTAAAATTCAATATTGGTCGATAGATATACCACGTGTCTACTTAAGTTGGAAACATATGGGTAACTTTTTTATTATTAATTTTACGAAGAAAAGTTATTCTTTATAAAAAGTTCTGCATGCCCCAAAACTTAAGATTAAATCGTCAGATATCAAATTTTCTCAATATGTCAATATGAGGTATGTCAAAAAATATGAATGTCGGTCAAGGAAGTGCCTTTATTTCTCTTAATATCGAAAATTCTTATGATAAAAAGTTGTTTGGAATTAAACACTAAGATCAAATATGCAATTACATGCTTTTAATTGAAAAAAAAATTAAACATTTTTTCTCAAATTTATGGATACCCAACATTGTTTTTAATTATTACAAATATGATAACTCGTTTATTATTCATTTTACGAAAAAAAGTTATTCTTCATCAAAAGCTCTGCATGGTCTAAAATCTAAGACACAACCATGAAATATCAACTTTTATTAATTTTATACGAGGTTTGTCAAAAAATATGAAATTCGCTCAAGATTATAGTACCTTTATATTTCACAATATTTCAATTAGAAGGATGTAATTGCATATTGAAACATAGTTTTTAATTCTAAACAACTTTTTTTAATAACCATTTTCAATATTGTGAAAAATAAAGGTACTTTACTCTTGAGTGAAATTCATATTTTTTGACATACCTCGTATAAAATTAATAAAATGTGATATCTGATGGTTGCATCTTCGGTCTTAGGACATACAAGGTATAAAGAATACCTTTTTTTTGTAAAAGTAATAATAAAAGAGTTATCGTATGTGTAATAAATAAAAACGAAGTTTCAATAAATTTGAGAAAAATTTGGAAAATATTTGTTTTCCAATTAGAAGCATGTAATTGCATATTTGATCTTAGTTTTTATTTGCAAACAACTTTTCATAATAAGAATTTTCGATATTGAGAGAAATAAAGGTACTTTACTCTTGAACGAAGTTCATATTTTTTGACATACCTCGTAAAATATTGACAAAATTTGATATCTGATGATTGAATCTTGGGTTTTAGAGCATGCAGAACTTTTTATAAAGAATAACTTTTTTTCGTAAAATGAATAACAAAAAAGTTTCCCATATGTTTCCAACTTAAGTAGACACGCTGTATAGACAGGAAGAAGTTTATCACAGGCGGTGGAATTTATTACAGCACTGGCCTCGGCAGGCACACAGGTGTTGGGCATTCCTGTATACAAGCAGTTATGGTATTTATTTATAGCCATCACCACACCAAAAACAATTAAAGAAACTTATTCTTCGATTTCATTTTTCCTCATTACATATAACCAAATATGCTTGGTTATAGAGGTGTTATAGTTCAAAAGAAATTTCATGGGACATCTAGCGTACCTCGTTATAAGCGAAACCTCGTAATACCCGTTTTCATTATAGAGAGAGTCTACTGTAAGTGTTTTCACATTTTTTTATAAATTGCTTCCCTTGTTTCAAATTTCACTGCACGCCCCTGTCATCTTTTTAATACAGTGGAACCCGCTTATTGGAATAGCCTTCGTACCAAGCAAAAGTATTCCTATAACGGGAATATTCTAATGACCCATCATTGGTGGCTAGTAGAAACGTTTTGGGACCTCAAATTTGTATTCCTTAAACCGGGATATTCCTATACCCCTTTTTTTAAAAGCTGGTTTGACTGTAGTTGATTTAAATAAGAAGAAATCTATCATGGTTGGTTTATATTAATTTCACATAAATGAATATGTATAAAAATTATTTCATGGGAATAAAATCATTTTTCATCTGCAACACACTGAAATGATTAGGTATCTATAAAAAATTAATCACTGGAGTGCAAATATAGAAAGTGTATTACTAATGAAAAGTATCATACATTATACATATAAAAAATTAAAAGATATACCTTTTCCTCGAAATCTGATAAAAATGTTGAATAAATCCTACATACACTTTCTGAACTTGGACGTAATATATCATCTTTTGTAATTTGAAAATCTGGGAAAGTATTTTTAATAGTTTCGAGTAAGGAATCCATTTTGTAAATTAACACAGCACACTCCCACCGTGGTATTTTATCTATGGTAGGTAATAGGTAAATTAGCCGATCGTTTTTTATTCTTTTAAACTAATAGTTTTCAGTAGTTTTTTAGTTTTTTCGGTATTTTTCACGTTTTCAAATTTGGTTTTGATATTAACCGTCAAATGTTTGTCATTGTCAATTCTTTCTTCTTCTTTTCTTTATTTGTATTGCTTTCATTCCACGTCGGTGTGATATGCCAGCTCAAGTTAATGGTTACTACCTTAGAGTATGGAAAATTTTTTACCCTCTCCCTGGAGTGACCGCAACGAGAACGAAACTGAAGCAAAAACCAAGTTAGAACCAAAGGCGAGTGCCAGTGGCGTATCGCGTAGGCCAGAAGAAACTATATAATTAAATAATATTGCTTGTAGGTTTAGTTCAATTTTCTATTTTTATTAATTACACAATATTATGCATGGCTTACATAGAAAGTTAAACAAAAAACAGTATTTTAGTATCGCGTAGGCCAGAAGAAACTAAATAAAACTACATAATTAAAAATACACAGCCTTACACCTAAAGGTAGAAAGGCTTAGGACTAAGTAAGTAAAGTAATTAAAAATACTGCTCGTAGTTTTAGTTTAATTTTCTATTTTTATTAATTACATAATATTAATTATGGCTTACATAGAAAGATTTAAACGAAAAACAGTATTTTAGTATGTTGAACTTTTATACCCACTCAAAATAAAACAGGATTAGGAATTAGGGGATGTGACGAAAGCAAACAACTTTTTGAATTATTGATTTATGATAAATTATTTCAAATAGGTAACCTAGTATACAAAAAAATTTTAACTTAAGGGGATAGGCACAAAATTTCGGCTCCAATACTATTTAAATGGGATTTCTTTTTTAGAATTCTGAGAAAAAAGTTACGGGGTTGAAAAACTAAGAGACAATTTAGTGATATCTTTAATTTCAAAAATATTTCATTCAAAAGAAACTTTTTATTTATTCTAAGGGACTTTCAACCCTCAGTAATAATTTAGTCTTTCATTCTGCGTTTAAATTTTTCAAAAGTATTACTTTTTTCAGTATTGGAAAAAAATGAACACCATGTCAGTGGTAATATTTTCCAAATCGAACATTCGCTATCTTTGTCGTACAATGGACTCAGTCGAACAGAATGTGCTGACAAGACAGTGGCAATTTTAGATATTTGACACGGCTTTAGGAATAATAATAACGTTTGATCCAAAATTATTGTCACCATAGGTGGCTCTCAACGACAGGTGCATGTCTATTCTTAATTCAGATATACTACTTTCCAGTTTACGTCAACTCTGCAGTGTACGTCAACTTCAACTTAACAAGAAAAGTTAGGTTATGTAGAGATGTTGGTGGTGGACATATAACAGCATCTTGTTTGATTTTATTTATTATTGTTACTTATAATTGTGTTCATTCTTTTTATTTTAGATTAAAGTTCTGTGTTAAAGGTTTTGACTGATTTTTTATGTTTCATAACGTTAATCAAAATTAATAGGGCTTTTCATTCACAGTCATTAGTTTCGAGTTTCTGTCATGTGTCACATAATATTAATATATCTACGTCATACGTCTTTGGTTTGTATTATTGTATATACTAATAACGTATGTCGTAGATATATTAATATTATGTGACACATGACAGAAGCTCGAAACAAATGACTGTGAATGAAAAGCCACATAAACACATTGTTACCCTTAAAAATCCTTTAAAATTTTTGGTATCTATAAGTTAATGATTGGTATAAATTACAATAATTACTGTATTAATTCAACAAGTTAAGCAGTTTTAATTAATTAATTTATTATTAATATAAAACTTATTTTAATTTAATTATTATTAATAATTAATACATTAAAAGTGGCATATAACAACCTAATTTCAACCCGTGAGTATTGAACTATTACTCACGGGTAAGGTAATGGGTGATATTATCTATTAAAAAATAGTGATAGACAAGGCGGAAACGGCGGGTTCGTTGGGAAAAATATTCCCATGAGATATTTTTGCATAATCACATTCGTGACACATCCCAGAATAAGGTTCAAGAAGTCGCCCACGAGAAAAGTGGGCCAATTTTTTTTCACAATTTTTTTTAATCAAATTGTAAAAATTAATATTTTTGGCCCGGACTATTTTTTTAGGTTTTTTGGACCATTCTGGGCAAAAAAGGTCTCTTATAATTTTTCTCTAAAGTTGATCTTTTTCGAGTTATAAGCAAGTTAAAATTTGAAAAACGCGAAAATGGCCATATTTAAGACTTAATAACTCGGTCAAAAATTATTATTTTGAAAGTCAGAAAGTGACTAAATCAAAGTTTAGAGTCTCCGTTACATGATCCTGAAGAAATCAGTGTCATTAATTTACCACTAAGCTGTTATTTTTAATTAATAACAATGAGTGGTTACATCGTATTGACGCTGCTGTAAATGTGAGTGCGGGTAAGATGCACAATTGGACTGCTGGAATGGCTTCTCTCTCGCACTCAGCATTTACAGCCCCGCACACGTGCATGGCGCTTATTATTATTACTTAAAAATAACAGCTTAGTAATAAAATAATGACAAAAATTTCTTCAGGATCTTGTAGGGGGGGCTTTAAACTTTAATTTAGTCATATATTGACTTTCATAATAATAACTTTTAACCGAGTTATTAAGCCTTGAAAATCGCCATTTTTCGTTTTTTCAATTTTAAATTGCTTATAAGTCGAAAACGATCAACTTTAGAGAAAAATTATAAGAGACCCTTTTTCCAGAATGGTCCAAAAAATTAAAGAAAAATTGTTCGGGCCAAAAATATTGATTCTTGCAATTTGATTAAAAAAAAAAAATTGTTAAAAAAAATTGGCCCACTTTTCACGTGGGCGACTTCTTGAACCTTATTCTGGGATGTCTCACGAATGTGATTATGCAAAAAAATTTCATGGGAATATTTTTCCCTTCGAACCCGCCGTTTTCGCCTTGTCTATGAATAATAAGCATACCGTTAAACGGCCGTAGAAAAAATAATTATTGTTGCATATCATTACCTTGCAGTGACTTCAAACTAGTTGTACTTAATCTAAACTTTTTATTGTGGACTCAATGTAAAATTACTTTTTAAATACTATCAAAATGATTTCTAATAATACCTTTCGAAGTTCTCCTTTTGGCTGCACACTTTTTGGCAACTCAATAAATATAGTTGGTACTGCTTGATCCAACAATTTAATTTTTCCTGTGGTAGTTTCATAAAAAAACTATTTTCAAAGTGCTTCGAGCAGATTCTGTAGGTTTTTGTGGGTGTAAAGTTTTTAATTTTCATATTTTCAATCCAAAGACTTCTTCTTGGATCGTCTTTTGGAAACCTATATAAAAAGTAAACGTTATTAATTCCATTTTCGTAGTTCCCACAATATATTTTATAAATTCATTTATTTCGTACCGTTTCGTATCTACACCACTGGTAAAATGGCGACTCTTTATGTTACTTTTAATTTTACATGTAAATTTCTCGCATTTTATAACTTAAACATGTAATTTTAATTATGTAATAAGGTACATTGAAGTGTTAATTTTCAAATTATTAACCGTTTAAGAGGCAATATCTAAGAATAAAGGAGTATTTATTGAATTTTCATATACGCACACATAACAGAAATATTTATTTACCTGTGAAATGTAATTCCTACTTCCTTCTTTCTGCTGTCGCTTTTACAACCGTAAGCCGAACACATCACCATTTTAAAGAGTTAAAAAAATTGCTAGTTTTCACTCAGAAATCGCACAAAAATCACTAATAAAACTAGTGGTGTCAAACATCAATGAGAACCAACCGTATTAAAATAAGGCTTCACTCCCGTTCGAAAAAGACATGGCGTGATAGTTCTCCAGAGACAGAAAAAATTTTCCATGCTCTAAGGTTACTACCATAGCCACCTTGTTAAGTAAAGGTGGCTATGTTACTACCATGATACCATAAATATAAATAACAATACTATAAAATCAATAAATAAATAAATAAAAAAGAATTATGAGCACAATAAACAAAATATAATAAAATAATAAAAAATATTTAAAAAAAAACCAAAAAAAATGTCAATCACTGGAAGCGACACTGGACAATACGGGGGAGAAATATAACCACTGGATTCGGAACTGGATAATATTTGAAAACTGTGTACGAACATTAATATTATGTGATTTGCAAGTTTGCCAATTGTGGAATGTAGAATTTTTTACCATACTGATATTGTTTAAAAACATTAATATTATTGATATAAAATGTTAATAAATATTTTTTGTTATAAGAATCAAAGGTAAATATGATTAGGCGAATGAAGCCTTAGGTTTCGCAGTCAATATCCCAACCACACACACACAATGAAATGGTAACAAATCAATTGGAAGTTCTGTTCGACAAAACACATGGAACGTTTTCGTAATCTGACGTTGCAAATTTTTAAACTGTTCCACAATTAAAACTTCCCCTGTTCCAGTGTTCCCATACATCAAAGTTTGTCCGACTAGACACCGTTAAGCTATTAACAAATTTTCAGCTTGCTATTAATCAACTTTTTTTGGTAAGCGGGATTCAAGTCTATAAGCAAAAAAGGTCTCTTGTGATTTTTCTCTAAAATTTACTTTTGTCGAGTTATACGCGATTTAATATTTGAAAAACGCGAAAATCGCCATTTTCAAGACCTAATAACTCAGTTAAAAATTATTACTATGAAAGTTGGAAAGTGACCAAATCAAAGTTTAAAGTCCACCCTACAAAATCCTGAAGAAAGGGGGCTTTCAACTTTGATTTAGTCACTTTTTGACTTTCATAATAATAATGGCCATTTTCGCGTTTTTCAAATTTTAAATCGAGTATAACTCAACAACAGTCAATTTTAGAGAAAAATTACAAGAGACCTTTTTGGCTCATAATGACCCAAAGAATCAAAAAAAAAAAATACGAAGTGAAAAAATTGATTTTTTGAAGCAAAAAAAATTGATATTTTGAATTTGTTTAAAAAAATTGTTTAATCAATTTTCTGACCGTGGCACCTCCCGGCACTCTGTATATTTGTTATAAGGAACTATTTTTAAGTGAGTTTGTGCAAAAAAATCGAATCGAAATATGTTACCTAACGGGGGCGACGATAAAGCCTGGACTATAAGCTAACAACAAGAATTCAAATTCCGGTCTCCAGTTACATCATGCGATGCGCGAACTTATACGTATTTGCGCTACGGGAAGATACTATCTTGTTATTTATAGTATCATGGTTACTACGTTGCTGCCATGATCATGATACTATAAATAACACGAAGTTATTACTACTATACTGACCACGACACGAAGACTGGTTATTTTATATTGTTGGTTCTAAATTCTAAACCAACTCAAATCAACTTAAGATTCACTGAGGCCCGGTCTTTTCACCTCCGATACATGGGGCTCGCCCTAGTTATCGGGCAGATTACATGTAAATCTGTCAAATAAACCTCCGGATACCGTGAAATTTTTCTCCTTGTCATGTTTGTCCCACGCCAACCAAAATTGCGAGTTAACTAAAGAAGAAGAAGAAGAAGATGAAGAAGAAGAAGCAAATTGTACAATGTAGTAACTCCAAATTGTAAGTGAATAAGGGATTTTTCCCTTAATCTGCGACGATGAGCTGGCCAAATACCCAAGTAGATGGAGGCCAATAAACTAAAGAAGAAGAAAAAGAAGAACCTCCGGATAACTATTGTTTGTTTTTTAACCAAGAGGAGTGATTCAAATTTACCGCGCTGTAATGCTTGTTTCTAATTGGTCCAACCGCAGGCAAGTTTACTCCATCATCATCATCATGCAACCTCTTCTGTCCATTGCTGGACATAGGTCTCTCCCATTCTTCGCCACTCTTCACGGTTCTGTGCTTCTTGTTGCCATTTCTTGGATATTCGGTTAATGTCGTCCATCCAGCGTGTTGGTGGTCGTCCCCTGCTGCGTTTGTCTTCTCTTGGGCGCCAGTCAATTAGTTTTCTGGCCCATCTTGAGTCTTTCAGTCTCGCTATGTGACCTGCCCAATTCCATTTCAGCTTGGCAGCGTTCAATGGCATCAGTGATACCTGTTCTTTTCCATCTTGGTTCCTTATTTTGTCTTTTTTTGTCACGCCGAGAATCGATCTTTCCATGAGCCTTTGTGCCACTCGCATTTTTAGTGCTATTGTTTTTGTGAGCGTGAGAGTTTCTGCACCGTATGTCATAATAGGAAGAACGTATTGGTCAAATGTCTTCCGTTTCATAGCTGTCGGGAAGCTGCTCTTAAAGATGTCTCTTAGTGAACCATACGCTGCCCAAGCAAGTGTTATTCGTAGTTGAAATTCACAGGTCTGATTGTCCTTGCCTATTCTGATTTTATGACCGAGATATATGTACTTTTCTGTCAATTCTACCACTTGATTTTGGATATTGGAAGTTTGTTTGCTTTGATTTGGAAGTTTACTCCCAAAGATCTTATACACATAGATTTGGCCAACTCCGAAAAATAGCGTAACGCGGAGCAGTTCGGGTCGGTGGTCTATCTCTCTCTCTACCGGCGCTTAGCTTTCTCTCTCTAGCATATGATGGCTGCCACCTCTGTGTAACTGTCGTTCCATTACTCCCACCTCTTTTCTCATTTATATCTCCCACCTTTTATTTCATTTCGGTCCGGGTCCCAGGTCTAGCTATCTTTGTCTGTCGTGGGAAAATATATTTTTAATAATGTCAAAAATTTTTATTTTATGTAATACAGAGATATAAATGAATTGAGCCATATTGGTAGGGGAGCCCAAGCGAGGATTTTTGCAGTTACTCGAGCGCGTCAGAAAATCACATGGGGAGAAACCTTATACCTACTCTGTAAATGAACCCCTACCATATATTGGATCTTAATACAGAGGAGTTCGTTGAGGGATCCAAAAAAATCTACCCTGAGAATAACTCTAAATTGTCAGATTAAGATAAGGTAAGTTAAGTACATGCAGAACAGTGCATATTTAAAAAATCTGACGGTTTGAGCGGGGCTTCACAAGAAAAAAGCGAATAGGACAAGAAATAAACGTCAGGTCGAAAAACTAAAAATTACGTGTTCAATATTTTTCAAAAATTTATCGAATGATACCAAACACGACCCCCCACGGAGAGGAGTGAGGGATAAATTTAAAATTTTAAATAGGAACCCCGTGAAATGAACATCAGATCTAAAAAGTGCAAAATACACGTATTCAATATTTTGACACCAAACACGACCCCCACGGAGGTGGGGTGGGGGGTTACTTTAAAATCTTAAATAGAAGTCCCAATTTTTTATTGCAGACTTGGATTTCTTTCATAAAAATAAGTAACTTTTATTCGAGACATTTTTTCGAATTATGGATAGATGGCGCTATTATCGGAAAAACGATTGTTGGAAATGGAAAACTAAATTAAAAAATTGAAAGTCCCCACTTAAATAGAAAACTGTACTTAACTTTTTTTGGTTTTAGGACCTAATCTTCACAACCCAATAGGTCCCATATCGCTCGAGTAACTGCAAATTTAGCATACTTTCCTCCCCTACTATATTTTACATAAAAAAATTTATATAGAGAAATTACACCATATATTTACTTTTCTATCAGACTGTGAAATTGAAAAATTTGAAGGAACCGAAAAAAACCGTTTGGACCGAAAAAATTGATCAGAACCGAATCGAAATATTTTAACAAAACCGGAACCGGACCGGACCTAAAATTTTGAATTTTACTAGAACCCGAACCGGACCGGAACCTTTTATTTCATTTCGGTCCGGGTCCCTGACTAGCTACCTTTATCTGTCGTGGGAAAATATATTTTTATTAATGTCAAAAATTATTAGATTATGTAATACAGTGATATAAATGTATAATCACAACCAACTCCAAAGATGTATCACCGATTATCAATTATTAGTGACCCCTGATCAGGTGCAACAGTTTAGTTAAATAAAATATTTGACAATATTCTGAAATACAAAAAATTTTATTTTCCTCAATAACTTTAGAAACATTTGTTGACCAGAATTAAAAGAAGAAATTATTATAACATAATTTTTTATGGTTTTTGAGTTGATTTTAAAAATAATAAAACATCTTGAAATGTATTTTTTATTTATTAACAAAAGTAGAAAACACCACAAAATTGTTTGCATTGCATTAATTTATAACAAAAATAACAATATTGTAAGCAACAAAACCTAAAAAAAAAACCGATAAAACCGTTTGAAAAATTAAGTGTTACGGTTCGGTTCCAAAAATTATACCGGGTGTCCACTTATATTTTCCCCCATTTTAACTGCCTATAACTTCTAAACGGCTCAAGATAGAAATATGCGGTTTTCGCTGAAATGTTTTATTTTAGCAAGAGTTTTGTCTGAATGGATTAAATTTTTTATATCACTTTCAAATACGAAAAAAAATGGCGGATTTTTGAAAAAAACGTTGTTGACTTTTTTTTTAATGGAACACCCAGTATATTTTTCTGTAAATTGAAAGAAAGGTCATTCGCCTATCCAGCGATATAAAGTTTTTCAAAATCGGTTGTCAAATCACTGAGTAATTAATTTTTAAAATGAGAGGTGCAAAGTGGATATCACATACCTAAATAACATAACTAAGCTAATTGATATTATGTTATGTGATTTCCACATTGCATCTCTCATTTTAAAAATTAATTGCTCAGTCATTTGACAACCAATTTTAAAATTTTTTATATCGCTGGATAGGTAAATGACCATTTTTTCAAGTTTCCAAAAAGTATACTGGGTTTTTTAATAAAAAAAGTCAACGTTTTTTTTTCAAAAATCCGCCATTTTTTATTTAAAAACGTTATAAAAAATGGTCATTTACCTAAAAACTTGAAAGAACGTTTATTTACCTATCCAGCGATATAAAAAATTTTAAAATCGGTTATCAAATGACTGAGCAATTAATTTTTAAAATGAGAGATGCAATGTGGAAATGACATAATTGATATTATGTTACGTGATATCCATGTTGCACCTCTCATTTTAAAAATTAATTACTCAATGATTTGACAACTGATTTTGAAAAACTTTATATTGCTGGATAGGCGAATGACCTTTCTTTCAATCTACAAAAAAATATACTGGGTGTTCCATTAAAAAAAAATCAAAGTTTTTTTTCAAAAATCCGCCATTTTTGTTTTCGTATTTGAAAGCGATATGAAAAGTTCAATCCATTCAGACAAAACTTTTACTAAAATAAAACATTTCAGCGAAAACCGCATATTTCTATCTTGAGCCGTTTAGAAGTTATAGAAGTTATAGTTTAATATCAAATAAGGGTTCAGTTTCGGTTCCGGTCCACTAAAAAATATCGGTTTCGGTTCGGTTTTCTGTTTTTAGCGGTACGGTCCGGGTCCCTGAGCTAGACCACCGTACTTGATATTGACGTTACACCCAGGGACCCGGACCGTACCGCTAAAAACGGAAAACTGAACCGAAACCGATATTTTTTAGTGGACCAGAACCGAAACTGAACCCTTATTTGATATTAAATATAATTTTTGGAACCGAACCGTAACACTTAATTTTTCAAACGGTTTTATCGTTTTTTTTTTCGGTTGTGTTGCTTACAATATTGTTATTTTTGTTATAAATTAATGCAATGCAAACAATTTTGTGGTGTTTTCTACTTTTGTTAATAAATAAAAAATACATTTCAAGATGTTTTATTATTTTTAAAATCAACTCAAAAAACATAAAAAACTATGTTATAATAATTTCTTCTTTTAATTCTGGTCAGCAAATGTTTCTGAAGTTATTGAGGAAAATAAAATTTTTTGTACTTCAGACTATTGCCAAATATTTTATTTAACTGAACTGATGCCGCTTTAGCAAATTCTAATATAATAAAATTAATCTATCCATTGTTAACTGTTGCACCTGATCAGTGGTCACTAATAATTGATAATCGGTGATACATCTTTTGAGTTGGTTGTGATGGGAAAATATATTTTTAATAATGTCAAAAAATATTAGATTATGTAATACAGAGATATAAATTAATTGAGCCATATTGGTAGGGGAGCCCAAGCGGGAATTTTTGCAGTTACTCGAGCGCGTCAGAAAATCAAATGGGGAGAAACCTTATACCTACTCTGTAAATGTACCCCTACCATATATTGGATCTTAATACAGGGGAGTTCGTTAAGGGGATCCAAAAAAAATCTACCCTGAGAATAACTCTAAATTGTCAGATTAAGATAAGGTAAGTTAAGTACATGCAGAACAGTGTATCTTAAAATCTGACGGTTTGAGGGGGGCGTAAGGAAATGAGTGAGTCACAAAGCTTCACAAGAAAAAAGCGAATAGTACGAGAAATAAACGTCAGGTCGAAAAACTAAAAATTATGTGTTCAATATTTTTCAAAAATTTATCGAATGATACCAAACACGACCCCCCCCCACGGAGAGGAGTGGGAGATAAATTTAAAATTTTAAATAGGAACCCCGAGAACTGAACATCAGATCTAAAAAGTGCAAAATACACGCCCTAATAGCACAAGGACGTCCATTGGACGTCCTTCACGGACTTTAGGGACGTCCTTTGGACGTCCGTTTTCGTCCGAGGAACGTCCTTTATACGTCCTATTTTGGTCCAAATGTCGCGCTACCGAACGTCCATTGGACGTCCATCTAAGGTCCGAGGGGACGTATATTGGAACTTAATCGGACGCAAATTGGACCTTAATCGGACGTCCTAGGGGACGTAAATTGGACCTTAATCGGACGTAAATTGGACCTTAATCGGACATAAATTGGACCTTAATCGGACGTCCTAGGGGACGTAAATTGGACCTTAATCGGACGTAAATTGGACCTTAATCGGACGTAAATTGGACCTTAATCGGACATAAATTGGACCTTAACAGGACGTAAATTTGACCTTAATCGGACGTAAATTGGACCTTAATCGGACGTAAATTGGACCTTAATCGGACGTAAATTGGACCTTAATCGGACGTAAATTGGACTTTAATCGGACGTAAATGGGACCTTAAGCGGACGTAAATTGTACCTTAATCGGACGTAAATTGGACCTTAATCGGACGTCCTAGGGGACGTGAATTGGACCTTAATCGGACGTCCTAGGGGACGTGAATTGGACCTTAACAGGACGTCCAATTTTGGTCCAAAGGCCAAGTTGTTAAACGTCCAATGGAGGTCCACCTAACGTCGGAGGGGACGTTCGGTGGACGTCATTTGGGCATTCATAGGATGTCCCAGTTTGGTCCAATGTCTTGCTGCTGAACATCCATCTAACGTCCTAGAAGGTCATTCGGTGGACGTCTAGCGACGATATTTAGACCTGTGGAGAATGTATTGTGGGAAATAAAAAATATATTTTTTAAGGAACTTATATTTCATCTTATATCAAATTACAATTATTGGATATTACAGTATTTACATTAAATTACAATACACTTCTCCAAGAAATTAACGCACCACCTTAAATATGGGGTATATTTGATGTCTCGTATTTCCTAAACCTGTTGTCCCATCTAAGTGATGTTTTTATAATATTATAGCCTAGGCTATAGGTTACCTCCTTAAGCTTGTCATGCTGTAATATATGTATATTATATCATATCGCTCTCTATAGTAATGTGATATAATATATATTACAGTATAGCTCCCTGTGCATGACAAGCATAAGGAGGTAACATATTCTAGGGCCTAGGCTAGAATATTATAAAAAAAATCACTTAGATGCAACAACAGGTTTAGGAAATTCGAGACATCAAAAATGCCCAATTTTTAAGGTGGTGCGTAATGGGCTGTATATACAGGGTGTAACAAAAATACAGGTCATAAATTAAATCACATTATTCTGGGACCAAAAATAGTTCAAATGAACCTAACTTACCTTGTACAAATATGCACATAAAAAGTTACAGCCCTTTGAAATTACAAAATGAAAATGGATTTTTTCGATTATATCGAAAACTATTAGCGATTTTTTATTGAAAATGGACATGTGACATGTGGCATTATTATGGCAGGAATATCTTAAAGAAAAATTATGGTGAAATTTGTGCACCCCATAAAAATTTTATGGGGGTTTTGATCCCTTAAATCCTCCCAAACTTTTGTGTATGTTCCAATTCAATTTTATTATTGTGGTACCATTAGTTAAATTCAATATTTTTGTTTCTTAGTATTTTTCAGATAAGGCAGTTTTTATCGAGTTGCGACTTCTTTTTTAATATGTCCACGTAAAAATTTTATGGGGGTTTTGTTCCTTTAAACCCCCCAAATGTTGTATGTTCCAATTAAACTATTACTGAGGTACCATTAGTTAAACAGAGTGTTTTCAAAACTTTTTTGCCTCTTTGTATTTTTTCGATAAGGCACGTTTTATCGAGTCTGGCTTCTTTTTTAATATGGTTCAAAATATACCTAAAAATGTAAAGCATAAATCGATGGCTTAGAACCATAGTGACGTAACTACAAAAAACACATTTTCTAATAAAGTGAAATAAAGGTTTTTAGAACGGGGTAAACGCAAATTACTAAATATTTAATGGATTTATACCAACCAAAAGTATATTTTAGTATAAAATAAAGGTATGAGAATTAGAATTTGTAGTAAAATGTATTATTTTATGTTTTTAGTAAAAATGATATAGGTTTTAGTTACACCTATAGGTAGTTACGTTTTTGTTACACTAAAAAATGTAGATAAGTTTAATCTTAAGTGATCGTTGTAATAATAAAAATAAAAAAAATAAACAGTATTTATTAATCCAAATACTAAAAAATATAAAAAAAATTAATATTAATCACTATCTTCTTGATCGGATATGTTTTCGTTCCCATCTGTTCCATGACACTCGTTTAAAGAAGCATAAAAAGCATGATATGTTTTGGGAATAACATCTTGACAAAGCTCCATAAGATTTTTATGTTTTTCCGAGGAGATAGCCATGGTACTTGTATACATTCTTTCCAGATCAAATTGTTCTTTTTGTTCTCTACGTACGCTTCGTCTTACGGAAATGTTAATTGAAATATCAAATTCTAGGAAAGCTTCTGAATCCATTTCGTATTTAAAAAAAACTGTGTTTGGGCTTTCTTTTTTAAACTGAAACCAAACGACTTTAAGCCAATTTATTTTGTTGCCATTTGTATCTATTTTTTTATTACGTATAGTTTTCTGTGTTAAACTATTAAAATCGAAAAACTTTGTCTGATCCATTTCAATTACCCTGTACTTTAAATTTCGGGATGCTGTTCTTATAACCGCATACCAACCAGATGGATCAAAAATATCTACATTTCGACTTTTTTTTTCTATGTGCGCATGGACAGAATCACATTCCATCATGGAATGGCCAGGCTCAAAAAAGAAGTGGTTAATTATAAAAACACTCTCTAAATTTTTAACGGCATAGAGAAACATTGAAACCATATTAACATTTCGATTTTGTCCACTGCACGTGTCTGAAAAAAAATTATGTTCACTGTGCAGCTGATTTTCAGACAAATGTTTCCAGATGCATGAAGCAATCTCGACTGAACCGCGTTTAGCCATTCCTTCATGCCAAACATAATTATAGGCCTCTTTGGAAGCAACATTAAAAACTGTTAAATTATAGACAGCTAATCTACGTTTGTAAAAAAGTTTTTTTGCATTAGTCTTTGGGCAATAGCGTACTGCTTCTAGGTCGAATTCAGCTAAGGAACAATCACCAGCAAGTGCCTTTTCTTTTATGGAATTCTTCATATTTCTGGCTAATGTTTTTCTTTTTAAATGGCTTTCATGCTCACTCTGTTTTTTGGCTTGTTCGTTTGCTGGCAAGTGATCAAATGCGAAACATTTGTCGCACAAGTCCTTTCTGGGAGTATGAAATGACAAGTTACACTCCGTATTAAAAATATTTCTGTAATACCACAGCTTTTCTGGATTAATTTTTTTATTTAAGCAGTCTTCTTTATAGAGGTCGTACATTATTTGAACATTTAAGTCGGATGCCAGATATTGCTTACCGGTATCTTTTCGGCAGTAATGAGACGGTACTCGAGGAAATAAATTTATGTGATCAATAATATTCTGTTTAGCAATTTCAGGACGTTTATTTGCAGGTATGTGATGACCTCTTTTGTCAGATTGTACTATATTTTCCTGAGTGCGTTTCGACAGAATTCTCCTTACAAAAGTTTCAGATATGTCTAAAGTTTTAAGAAAAAATCCTTGACATACTGAAATTTTTTTCCCTTCTTTAACTAAACTGTATATGACGGTGTTATGTCGTCTAGATACTTCTGCTTCAGTTCGTTTCGATTTTTTCTTAATAATGTCTATCAATGAGCTGATATATTGACGCTGTTTTTCAATATTCGCAATATGCCAAAAAGCTCTATGAAGTTCGTCTCTCGTTTCTGGATTAAAATTTGTACTACATTTTTTTGGGCATTTACTGCAGTCTTTCTCCTTCACTCTTTTCTCAGGCACTTTTTTACCACGAACAGAAATATAGGCTTCACCTTTTTGTCTTTTTGTTGTTCTTTGATTTTTTTTCCACATTGTAGGATCAGCAACTCTTCTTCTTTTTCTTTGTTCCCCAGAGAGTATTGGCAATGATTCTGCGTTATCTATATTATCCGTTTCCATAATTTCATTATTTTCATTATCATCTAAAAAAAGGCATTTTAAAAATCTAAAAACTAAAACCATTACTATTAATCTCTAACCTATGTCTGAGCTGGTAGATTCTATGGCATCAGAATTTATGGTATCCTCAGTGTAATTTTTAAAGGTACCATCATCAGTTGTTGTAGGTTCAGCTTCAATGGTGATATAACCATCAGTGTTTATTTCAGATTCTGTAGGATTAGCAACTCTTCTTCTTTTTCTTTGTTCCCCAGAGAGTATTGGCAATGATTCTGCGTTATCTATATTATCCGTTTCCATAATTTCATTATTTTCATTATCATCTAAAAAAAGGCATTTTAAAAATCTAAAAACTAAAACCATTACTGTTAATCTCTAACCTGAGTCTGAGCTGATAGGATTAAAATCTGGATCAGCTATAGAATCATCAGAATTTATGGTATCCTCAGTGTAATCTTTAAAGGTACCATCATCAGTTGTTGTAGGTTCAGCTTCAATGGTGATATAACCATCAGTGTTTATTTCAGATTCTGCAGTAATATGACGTCTATTATTGAAATCAATAGATTGAGCATTTTCTAAAAAGATTTTTACTTGTTTAAAAAATAATTTTTTATTAGTAAACAAAGTTTAAATAATTTAATATGCGTTTAAACAAACTAAAACAAAAAAATGATGAGTGTTTAGTATCTATTTTTACTTTTTTATTTCATAAATAAATGTGTAGTTTTTTACCACAGGGATTGGACTAATAATTACGAATTATTTAAACCATTTACGGAATCACTAACAATTAAATAGGCTAAATAAAGTTACTTCACTGCTATTTTGTAAAATAAAATAAAATACCTTAAATATTTTAATTTTAATAATTATTACTGTAGACTAATTATATTTAAAACTGCATTGGATGAGATACAGAAAGTATCAAGCATTTTAGGTATATTGTACCTATAGCTATAGCTTCTAAACTTACCGTAGCTGTCTACTAATATGGACGGACTGGAATGTTTAAGCTCTAACAAAGTACTACTCTCAGATAAAACCGTGGAAAATACTTGAAATTGGCCTAAGTCTTCATTACTGTTTTCTATATTACCTTCAATTAGAAGAGTTTTTTCTAAAAATATAATAAGTGACACTATGATTTTGTACATTCTGTATAAAATACAAAATGAGAAAAGCTTTTAAAGCATCACAATTTAAAGATACAAGAATAGTTTAAAATATACAATAGTTGTTATTATTGTAATTAGGTATATTATGAATTGTACTTACGATTTTCGCGAACCATATCCACTAACTTTTTTCCCCTAGACATATTTATTGATAGGTATTATGTAATTTATTAGAAAGTAAATAATTAAGCGCACATTTTTAAAAACAATACCTTAAACAGCACACAATAGTTTATAACTACAAGCAATTTATAGGTTAGAACTGCGTCGCAAGGTCAACATTTATAACGGACGGTTAGTGCCAAAAGAACGTATCGCCTGTTACGAGTTTACTTTAAAATATTTATTTATTAGCCCAAATAACGTAAGCGCTCTTACTTTACTATGGGCCAAAACAAAAATGTTTTTTTGTACTTACGCATAATGCCATCTTCTTAAATATTGATAGTAGCTGTTCCGTTTCTTTGGCACTAAATTAGAACACCTTAGACATACTTTTGGCTATCTTAACTCGATTTCGCCAATTTTGTAGTTACGTCACTATGGCTCTAAGCCATCGAAATAAGTTTGCATATTATTACCAAGTCTCCATAATCGTACTTAACCATATACAAATATGTGGTGGATTTGACAAATATTCACAATATTTCGATAAAAATTGACTTTTCGAAAAAGCAATAAGAGGCAAAAAAGTTTTTAAAACGTTGTTTAAATGGTAGGTACTACAATAATAATTAAATTGAAACGTGCACAAAAGCACATTGTTTTCGATACATTGGAAAAAATCACTTTTCATTTTGTAACTTCAAATGAGTGATAAAGGCACAGAGACTTAGATCACGAGGTCACATTGAAAGGATGCCAAAAACGAGGACTCCGAAAAGGGTACTAAACTACACTATAGCTTCAAGAAAGAGAAGAGGAAGACCGGAAAATAGATGGAAGCAAGAGGTCGAAAAAGATTTGGAAAGAATGGTGTTACAGGGTCAGAAAAGAAAAATGAATAAGAGGAAGGAATGGAGAAAAATCACATATCAAGCCAGAGAAGATCTCAGTACATAAAGAAACGTGAAAATGAAGAAAAAACAAACTTTTCAAGCCATGGGCCTCTAAGGCCCTTGGTGCTATTAATATATAACTTCAAAGGGCTGTAACTTTTCTTTTGTGCACATTTGTACTAAGGTAAGTTAGGTCCAATCAAACTATTTTTGGTCCCAGGATATGTGATTAAATTTATGACCTGTATTTTTGTTACACCCTGTATATATATAAAGGTTATATTTGGTTCTTGGGACATCAAAGTATATTTTTTAGACATTCCCTGGATATAGTCACTGATGTGACATACCTCCGATTTGTTTTTTCATGAGTTTTGTAAGAGAGACTAAAAACTTTTTTATGGTTACCTCCTGTTTTCATATATTTTTTGACATGTTTTGTAGTAAATTCAACTATCTATTTACTACAAGACATGTCAAAATTTACATGTGAAAGCAGGAGATGATCCTAAAAATGGTTTTTCGTCTCCTACAAAATTCATGAAAAATCAGATAGGAGAATTTGTACATTACAATTCTCTGATGTTTGGGAAAAAGGGCTTAAGTCAGAAATGCACATCGATAATGTTTTGATGATTTCTGGACCAGAAAAATCGGCTCTTTTTATTGGTACATACAGTTTACGTCTACAACAGTTTTTTGCTGGTCCAGAAATCATCAAAACATTAGCAATGTGCAATTCTGACTTACGCCCTTTTTGCCAAACATAAAAAAAGCAATCTGGTCATAACTGACCAATGAGCAATTTTAATTTAACCTAAATTACTAATGTTTCTTAAAATGAAGAGCTTACCCGATAGCGTCTCTTATCTAATCTAACATGATCGTGCACTATTCTAACATACACAGCCACATCACGCACTATGCTCTGCTTTTCACTATCACCTATCACTCAAACTAGTTCAAAAGGCTTTGTCCTCTTCAATCTTCTAGTTTGCCCAGTAGTATCGAGGAGGATTTCCTCAATATTCTTGTACTTATTTAAGTTGTTTGTCGGGATTCCTGCTATCTTCTTGATGATTATATCCAGGTTCCATTCCTAGGTATTAATATTTGTTTATAAAGTAATAACTTATTATGCATGGACAATGTTGTTTCTTCCAATTAGCCAATACACTTTTTATATCTTTATTTTGGTTATATCTGGTTTTTTGTAGACCACTTTCAGCTGATTCTAAAAAAAATTAAAATGAACGGTAATTTTTCTATTCTTTACAATTAGGGAATCCAACGATCTGTCAAACTATTCCAATATGTCTGGCGATTGGCATGCAATACATTGAAAGCATATGATAAATATTGTTTTTTAAGTATTTAAAGTAATTTTCGTATATTTATATCCGCCTAAGTATTGCTAACATACTTCTGTGACATAATAAAAAATATTGTTTACATCAATAAACTAGAATAAGTACTTAAAAAGTTTTATTTAACTAAGTAATTTGGAAGGTTGAAGAAAGGTAGGTTAACAAATTTTATATTTCAAAGTTTAATAATAAATTATATTAAGCATCCCTAAAATAGATTTTTTACTTATGTATTTTATTATTTTAGGTTAGTTAGTAACAGCTATGCCACTAACATGTATTGTAGTGAACTGTGGAAGCAGGTCGAAAAGGGATAAAGTATCTTTTTTTGCTATTCCCAAACCACTGAAGTTTAAACATGCTATCCACTTGAATGAATTAACTGTTAAACGCAGAAAAAAATGGATAAGGGCCATACGAAGAGCAGACCTGACAGAATCAAAATTAAAATATCAAAAAGTGTGTTCCAAACATTTTATTCAAGGTTTGTCAATAATTTTCTATAAAGAAATAATATTAATCTTAATATATTTCAATAAAATATTGTAGGTGCCGTGGCAGTTAGTAGGCATTCGCATCGGGTAAAATTTTTTGGAAAATATGAAAATATACATTGTTTTAAGCTATTTTCCCAAAAAATTTTACCCGATGCGAATGCCTACTAACTGTGTATCTACGTTATATAATTTTGTTTTAGGACAACCTGCAAAACTTGAAGATGTAAATGATCCTGATTGGATACCAACCCAAAATATGGGTTACTCTAGGGGACCTGTAAAACGAAAGCAGGACCTTGAAAGACTGGAAAGAGTAAAGAAAAGATCTTCCACAAAGGTTTCACAAGAGGACAATGATACATTTATTGAGGTATACTAATTAAAAGAGAATGTCATTAACTTTAAATTGATTTGGAATTAAGGGGATCCGTACAAAGTTTCGGCTACAATGCTATTTAAATCGGATTCATTCTTTTCAAAACCTGAGAAAACTAATAAGTATTTTTGAAAAATTTAAATGCAGAATGAAAGATTACTTTATTACCGAGGGCGAAAGTCCCTGAAAACTTTTATGTTTATTTTAATAAGTTACAGGGGTGAAAAACTAAGAGAAAATGTAGTGTGTTTTTTATTTTAAAATATCTCATTCAAAAGAAAACTTTTTATTTATTCTAAGGGACTTTCGGCCCTTGATAACAATTTAGTCTTTCATTCTGCGTTTAAATTTTTTTTTATTTATAATATTTATTTGTAATATATAATATTTATTTGTTTTTTCAGGATTAAAAATGGTGATATTTTCCAAATCGAACATTCGTTATCTTTATCATACAACGCACTGAGTCGAATAGAATATGGTGATAAGACAGTGACAATTTTAAATATTTGACATGGCATCAGGAATATTTTGAGTTATTGATTAAATAATATTGATAGTGTATTTGATGAATAATTGATTGAAGACGTGAACTTAATAAAAAGTTATTTATTGTTTATTATTTATGGAAGATCCAGGCGGGGAATACACCAGTATATATTCTGTGATCCAAGTATTTTGTTGTTACAGATGTTCAAAATTGTAAGCGTTCTATAGTAACAATATATTATTAAAAAATCACTTTTGCTCGATTGGGTGTTAGTTTTTGTTGTACAATATATAAATTATTACAATCACTGAATACATAGCTAGTGAAAAAATTATCATATTAATTAACTGAATTAATAATTTAAGCCATTATGCAAGTAACAGTTATCCAAGAACTTTCAAAAGCCATATTTTTAAAGTTAATGATGACATTGTCAACTAATGTTTACATATCCATACCAGTGAGAATTTTACTACACATAATTTGTCATGTAAAGACAGAAAAGGTAGGGATAGCAGTAAAATATTTGCGCTTACACTCTTAAAGGGAATTTTAATTATAGAGATCAGTGTATAATAGTCGACAGTACATGTAAAAACCTTAATTACTCTGTTACCAATGTTGTATCGGATTGTGAAGACATTATAAAAGATCTAGGTATTCAGTTTGACTCACAACTAACCTTCAAGATTCGTATAAATGTAAAGTATATGATTTTATAATAAGAAACTGTCATAAGTTTGATATTTTGAAATTAAAACTGTTGTATTTTTGCTTAATTCTGTTAAAGCTTGCATATGGTTCCACTATAAGGATCCCAATTTATAATCAATTATGTTTGTTACAGAATGAAAACAATACAGTAAGTGAAAGTAACACTACAGCAATGTATGAAGACAGTACTGGAACCGAAACTCAAACTGAGTTAACCTCAGATGATATTGAACAGATGGCTCAACAATTAAAATTTGCAAATAAAAAAATTGACGAGTTGACTCGCAGAATTAATAAGACCATTTTAAGTTTCGAGTCACTAGAAACGGACAATCCGAAATGTTTATATTATACCGGTTTAAATTTTTCTGTTTTGAAGTCAGTATTTGACAGAATTAAACCATTTATTCCATCATCCTCAGTAACTGTTTTAGATCCCTCTCAACAATATTTGTTGACATTGATGAAAATGAGACTTAATCTAGATTTTAAATATTTGGCCTACCAATTTGGCATTTCTCAATCAACATGTTCCACCTATTTTAATACCATCATCTCAATAATGTATCAAAGATTTAAAAATAGCATAAAATGGCCAGATCGGGAAATTATTAAAAAAAACATGCCTTCTTGCTTTAGAGAAGTCTTTCATGATAAGACCACAATTATCATTGATTGCTTTGAGGTGTTTATCCAAAAACCAGCTAGTTATTTAACCCAGCAGCAAACATGGTCAAACTATAAACATCATAACACAGTTAAATTCCTTATTGGAATTACTCCCCAAGGCTGTATTTCATATATCAGTAAAGCATGGGGAGGAAGAACATCAGATAAACAAATAGTAGAGCTCTCTGGTTTTTTGGATAAAATAGAACCCCAAGATATTGTGATAGCAGATCGAGGTTTTTTAATAAAAGAATTTTTAGATGTGTTACAAGCAAAGCTAGTAATTCCAGCTTTTACCAAGGGGAAAAAACAATTGCTTCCACTAGAGCTGGAAGAAACTAGAAACATTGCACAGGTTAGAATCCACGTAGAAAGAGTTATTGGCTCCATTAAAAATAAATTTAATATTTTTTCAGAGCCACTTCCGATTTCTATGTTAACCCATGTTACTGATGGTATAAATATAGTTGATAAGATAATTTTTATAGCATGTGTTTTGATTAATTTATGCCCTCCTATTGTTCCAATTTAATTAAATTTAACCTATTTCACCAGATTGTCGCCTTTTTAGTATTTCTTTTAATAATTTTTGGTACACATCTGAAGTGTCACTACGAAAAACAATCAATGACACCTTTGGCCAAAACTAGGATATATATATGCCATGTTGTCGAGGTTGTCAGTTAGTTTTGAATTATAAATAGCTACAGCAAGAAAACTTGCATTGTTTCAGACAAAATCAAACAAGCTTATATTTTTCTAAAACTTTTTTTGTTGGTTTTTAAATATGTTAAAGTAAAAAGTTCTACTCACAGATTTGGCCGCTAATTGTTTAAAGAATTAAAACTCTTTTGTATACTTAAATAATTTTAAAAATATTGAATTCATCATTTTACAAATCTTTGTTGTGGGGAAGCTTGCAGTTCTGATGATCTATTGTTGTTAAATCGGTATAATATAAACAAAATTGGGCATTTTTGTCTGTTTGATTTATAAATAAATAAACATTTTGCTTTATGTTGTAAAGTACTTTATAATCAACTATTTTCAATGGGAAATAAGCCACAATTTTACCAAAAAAATGATTTTATTAACGTTTCGACGCCCAAGTCGGGTGTCGTCAAAATACAAAATATTAAATTAAACAAAAATGTTATTGCTTAGTAAAAAATTCTTCTAATAATTTATTTAATCTGACTCATTTATATCAGCAATTCAGACATGGATTATACATTTTAATGAAGAAGACTTTAAAATGATATTGCCAATATTGATGAGTTGCGTTCCTGGGACGACTTTACTAAAAGATAGTAAATCATAATATTATCATTCGAAAGTGGTAGGTTTATTGGTCAAAAGGTGGAGAATAAAAGACAAAGACTTCGGCTACTTCATCTATTTATTGAAGACATTTTTGTTCACTAATTAGTGAACATTACCAGTTCATCTACAAATGAGTTTGATAAATAACAAACATCCATAGAAAAAAAGCAATGCAACTAGCAAGTTGTAAGTAAAGCAGCTAGTGAAACGAACCATTGAGAAATGTAAAATACAGACATTAAGTTTGTAAAAAACTAAGTACAGTTAACAATTTAAAAGCCAATACAAGAGCAAGAGATCATGTAGTAACATAATGATTGCATAAAAAAATTGCAAAAAATGTGTTCAACTAGAACGAAAATAATGTCCAGAATTCAACAATTCCAGACAATAATTTGCATTCAAATGATTTAATTTTAACTTTAAGTAGCATTCTTACAATAATGACTGTGGCTAGCGTATATTATTTATGTACACCTCATTGGTTGTTTTTGTATTTTGATATTAATAAAAAATTTGTGACAATTTTAATGAAAATAAATCATATGAAAACTGAAAAGAATGTATTTATTTGATGTTTCGGAGACTGACCTATATCAACCGTAGAATGAATTGTAAAAATATTAAGGAAACAAAGTTTCAAAATTTCCTCTTAAAAGTATATGTATACTATGGTACACTGTACTTTTGTATGTATATATGGAATAAACATGGCTCGAGGGAAACTTTTGAAGGTCCAGAACCTTTCTGTGGCATCACTAATGATGCTACGAAAAATGAGGTTCAGAAATGGCTGATAAAGAATCATCAATAGAAAAGGAGAACCACTCAAGTTCAAGTCTAGACTAAATAAAAAAAAATAATCAAGAATATTAATAAAAAACTCAAACAGTTTCATGAACCTCAATAAACGAGAGATGAAAACGGTCACTGAAATGGTGACAAGTAAGGTGAATGAACCATGGTGCAGAAAGTGCGAAATGGAAGAAGAGAGTGAATGGACTCAATAATGATTATGAAAATAATGGAAACATGAACCATTAAAATTTTATGTGGCATAATCATGAAATAGTTTCTGGTTGCATATTGAACATGTCCACCTAGTTTTGGGTTTTTCTAATAAATTTACACACCCAATATGGAACCAGAAAATATTACAATTCTCATATGAGCATTGAACCATAGGTTGGCCATCATCGACATTATTGCAAAAACACCACTTTGTTATATTGCCACCTGGTACTCTGGAAGTGTAATAACGTCCTAAAAGTTCAGGCATAATTACTTTTGCATGAAAATTTAGGACTTTATCTTTAATTTCTTCCCAAAATTTTATGTCTGGTAAAACTCTTTCGATAAATATAAAATTAGGACACTAGACAAAGTCACAATAATTAAGTTTACAAATAAATATTTGTGCTTGCACCTGGTAATAGTACTTATGTTTTTTATTCATTTTTACTGTACCAGTTTTATCACATTCAAGACAGGAGTCCTTTCGACTTGCATACTCCTGTAAATTTCCATTTTCTCGAAGAGAAAATGGACACTTTACTTCTAAGGTACCCGCAGCACAACAGTCACAATACACAAATCCATCAGGTGAGGCACCTAACTGAGGCCATTTCATGCACACTACCAAGCCAATTGTATTCACTATAAAGTCTCTATGATTCCTGCTAGTTTCTTTTTTATAAGCATCAATTGCCAGCTGTTCGTGATTTATCCCCCATCTTATTGCCCTTGTAGAAATTTTGCGAGGGTAACATATTGATTTGATCAAAGATAGGGATGGTTTCTCCACATTGGTTCTACAGACATCTTTAAAAATTGAAGCTGTTACTCTACCAGTCCTTTGTCTATACCACTCTGCACATTTCCTTTGGTCCTGTGTCTTATCTTCTATTTCTCTTCGTATATTCTGGGTTACCTCCATTTTACATTTCATACCTAGTTGAATGAGATCATCTAGAGGCATTTTTTCATATTTTTTATGGTACACATTAAAAAGGACTGGTATACTAACTTTTTCATTATTTTCATCTGACAGTTGTGACGCAAATGGCTCTACATGCCTCATCAAAACAGCGTCACAATTGGAATTTTGCAATTCTTGCAGCAAGTCCAACATTTCGCTATCATCCATTGGAGGAATTTCCTTATAATTTTTTTCTTCTATCACTTTCCCCCAGTCTAGTGAAGCAGCTTCTATTGGATGTGTACCACTTTGCGTTGGAACTGGCCAAGTTGATTTGACATCTGTACACGCTACA